>NC_090445.1:1203435690-1204075440 GCF_031143425.1 Pleurodeles waltl | reverse complement strand
AGTTGGCTCTGTATGTGCTATTTCAAAGTAAGGAATAGCATGCACAGAGTCCAAGGGTTCCCCTTAGAGGTAAAATAGTGGTAAAAATAGATAATACTAATGCTCTATTTTGTGGTAGTGTGGTCGAGCAGTAGGCTTATCCAAGGAGTAGTGTTAAGCATTTGTTGTACATACACAAGACAATAAATGAGGTACACACACTCAGAGACAAATCCAGCCAATAGGTTTTTATATAGAAAAATATCTTTTCTTAGTTTATTTTAAGAACCACAGGTTCAAATGCTACATGTAATATCTCATTCGAAAGGTATTGCAGGTAAGTACTTTAGGAACTTCAAATCATCAAAATTGCATGTATACTTTTCAAGTTATTGACAAATAGCTGTTTTAAAAGTGGACACTTAGTGCAATTTTCACAGTTCCTAGGGGAGGTAAGTATTTGTTAGATTAACCCGGTAAGTAAGACACTTACAGGGCTCAGTTCTTGGTCCAAGGTAGCCCACCGTTGGGGGTTCAGAGCAACCCCAAAGTCACCACACCAGCAGCTCAGGGCCGGTCAGGTGCAGAGTCCAAAGTGGTGCCCAAAACACATAGGCTAGAATGGAGAGAAGGGGGTGCCCCGGTTCCGGTCTGCTTGCAGGTAAGTACCCGCGTCTTCGGAGGGCAGACCAGGGGGGGGTTTTGTAGGGCACCGGGGGGGACACAAGTCCACACAGAAATTTCACCCTCAGCGGCGCGGGGGCGGCCGGGTGCAGTGTAGAAACAAGCGTCGGGTTCGCAATGTTAGTCTATGAGAGATCTCGGGATCTCTTCAGCGCTGCAGGCAGGCAAGGGGGGGATTCCTCGGGGAAACCTCCTCTTGGGCAAGGGAGAGGGACTCCTGGGGGTCACTCCTCCAGTGAAAGTCCGGTCCTTCAGGTCCTGGGGGCTGCGGGTGCAGGGTCTCTCCCAGGTGTCGGGACTTTGGATTCAAGGAGTCGCGGTCAGGGGAAGCCTCGGGATTCCCTCTGCAGGCGGCGCTGTGGGGGCTCAGGGGGGACAGGTTTTTGTACTCACAGTCTTAGAGTAGTCCTGGGGTCCCTCCTGAGGTGTTGGATCGCCACCAGCCGAGTCGGGGTCGCCGGGTGCAGTTTTGCAAGTTTCACGCTTCTTGCGGGGAGCTTGCAGGGATCTTTAAAGTTGCTGGAAACAAAGTTGCAGCTTTTCTTGGAGCAGGTCCGCTGTCCTCGGGAGTTTCTTGTCTTTTCGAAGCAGGGGCAGTCCTCAGAGGATGTCGAGGTCGCTGGTCCCTTCGGAAGGCGTCGCTGGAGCAGGATCTTTGGAAGGCAGGAGACAGGCCGGTGAGTTTCTGGAGCCAAGGCAGTTGTCGTCTTCTGGTCTTCCGCTGCAGGGGTTTTCAGCTGGGCAGTCCTTCTTCTTGTTGCAGGAATCTAATTTTCTAGGGTTCAGGGTAGCCCTTAAATACTAAATTTAAGGGTGTGTTTAGGTCTGGGGGGTTAGTAGCCAATGGCTACTAGCCCTGAGGGTGGGTACACCCTCTTTGTGCCTCCTCCCAAGGGGAGGGGGTCACAATCCTAACCCTATTGGGGGAATCCTCCATCTGCAAGATGGAGGATTTCTAAAAGTTAGAGTCACCTCAGCTCAGGACACCTTAGGGGCTGTCCTGACTGGCCAGTGACTCCTCCTTGTTATTCTCATTATTTTCTCCGGCCTTGCCGCCAAAAGTGGGGCCTGGCCGGAGGGGGCGGGCAACTCCACTAGCTGGAGTGTCCTGCTGGGTTGGCACAAAGGAGGTGAGCCTTTGAGGCTCACCGCCAGGTGTGACAATTCCTGCCTGGGAGAGGTGTTAGCATCTCCACCCAGTGCAGGCTTTGTTACTGGCCTTAGAGTGACAAAGGCACTCTCCCCATGGGGCCAGCAACGTGTCTCGGTTTGTGGCAGGCTGCTAAAACTAGTCAGCCTACACAGATAGTCGGTTAAGTTTCAGGGGGCACCTCTAAGGTGCCCTCTGTGGTGTATTTTACAATAAAATGTACACTGGCATCAGTGTGCATTTATTGTGCTGAGAAGTTTGATACCAAACTTCCCAGTTTTCAGTGTAGCCATTATGGTGCTGTGGAGTTCGTGTTTGACAGACTCCCAGACCATATACTCTTATGGCTACCCTGTACTTACAATGTCTAAGGTTTTGTTTAGACACTGTAGGGGTACCATGCTCATGCACTGGTACCCTCACCTATGGTATAGTGCACCCTGCCTTAGGGCTGTAAGGCCTGCTAGAGGGGTGTCTTACCTATACTGCATAGGCAGCGAGAGGCTGGCATGGCACCCTGAGGGGAGTGCCATGTCGACTTACTCGTTTTGTCCTCACTAGCACACACAAGCTGGCAAGCAGTGTGTCTGTGCTGAGTGAGAGGTCTCCAGGGTGGCATAAGACATGCTGCAGCCCTTAGAGACCTTCCTTGGCATCAGGGCCCTTGGTACTAGAAGTACCAGTTACAAGGGACTTATCTGGATGCCAGGGTCTGCCAATTGTGGATACAAAAGTACAGGTTAGGGAAAGAACACTGGTGCTGGGGCCTGGTTAGCAGGCCTCAGCACACTTTCAATTGTAAACATAGCATCAGCAAAGGCAAAAAGTCAGGGGGCAACCATGCCAAGGAGGCATTTCCTTACACAACCCCCCCCCAAACGAAAGAGGATGAGACTAACCTTTCCCAAGAGAGTCTTCATTTTCTAAGTGGAAGAACCTGGAAAGGCCATCTGCATTGGCATGGGCAGTCCCAGGTCTGTGTTCCACTATAAAGTCCATTCCCTGTAGGGAGATGGACCACCTCAACAGTTTAGGATTTTCACCTTTCATTTGCATCAGCCATTTGAGAGGTCTGTGGTCAGTTTGAACTAGGAAGTGAGTCCCAAAGAGGTATGGTCTCAGCTTCTTCAGGGACCAAACCACAGCAAAGGCCTCCCTCTCAATGGCACTCCAACGCTGCTCCCTGGGGAGTAACCTCCTGCTAATGAAAGCAACAGGCTGGTCAAGGCCATCATCATTTGTTTGGGACAAAACTGCCCCTATCCCATGTTCAGAGGCATCAGTCTGCACAATGAACTGCTTAGAATAATCTGGAGCTTTGAGAACTGGTGCTGAGCACATTGCCTGTTTCAGGGTGTCAAAGGCCTGTTGGCAGTCCACAGTCCAGTTCACTTTCTTGGGCATTTTCTTGGAGGTGAGCTCAGTGAGGGCTGTCACAATGGATCCATATCCCTTCACAAACCTCCTGTAGTACCCAGTCAAGCCAAGGAATGCCCTGACTTGAGTCTGGGTTTTTGGAGCTACCCAGTCCAGAATAGTCTGGATCTTGGGTTGGAGTGGCTGAACTTGGCCTCCACCTACAAGGTGTCCCAAGTAAACCACAGTTCCCTGCCCTATCTGGCATTTGGATGCCTTGATAGAGAGGCCTGCAGACTGCAGAGCCTTCAAAACCTTCCTCAGGTGGACCAGGTGATCCTGCCAGGTGGAGCTAAAGACAGCAATATCATCAAGATAAGCTGTGCTAAAGGACTCCAAGCCAGCAAGGACTTGATTCACCAACCTTTGGAAGGTGGCAGGGGCATTCTTTAAACCAAAGGGCATAACAGTAAACTGATAATGCCCATCAGGTGTGGAGAATGCTGTCTTTTCTTTTGCTCCAGGTGCCATTTTTATTTGCCAGTACCCTGCTGTCAAGTCAAAGGTACTTAGAAATTTGGCAGCACCTAATTTATCAATGAGCTCATCAGCTCTTGGAATTGGATGAGCATCTGTCTTGGTGACAGAATTGAGCCCTCTGTAGTCCACACAAAACCTCATCTCTTTCTTTCCATCTGTGGTGTGAGGTTTGGGGACTAAGACCACTGGGCTAGCCCAGGGGCTGTCAGAGCGCTCAATGACTCCCAATTCCAGCATCTTGTGGACTTCCACCTTGATGCTTTCCTTAACATGGTCAGACTGTCTAAAGATTTTGTTCTTGACAGGCATGCTGTCTCCTGTGTCCACATCATGGGTACACAGGTGTGTCTGACCAGGGGTTAAGGAGAAGAGTTCAGGAAACTGTTGTAGGACTCTCCTACAATCAGCTTGCTGTTGGCCAGAGAGGGTGTCTGAGTAGATCACTCCATCTACTGTACCATCTTTTGGGTCTGATGACAGAAGATCAGGGAGAGGTTCACTCTCTGCCTCCTGATCCTCATCTGTTACCATCAACAGATTGACATCAGCCCTGTCGTGGAAGAGCTTAAGGCGGTTTACATGGATCACCCTTTTGGGGCTCCTGCTTGTGCCCAGGTCCACCAAGTAGGTGACCTGACTCTTCCTCTCTAGTACTGGGTAAGGGCCACTCCATTTGTCCTGGAGTGCCCTGGGAGCCACAGGCTCCAGAACCCAGACTTTCTGCCCTGGTTGGAACTCAACCAGTGCAGCCTTTTGGTCATACCAAAACTTCTGGAGCTGTTGGCTGGCCTCAAGGTTTTTGGTTGCCTTTTCCATGTACTCTGCCATTCTAGAGCGAAGGCCAAGTACATAGTCCACTATGTCCTGTTTAGGCTCATGGAGAGGTCTCTCCCAGCCTTCTTTAACAAGGGCAAGTGGTCCCCTTACAGGATGACCAAACAGAAGTTCAAAGGGTGAGAACCCTACTCCCTTCTGTGGTACTTCCCTGTAAGCGAAAAGCAGACATGGCAGGAGGACATCCCATCTCCTTTTGAGTTTTTCTGGGAGCCCCATGATCATGCCCTTTAATGTCTTGTTGAATCTCTCAACCAAGCCATTAGTTTGTGGATGGTATGGTGTAGTGAATTTATAAGTCACTCCACACTCATTCCACATGTGCTTTAGGTATGCTGACATGAAGTTGGTACCTCTGTCAGACACCACCTCCTTAGGGAAACCCACTCTGGTAAAGATACCAATGAGGGCCTTGGCTACTGCAGGGGCAGTAGTCGACCTAAGGGGAATAGCTTCAGGATACCTGGTAGCATGATCCACTACTACCAGGATATACATATTTCCTGAGGCTGTGGGAGGTTCCAGTGGACCAACTATGTCCACACCCACTCTTTCAAAGGGCACCCCCACCACTGGAAGTGGAATGAGGGGGGCCTTTGGATGCCCACCTGTCTTACCACTGGCTTGACAGGTGGGGCAGGAGAGGCAAAACTCCTTAACCCTGTTGGACATATTGGGCCAGTAGAAGTGGTTGACTAACCTCTCCCACGTCTTGGTTTGTCCCAAATGTCCAGCAAGGGGAATGTCATGGGCCAACGTTAGGATGAACTCTCTGAACAGCTGAGGCACTACCACTCTCCTAGTGGCACCAGGTTTGGGGTCTCTGGCCTCAGTGTACAGGAGCCCATCTTCCCAATAGACCCTATGTGTTCCATTTTTCTTGCCTTTGGACTCTTCAGCAGCTTGCTGCCTAAGGCCTTCAAGAGAGGGACAGGTTTCTTGTCCCTTACACAGCTCTTCCCTTGAGGGTCCCCCTGGGCCTAAGAGCTCAACCTGATAAGGTTCAAGCTCCAAAGGCTCAGTTCCCTCAGAGGGCAGAACTTCTTCCTGAGAAGAGAGGTTCCCTTTCTTGGGCTGTGTTGCAGTTGGTTTCCCAACTGACTTTCCTGTTCTCTTGGTAGGCTGGGCCATTTTTCCAGACTCCAGCTCTACTTTTTCACCCTGTGCCTTGCATTGTGCTCTTGTTTTCACACACACCAGTTCAGGGATACCCAGCATTGCTGCATGGGTTTTTAGCTCTACCTCAGCCCATGCTGAGGACTCCAGGTCATTTCCAAGCAGACAGTCCACTGGGATATTTGAGGAGACCACCACCTGTTTCAGGCCATTGACCCCTCCCCATTCTAAAGTAACCATTGCCATGGGATGTACTTTTCTCTGATTGTCAGCGTTGGTGACTGTGTAAGTTTTTCCAGTCAGGTATTGGCCAGGGGAAACCAGTTTCTCTGTCACCATGGTGACACTGGCACCTGTATCCCTCAGGCCCTCTATTCTAGTCCCATTAATTAAGAGTTGCTGTCTGTATTTTTGCATGTTAGGCGGCCAGACAGCTAGTGTGGCTAAATCCACCCCACCCTCAGAAACTAGAGTAGCTTCAGTGTGGACCCTGATTTGCTCTGGGCACACTGTTGATCCCACTTGGAGACTAGCCATACCAGTGTTACCTGGATGGGAGTTTGGAGTGGAACCTTTCTTGGGACAGGCCTTGTCTCCAGTTTGGTGTCCATGCTGTTTACAGCTATGACACCAGGCCTTTTTGGGATCAAAGTTTTTACCCTTGTACCCATTGTTTTGTGAAGAGGCTCTGGGCCCACCCTCCTGTGCAGGTTTTTGGGGGCCTGTAGAAGACTCTTTACTATTTTTAGTTTTGGTTGTCTCATCACCCTTCTGCCGGGGAGTCTTTGTGACCCCTTTCTTTTGGTCACCCCCTGTTGAAGTCTTGGACACCCTTGTCTTGACCCAATGGTCCGCCTTCTTTCCCAATTCTTGGGGAGAAATTGGTCCTAGGTCTACCAGATGCTGATGCAGTTTATCATTGAAACAATTACTTAACAGGTGTTCTTTCACAAATAAATTGTACAGCCCATCATAATTACTTACACCACTGCCTTGAATCCAACCATCTAGTGTTTTCACTGAGTAGTCAACAAAGTCAACCCAGGTCTGGCTCGAGGATTTTTGAGCCCCCCTGAACCTAATCCTGTACTCCTCAGTGGAGAATCCAAAGCCCTCAATCAGGGTACCCTTCATGAGGTCATAAGATTCTGCATCTTGTCCAGAGAGTGTGAGGAGTCTATCCCTACACTTTCCTGTGAACATTTCCCAAAGGAGAGCACCCCAGTGAGATCTGTTCACTTTTCTGGTTACACAAGCCCTCTCAAAAGCTGTGAACCATTTGGTGATGTCATCACCATCTTCATATTTAGTTACAATCCCTTTGGGGATTTTCAACATGTCAGGAGAATCTCTGACCCTATTTATGTTGCTGCCACCATTGATGGGTCCTAGGCCCATCTCTTGTCTTTCCCTCTCTATGGCTAGGATCTGTCTTTCCAAAGCCAATCTTTTGGCCATCCTGGCTAACTGGATGTCCTCTTCACTGGAGTTATCCTCAGTGATTTCAGGGTTGTTGGTCCCTCCTGTGAGGGAGCCAGCATCCCTGACTATTATTTGTGGAGTCAGGGCTTGAGAAGCCCTGCTCTCCCTAAGTAGGACTGGAGGGGGGGAATTTCCCTCCAAGTCACTATCTTCATCCTCTGAGTTGCCATCCTCAGAGGGGTTGGCCTTTTCAAACTCTGCCAAAAGCTCCTGGAGCTGTACTTTGGTAGGTTTGGGGCCCATTGCTATTTTCTTTAGTTTACAGAGTGACCTTAGCTCTCTCATCTGTAGATGGAGGTAAGGTGTGGTGTCGAGTTCCACCACATTCACATCTGTGCTAGACATTATGCTTCTAAAAGTTGGAATACTTTTTAAGAAACTAAAACTGGTTCTAGAATCTAATTCAAACTTTTAACAAACTTTTAAACTCTAAAAGAAATGCTAAACAGGATCTAACACAAGGCCCTAGCAGGTCTTTTAAGAATTTAGAAAACTTTTCAAATTGCAAAAATCAATTTCTAATGACAATTTTGGAATTTGTCGTGTGATCAGGTATTGGCTGAGTAGTCCAGCAAATGCAAAGTCTTGTACCCCACCGCTGATCCACCAATGTAGGAAGTTGGCTCTGTATGTGCTATTTCAAAGTAAGGAATAGCATGCACAGAGTCCAAGGGTTCCCCTTAGAGGTAAAATAGTGGTAAAAATAGATAATACTAATGCTCTATTTTGTGGTAGTGTGGTCGAGCAGTAGGCTTATCCAAGGAGTAGTGTTAAGCATTTGTTGTACATACACAAGACAATAAATGAGGTACACACACTCAGAGACAAATCCAGCCAATAGGTTTTTATATAGAAAAATATCTTTTCTTAGTTTATTTTAAGAACCACAGGTTCAAATGCTACATGTAATATCTCATTCGAAAGGTATTGCAGGTAAGTACTTTAGGAACTTCAAATCATCAAAATTGCATGTATACTTTTCAAGTTATTGACAAATAGCTGTTTTAAAAGTGGACACTTAGTGCAATTTTCACAGTTCCTAGGGGAGGTAAGTATTTGTTAGATTAACCCGGTAAGTAAGACACTTACAGGGCTCAGTTCTTGGTCCAAGGTAGCCCACCGTTGGGGGTTCAGAGCAACCCCAAAGTCACCACACCAGCAGCTCAGGGCCGGTCAGGTGCAGAGTCCAAAGTGGTGCCCAAAACACATAGGCTAGAATGGAGAGAAGGGGGTGCCCCGGTTCCGGTCTGCTTGCAGGTAAGTACCCGCGTCTTCGGAGGGCAGACCAGGGGGGGGTTTTGTAGGGCACCGGGGGGGACACAAGTCCACACAGAAATTTCACCCTCAGCGGCGCGGGGGCGGCCGGGTGCAGTGTAGAAACAAGCGTCGGGTTCGCAATGTTAGTCTATGAGAGATCTCGGGATCTCTTCAGCGCTGCAGGCAGGCAAGGGGGGGATTCCTCGGGGAAACCTCCTCTTGGGCAAGGGAGAGGGACTCCTGGGGGTCACTCCTCCAGTGAAAGTCCGGTCCTTCAGGTCCTGGGGGCTGCGGGTGCAGGGTCTCTCCCAGGTGTCGGGACTTTGGATTCAAGGAGTCGCGGTCAGGGGAAGCCTCGGGATTCCCTCTGCAGGCGGCGCTGTGGGGGCTCAGGGGGGACAGGTTTTTGTACTCACAGTCTTAGAGTAGTCCTGGGGTCCCTCCTGAGGTGTTGGATCGCCACCAGCCGAGTCGGGGTCGCCGGGTGCAGTTTTGCAAGTTTCACGCTTCTTGCGGGGAGCTTGCAGGGATCTTTAAAGTTGCTGGAAACAAAGTTGCAGCTTTTCTTGGAGCAGGTCCGCTGTCCTCGGGAGTTTCTTGTCTTTTCGAAGCAGGGGCAGTCCTCAGAGGATGTCGAGGTCGCTGGTCCCTTCGGAAGGCGTCGCTGGAGCAGGATCTTTGGAAGGCAGGAGACAGGCCGGTGAGTTTCTGGAGCCAAGGCAGTTGTCGTCTTCTGGTCTTCCGCTGCAGGGGTTTTCAGCTGGGCAGTCCTTCTTCTTGTTGCAGGAATCTAATTTTCTAGGGTTCAGGGTAGCCCTTAAATACTAAATTTAAGGGTGTGTTTAGGTCTGGGGGGTTAGTAGCCAATGGCTACTAGCCCTGAGGGTGGGTACACCCTCTTTGTGCCTCCTCCCAAGGGGAGGGGGTCACAATCCTAACCCTATTGGGGGAATCCTCCATCTGCAAGATGGAGGATTTCTAAAAGTTAGAGTCACCTCAGCTCAGGACACCTTAGGGGCTGTCCTGACTGGCCAGTGACTCCTCCTTGTTATTCTCATTATTTTCTCCGGCCTTGCCGCCAAAAGTGGGGCCTGGCCGGAGGGGGCGGGCAACTCCACTAGCTGGAGTGTCCTGCTGGGTTGGCACAAAGGAGGTGAGCCTTTGAGGCTCACCGCCAGGTGTGACAATTCCTGCCTGGGAGAGGTGTTAGCATCTCCACCCAGTGCAGGCTTTGTTACTGGCCTTAGAGTGACAAAGGCACTCTCCCCATGGGGCCAGCAATGTGTCTCGGTTTGTGGCAGGCTGCTAAAACTAGTCAGCCTACACAGATAGTCGGTTAAGTTTCAGGGGGCACCTCTAAGGTGCCCTCTGTGGTGTATTTTACAATAAAATGTACACTGGCATCAGTGTGCATTTATTGTGCTGAGAAGTTTGATACCAAACTTCCCAGTTTTCAGTGTAGCCATTATGGTGCTGTGGAGTTCGTGTTTGACAGACTCCCAGACCATATACTCTTATGGCTACCCTGTACTTACAATGTCTAAGGTTTTGTTTAGACACTGTAGGGGTACCATGCTCATGCACTGGTACCCTCACCTATGGTATAGTGCACCCTGCCTTAGGGCTGTAAGGCCTGCTAGAGGGGTGTCTTACCTATACTGCATAGGCAGCGAGAGGCTGGCATGGCACCCTGAGGGGAGTGCCATGTCGACTTACTCGTTTTGTCCTCACTAGCACACACAAGCTGGCAAGCAGTGTGTCTGTGCTGAGTGAGAGGTCTCCAGGGTGGCATAAGACATGCTGCAGCCCTTAGAGACCTTCCTTGGCATCAGGGCCCTTGGTACTAGAAGTACCAGTTACAAGGGACTTATCTGGATGCCAGGGTCTGCCAATTGTGGATACAAAAGTACAGGTTAGGGAAAGAACACTGGTGCTGGGGCCTGGTTAGCAGGCCTCAGCACACTTTCAATTGTAAACATAGCATCAGCAAAGGCAAAAAGTCAGGGGGCAACCATGCCAAGGAGGCATTTCCTTACAAATGTTCTTTCCCTAACCTGTACTTTTGTATCCACAATTGGCACACCCTGGCATCCAGGTAAGTCCCTTGTAACTGGTACCTCTGGTACCAAGGGCCCTGATGCCAGGGAAGGTCTCTCAGGGCTGCAGCATGACTTATGCCACCCTGGAGCCCCCTCACTCAGCACAGACACACTGCTTGCCAGCTTGTGTGTGCTGGTGAGAACAAAATGAGTAAGTCGACATGGCACTCCCCTCAGGGTGCCATGCCAGCCTCTCACTGCCTATGCAAGTATAGATAAGTCACCCCTCTAGCAGGCCTTACGGCCCTAAGGCAGGGTGCACTATACCATAGGTGAGGTTCCAGCAGCCTGCCACACTAGAGACATGTTGCTGGCCCCATGGGGAGAGTGCCTTTGTCACTCTGAGGCCAGTAACAAAGCCTGCACTGGGTGGAGATGCTAACACCTCCCCCAGGCAGGAGCAGTAACACCTGGTGGGGAGCCTCAAAGGCTCACCCCTTTGTTCCAGCACCGCAGGACACTCCAGCTAGTGGAGTTGCCCGCCCCCTCCGGCCACGGCCCCCACTTTTGGCGGCAAGGCCGGAGGAAATAATGAGAATAACAAGGAGGAGTCACTGGCCAGTCAGGAGCCCCTAAGGTGTCCTGAGCTGAAGTGACTCTAACTTTTAGAAATCCTCCATCTTGCAGATGGAGGATTCCCCCAACAGGATTAGGGATGTGACCCCCTCCCCTTGGGAGGAGGCACAAAGAGAGTGTACCCACCCTCAGGGCTAGTAGCCATTGGCTACTAACCCCCCAGACCTAAACACGCCCTTAAATTTAGTATTTAAGGGCTCCCCTGAACCTAAGAATTTAGATTCCTGCAACTTACAAGAAGAAGAGGACTGCTGAGCTGAAAGACCCCTGCAGTGGAAGAAAAGAGGACACCAACTGCTTTGGCCCCAGACCTATCGGCCCGTCTCCTGCCTTCCAAAGAAACCTGCTGCAGCGACGCTTTCCCAAGGACCAGCGACCTCTGAATCCTCAGAGGACTGCCCTGCTTCAAGAAAGACAAGAAACTCCCGAGGACAGCGGCACTGCTCCAAAAGAACTGCAACTTTGTTTCAAAGGAGCAGATTTAAAGACCCCTGCAACTCCCCGCAAGAAGCATGAGACTTGCAACACTGCACCCGGCGACCCCGACTCGACTGGTGGAGAACCAACAACTCAGGGAGGACCCTCCGGCGACTCCGAGACCGCGAGTAACCAAAGTTGTCCCCCCTGAGCCCCCACAGCGACGCCTGCAGAGGGAATCCCGAGGCTCCCCCTGACCGCGACTGCCTGAACCTAAAGTCCCGATGGCTGGAAAAGACCCTGCACCCGCAGCCCACAGCACCTGAAGGAACGGAACTTCTGTGCAGGAGTGACCCCCAGGAGGCCCTCTCCCTTGCCCAGGTGGTGGCTACCCCGAGGAGCCCCCCCCTTGCCTGCCTGCACCACTGAAGAGACCCCTTGGTCTCCCATTGAAACCTACAGAGAACCCGACGCTTGTTTACACACTGCACCCGGCCGCCCCCACGCTGCTGAGGGTGTACTTTTTGTGCTGACTTGTGTCCCCCCCGGTGCCCTACACAACCCCCCTGGTCTGCCCTCTGAAGACGCGGGTACTTACCTGCTGGCAGACCGGAACCGGGGCACCCCCTTCTCTCCATTGAAGCCTATGTGTTTTGGGCACCTCTTTGACCTCTGCACCTGACCGGCCCTGAGCTGCTGGTGTGGTAACTTTGGGGTTGCTCTGAACCCCCAACGGTGGGCTACCTTGGACCCAAAACTGAACCCTGTAGGTGGGTTACTTACCTGCAAAAACTAACAATACTTTACCTCCCCCAGGAACTGTGAAAATTGCACTGTGTCCACTTTTAAAACAGCTATTTGTGTTTTATGTGAAAAGTATATATGCTACTGTAATTATTCAAAGTTCCTAAAGTACTTACCTGCAATACCTTTCAAATGAGATATTACATGTAGAATTTGAACCTGTGGTTCTTAAAATAAACTAAGAAAGGAAAATGTCACTTACCTAGTGTACATCTGTTTGTGGGGATTTGTCTCTGAGTGTGTGTTCCTCATTTCTTGCCTGTGTGTATGTACAACAAATGCTTAACACTACTCCTTTGATAAGCATACTGCTCGACCACACTACCACAAAATAGAGCATTAGTATTATCTCTTTTTGCCACTATCTTACCTCTAAGGGGAACCCTTGGACTCTGTGCATACTATTCCTTACTTTGAAATAGTGCATACAGAGCCAACTTCCTACAGCGAACACAAATATGGCATATTTCGAAATGTTGTGTCCACATCAGGCAGCTTACCTTAGTGGTGAAATTGATCTGAGGGGTGGACAGCCCCCTGTAAACAACTACTTTTCCCGCCTATCCCAGTACCAAATTGGCCCTGCGGACGTGGGGGCAGCATCTCTCCTTGGAGTGAAATCAGACCGGCATAACAAGGGCATGGTCTTCTTTGACGCCCCCTGCCTTGGAATGCAGATTTGCAGGTCATCCTGTTGGGTGGGGTGTGTAAACATCGCCCAGAGCAGGCTTTGTTTCTGACTGCCAGAGAGCAAAACATTTCACCCTAGGGGGGACAGAATCATGTCTGGTGGTGGTAGGCTGGTTAAAACTAGTCAATCCCCATACTAGTAGTCGGGCTGGTTTTCAGGGAGCACCTCCAAGCTGCCCTCTTGGTGCATGCATTTATAAATCTATCACTGGCATCAGTGAGGGTCTATTAATATGAGATGGTTGATACCAAACATCCCTATTTTTAGTGAAGTCATCATGTAGCTGGGCAGCTTGTATTGACCAGTGTCCAGCACATGTACTTAAAATGGCTTCCCTCTCCACTCCTTATGTCTGAGAGTCGAAAAAGGCATAGCAGGGGCATATCTCCTCTTGCAGATTTCCTCACATGTAATATAATGCACCCTGCCTTAGTGCTGTAAGGCCTGCTTTAGGGGTGACTTACATATATTGAATGCACTCTTTAGGGGAAACGGCACACTGGCTGTGTGACATGTGTTTTCACTTTTAGCTGCACGAAGACATGCAGCCTGCAATGGCAGTCTGCATGTAGTAAGTGAGGGGTCTCTGGGGATGGGAGAATACATGCTTCAGCCTTAGGTGAACCTCTCTGATACCCATTCCCTAGGTCTCAGGAGCACCATTTACTACAGACCGTTTTTTTTATGTGGGGGGGGGGGGGGGGGGGGGGTATTGCCAAATTAGGGAACAATTGCACAGTTTTAGAGAAAGAGGTATGGCACTGGGGACCTGGTTAGCAGACACCCAGTGCACTTTCTGTCAAACTTGAATTAAAAACCAGGCAAAAGCTTGGGGTGACCACGTCAAAAAGGGGCACTTTCCTACATGTGCCTTATGTAAAAGTGATGTACAGACCAATTAACATGTGGCATTTGCTTGCCCTGCCTTAAAGTTACTAACAGATTTTTAAAACCATAAAATACATTATTACAACAGCAATAGCTGCAATGGAGGTGATGAACTGTCCAGTCAATACACTAATGTACTGTAAAATTTGCAAATGTTTTAGCCCTCTTTGCAGTTGCATTAATGGACGTAATTCTGATTATTGTATTGTAGATATTGTTATATCTAAATCTCCAACAAAAAAACAACTTTAAATTGACCCAACTACTAAGATGGCGGAATAATGCATATTATGTGGACCCAGATTCATAGTAGAAAACTTCAGGCACAGTGCATCCGCATGGGGTGGGTGATGAACCACAGGTACTGCTTTTCAGGTACTCTATATTCTCTAAGCTGAAGGATGCACTTTTCAGCTCGCATTCAACCATACTGAGGCGATTACAGTCAAAGAATAATGCTTGTGTGAAAAGAAAAACTGTCAAAATTACTCACAAAACAGTAGCAAAACAGAATCCAAGTTAAGAAAATATGGTAATCTTGCTCACAGTAACAAATCAGTAAAGATTTGCTGTAGGACAGCAGAAACTTCTGCATATAATTTTCAGTTATAAATTGCTAAATTATGTTTATGCTCATCTCATCTTAATAAAACTGAAATTGTTGGAAAAAAAATTAATGTTGTTGCATATTTGAACTCAATAGCATTGTTTTCAGACAGCGAAAAGCCATACCATACCTGTTTGATGGAAGAATTCATAGTCAGCTCGCTAACCTCCTTTTTTGTTTCACAAAAGACTATGGTACGTCCATGACTTCCACTATAGACTTGAATAACATCACCAATGACTGCAGCTCTCTGAGACCAATGGCAGGCAACGGCCAAATGCTTGCAAAGAATACAAATAAAAAAGAAAGATAAATGTTCATAGAAAACAAATGTCACAGCAATCAATAGATTTGTAATCATTAATAAACCAGCTACTTAACTTTAAGGAGTTTTCTACCTAAAAACACAGATTTTTTGACTATTAAATATTCTGCAAGAAGGCAGCGGGGTATAAAATTGCATCTAAATATAACAGACTTTTACACTAGGAATAGACCATAGGTGAAAACTTTAAGACTCACTATGACGTTTGCCATACACCCACAATGCTTCCATATGTGACCAGCATTTATTTCCCTTTTTTTTCCTTTTTATTCTTTTTACATAGTTGGTGCCAACTCGCCATCCTTTAACAGGGGCCTCAATGATCATGTGAGAATCTACAACTGTTGCAAGCTGCAAAAGGAAAATGTTACTTATCCATTAGACATCTGTTCGTGGCATGTAGTGCTGTAGATTTACATGCTTTGCATAAGTCTGCCATCTAGTCTGGAGTGTTGAAAGTTGTTTTCTGTAGCAAAGTACCCGATTTCTTGGCATGCGTACCTCCATTTTCTGCCTGTTAGTGTGTTTAAAGTGTCCACGGGGATCCTTCTAACCAGGACCCCAGTGATTATTCTCTCTCCTTTTATACATGGTTGCTAGAGCCTTTTTTCACCCCACATTTGGCATACTGGTGCCCCCATGTAAGCCCCTACTACAAGGTACCCAGGGCATTGGGGTGCCAGGGAGCCCTATGGGTTGCAGCATGTGGAAAATGTCACTTACCCAGTGTACATCTGTTCGTGGCATGAGATGCTGGAGATTCACATGCCGTGCATATCCCGCCATCTAGTGTTGGGCTCATAGTGTTACAAGTTGTTTTTCTTCGAAGAAGTCTTTTCGAGTCACGAGATCGAGGGACTCCTCCCCTTTCGGCTCCATTGCGCATGGGCGTCGACTCCATCTTAGATTGTTTTCCCCGCAGAGGGTGAAGTAGGAGTTGTGTATATAGTAATAGTGCCCATGCAATGGAGTAAGTATGTATGTACATAATGTTATTAAAAGTGATATATTTACAAATTTACAAATGTACAAGTTCAATTTTTTTTTTCTTTATCAACTTAAACGGCTACAGGCTCCCGGGGAGGTGGGAGGGCGCATGTGAATCTGCAGCGTCTCATGCCACGAACAGATGTACACTGGGTAAGTGACATTTTCCGTTCAATGGCATGTGTAGCTGCAGATACACATGCTGTGCATAGACTAGTAAGCAGTTATCTCCCCAAAAGCGGTGGTTTAGCCTGGAGGAGTTGAAGTTGTTTGAAATAATGTCCTTAATACTGCTTGTCCTACTGTGGCTTGTTGTGTTGTTAACACATCCACGCAGTAATGTTTAGTAAATGTATGAGACTTAGACCATGTATCTGCCTTACAGATTTCTGTCATTGGTATCTTTCCTCGAAAGGCCATGGTGGCACCTTTCTTTCTAGTGGAGTGTGCCTTTGGTGTAATAGGCAGTTCTCTTTTTGCTTTAATATAACAGGTTTGAATACATTTAACTATCCACCTGGGAATGCCTTGTTTGGATATTGGATTCCCTGTATGAGGTTTTTGGAAAGCTACAAACAATTGTTTTGTTTTGCGAATTTGTTTGGTTCTATCAATGTAGTACATTAGTGCTCTTTTTATGACTAATGTATGTAATGCTCTCTCAGCTACAGAATCTGGTTCTGGGAAGAACACTGGGAGTTCCACCGTTTGATTTAAGTAGAACGTTGATATGACTTTTAGCAAGAATTTGGGATTTGTGCATAGAACTACTTTATGTTTGTGTATCTGTATAAAGGGTTCTTGTATGGTAAAGGCTTGTATTTCACTTACTCTTCTGAGAGAAGTGATAGCTATTAGGAAGGCTACTTTCCATGTTAAGTACTGTATCTCACAGGAGTGCATGGGTTCAAATGGTGGACCCTTGAGTCGTGTTAATACGATGCTGAGGTTCCACGAAGGAACTGGTGGTGTTCTTGGTGGAATAATCCTTTTCAGACCCTCCATAAATGCTTTTATGACTGGGATTCTAAATAGTGAAGTAGAATGTGTAATTTGCAGATAAGCCGAAATTGCTGTGAGATGTATTTTAATGGATGAAAAAGCTAACTTGGACTTCTGTAAGTGTAGTAAGTAGCTTACAATGTTTTTTGCAGATGCGTGTAATGGTTGGATTTGATCATTATGGCAGTAATAAACAAATCTTTTCCACTTATTTGCGTAGCAATGTCTTGTAGTAGGTTTCCTAGCTTGTTTGATGACCTCCATGCATTCTTGTGTAAGGTCTAGATGTCCGAATTCTAAGATTTCAGGAGCCAAATTGCTAGATTGAGCGATGCTGGATTCGGGTGTCTGATCTGTTGTTTGTGTTAACAAATCTGGTCTGTTTGGCAGTTTGATATGAGGCACTACTGACAGGTCTAGTAGTGTTGTGTACCAAGGTTGTCGTGCCCAAGTTGGTGCTATTAGTATTAGTTTGAGTTTGTTTTGACTCAATTTGTTTACCAGACACGGAAGGAGTGGGAGGGGGGAAAAGCGTATGCAAATATCCCTGACCAACTCATCCATAACGCATTGCCTTGGGAGTGAGGCTGTGGGTACCTGGATGCGAAGTTTTGGCATTTTGTGTTGTCTTTTGTTGCGAATAGGTCTATTTGCGGTGTTCCCCATCTTTGGAAGTAAGTTTGTAGTATTTGGGGATGAATTTCCCATTCGTGGATCTGTTGGTGATCCAGACTGAGATTGTTGGCTAACTGGTTTTGAATTCCCGGTATGTATTGCGCTATTAGGCGAATGTGGTTGTGAATAGCCCAATGCCAAATCTTTTGTGCTAAGAGACACAACTGTGTGGAGTGTGTCCCTCCCTGTTTGTTCAGGTAATACATTGTTGTCTGTTTTGACAAAAATGTGTTTGTGGGCTATTAGTGGTTGAAATGCTTTCAACGCTAGAAACACTGCTAGTAGTTCTAACTGATTTATATGAAGTTGTTTCTGTTGAGTGTCCCATTGTCCCTGGATGCTGTGTTGGTTGAGGTATGCTCCCCACCCTACCATGGAAGCATCTGATGTGATCACGTATTGAGGTACTGGGTCTTGGAAAGGCCGTCCTTGGTTTAAATTTATAGTATTCCACCATTGAAGCGAGGTGTATCTTTGGGGGTCTATCAGCATTAGATCTTGAAGTTGACCCTGTGCTTGTGACCGTTGTGTTGCTAGGCACCGTTGTAAGGGCCGCATGTGTAATCTTGCGTTTGGGACAATGGCTATGCATGAGGACATCATGCCTAGTAGTTTCATTACTAATTTTACCTGGAACCTTTGGTTTGGGTGCATGCTCTGTATTACGTTTTTGAATGCTTGTACCCTTTGTGGACTTGGAGTGGCAATCCCTTTTTTGTGTTGATTGTTGCTTCCAAGTACTGTTGTATTTGACACAGCTGTAAGTGTGATTTTTGGTAGTTCAGTGAGAACCCTAGTTTGTGAAGGGTTTCTATGACGTATTTTGTGTGTTGAGAACACCGTTCTTGCGTATTGGTTTTGATTAACCAATCGTCCAGATACGGGAATACATGTATGTGCTGTCTTCTGATATGGGCTGCCACTACTGCAAGGCATTTTGTAAAGACTCTTGGCGCTGTTGTTATCCTGAATGGCAACACTTTGAATTGGTAATGTACCCCTTGGATTACAAATCTTAAGTATTTTCTGTGCGAAGGATGTATGGGTATATGGAAATACGCATCCTTGAGATCTAATGTTGTCATGTAGTCTTGTTGTTTGAGCAAGGGGATTACATCTTGAAGTGTCACCATGTGAAAGTGATCTGATTTGATGTAAAGATTTAGTGTTCTGAGATCTAAGATGGGTCTTAGAGTTTTGTCCTTTTTGGGTATGAGAAAGTACAGGGAGTAAACCCCTTTTCCTTTCTGATGATTTGGTACTAGTTCTATTGCATGTTTTTGCAGCAACGTTTGGACCTCTATTTGTAATAGATCCATGTGTTGTTTGGACATGTTGTGTGTTCTTGGAGGCCCATTTGGTGGGAATTGTAGGAATTCTATGCAATAACCAGGTTGGATAATGGCTAGGACCCACAAGTCTGTTATTTCCTCCAAGTTTTGGTAAAAATCTGTTAGTCTCCCTCCCACTGGTGTTATGTGTTGGGGATTTGTGACACTGAAGTCACTGTTTATTTTGAGGGGTCTTTGGACCTTTCCTCTAGTTTTAGGGAACTGTCCACCTCTGTATTGTCCCCGAAAGCCTCCTCTCTGATACTGGCTCTGGTATGTGGGTCTGGTTTGTGAGGTTGAGGGTTCTGTGGTTTGGCCCCGAAACCCCCCTCTAAATTGTGTTTTCCGAAATGTGCCTCTGCTCTGTGGGGAGTAGAGCGCGCCCATGTCTTTGGCCGTATCTGTGTCCTTTTTTAGCTTTTCTATAGCAGTGTCCACTTCCGGCCCAAACAACTGCTGTCCATTAAAAGGAATATTAAGCACAGCCTGTTGGATTTCAGGCTTGAATCCTGAGGTGCGTAGCCATGCGTGTCTCCGAATAGTGACCGCTGTATTTACAGTTCTTGCAGCTGTGTCTGCTGCATCCATTGCCGATCGTATCTGGTTATTCGAGATACTTTGGCCCTCCTCCACCACTTGTGCACGCTTTTAGAACTCTTTGGGCAGATGTTCTATGAAGTGTTGCATTTCGTCCCAATGAGCTCTATCATATCTTGACAGCAAAGCCTGTGAATTGGCAATGCGCCATTGATTGGCTGCTTGTGCTGCAACTCTTTTCCCCGCTGCGTCGAACTTGCGACTTTCCTTGTCGGGTGGTGGTGCATCTCCAGAGGTGTGTGAATTCGCCCTTTTACGTGCTGCGAATACTACTACTGAGTCAGGTGTCAGTTGCTGTGTGATGTACACAGGGTCTGTTGGGGGAGGCTTGTACTTTTTCTCCACCCTAGGAGTGATGGCCCTGCCTTTTACGGGCTCTTGAAATACTCGCTTTGCGTGTTTCAACATTCCTGGTAACATTGGAAGACTCTGGTACTGACTATGTGTTGACGACAGAGTATTAAATAAAAAGTCATCTTCAATCGGTTCAGCGTGCAGTGTCACATTGTAGGAAGTTGGCTCTGTATGTGCTATTTCAAAGTAAGGAATAGCATGCACAGAGTCCAAGGGTTCCCCTTAGAGGTAAAATAGTGGTAAAAATAGATAATACTAATGCTCTATTTTGTGGTAGTGTGGTCGAGCAGTAGGCTTATCCAAGGAGTAGTGTTAAGCACTTGTTGTACATACACATAGACAATAAATGAGGTACACACACTCAGAGACAAATCCAGCCAATAGGTTTTTGTATAGAAAAATATCTTTTCTTAGTTTATTTTAAGAACCACAGGTTCAAATTCTACATGTAATATCTCATTTGAAAGGTATTGCAGGTAAGTACTTTAGGAACTTTAAATCATCAAAATTGCATGTATACTTTTCCAGTTATTCACAAATAGCTGTTTTAAAAGAGGACACTTAGTGCAATTTTCACAGTTCCTAGGGGAGGTAAGTATTTGTTAGGTTAACCAGGTAAGTAAGACACTTACAGGGCTTAGTTCTTGGTCCAAGGTAGCCCACCGTTGGGGGGTTCAGAGCAACCCCAAAGTCACCACACCAGCAGCTCAGGGCCGGTCAGGTGCAGAGTTCAAAGTGGTGCCCAAAACACATAGGCTAAAATGGAGAGAAGGGGGTGCCCCGGTTCCGGTCTGCTTGCAGGTAAGTACCCGCGTCTTCGGAGGGCAGGCCAGGGGGGTTTTGTAGGGCACCGGTGTAGTCCACACAGAAATTTCACCCTCAGCAGCGCGGGGGCGGCCGGGTGCAGTGTAGAAACAAGCGTCGGGTTTGTAATGGAAGTCAATGGGAGATCTAGGGATCTCTTCAGCGCTGCAGGCAGGCAAGGGGGGGGTTCCTCGGGGAAACCTCCACTTGGTCAAGGGAGAGGGACTCCTGGGGGTCACTTCTCCAGTGAAAGTCCGGTCCTTCAGGTCCTGGGGGCTGCGGGTGCAGGGTCTCTCCCAGGTGTCGGGACTTAGGATTCAAAGAGTCGCGGTCAGGGGAAGCCTCGGGATTCCCTCTGCAGGCGGCGCTGTGGGGGCTCAGGGGGGACAGGTTTTTGTACTCACAGTCTTAGAGTAGTCCTGGGGTCCCTCCTGAGGTGTTGGATCGCCACCAGCCGAGTCGGGGTCGCCGGGTGCAGTGTTGCAAGTCTCACGCTTCTTGCGGGGAGCATGCAGGGTTCTTTAAAGCTGCTGGAAACAAAGTTGCAGCTTTTCTTGGAGCAGGTCCGCTGTCCTCGGGAGTTTCTTGTCTTTTCGAAGCAGGGGCAGTCCTCAGAGGATGTCGAGGTCGCTGGTCCCTTTGGAAGGCGTCGCTGGAGCAGGATCTTTGGAAGGCAGGAGACAGGCCGGTGAGTTTCTGGAGCCAAGGCAGTTGTCGTCTTCTGGTCTTCCTCTGCAGGGGTTTTCAGCTAGGCAGTCCTTCTTCTTGTAGTTGCAGGAATCTAATTTTCTAGGGTTCAGGGTAGCCCTTAAATACTAAATTTAAGGGCGTGTTTAGGTCTGGGGGGTTAGTAGCCAATGGCTACTAGCCCTGAGGGTGGGTACACCCTCTTTGTGCCTCCTCCCAAGGGGAGGGGGTCACAATCCTAACCCTATTGGGGGAATCCTCCATCTGCAAGATGGAGGATTTCTAAAAGTCAGAGTCACCTCAGCTCAGGACACCTTAGGGGCTGTCCTGACTGGCCAGTGACTCCTCCTTGTTGCTTTCTTTGTTCCCTCCAGCCTTGCCGCCAAAAGTGGGGGCCGTGGCCGGAGGGGGCGGGCAACTCCACTAAGCTGGAGTGCCCTGCTGGGCTGTGACAAAGGGGTGAGCCTTTGAGGCTCACCGCCAGGTGTTACAGCTCCTGCCTGGGGGAGGTGTTAGCATCTCCACCCAGTGCAGGCTTTGTTACTGGCCTCAGAGTGACAAAGGCACTCTCCCCATGGGGCCAGCAACATGTCTCTAGTGTGGCAGGCTGCTGGAACCAGTCAGCCTACACAGATAGTTGGTTAAGTTTCAGGGGGCACCTCTAAGGTGCCCTCTGGGGTGTATTTTGCAATAAAATGTATACTGGCATCAGTGTGCATTTATTGTGCTGAGAAGTTTGATACCAAACTTCCCAGTTTTCAGTGTAGCCATTATGGTGCTGTGGAGTTCGTGTAAAACAGACTCCCAGACCATATACTCTTATGGCTACCCTGCACATACAATGTCTAAGGTTTTGTTTAGACACTGTAGGGGCACAGTGCTCATGCACTGGTACCCTCACCTATGGTATAGTGCACCCTGCCTTAGGGCTGTAAGGCCTGCTAGAGGGGTGTCTTACCTATACTGCATAGGCAGTGAGGCTGGCATGGCACCCTGAGGGGAGTGCCATGTCGACTTACTCATTTTGTTCTCACTAGCACACACAGGCTTGTAAGCAGTGTGTCTGTGCTGAGTGAGGGGTCTCTAGGGTGGCATAAGACATGCTGCAGCCCTTAGAGACCTTCCTTGGCATCAGGGCCCTTGGTACTAGAAGTACCAGTTACAAGGGACTTATCTGAATGCCAGGGTGTGCCAATTGTGGATACAATGGTACATTTTAGGTGAAGGAACACTGGTGCTGGGGCCTGGTTAGCAGGGTCCCAGCACACTTCTCAGTCAAGTCAGCATCAGTATCAGGCAAAAAGTGGGGGGTAACTGCAACAGGGAGCCATTTCTTTACACACATTGTGAAAAGCAGCTGCTCTGGACACCACCTGTGTGTAAGCAGTACTGTCTTCAGGTGGTGATGGACTTGCTGGGTAACAGTCGGGACTATTATCTGATACAGGCGCATCATAAAGATCCCATGCATCTGGGTCATCTTGGCTCATCCCTGTGTGCGTTGGAGACTGCATCATAGGTGGGGTAGCAATTGGTGATGGTTGCAGTGAGCGTTGTGGTGATGGTGGCGGAGTTACTTGTTTTACCACCTTTGCCTGTGGTTGTTTATCTTTGTCTTGGAAAGCAAGTTTGCTTTTCATCCTTATAGGAGGGAGAGTTCTTATTTTCCCGGTCTCCTTTTGAATATGGAGTCTTCTCTGTGTATAATCTGGCTCCCCTGCTTCTAGCTCTTGTCCAAATTTATGGCCTTGCATTTGTGCTGAAAGGCCTTGTTCCTCAGTGTAGGAACTTGTTTTCGGCTCCGAAGCCGGATGTTTCGGTATCAAAACCTTTTCAACAGTCTTTTTTGGCTCCAAAGCCACTTTTTGGGGTTTCGGTGTTCCGATTTCTCAGTGCCGACTCATCTCGGTATCTCGATGTCGAGATTGCTCTGAACTTTCATCCCGGTGCCGAGTCTGTTCTGTGCCGGTATCTCGACCGGAGTCTGATGACTTCAACACATGTGTGCCCTTTTTCGGTGCCGATGGACGGTCACCGATTTTTCGGGTAAAGCCATGGCCTGCTGGCGGTGGCGTCCCGTGGGCTTTCATGGTTTTTACGTGAGTTTTGGCCGGGGCTGTTTTCGGCGTCTGCTCCCTTTCGGCCTCGTCCGAGTCAGCAATGGAGAAAGTCTCTTCTTCCTCTAGCTCGTGGTGTCCTGACGGCGCCAACGCCATTTGAAGCCTTCTTACTCTCCGGTCCCTTAGCGTTTTCCTCGACCGAAACGATTGAGCCTCGCAGGTATCCTCTTTGTGTTCGGGTGACAAACACAAATTACAGACCAAATGTTGATCTGTGTAGGGATACTTGTTGTGGCATTCGGGGCAGAAGCGGAATGGGGTCCGTTCCATTAGCCTTGAAGACGCACGTGGTCGGGCCAACCAGGCCCGCCGGGGAATCGAAACCCCGAAGGGCCACCGGAGCTTTTCTTGATTCAGTGTCGATCTGCGTTAACAAACCGGATACCGAACGCAAACAATACCGTCGAATTTTCCAATATCTAACTAAGTTTCCGAACCGAAACACAGAGCGAAGAGGAACACGTCCGAACCCGATGGCGGAAAGAAAACAATCTAAGATGGAGTTGACGCCCATGCGCAATGGAGCCGAAAGGGGAGGAGTCCCTCGATCTCGTGACTCGAAAAGACTTCTTCGAAGAAAAACAACTTGTAACACTCCAAGCCCAACACTAGATGGCGGGATATGCACAGCATGTGTGTAGGAAGTTGGCTCTGTATGTGCTATTTCAAAGTAAGGAATAGCATGCACAGAGTCCAAGGGTTCCCCTTAGAGGTAAAATAGTGGTAAAAAATAGATAATACTAATGCTCTATTTTGTGGTAGTGTGGTCGAGCAGTAGGCTTATCCAAGGAGTAGTGTTAAGCATTTGTTGTACATACACAAGACAATAAATGAGGTACACACACTCAGAGACAAATCCAGCCAATAGGTTTTTATATAGAAAAATATCTTTTCTTAGTTTATTTTAAGAACCACAGGTTCAAATTCTACATGTAATATCTCATTCGAAAGGTATTGCAGGTAAGTACTTTAGGAACTTCAAATCATCAAAATTGCATGTATACTTTTCAAGTTATTGACAAATAGCTGTTTTAAAAGTGGACACTTAGTGCAATTTTCACAGTTCCTAGGGGAGGTAAGTATTTGTTAGATTAACCAGGTAAGTAAGACACTTACAGGGCTCAGTTCTTGGTCCAAGGTAGCCCACCGTTGGGGGTTCAGAGCAACCCCAAAGTCACCACACCAGCAGCTCAGGGCCGGTCAGGTGCAGAGTCCAAAGTGGTGCCCAAAACACATAGGCTAGAATGGAGAGAAGGGGGTGCCCCGGTTCCGGTCTGCTTGCAGGTAAGTACCCGCGTCTTCGGAGGGCAGACCAGGGGGGTTTTGTAGGGCACCGGGGGGGACACAAGTCCACACAGAAATTTCACCCTCAGCGGCGCGGGGGCGGCCGGGTGCAGTCTAGAAACAAGCGTCGGGTTCGCAATGTTAGTCTATGAGAGATCTCGGGATCTCTTCAGCGCTGCAGGCAGGCAAGGGGGGGATTCCTCGGGGAAACCTCCACTTGGGCAAGGGAGAGGGACTCCTGGGGGTCACTTCTCCAGTGAAAGTCCGGTCCTTCAGGTCCTGGGGGCTGCGGGTGCAGGGTCTCTCCCAGGTGTCGGGACTTTAGGTTCAAAAGAGTCGCGGTCAGGGGAAGCCTCGGGATTCCCTCTGCAGGCGGCGCTGTGGGGGCTCAGGGGGGACAGGTTTTGGTACTCACAGTATCAGAGTAGTCCTGGGGTCCCTCCTGAGGTGTTGGATCGCCACCAGTCGAGTCGGGGTCGCCGGGTGCAGTGTTGCAAGTCTCACGCTTCTTGCGGGGAGCTTGCAGGGATCTTTAAAGTTGCTGGAAACAAAGTTGCAGCTTTTCTTGGAGCAGGTCCGCTGTCCTCGGGAGTTTCTTGTCTTTTCGAAGCAGGGGCAGTCCTCAGAGGATGTCGAGGTCGCTGGTCCCTTCGGAAGGCGTCGCTGGAGCAGGATCTTTGGAAGGCAGGAGACAGGCCGGTGAGTTTCTGGAGCCAAGGCAGTTGTCGTCTTCTGGTCTTCCGCTGCAGGGGTTTTCAGCTGGGCAGTCCTTCTTCTTGTTGCAGGAATCTGATTTTCTAGGGTTCAGGGTAGCCCTTAAATACTAAATTTAAGGGCGTGTTTAGGTCTGGGGGGTTAGTAGCCAATGGCTACTAGCCCTGAGGGTGGGTACACCCTCTTTGTGCCTCCTCCCAAGGGGAGGGGGTCACAATCCTAACCCTATTGGGGGAATCCTCCATCTGCAAGATGGAGGATTTCTAAAAGTTAGAGTCACCTCAGCTCAGGACACCTTAGGGGCTGTCCTGACTGGCCAGTGACTCCTCCTTGTTTTTCTCATTATTTTCTCCGGCCTTGCCGCCAAAAGTGGGGCCTGGCCGGAGGGGGCGGGCAACTCCACTAGCTGGAGTGTCCTGCTGGGTTGGCACAAAGGAGGTGAGCCTTTGAGGCTCACCGCCAGGTGTGACAATTCCTGCCTGGGAGAGGTGTTAGCATCTCCACCCAGTGCAGGCTTTGTTACTGGCCTCAGAGTGACAAAGGCACTCTCCCCATGGGGCCAGCCACATGTCTCGGTTTGTGGCAGGCTGCTAAAACTAGTCAGCCTACACAGATAGTCGGTTAAGTTGCAGGGGGCACCTCTAAGGTGCCCTCTGTGGTGTATTTTACAATAAAATGTACACTGGCATCAGAGTGCATTTATTGTGTTGAGAAGTTTGATACCAAACTTCCCAGTTTTCAGTGTAGCCATTATGGTGCTGTGGAGTTCGTGTTTGACAGACTCCCAGACCATATACTCTTATGGCTACCCTGCACTTACAATGTCTAAGGTTTTGTTTAGACACTGTAGGGGTACCATGCTCATGCACTGGTACCCTCACCTATGGTATAGTGCACCCTGCCTTAGGGCTGTAAGGCCTGCTAGAGGGGTGTCTTACCTATACTGCATAGGCAGTGAGAGGCTGGCATGGCACCCTGAGGGGAGTGCCATGTCGACTTACTCGTTTTGTCCTCACTAGCACACACAAGCTGGTAAGCAGTGTGTCTGTGCTGAGTGAGAGGTCTTCAGGGTGGCATAAGACATGCTGCAGCCCTTAGAGACCTTCCTTGGCATCAGGGCCCTTGGTACTAGAAGTACCAGTTACAAGGGACTTATCTGGATGCCAGGGTCTGCCAATTGTGGATACAAAAGTACAGGTTAGGGAAAGAACACTGGTGCTGGGGCCTGGTTAGCAGGCCTCAGCACACTTTCAATTGTAAACATAGCATCAGCAAAGGCAAAAAGTCAGGGGGCAACCATGCCAAGGAGGCATTTCCTTACACAACCCCCCCCCAAACGAAAGAGGATGAGACTAACCTTTCCCAAGAGAGTCTTCATTTTCTAAGTGGAAGAACCTGGAAAGGCCATCTGCATTGGCATGGGCAGTCCCAGGTCTGTGTTCCACTATAAAGTCCATTCCCTGTAGGGAGATGGACCACCTCAACAGTTTAGGATTTTCACCTTTCATTTGCATCAGCCATTTGAGAGGTCTGTGGTCAGTTTGAACTAGGAAGTGAGTCCCAAAGAGGTATGGTCTCAGCTTCTTCAGGGACCAAACCACAGCAAAGGCCTCCCTCTCAATGGCACTCCAACGCTGCTCCCTGGGGAGTAACCTCCTGCTAATGAAAGCAACAGGCTGGTCAAGGCCATCATCATTTGTTTGGGACAAAACTGCCCCTATCCCATGTTCAGAGGCATCAGTCTGCACAATGAACTGCTTAGAATAATCTGGAGCTTTGAGGACTGGTGCTGAGCACATGGCTTGTTTCAGGGTGTCAAAGGCCTGTTGGCAGTCCACAGTCCAGTTCACTTTCTTGGGCATTTTCTTGGAGGTGAGTTCAGTGAGGGCTGTCACAATGGATCCATATCCCTTCACAAACCTCCTGTAGTACCCAGTCAAGCCAAGGAATGCTCTGACTTGAGTCTGGGTTTTTGGAGCTACCCAGTCCAGAATAGTCTGGATCTTGGGTTGGAGTGGCTGAACTTGGCCTCCACCTACAAGGTGTCCCAAGTAAACCACAGTTCCCTGCCCTATCTGGCATTTGGATGCCTTGATAGAGAGGCCTGCAGATTGCAGAGCCTTCAAAACCTTCCTCAGGTGGACCAGGTGATCCTGCCAGGTGGAGCTAAAGACAGCAATATCATCAAGATAAGCTGTGCTAAAGGACTCCAAGCCAGCAAGGACTTGATTCACCAACCTTTGGAAGGTGGCAGGGGCATTCTTTAAACCAAAGGGCATAACAGTAAACTGATAATGCCCATCAGGTGTGGAGAATGCTGTCTTTTCTTTTGCTCCAGGTGCCATTTTTATTTGCCAGTACCCTGCTGTCAAGTCAAAGGTACTTAGAAATTTGGCAGCACCTAATTTATCAATGAGCTCATCAGCTCTTGGAATTGGATGGGCATCTGTCTTGGTGACAGAATTGAGCCCTCTGTAGTCCACACAAAACCTCATCTCTTTCTTTCCATCTTTGGTGTGAGGTTTGGGGACTAAGACCACTGGGCTAGCCCAGGGGCTGTCAGAGCGCTCAATCACTCCCAATTCCAGCATCTTGTGGACTTCCACCTTGATGCTTTCCTTAACATGGTCAGACTGTCTGAAGATTTTGTTCTTGACAGGCATGCTGTCTCCTGTGTCCACATCATGGGTACACAGGTGGGTCTGACCAGGGGTTAGGGAGAAAAGCTCAGGAAACTGTTGTAGGACTCTCCTACAATCAGCCTGCTGTTGGCCAGAGAGGGTGTCTGAGTAGATCACTCCATCTACTGTGCCATCTTTTGGGTCTGATGACAGAAGATCAGGGAGAGGTTCACTCTCTGCCTCCTGATCCTCATCTGTTACCATTAACAGATTCACATCAGCCCTGTCATGGAAGAGCTTAAGGCGGTTCACATGGATCACCCTCTTGGGGCTCCTGCTTGTGCCCAGGTCCACCAGGTAGGTGACCTGACTCTTCCTCTCTAGCACTGGGTAAGGGCCACTCCATTTGTCCTGGAGTGCCCTGGGAGCCACAGGCTCCAGAACCCAGACTTTCTGCCCTGGTTGGAACTCAACCAGTGCAGCCTTTTGGTCATACCAAAACTTCTGGAGCTGTTGGCTGGCCTCAAGGTTTTTGGTTGCCTTTTCCATGTACTCTGCCATTCTAGAGCGAAGGCCAAGTACATAGTCCACTATGTCCTGTTTAGGCTCATGGAGAGGTCTCTCCCAGCCTTCTTTAACAAGGGCAAGTGGTCCCCTTACAGGATGACCAAACAGAAGTTCAAAGGGTGAGAATCCTACTCCCTTCTGTGGTACCTCCCTGTAAGCGAAAAGCAGACATGGCAGGAGGACATCCCATCTCCTTTTGAGTTTTTCTGGGAGCCCCATGATCATGCCTTTTAATGTCTTGTTGAATCTCTCAACTAAGCCATTAGTTTGTGGATGGTAGGGTGTAGTGAATTTATAAGTCACTCCACACTCATTCCACATGTGCTTTAGGTATGCTGACATGAAGTTGGTACCTCTGTCAGACACCACCTCCTTAGGGAAACCCACTCTGGTAAAGATACCAATGAGGGCCTTGGCTACTGCAGGGGCAGTAGTCGACCTAAGGGGAATAGCTTCAGGATACCTGGTAGCATGATCCACTACTACCAGGATATACATATTTCCTGAGGCTGTGGGAGGTTCTAGTGGACCAACTATGTCCACACCCACTCTTTCAAAGGGCACCCCCACCACAGGAAGTGGAATGAGGGGGGCCTTTGGATGCCCACCTGTCTTACCACTGGCTTGACAGGTGGGGCAGGAGAGGCAAAACTCCTTAACCATGTTGGACATATTGGGCCAGTAGAAGTGGTTGACTAACCTCTCCCACGTCTTGGTTTGTCCCAAATGTCCAGCAAGGGGAATGTCATGGGCCAATGTTAGGATGAACTCTCTGAACAGCTGAGGCACTACCACTCTCCTAGTGGCACCAGGTTTGGGGTCTCTGGCCTCAGTGTACAGGAGCCCATCTTCCCAATAGACCCTATGTGTTCCATTTTTCTTGCCTTTGGACTCTTCAGCAGCTTGCTGCCTAAGGCCTTCAAGAGAGGGACAGGTTTCTTGTCCCTTACACAGCTCCTCCCTTGAGGGTCCCCCTGGGCCCAAGAGCTCAACCTGATAAGGTTCAAGCTCCAAAGGCTCAGTTCCCTCAGAGGGCAGAACTTCTTCATGAGAAGAGAGGTTCCCTTTCTTTTGCTGTGTTGCAGTTGGTTTCCCAACTGACTTTCCTTTTCTCTTGGTAGGCTGGGCCATTCTTCCAGACTCCAGCTCTACTTGTTCACCCTGTGCCTTGCACTGTGCTCTGGTTTTCACACACACCAGTTCAGGGATACCCAGCATTGCTGCATGGGTTTTTAGTTCTACCTCAGCCCATGCTGAGGACTCCAGGTCATTTCCAAGCAGACAGTCCACTGGGATATTTGAGGAGACCACCACCTGTTTCAGGCCATTGACCCCTCCCCATTCTAAAGTAACCATTGCCATGGGATGTACTTTTCTCTGATTGTCAGCGTTGGTGACTGTGTAAGTTTTTCCAGTCAGGTATTGGCCAGGGGAAACCAGTTTCTCTGTCACCATGGTGACACTGGCACCTGTATCCCTCAGGCCCTCTATTCTAGTCCCATTAATTAAGAGTTGCTGTCTGTATTTTTGCATGTTAGGCGGCCAGACAGCTAGTGTGGCTAAATCCACCCCACCCTCAGAAACTAGAGTAGCTTCAGTGTGGACCCTGATTTGCTCTGGGCACACTGTTGATCCCACTTGGAGACTAGCCATACCAGTGTTACCTGGATGGGAGTTTGGAGTGGAACCTTTCTTGGGACAGGCCTTGTCTCCAGTTTGGTGTCCATGCTGTTTACAGCTATGACACCAGGCCTTTTTGGGATCAAAGTTTTTACCCTTGTACCCATTGTTTTGTGAAGAGGCTCTGGGCCCACCCTCCTGTGCAGGTTTTTGGGGGCCTGTAGAAGACTCTTTACTATTTTTAGTTTTGGTTGTCTCATCACCCTTCTGCTGGGGAGTCTTTGTGACCCCTTTCTTTTGGTCACCCCCTGTTGAAGTCTTGGACACCCTTGTCTTGACCCAATGGTCCGCCTTCTTTCCCAATTCTTGGGGAGAAATTGGTCCTAGGTCTACCAGATGCTGATGCAGTTTATCATTGAAACAATTACTTAACAGGTGTTCTTTCACAAATAAATTGTACAGCCCATCATAATTACTTACACCACTGCCTTGAATCCAACCATCTAGTGTTTTCACTGAGTAGTCAACAAAGTCAACCCAGGTCTGGCTCGAGGATTTTTGAGCCCCCCTGAACCTAATCCTGTACTCCTCAGTGGAGAATCCAAAGCCCTCAATCAGGGTACCCTTCATGAGGTCATAAGATTCTGCATCTTGTCCAGAGAGTGTGAGGAGTCTATCCCTACACTTTCCTGTGAACATTTCCCAAAGGAGAGCACCCCAGTGAGATCTGTTCACTTTTCTGGTTACACAAGCCCTCTCAAAAGCTGTGAACCATTTGGTGATGTCATCACCATCTTCATATTTAGTTACAATCCCTTTAGGGATTTTCAACATGTCAGGAGAATCTCTGACCCTATTTATGTTGCTGCCACCATTGATGGGTCCTAGGCCCATCTCTTGTCTTTCCCTCTCTATGGCTAGGATCTGTCTTTCCAAAGCCAATCTTTTGGCCATCCTGGCTAACTGGATGTCCTCTTCACTGGGGCTATCCTCAGTGATTTCAGAGGTGTTGGTCTCTCCTGTGAGGGAACCAGCATCTCTGACTATTATTTTTGGAGTCAGGGTTTGAGGGACCCTGTTCTCCCTAGATAGGACTGGTAGGGGGGAATTGTCCTCCAAGTCACTATCCTCTTCCTCTGAGTTGCCACCCTCAGAGGGGTTGGCCTTTTCAAACTCTGCCAAAAGCTCCTGGAGCTGTATTTTGGTAGGTTTGGGGCCCATTGTTATTTTCTTTATTTTACAGAGTGACCTTAGCTCCCTCATCTTAAGATGGAGGTAAGGTGTGGTGTCGAGTTCCACCACAGTCACATCTGTGCTAGACATCTTGTTTCTAAAAGTTGGAATACTTTTAAGAATCTACAACTGTTTCTAGAATCTAATTTCAAACTTTTAACAAACTTTTAAACTCTAAAAGACAATGCTAAACAGGGACTTAACACACAAGGCCCTAGCAGGACTTTTAAGAATTTAGAAAACTTTTCAAATTGCAAAAATCAATTTCTAATGACAATTTTGGAATTTGTCGTGTGATCAGGTATTGGCTGAGTAGTCCAGCAAATGCAAAGTCTTGTACCCCACCGCTGATCCACCAATGTAGGAAGTTGGCTCTGTATGTGCTATTTCAAAGTAAGGAATAGCATGCACAGAGTCCAAGGGTTCCCCTTAGAGGTAAAATAGTGGTAAAAAATAGATAATACTAATGCTCTATTTTGTGGTAGTGTGGTCGAGCAGTAGGCTTATCCAAGGAGTAGTGTTAAGCATTTGTTGTACATACACAAGACAATAAATGAGGTACACACACTCAGAGACAAATCCAGCCAATAGGTTTTTATATAGAAAAATATCTTTTCTTAGTTTATTTTAAGAACCACAGGTTCAAATTCTACATGTAATATCTCATTCGAAAGGTATTGCAGGTAAGTACTTTAGGAACTTCAAATCATCAAAATTGCATGTATACTTTTCAAGTTATTGACAAATAGCTGTTTTAAAAGTGGACACTTAGTGCAATTTTCACAGTTCCTAGGGGAGGTAAGTATTTGTTAGATTAACCAGGTAAGTAAGACACTTACAGGGCTCAGTTCTTGGTCCAAGGTAGCCCACCGTTGGGGGTTCAGAGCAACCCCAAAGTCACCACACCAGCAGCTCAGGGCCGGTCAGGTGCAGAGTCCAAAGTGGTGCCCAAAACACATAGGCTAGAATGGAGAGAAGGGGGTGCCCCGGTTCCGGTCTGCTTGCAGGTAAGTACCCGCGTCTTCGGAGGGCAGACCAGGGGGGTTTTGTAGGGCACCGGGGGGGACACAAGTCCACACAGAAATTTCACCCTCAGCGGCGCGGGGGCGGCCGGGTGCAGTGTAGAAACAAGCGTCGGGTTCGCAATGTTAGTCTATGAGAGATCTCGGGATCTCTTCAGCGCTGCAGGCAGGCAAGGGGGGGATTCCTCGGGGAAACCTCCACTTGGGCAAGGGAGAGGGACTCCTGGGGGTCACTTCTCCAGTGAAAGTCCGGTCCTTCAGGTCCTGGGGGCTGCGGGTGCAGGGTCTCTCCCAGGTGTCGGGACTTTAGGTTCAAAAGAGTCGCGGTCAGGGGAAGCCTCGGGATTCCCTCTGCAGGCGGCGCTGTGGGGGCTCAGGGGGGACAGGTTTTGGTACTCACAGTATCAGAGTAGTCCTGGGGTCCCTCCTGAGGTGTTGGATCGCCACCAGTCGAGTCGGGGTCGCCGGGTGCAGTGTTGCAAGTCTCACGCTTCTTGCGGGGAGCTTGCAGGGATCTTTAAAGTTGCTGGAAACAAAGTTGCAGCTTTTCTTGGAGCAGGTCCGCTGTCCTCGGGAGTTTCTTGTCTTTTCGAAGCAGGGGCAGTCCTCAGAGGATGTCGAGGTCGCTGGTCCCTTCGGAAGGCGTCGCTGGAGCAGGATCTTTGGAAGGCAGGAGACAGGCCGGTGAGTTTCTGGAGCCAAGGCAGTTGTCGTCTTCTGGTCTTCCGCTGCAGGGGTTTTCAGCTGGGCAGTCCTTCTTCTTGTTGCAGGAATCTGATTTTCTAGGGTTCAGGGTAGCCCTTAAATACTAAATTTAAGGGCGTGTTTAGGTCTGGGGGGTTAGTAGCCAATGGCTACTAGCCCTGAGGGTGGGTACACCCTCTTTGTGCCTCCTCCCAAGGGGAGGGGGTCACAATCCTAACCCTATTGGGGGAATCCTCCATCTGCAAGATGGAGGATTTCTAAAAGTTAGAGTCACCTCAGCTCAGGACACCTTAGGGGCTGTCCTGACTGGCCAGTGACTCGTCCTTGTTTTTCTCATTATTTTCTCCGGCCTTGCCGCCAAAAGTGGGGCCTGGCCGGAGGGGGCGGGCAACTCCACTAGCTGGAGTGTCCTGCTGGGTTGGCACAAAGGAGGTGAGCCTTTGAGGCTCACCGCCAGGTGTGACAATTCCTGCCTGGGAGAGGTGTTAGCATCTCCACCCAGTGCAGGCTTTGTTACTGGCCTCAGAGTGACAAAGGCACTCTCCCCATGGGGCCAGCCACATGTCTCGGTTTGTGGCAGGCTGCTAAAACTAGTCAGCCTACACAGATAGTCGGTTAAGTTGCAGGGGGCACCTCTAAGGTGCCCTCTGTGGTGTATTTTACAATAAAATGTACACTGGCATCAGAGTGCATTTATTGTGTTGAGAAGTTTGATACCAAACTTCCCAGTTTTCAGTGTAGCCATTATGGTGCTGTGGAGTTCGTGTTTGACAGACTCCCAGACCATATACTCTTATGGCTACCCTGCACTTACAATGTCTAAGGTTTTGTTTAGACACTGTAGGGGTACCATGCTCATGCACTGGTACCCTCACCTATGGTATAGTGCACCCTGCCTTAGGGCTGTAAGGCCTGCTAGAGGGGTGTCTTACCTATACTGCATAGGCAGTGAGAGGCTGGCATGGCACCCTGAGGGGAGTGCCATGTCGACTTACTCGTTTTGTCCTCACTAGCACACACAAGCTGGTAAGCAGTGTGTCTGTGCTGAGTGAGAGGTCTTCAGGGTGGCATAAGACATGCTGCAGCCCTTAGAGACCTTCCTTGGCATCAGGGCCCTTGGTACTAGAAGTACCAGTTACAAGGGACTTATCTGGATGCCAGGGTCTGCCAATTGTGGATACAAAAGTACAGGTTAGGGAAAGAACACTGGTGCTGGGGCCTGGTTAGCAGGCCTCAGCACACTTTCAATTGTAAACATAGCATCAGCAAAGGCAAAAAGTCAGGGGGCAACCATGCCAAGGAGGCATTTCCTTACAATGTGTATCTGCAGCTACACATGCCATCGAACATTATGCTACCCATTGAGAGCCCATGCAAAGTGTTCTGCAGGCCTGCCATTGCAGCCTGGGTGAAAGGGTGCATGCACCCTTTCACTACCAGGTCACTGCAACAGGTCATTAAGTCACCCCTATGGCAGGCCCTCCTATCCCAGAGGGCAGGGTGCAAGTACCTGTGTGTGCAGGCACCCCAGCAATTGCAGAGGTGCCCCCTCAAACTCCAGTTCCATTTTCCTGGACTTGTAGATGGGTACGCCATTTTATGCATGAACTGGACATAGGTCACATACAGTTACCATTCCCCTGTCCATCACCACCCCAGGGGTGGTGCCCAGAGCTCCTACAGAGAGACCCTGGGTGCTGCCATCTTGTAACCTTAGGTTTGCAGGGACCTCTGGGAGCATCTGAGTGGCCAGGCCAGGCAGGTGACGTCGGAGCCCCCTCCCGATAGGTGCTTACCTGGTTGGGTGACCAATTCCCCTTTCAGGGCTATTTAGGGTCTCTCTCTTGGGTGAGTCCTCAGATTCAGCTTGCCACATTCCAGCAGGACTCCTCTGTAACCTCTACTTCGACTTCTAGCCACTGGAACAGCGACGGGACACTTCAGGAACTGACAATCTGCCTCCACGAAGAAGATCCTTCTAGCAAGATTGTACCCGCGGCTCCTACCAGCTTCTGGAACATTTCTCTGGCTGTGCATCCTCAGAGGATGGCAAATCTTCAGTCTGCACGAGAAGAAAGAAGGAATCTCCTTTGGCGTGAAGGAGTCACTCCCTGCAGCCGCAGGCACCTGCTGCAACGACGACCGGCTGTGTGGATCTCCTCTCAGCCTGAGCTGCGTGGATCCTGCATCATGGGTGGTGGTCAGTAGTAGTCCTCTTGGCCCTATCTGCCAGCTGTTCAACTTTGGTGGAGTTAAGCCCTTGCCTTCCTATTGCATAGCTTCAGCCCCCAGCACTCCTTCCTGCGACGCACAGCTCTCTGCGTCGCTCTCCTGTGGTGTGGGACCCTTCTTCAGTCGTGCTGCGTGAGCTCTTCTGCAACTCGTGTCCCCTTTCTGTGGGACTCCTGTGGGTGCTGCCTTCGCTCCTGTGGGCTCACTGTGTCGCTGAGGGTCCCCTCCGACTCCCCTTCCTGGGCCGAATGCTGCTGGGCCATGCTGGTTCCCAGCAGCACCACTTTCCAACAATTGTGATATGTGCCTTTGCCAAGACTTGTTGGTTTAATTCATGCACCAACACTAGTCTGCGATCTTCCTTTCAGCGTGGGACATCTGCATCCCTCAGGAACTCTTCTCCAGTTCCCGGGCTGCAGTGTTGACCTTCTCTTCATCACCGTCGACCAACTCCAGCAAGTACAGCTGGGTGGGTAGTAGCTCCTAATCCTCTGGACTCCACTGTGACTCTTGGACTTGGTCCCCTCTCTCCACAGGTCTTCCTCTCCAGGAATCCCCTGGGGAGGTTGGGGTAGAGGACTGTGTTACTTACCTCTGTGGTTTTCTAGTACTACCAGCTCCCATCTACAAATTCCACTGACTTAGGTGAGGGTCCTGTGTTCGCATTCCATTTTTTTTTAGAGTATGGTTTGGGCTCCTCCTAGGGTCACAGTTGACTACATTTACACAGATTTCTAACCTTTTCTATGCCTATTGCTGTGTACTAGCGTATATATTTCTGTAATACTTACCTCCTATTGGAGGGTTGCCCTTCTAGTACTTTTTTGGTATTGTGTGACCAAAAATAAAGTGTGTAAGTGCTGTGTGACTTCAGTGGTTTTGCATGTCTCCTAGTTAAGCCTTGGCTGCTCATCCACAGCTACCTCTAGAGAGCCTGGCTTCTAGACACTGCCTACACTTCACTAAGAGGGGATACCTGAACCTGGTATATGGTGTAAGTACCTTAGGTACCTGTAGGAAGTTGGCTCTGTATGCACTATTTCAAAGTAAGGAATAGTATGCACAGAGTCCAAGGGTTCCCCTTAGAGGTAAGATAGTGGCAAAAAGAGATAATACTAATGCTCTATTTTGTGGTAGTGTGGTCGAGCAGTAGGCTTATCAAAGGAGTAGTGTTAAGCATTTGTTGTACATACACACAGGCAATAAATGAGGAACACACACTCAGAGACAAATCCAGCCAATAGGTTTTGTTATAGAAAAATATATTTTCTTAGTTTATTTTAAGAACCACAGGTTCAAATTCTACATGTAATATCTCATTTGAAAGGTATTGCAGGTAAGTACTTAAGGAACTTTGAATCATTACATTAGCATTTATACTTTTTACATAAAACACAAATAGCTGTTTTAAAAGTGGACACAGTGCAATTTTCACAGTTCCTGGGGGAGGTAAAGTAATGTTAGTTTTAACAGGTAAGTAAGTCACTTACAGGTTTCTGTTTTGGGTCCAAGGTAGCCCACCGTTGGGGGTTCAGAGCAACCCCAAAGTTATCACACCAGCAGCTCAGGGCCCGTCAGGTGCAAAGGTCAAAGAGGTGCCCAAACCACATAGGCTTCAATGGAGAGAAGGGGGGTGCCCCAGTTCCAGTCTGCCAGCAGGTGAGTACCCGTGTCTTCGGAGGGCAGACCAGGGGGGTTTTGTAGGGCACCGGGGGGACACGAGTCAGCACAAAAAGTACACCCTCAGCAGCGCGGGGGCGGCCGGGTGCAGTGTGGGAACACCCATCGGGTTTCCAATAGTTTCCTATGGGAGACCAAGGGGTCTCTTCAGCGATGAAGCGATGCAGGCAGGCAAGGGGGGGGCTCCTCGGGGTAGCCACCACCTGGGCAAGGGAGAGGGCCTCCTGGGGGTCACTCCTGCACCGGAGTTCCGTTCCTTCAGGTGCTGGGGGCTGCGGGTGCAGGGTCTTTTCCAGCCGTCGGGAAATGGAGTTCAGGCAGTCGCGGTCAGGGGGAGCCTCGGGATTCCCTCTGCAGGCGTCGCTGTGGGGGCTCAGGGGGGACAACTTTGGTTACTCACAGTCTTGGAGTCGACGGAGGGTCCTCCCTGAGGTGTTGGTTCTCCACCAGTCGAGTCGGGGTCGCCGGGTGCAGTGTTGCAAGTCTCACGCTTCTTGCGGGGAGTTGCAGGGGTCTTTAAATCTGCTCCTTGAAACAAAGTTGCAGTTCTTTTGGAGCAGTGCCGCTGTCCTCGGGAGTTTCTTGTCTTTCTTGAAGCAGGGCAGTCCTCAGAGGATTCAGAGGTCGCTGGTCCCTTGGAAAGCGTCGCTGGAGCAGGTTTCTTTGGAAGGCAGGAGACAGGCCGGTGAGTCTGGGGCCAAAGCAGTTGGTGTCTTCTGTTCTTCCTCTGCAGGGGTTTTTCAGCTCAGCAGTCCTCTTCTTCGTGTAGTTTCAGGAATCTGTTTTCCTAGGTTCAGGGAAGCCCTTAAATACTAAATTTAAGGGCGTGTTTAGGTCTGGGGGGGTTAGTAGCCAATGGCTACTAGCCCTGAGGGTGAGTACACCCTCTTTGTGCCTCCTCCCAAGGGGAGGGGGGCACATCCCTAATCCTATTGGGGGAATCCTCCATCTGCAAGATGGAGGATTTCTAAAAGTTAGAGTCACTTCAGCTCAGGACACCTTAGGGGCTGTCCTGACTGGCCAGTGACTCCTCCTTGTTGTTCTCATTATTTTCTCCGGCCTTGCCGCCAAAAGTGGGGGCCGTGGCCGGAGGGGGCGGGCAACTCCACTAGCTGGAGTGTCCTGCGGTGCTGGAACAAAGGGGTGAGCCTTTGAGGCTCACCGCCAGGTGTTACAGCTCCTGCCTGGGGGAGGTGTTAGCATCTCCACCCAGTGCAGGCTTTGTTACTGGCCTCAGAGTGACAAAGGCACTCTCCCCATGGGGCCAGCAACATGTCTCTAGTGTGGCAGGCTGCTGGAACCAGTCAGCCTACACAGATAGTTGGATACAGTTTCAGGGGGCACCTCTAAGGTGCCCTCTGGGGGTGTGTTTCACAATAAAATGTACACTGGCATCAGTGTGCATTTATTGTGCTGAGAAGTTTGATACCAAACTTCCCAGTTTTCAGTGTAGCCATTATGGAAATGTGGAGTTCGTGTTTGACAAACTCCCAGACCAGATACTCTTTATGGCTACCCTGCACTTACAATGTCTAAGATTTGGCTTAGACACTGTAGGGGCATAGTGCCCATGCAACTATGCCCTCACCTGTGGTATAGTGAACCCTGTCCTAGGGCTGTAAGGCCTGCTAGAGAGGAGACTTACCTATGCCACAGGCAGTGTGAGGTTGGCATGGCACTCCGAGGGGAGTGCCATGTCGACTTAGTCATTTTCTCCCCACCAGCACACACAAGCTGTGAGGCAGTGTGCATGTGCCGAGTACGGGGTCCCCCGGGTGGCATAAGACATGCTGCAGCCCTTAGAGACCTTCCCTGGCATCAGGGCCCTTGGTGCCAGGGGTACCAGTTACAAGGGACTTACTTGAGTGCCAGGGTTGTGTCAATTGTGGAGACAAAGGTACAGATTAGGGAAACAACACTGGTGCTGGGGCCTGGGTAGCAGGGTCCCAGCACACTTTCAATCAAAACTTAGCATCAGCAAAGGTAAAAAGTCAGGGGTAACCATGCCAATGAGGCATTTCTTTACACTTAAGACGTGGGGAAAAATGACCGAATGTCAGAATGCAGGGTAGAGTTTAATAAGACTGCATGATGGCACATCCAGATGAAGATCAGAAGGCATGAGACGCCACCTTTCTGTGCCAAGAAGCTATTGCAAGTTTCTCACATCCACTCTGGTGGCATCAGAAGCCTGGCATATAATGGGTCTAATATCACAATGGGCAAGGAAGGGCACAGATCCTCAGACTTCAAATTTTACAGGGCCAACTTTTGGTCACACCTTCAGATTAGGGTGGAGGTTCTTTTTTCAAGTACAATGAGGCAGCAATATGAGTTACCTTGACAGATTTAACAGTGATGTGGCTTCCAGCATTACTACTCTGAGGCAGTTACAAGACAGAATTCAGCCTACTTTGTGGGTTTAGGTGGGTGTCCATCAGCACGCTCTACAGAACCACTATGTCTCTAAAGGGGATCTAGTGGTTAACGGATCTTGTCTCCTTCACTCACATCAAAACTCATACATGGCTCTGCATATAAATCTGTCTCATCCACTTGGGCATTGTCATCCCTAAACTCCTCTTCCAAAGCCCCATTGGGACATGAGATTATTTCTTAACTATCAAGGAATGATGCTTTCAGCACCATTCTGCCCATGACTTTATAGTTTTCTTTCACTGAAATTAAGGACGAACTTTAAGAGGAATTCTCCATTCCCATCTTGACCACTCCATCAGAAGCAATTTGGATATGATCTGATTCAGTGCTGAATGAAAATGGTTGTCCTCCCAAACATCTTGAACCACACATCACTGAGGCTCCTTTACTCCTTTGCTGTGGCAAAATAAATGGCTGCGAGTAATACGATTGAGAATAAACCTATTATTCCAAGGCTTGGCGCAAATAATTATTCTAAGGTTGATCATGCATCCCAGTACCATATGATCATTAGGCTGATGTCACCAGTTGTCTGAAACCAGAACAAATTACTAAGAAAAAAATTCTTAATATTCTGGACCCAACACTATATGGCTGGGATAGGTACAGCATGTAAAGATACAAGTTATGCAGCAGCCTTAATATTTTCACAGCCAAGTTAAGGGATAATGTTTGCTTTGATAAAGTTACAACAAGATACATTTACCCTACAAAGCATTGTGTGCCTCTATTCTGACATACCAAAAGCAATCATGTATAAATTTCCCCCACATAATGTGAGACTCTTCACCTAGATTTTTAAGTGCGAGAAGAGGAGATGAACAAGCATTTGCAACGCAAACGTCTTGCATTTGTAAACGTTTGAGCAACTGGTACTGAAAGTGGCATTTTGTTTTTTTTAACTTTTTTTTTGTATGAAGTTAAGTGATGATATTTGCATAGCGCATTCACTGTTGTAATGTGCACGAAGCAGGGAAGGGGTGCAGTACCACTGGGTGTCCCTTGGGACCTCATATGGCCACATAACATACTACACCCTGCAATCTTGAAGTCAACACATCTCCAATGACTTACAGGCATGGTGGTGAAAAAAAAAGCGCAGCACCCATTTGAGAAATAAGTCTTCCACTGTGCATACAGGTTATGAGGGAGGGGAGACAATATGCTGGCTGAAAAAAAAAAAAAAAAAAAAGTAGCAACCTCCTGACACCTCTTCGCTGCTGTTACTAAGAGGAAGTTGAAACTGGAGGGAGCCTCAATCAACGTGACGAGCGCCAATATGTGTAAAAACACTTTCATCCCATGCTTTCAGGAGCTGAAACATACTATTATATGGTAAGCAGGGAGCACGGACAAGGGCTTAAAGGGCAGTGGAAAGAAGGAGGAAAGCGGATTTGTAGGTGTAGTAAACTCAGCCAGCAGGTATCAAAGCACTTTACAAGAGCACCAATTATATTACACAAGTGCAGATTAATTTTTTGGGGGCACGTTGAGATTACGTGAATAGCCCAGAATCACAGAATGGTGAACCAACACCAATACTCAAACTTTGTTCCCCAGTTACAAAGAGAGAAGCTTTGGCACTAAGCCACATTTTAAGACGTTTTGATTTGTTGACGGAGAGCATTAATTACTGTGGGAAAGCTTTGGATAGCATGGACCAAAAGAAAACAAGATTAGGTAAAGCATGTGAAATGTAATCAGGAAGAACAGGGCTATCTTTACGGCATTATATTTATAATACCAGGGAAAGGGTGCAGTACCTTAGGCTGTCCTTGAGTGTCCCTTCGGACCTCTTTTGGCAACATAAGAGACTGCATCCTGCAATCTTGAATTCAACTTTCGGGCATCATGCAGAAAAATTAATTTCCTCTTTTGAGTAAAGTTTTATGCTGTGCAATCAGGTCATGAAGAGGGGAGACTAGATGCAACTTCACGAAGTCATGTAAAGCGCTCTTCGATCTTGTTTGCGCTATATGACATCTTGATGTAAAGTGCTCAGACACTACAAATAAACAGCAGCATGCCCAAAACAAGGAAGAGGAAAAATTGTCTGCCACACTAAGCTATGTAGCCGATCACGCAATGATCCACGTAAAAGGGCCAGTCTGCAAGGCGGCAACAAAGCAGCCTCAAGGCAGGACAAACATGAAGCATTTACCTACGAAATCAAGGGAATTTTGATAGGCAGGACAAGGAACGAATTAAAGTGATGGGCGTGGTTAAAGCCCACAGATGTAGATTACATCATGTTGAGAGAGAGTGCTTGTAGGAAAGTACCATCTTGCCTGGCATGTTACCCCCATTTTTCACTGTATATATGTTGTTTTAGTTGTATGTGTCACTGGGACCCTGGTAACCCAGGGCCCCAGTGCTCATAAGTGTGCCTGAATGTGTTACCTGTGTAGTGACTAACTGTCTCACTGAGGCTCTGCTAATCAGAACCTCAGTGGTTATGCTCTCTCATTTCTTTCCAAATTGTCACTAACAGGCTAGTGACCATTTTTACCAATTTACATTGGCTTACTGGAACACCCTTATAATTCCCTAGTATATGGTACTGAGGTACCCAGGGTATTGGGGTTCCAGGAGATCCCTATGGGCTGCAGCATTTCTTTTGCCACCCATAGGGAGCTCTGACAATTCTTACACAGGCCTGCCACTGCAGCCTGAGTGAAATAACGTCCACGTTATTTTACAGCCATTTTACACTGCACTTAAGTAACTTATAAGTCACCTATATGTCTAACCTTTACCTGGTAAAGGTTAGGTGCAAAGTTACTTAGTGTGAGGGCACCCTGGCACTAGCCAAGGTGCCCCCACATTGTTCAGAGCCAATTCCCTGAACTTTGTGAGTGCGGGGGCACCATTACACGCGTGCACTACATATAGGTCACTACCTATATGTAGCTTCACAATGGTAACTCCGAATATGGCCATGTAACATGTCTAAGATCATGGAATTGCCCCCTCTATGCCATCCTGGCATTGTTGGCACAATTCCATGATCCCAGTGGTCTGTAGCACAGACCCTGGTACTGCCAAACTGCCCTTCCTGGGGTTTCACTGCAGCTGCTGCTGCTGCCAACCCCTCAGACAGGCATCTGCCCTCCTGGGGTCCAGCCAGGCCTGGCCCAGGATGGCAGAACAAAGAACTTCCTCTGAGAGAGGGTGTGACACCCTCTCCCTTTGGAAAATGGTGTGAAGGCAGGGGAGGAGTAGCCTCCCCCAGCCTCTGGAAATGCTTTGTTGGGCACAGAGGTGCCCAATTCTGCATAAGCCAGTCTACACCGGTTCAGGGGACCCCTTAGCCCTGCTCTGGCGCGAAACTGGACAAAGGAAAGGGGAGTGACCACTCCCCTGACTTGCACCTCCCCTGGGAGGTGTCCAGAGCTCCTCCAGTGTGCTCCAGACCTCTGCCATCTTGGAAACAGAGGTGCTGCTGGCACACTGGACTGCTCTGAGTGGCCAGTGCCACCAGGTGACGTCAGAGACTCCTTGTGATAGGCTCCTTCAGGTGTTGCTAGCCTATCCTCTCTCCTAGGTAGCCAAACCCTCTTTTCTGGCTATTTAGGGTCTCTGTCTCTGGGGAAACTTTAGATAACGAATGCAAGAGCTCAGCCGAGTTCCTCTGCATCTCTCTCTTCACCTTCTGATAAGGAATCGACTGCTGACCGCGCTGGAAGCCTGCAAACCTGCAACATAGTAGCAAAGACGACTACTGCAACTCTAACGCTGATCCTGCCGCCTTCTCGACTGTTTTCCTGTCTGTGCATGCTGTGGGGGTAGTCTGCCTCCTCTCTGCACCAGAAGCTCCGAAGAAATCTCCCGTGGGTCGACGGAATCTTCCCCCTGCAACCGCAGGCACCAAAAAGCTGCATTACCGGTCCCTTGGGTCTCCTCTCAGCACGACGAGCGAGGTCCCTTGAATCCAGCAACTCTCTCCAAGTGACCCCCACAGTCCAGTGACTCTTCAGTCCAAGTTTGGTGGAGGTAAGTCCTTGCCTCACCTCGCTGGGCTGCATTGCTGGGAACCGCGACTTTTGCAGCTACTCCGGCCTCTGTGCACTTCCGGCGGAAATCCTTTGTGCACAGCCAAGCCTGGGTCCACGGCACTCTAACCTGCATTGCACGACTTTCTAAGTTGGTCTCCGGCGACGTGGGACTCCTTTGTGTAACTTCGGGTGAGCACCGTTTCACGCATCCTCGTAGTGCCTGTTTCTGGCACTTCTCCGGGTGCTACCTGCTGCTGAGAGGGCTCCATGTCTTGCTCGACGTCCCCTCTCTCTCCTGGTCCAATTTGCGACCTCCTGGTCCCTCCAGGGCCACAGCAGCGTCCAAAAACGCTAACCGCACGATTTGCAGCTAGCAAGGCTTGTTGCCGTTCTTTCGGCGGGAAAACACTTCTGCACGACTCTCCATGGCGAGAGGGATCCGTCCACCAAAGGGGAAGTCTCTAGCCCTTTTCGTTCCTGCAGAAACCACAGCTTCTTCTGTCCAGTAGAAGCTTCTTTGCACCCGCAGCTGGCATTTCCTGGGCATCTGCCCATCTCCGACTTGCTTGTGACTTTTGGACTTGGTCCCCTTGTTCCACAGATAACCTAGATTGGAAATCCACAGTTGTTGCATTGTTGGTTTGTGTCTTTCCTGCATTATTCCTCTAACACGACTTCTTGGTCCTTAGGGGAACTTTAGTGCACTTTGCACTCACTTTTCAGGGTCTTGGGGAGGGTTATTTTGCTAACTCTCACTATTTTCTAATAGTCCCAGCGACCCTCTACAAGGTCACATAGGTTTGGGGTCCATTCGTGGTTCGCATTCCACTTTTGGAGTATATGGTTTGTGTTGCCCCTATCCCTAGGTTTCCCCATTGCATCCTATTGTAACTATACATTGTTTGCACTGTTTTCTAAGACTATACTGCATATTTTTGCTATTGTGTATATATATCTTGTGTATATTTCCTATCCTCTCACTGAGGGTACACTCTAAGATACTTTGGCATATTGTCATAAAAATAAAGTACCTTTATTTTTAGTATAACTGTGTATTGTGTTTTCTTATGATATTGTGCATATGACACTAAGTGGTACTGTAGTAGCTTCACACGTCTCCTAGATCAGCCTAAGCTGCTCTGCTAAGCTACCATTATCTATCAGCCTAAGCTGCTAGACACCCTATACACTAATAAGGGATAACTGGGCCTGGTGCAAGGTGCAAGTACCCCTTGGTACTCACTACAAGCCAGTCCAGCCTCCTACAGTGCTTGCCCCCTGCCTAATCTCAAACTGAAAAAGGAGCTCTTAACAAGATCTTTTAAATGTCTTACTCAATTACCATGAGTTATTTCATTTTCTACATTACATTCACTTTCACACTTACCTCTACAGTAGTAGCAGCCCTTTGAGTCCTCTTTCCAACAAGGTCAACTTGTTCATATTTTGATTTCATGTATTTACGTGCAACCTCATAAACCCATTGTGGACAAGTAGCAGAGAAAAGCAATGTTTGAGGATTATCTTCAGATTCTGGAGGAAAACAAAGGGTCAAGTATTTAGAAGAGGAAAGATGCACAAAAACTGCTGAATGAGACAGTTTTATAGAAAGATTTTAACATGCTAAACTTTTAAATAGCTACAAAGATAGGTTACTGTTACCGTTAAATAGCACTTGTATAGTGAGCACTTAGCATTTCAAAGGTTCAACTCATGGGCCGTGAATGTAGCATTTAACTGTGTCCCAGTCAATAAAGTAAATATCACTCTTTTATACTAGCAGGCATGCTAAACTTTGTAAGCACCTAGGGGTTCTGAATTTATTAAAGAAAGTCTGATTTAGAGCACCTATATTGCCCCACGTTCAGAGGATGATCCATATCATCGGACTATGGACACTGTAAACCTAATGTCAGGATAGGAAAATTACTACTTAAAGATGTTTGAATCAGAGATTCCTATAGCCGCTACCACATACGCATATTAATGTGTGAATGTAGGAAGCAGAAGCTATATGTGGTATGTGAAGCGAGATCGCGCTGTGAAAGAAGATAAAAAGTAGTCAACAAACCAGATGGAAAACAGCGAGCCTCATGTGTTTTCAGTACTTCGTCGCTGCGCTCGAGGAGGGCTAACCACTGGAAAAGGCATGACGTATGCATACCTTCCACTAATGAAATCAAGCAGATTTTAAAAGGCAAGCCCTCAAACCAATGAAAGACACTGACGTGACATGGAGGGGGCTCCGAGGCCTTTTCTAACTACTAAAGCATCTCACAAGCAATACGTAAGCTCGACCCTAAAAATAGCAAGTATCTTTATGTAGGTTTAAGCATTAAAAAAAAAAAAAGTACTTACCTGAACGATTTTTCTAACTAGAAATTATTTTTCATTTTAAAAAGTGGACACAGTGCAATTTGTGAGTTCTACAATGTTGTCTTTTTGCAAACAGGTAGAGTACGGCACCTTACAAGACCAATCTCCAGGAGTTAAGGTGAGAAGTGGGCAAGGTTCAAGGCAGCACCAGTAGTACACCCCCAGTGGCGCAGGGGCAGCTGGGTGCAGAGTGCAAAACATCACTGGGTGCTCAATGAGTTCCTATGGAGATAGGTCACTGCGAAAGGGGGCTGCAGGCTCTGGCCAGGAGGACCGTCGGGCTGAACCAATAGCGGGGCTCAGGCCACTCGATGCTCGGTCACTGGTAGGCACCTTTGGTCCTCTGCTCCATGGCTGAGGGGTGGCTGGTGTAGAGATGTCCTTAGGTGTCAGGATGTTCTGACAAGAGCGGTCACAGAAGGGGGTGGGTGCGTGCAGAAGCTGCAGGCTTTGTCAGCGGGTCCAGGAGGGGTAAAATCACAATAGACTTGTACTCTGGAGGGCTGAGGAACCTTGCTGCCACCGGTAGTCCACATCAACTTGGGTCAGAGGCAGTGGGTGAGTGCTGGCTTCAGGTGTCATGTTTTGGAGGCTTCAGAGTCCCTTCTTTTGGAGTTGGCTAGAGAACAGGTCCACAGTTCATCGGCGACCTCGAGTCTTTTTCAAAGGCAGGCAGTTCTCCCAGGATTCTGGAGTTATGGCTGCAGATTTCAACGAGGGATGCAGACAGGCCAGTGAGGTTGGTACCAGGTTAGTCGCTTCTTTTCTCCTCTTCTGCTGTTTCGGCTCTTTGGTGTCCTTGGTCTTCTTACGTCAGCAGAATCTGCTTCTCTGGTACCAGGGGCTCCCCTAAATACTGAATTTAAGTGTTTTAGGGATGTGTCGGATAGTAGCCAATAGACTACAGACCCTTGGGGTCACTACGTCCCCATATGACTACTTCCTGAGGGAAGTGGGCATAACCCTGTCCCGGAATTTCTAGGTATACCATCACAAAGGTGTCCACCTAGTAGTAGGCCAACTCCGGGGTGGTACTAGCCTGGTGGTTGCACGCCTGACTAGCTAATTTTCCTGCCTGTCCAAGTGCCAAGTGAGCTCTGGCCGGGGGTGAGGGGATAGCATTCTCTCCTGTGAGGGGAGCCAGGTTCAAAGGTGGTAGCCGTATGACGCATGCTGCCTTAGGAAGGCTAATCAGCAATTCATCCTGTGGGAGTGGGTGTTACACCCTCTCTCCAAACGGGCTTTTGTTCTGGGCCTCTTGTGAGCAGACGATTGTCACCCTAGGGTTCCAGAAGGGTGTCTCGGGTGGCAGGATGGCAGAAACTGGTCTGCGAGCAAACCAGAGGCTGGCACAGATTCAGAAGGCACCTCTAAGATGCCCTCTGGGTGCAGGTATTGATAAATCCAAAACTGGCAGCAGTGTAGGTTCACCAATGAGATGTTTGATATCGACCATTCCTATCTTCAGTGAAGCCATCATGTAACTGGGGAATTTGTATTGACCAATGTCCAGCACATGAATTTAAAATGGCTTCACTGGTCTCTTACTATGTCCGAGAATCAACAAAGACATAGCAGGGGCATATCTGCTCAGCAAGATATGCCCACACATGTAGTATAATGCAGCCTTTCTTAGGGTTGTAAGGTCTTCTTCAAGGGTGTCATATTTTGCATGCCGAGTTAGGGGCGATAGCACACAGGCTGTGTGCCATATCGTGTTTTTACTTTTGTCTGCACCAGCCTGCAATGTGCGTGCTGAGTGGTCCCTTAGGTTGGCACAATTCGTACTGCAGCCCTTAGGGACCCTCTTTTGTACCCCAGCACCTAGGTACCAGGGGTACCACTTACTAGGGACTTAGGGGAGACTAAAGGTTTTGCCAATTGGGTAAACAACTATACAAGTTTTGGGAAAGAGCTCTGGTACTGGTGACCTATTTAGTAGGAACCCAGTGCACTTTCAGTCAAGATCACATCCTGTACTTAGCAAAAAGTGGGGGGTTACCACGTAAAAAAGAGGCACTTTCCTACAGTGAACACAAAGGATGTTATGAGGTTCACAATAGTCTAGAGGTGGGTGCATCTACAACCACGTCAGCCTGCAACTAGTCCAATGTCCAGAGTTTTAATCAAGACCACTGACATCCTGGGGGTCTTCTTACCAGTTATTCTCTTGTTATGGCTGGGCAATCTCATTCATAGGAACATAGCCGCCCATTATCAGAGTCTGTGCCGAATATTTCATGGAGGACACGAGCCCTTCTGGAAGATAGAGGCATCGTGTCAGAGTTAGGAAGGTGGGGAAATGGTTGCTACCTCAGAAAGAGCCCGCTGATTGATATGATGTAGCACAGGAAGGCAGGACAAAGAATTTCCTTTGGGAGAGAGAGGTAACACTCCCTTTCGAAACAGTGTGTGACTGGTTTGGGAGGGGTAGCCTCCCAAAGACATTGGTGTGCTTTGAAGGGCACATTTGGTGCCCTCCATGCATAAACCAGTCCACACCGGTTCAGGGACTAACTAACCCCCCGTCCCCCGTACTCCTGTCCCTGCTCTGGCACAAAACTGGAGAATGGAAAGGGGAGAGATCACTCCCGTCCATCACTCAAGAGCTCCTCCAGAGGGACCCTGGGTTCTGCCATCTTGTTTCCAAGGTTGGCAGGGAACTCTGGGAGCATAGGAGTGCATCTGAGTGGCCAGGCCAGGCAGGTGACGTCAAAGCCCCCTCCTGATGTGTGCTTACCTGGCTAGGTGACAAATCCCACTTTCAGGGCTATTGAGGGTCTCTCTCTTGGGTGGGTCCTTAGATTTAGTTTGCAAGATTCCAGCAGGACTCCTCTGCAACTTCCACTTCTGGCCACTGGAACGGCAACTGGACCCTCCAGGAACAGACAACGCTACAATCCACGAAGACTCTTTTGCAACTTTGTTTCCGCTGCTCCTGCAACATTTCCCCCACTGCGCATCCTCAGAAGACAGATACTCTTCAGCCAGCAAAAGAAGAAGGAATCTCCCTTGGAGTCACTCACCTGCATCCACTGGCACCTACTGAAACGACGACCGGCTGCATGGATCTCATCTCATCCTGAGCTGCGTGCATCCTGCATCACGGGTGGTGGTTCGGAGAAGTCCTCTTGGTACTCCCGGCCAGCTGTCCAACTTTGGTGGAGGTAAGTCCTTGACTTCCCACGCAGGACAGTACCCCCATGCACCGTGTCTCTTGCAGCTGCCAAGGCTTGTTTGCATCTCCTCCAAGGGATCTTCAGGCGACGTATAGCTCCAGTCCTCAGCACTCCTTCCTGCGATGCATAGCCCTCTGCGTGGTTCTCCTGCGGCGTGGGATCCCTTTCTGCAGTGCTGCGTAGGCTCCTTCTGCAACTTCTGTGTCCCCGTCCTGTGGGACTTCTCTGGGTGCTGGCTCTGCTCCTGTGGGTCCTCTGTGTGGCTGAGGGTCCCCTGCGACTCCCCCCTCCTGGGTTGAGTCTTCTCCTGGGCCTTGCTGGTCCCCGGCAGCACCATTACACTTCACTAAGAGGGCATACCTGCAAAATGGGCCATGTCCAACGAGCAGTATCCAAACTCTAGTTCAGTTTCTCAGAAGAATCCCATGCCACTGTGTTAGAAATACAAGCTAATCACTTTCTGTAGGAAAGTGCCTCTTTTGACATGGTCACCCCCAAACTTTTTGCCTGGTTTCTGCTGTAATTTTTGTATTGTACTGTAATAGTATTTGTATAGCGCTTACTACCCCTGACGAGGCATCGAATCGTTTTTCGGTGAGTAGCATGCTACTCTGGAACCCAAAAGGAATTAGTGGTGGATTAGTATAGGGAAATATGAGTACAGTTGCAGTGTTGACTGGGGTAATGGAGGGGTGGAGGAGCGAAGAACCCAGAAGTGGTAATTGGGAGTTAATAGTAATACGATTAGGCTTGGGATGAGTAAAGGGGGGATGGAGGAGGGGAGAGTCTGTGGAAAGGGTTAGGGAGACCATAGTAGCAGGAGAGGTTTTGGGTGAGTGAAAGGTGAGATAAACGAGGGATAATTTAGTACGGTTTTTGGGAGATCATGGTAGTAAATTGAGATTTGGGTGAGCTAGATGTGGAAGAGGAAGGAAGAGCTTAGGCAGGGCTATTTAGGAGATGAAAGTAGAATGGGTTTGGGATGAGTCAGAGTGGGGATGGAGGATAGATTGATAGAGACATCACATATGGTGAAGGGTAGACAAAGTAAAGTTTACTAGAGAGTAAAAAAAAAAATATATATATATATATATATAGAGAGAGAGAGAGAAAGAGAGAGAGAGAAAATGTCGCTTACCCAGTGTACATCTGTTCGTGGCATTAGTCACTGCAGATTCACATGCTGTGCACATCCCGCCATCTAGTGTTGGGCTCAGAGTGTTACAAGTAGTTTTTCTTCGAAGAAGTCTTTTCGAGTCACAAGATCAAGGGACTCCTCCCATTTCGGCTCCATTGCGCATGGGCGTCGACTCCATCTTAGATTGTTTTCCCCGCAGAGGGTGAGGTAGGAGTTGTGTATTATAGTAATAGTGCCTATGCAATGGAGTGAATACGTATGTACATAATGTAGTTTAAAGTGATATATTTACAAATTTACAGATGTTCAAGATCAACTTCTAAACGGCTACAGGCTCCCGGGGAGGCGGGTGGGCGCATGTGAATCTGCAGCGACTAATGCCACGAACAGATGTACACTGGGTAAGTGACATTTTCCGTTCAATGGTATGTGTAGCTGCAGATACACATGCTGTGCATAGACTAGTAAGCAGTTATCTCCCCAAAAGCGGTGGTTGAGCCTGTAGGAGTTGAAGTTGTTTGAAACAATGTTCGTAGTACTGCTTGGCCTACTGTGGCTTGTACCGTTAACACATCTACACAGTAGTGTTTGGTAAATGTATGAGGCGTAGACCATGTGGCTGCATTACATATTTCTGTCATTGGAATCTTTCCTAGAAAGGCCATGGTAGCACCTTTCTTTCTAATCGAGTGTGCCTTTGGTGTAATAGGCAGTTCTCTTTTTGCTTTAAGATAACAAGTTTGAATGCACTTAACTATCCATCTAGCAATGCCTTGTTTAGAAATTGGATTTCTTGTATGGGGTTTTTGGAAAGCAATAAATAATTGTTTTGTCTTCCGAATTAGTTTTGTTCTGTCAATGTAGTACATTAACGCTCTTTTGATGTCTAATGTATGTAGTGCTCTTTCAGCTACAGAATCTGGCTGTGGAAAGAACACTGGAAGTTCTACTGTTTGATTCAAGTGAAACGGTGATATGACTTTTGGTAAGAATTTAGGATTTGTTCGTAAGACTACTTTATGCTTGTGTATATGAATAAATGGTTCTTGTATGGTAAATGCTTGTATCTCACTTACTCTTCTTAGAGATGTGATAGCAATTAGAAATGCAACTTTCCATGTTAAATATTGCATTTCACATGAGTGCATAGGTTCGAAAGGTGGACCCATGCGGCGAGTTAATACAATATTGTGGTTCCATGAAGGAACTGGTGGTGTTCTTGGTGGTATAATTCTCTTCAGCCCTTCCATAAACGCTTTAATGACTGGTATCCTGAATAAAGAAGTTGAGTGTGTAATTTGCAGATAAGCCGAAATTGCAGTAAAATGTATTTTAATGGATGAAAAAGCTAGCTTTGACTTTTGCAAATGTAGTAAGTAGCTTATGTCGTCTTTAGCAGATGCGTGTAATGGTTGGATTTGGTTATTGTGGCAATAATAAACAAATCTTTTCCACTTATTTGCATAGCAATGTCTAGTGGTTGGTTTCCTAGCTTGTTTTATGACCTCCATACATTCCTGTGTAAGGTCTAAGTGTCCGAACTCTAAGATTTCAGGAGCCAAATTGCTAGATTCAGCGATGCTGGATTTGGGTGTCTGATCTGTTGTTTGTGTTGAGTTAATAGATCTGGTTTGTTTGGTAGTTTGACATGAGGCACCACTGAGAGGTCTAATAGTGTTGTGTACCAAGGTTGTCTTGCCCAAGTTGGTGCTATTAGTATGAGTTTGAGTTTGCTTTGACTCAATTTGTTTACTAGATATGGAAGGAGTGGGAGAGGGGGGAAAGCGTATGCAAATATCCCAGACCAACTCATCCATAACTCATAGCCCCGAGACTGATCTAGTGGGTATCTGGATGCGAAGTTTTGGCATTTTGCGTTTTCTTTTGTTGCAAATAGGTCTATTTGTGGTGTTCCCCATCTTTAGAAGTAAGTGTTTAGTATTTCGGGGTGAATCTCCCATTCGTGGATCTGTTGGTGATCCAGAGAAAGATTGTCTGCTAACTGATTCTGAATCCCTGGAATAAACTGTGCTATTAGGCGAATGTGGTTGTGAATCGCCCAATGCCATATTCTTTGTACTAGGCGACATAACTGAGTTGAGTGTGTTCCTCCCTGTTTGTTCAGATAATACATCGTTGTCATGTTGTTTGTTTTGACAAGGATATGTTTGTGGCTTATTATGGGTTGAAATGCTTTTAGCGCCAGAAATACCTCCAGTAGTTCTAAGTGATTTATGTGAAATTGTCTTTGCTGAGTGTCCCATTGTCCCTGGATGCTGTGTTGATTGAGATGAGCTCCCCACCCTATCACGGAGGCATCTGTAGTTATTACGTATTGAGGCACTGGGTCTTGGAAAGGCCGCCCTTGGTTTAAATTTATGCTGTTCCACCATAGAAGCGAGGTGTATGTTTGGCGGTCTATCAACACTAGATCTTGAAGTTGACCCTGTGCCTGTGACCATTGTGATGCTAGGCACTGTTGTAAGGGCCGCATGTACAATCTAGCGTTTGGGACAATGGCTATGCATGAGGACATCATGCCTAGTAGTTTCATTACCATCTTGACCTGTATTCTTTGTTTTGGATACATGACCTGTATTACCTTTTGAAATGCTTGTACTCTTTGTGGACTTGGAGTGGCAACCCCTTTTGTTGTGTCGATTGTCGCCCCTAAGTACTGCTGTGTTTGGCACGGCTGAATGTGCGACTTGTGTAGTTGAGTGAGAAACCTAGTTTGTGGAGGGTCTCGATAACGTACCTTGTGTGTTGTGAACACCCTTTTTCGTGTTGGTTTTGATTAACCAATCGTCTAGGTACGGGAAGACGTGTATTTGCTGTCTTCTGATATGCGCAGCTACCACTGCCAGACATTTTGTGAAAACTCTTGGCGCAGTTGTTATCCCAAATGGCAACACTTTGAATTGGTAATGTACCCCTTGGAATACAAACCTTAGGTACTGTAAGGAAATGCCTCCTTGGCATGGTTACCCCCTGACTTTTTGCCTTTGCTGATGCTATGTTTTGAATTGAAAGTGTGCTGAGGCCTGCTAACCAGGCCCCAGCACCAGTGTTCTTTCCCTAACCTGTACTTTTGTATCCACAATTGGCACACCCTGGCATCCAGATAAGTCCCTTGTAAATGGTAACCCTGGTACCAAGGGCCCTGATGCCAAGGAAGGTCTCTAAGGGCTGCAGCATGTCTTATGCCACCCTGGAGACCCCTCACTCAGCACAGACACACTGCTTGCCAGCTTGTGTGTGCTGGTGAGAACAAAACGAGTAAGTCGACATGGCACTCCCCTCAGGGTGCCATGCCAGCATCTCACTGCCTATGCAAGTATAGATAAGTCACCCCTCTAGCAGGTCTTAGAGCCCTAAGGCAGGGTGCACTATACCATAGGTGAGGGCACCAGTGCATGAGCACTGTGCCCCTACAGTGTCTAAGCAAAACCTTAGACATTGTAAGTGCAGGGTAGCCATAAGAGTATATGGTCTGGGAGTCTGTTTTACACGAACTCCACAGCACCATAATGGCTACACTGAAAACTGGGAAGTTTGGTATCAAACTTCTCAGCACAATAAATGCACACTGATGCCAGTGTACATTTTATTGTAAAATACACCCCAGAGGGCACCTTAGAGGTGCCCCCTAAAACCTTAACCGACTATCTGTGTAGGCTGACTGGTTCCAGCAGCCTGCCACCACCGAGACATGTTGCTGGCCCCATGGGGAGAGTGCCTTTGTCACTCTGAGGCCAGTAACAAAGCCTGCACTGGGTGGAGATGCTAACACCTCCCCCAGGCAGGAGCTGTAACACCTGGCGGTGAGCCTCAAAGGCTCACCCCCTTTGTTCCAGCACCACAGGGCACTCCAGCTAGTGGAGTTGCCCGCCCCCCTCCGGCCACGGCCCACTTTTGGCGGCAAGGCCGGGAGAAATAATGAGAATAACAAGGAGGAGTCACTGGCCAGTCAGGACAGCCCCTAAGGTGTCCTGAGCTGAAGTGACTAACTTTTAGAAATCCCAATAGGATTAGGGATGTGACCCCCTCCCCTTGGGAGGAGGCACAAAGAGGGTGTACCCACCCTCAGGGCTAGTAGCCATTGGCTACTAACCCCCCAGACCTAAACATGCCCTTAAATTTAGTATTTAAGGGCTTCCCTGAACCTAAAACTTTAGATCCCTGAAACTACAAGAAGTCGACGACTGCTGAGCTGAAAAACCCCTGCAGAGGAAGAACAGAAGACACCAACTGCTTTGGCCCCACACTTACCGGCCTGTCTCCTGCCTTCCAAAGAAACCTGCTCCAGCGACGCTTTCCAAGGGACCAGCGACCTCTGAATCCTCTGAGGACTGCCCTACTTCAAGAAAGACAAGAAACTCCCGAGGACAGCGGCACTGCTCCAAAAGAACTGCAACTTTGTTACAGAGGAGCAGATTTAAAGACCCCTGCAACTCCCCGCAAGAAGCGTGAGACTTGCAACACTGCACCCGGCGACCACGACTCGACTGGTGGAGAACCAACACCTCAGGGAGGACCCTCCGGCGACTCCGAGACCGTGAGTGACCAAAGTTGTCCCCCCTGAGCCCCCACAGCGACGCCTGCAGAGGGAATCCCGAGGCTCCCCCTGACCGCGACTGCCTGAACCTAAAGTCCTGACGGCTGGAAAAGACCCTGCACCCGCAGCCCCCAGCACCTGAAGGAACGGAACTTCTGTGCAGGAGAGACCCCCAGGAGGCCCTCTCCCGTGCCCAGGTGGTGGCTACCCCGAGGAGCCCCCCCTTGCCTGCCTGCACCGCTGAAGAGACCCCTTGGTCTCTCATTGAAAACCATTGAAAACCCGACGCGTGTTTGCACACTGCACCCGGCCGTCCCGCGCTGCTGAGGGTGTACTTTTTGTGCTGACTTGTGTCTCCCCCCCCCCCCCCCCGGTGCCCTACAAAACCCCCCTGGTCTGCCCTCCGAAGATGCGGGTACTTACCTGCTGGCAGACCGGAACCGGGGCACCCCCTTCTCTCCATTGAAGCCTATGTGTTTTGGGCACCTCTTTGACCTCTGCACCTGACCGGCTCTGAGCTGCTGGTGTGGTAACTTTGGGGTTGCTCTGAACCCCCAACGGTGGGCTGCCTTGGACCCAAAACTGAAACCTGTAAGTGACTTACTTACCCGTGAAACCTAACAATACTTTACCTCCCCCAGCTTTTTGTGTTTTATGTGAAAAGTATATATGCTACTGTAATTATTCAAAGTTCCTAAAGTACTTACCTGCAATACCTTTCAAATGAGATATTACATGTAGAATTTGAACCTGTGGTTCTTAAAATAAACTAAGAAAACATATTTTTCTATAACAAAACCTATTGGCTGGATTTGTCTCCGAGTGTGTGTTCCTCATTTATTGCCTGTGTGTATGTACAACAAATGCTTAACACTACTCCTTGGATAAGCCTACTGCTCGACCACACTACCACAAAATAGAGCATTAGTATTATCTCTTTTTGCCTCTATCTTACCTCTAAGGGGAACCCTTGGACTCTGTGCATACTATTCCTCACTTTGAAATAGTGCATACAGAGCCAACTTCCTACATTGGTGGATCAGCGGTGGGGTACAAGACTTTGCATTTGCTGGACTACTCAGCCAATTCCATGATCACGCGACAAATTCCAAAAATTGTCATTAGAAATTGATTTTTGCAAGTTGAAATTTTTCTAAATTCTTTAAAGTCCTGCTAGGGCCTTGTGTTAGTCCCTGTTAGCATTTCTTTTAGAGTTTAAAAGTTTGGTAAAAGTTTGAATTAGATTCTAGAAATAGTTTTAGATTCTTAAAAAGTATTCCAACTTTTAGAAGCATAATGTCTAGTACAGATATGAATGTGGTGGAACTCGACACCACACCTTACCTCCATCTTAAGATGAGGGAGCTAAGGTCACTCTGTAAACTAAAGAAAATAGTAATGGGCCACAGACCTTCCAAACTACAGCTCCAGGAGCTGTTGGCAGAGTTTGAAAAGGCCAACCCCTCTGAGGATGGCAACTCAGAGGATGATGATAGTGACTTGGAGGGTGATTCCCCCCTACCAGTCCTATCTAGGGAAGACAGGGCCTCTCAAGCCCTGACTCCAAGCATAATAGTCAGAGATGCTGGCTCCCTCACAGGAGGGACCAACCTCTCTGAAATCATTGAGGATAACCCCAGTGAAGAGGACATCCAGTTAACCAGGATGACCAAAAGATTGGCTTTGGAAAGACAGATCCTAACCATAGAAAGGGAAAGACAAGAGATGGGCCTAGGACCCATCAATGGTGGCAGCAACATAACTAGGGTCAGAGATTCTCCTGACATGTTGAAAATCCCTAAAGGGATTGTAACGAAATATGAAGATGGTGATGACATCACCAAATGGTTCACAGCTTTTGAGAGGGCTTGTGTAACCAGAAAAGTGAACAAATCTCACTGGGGTGCTCTCCTTTGGGAAATGTTCACAGGAAAGTGTAGGGATAGACTCCTCACACTCTCTGGAAAAGATGCAGAATCTTATGACCTCATGAAGGGTACCCTGATTGAGGGCTTTGGATTCTCCACTGAGGAGTATAGGATTAGATTCAGGGGGGCTCAAAAATCCTCGAGCCAGACCTGGGTTGACTTTGTAAACTACTCAGTAAAAACACTAGATGGTTGGATTCAAGGCAGTGGTGTAAGTAATTATGATGGGCTGTACAATTTATTTGTGAAAGAACACCTATTAAGTAATTGTTTCAATGACAAACTGCATCAGCATCTGGTAGACCTAGGACCAATTTCTCCCCAAGAATTGGGAAAGAAGGCGGACCATTGGGTCAAGACTAGGGTGTCCAAAACTTCCACAGGGGGTGACCAAAAGAAAGGGGTCACAAAACCTCCCCAGGGGAAGGGTGGTGAGACAGCCAAAAACAAAAATAGTAAAGAGTCTTCTACAGGCCCCAAAAACCTGCACAGGAGGGTGGGCCCAGAGCCTCTTCACAAAACAATTCTGGGTACAAGGGTAAAAACTTTGATCCCAAAAAGGCCTGGTGTCGTAGCTGTAGTCAGTCTGGACACCAAACCTGAGACAAGGCCTGTCCCAAGAAAAATACCACTTCAAACTCCACTCCAGCTAACACTGGAATGCTAGTCTCCAAGTGGGATCAGCAGTGTGCCCAGAGCAAATCAGGTGTCACACTGAAGCTACATTAGTCTCTGAGGGTGGGGTGGACTTAGCCACACTGGCTGCCTGGCCCCCTAACATGCAAAAATACAGGCAGCAGCTCTTAATTAATGGGACAAGTGTAGAGGGCCTGAGGGATACAGGTGCCAGTGTCACTATGGTGACAGAGAAACTGGTTTCCCCTGGCCAATACCTGACTGGACAAACCTATCCAGTCACCAATGCTGACAATCAAACTAAAGTACATCCCATGGCAATGGTAACTTTAGAGTGGGGAGGGGTCAATGGCCTGAAACAGGTGGTGGTCTCCTCAAATATCCCAGTAGACTGTTTGCTTGGAAATAACCTGGAGTCCTCAGCATGGGCTGAGGTAGAACTGAAAACCCATGCAGCCATGCTGGGTATCCCTGAACTGGTGTGTGTCAAGACAAGGGCACAGTGCAAGGCACAGGGTGAAAAAGTAGAGCTGGAGTCTGGAAGAAAGGCCCAGCCTACCAAGAGAAAAGGAAAGTCAGCTGGGAAACCAGCTGCAACACAACAAGAAAAAGAGAACCTCTCTTCTTAGGAAGAAGTTCTGCACTCTGAGGGAACTGAGCCTATGGAGCTGGAACCTTATCAGGTTGAGCTCTTGGGCCCAGGGGGACCCTCAAGGGAAGAGTTGTGTAAGGGGCAAGAAACCTGACCCTCTCTTGAAGGCCTTAGGCAGCAAGCTGCTGAAGAGTCCAAAGGCAAGAAAAATGGAACACATAGGGTCTATTGGGAAGATGGACTCCTGTACACTGAGGCAAGAGATCCCAAACCTGGTGCCACTAGGAGAGTGGTAGTGCCTCAGGGTTTCAGAGAGTTTATTCTGACCTTAGCCCATGATATTCCCCTTGCTGGGCATTTGGGACAAACCAAGACGTGGGAGAGGTTAGTCAACCACTTCTACTGGCCCAACATGTCCCAGAAGGTTAAGGAGTTTTGCACCTCCTGTACCACCTGTCAAGCCAGTGGTAAGACAGGTGGACATCCAAAGGCCCCCCTCATTCCAATTCCAGTGGTGGGGGTCCCCTTTGAAAGAGTGGGTGTGGACATAGTGGGTCCACTTGAACCTCCCACAGCCTCAGGAAATATGTACATCCTAGTAGTAGTGGATCATGCTACTAGGTATCCTGAAGCTATTCCCCTTAGGTCGACTACTGCCCCTGCAGTAGCCAAGGCCCTCATTGGTATCTTTACCAGAGTGGGCTTCCCTAAGGAGGTGGTGTCTGACAGAGGTACCAACTTCATGTCAGCATACCTGAAACACATGTGGAATGAGTGTGGAGTGACTTATAAATTCACTACACCATATCATCCACAAACTAATGGCCTTGTTGAGAGATTCAACAAGACATTAAAGGGCATGATCATGGGGCTCCCAGAAAAACTCAAAAGGAGATGGGATGTCCTCCTGCCATGTCTGCTTTTCGCTTACAGAGAGGTGCCTCAGAAGGGAGTAGGGTTCTCACCCTTTGAACTTCTGTTTGGCCACCCTGAAAGGGGACCACTTGCTCTTGTTAAAGAAGGCTGGGAGAGACCTCTTCATGAGCCTAAACAAGACATAGTGGACTATGTACTTGGCCTTCGCTCAAGGATGGCAGAGTACATGGAAAAGGCAAGTAAAAACCTTGAGGCCAGCCAACAGATCCAGAAGTTTAGGTATGACCAAAAGGCTGCAATGGTTGAATTTCAACCAGGGCAGAAAGTCTGGGTTTTGGAACCTGTGGCTCCCAGGGCACTTCAGGACAGATGGAGTGGCCCTTACCCAATCCTGGAAAAGAAGAGTCAGGTCACCTACCTGGTGGACCTAGGCACAAGCAGGAGCCCCAAGAGGGTGATCCATGTAAACCGCCTAAAACTCTTCCATGATAGGGCTGATGTGAATCTGTTGATGGTAACAGATGAGGACCAGGAAGCTGAGAGTGAGCCTCTCCCTGATCTCCTCTCATCAGACCCTAAAGATGGCTCAGTGGATGGAGTGATCTATTCAGACACCCTCTCTGGCCAACAGCAATCTGATTGTAGGAAGGTCCTGCAACAGTTTGCTGAGCTCTTTTCCTTGACCCCTGCTCAGACACACCTGTGTACCCATGATGTGGACACAGGAGACAGCATGCCTGTCAAAAACAAAATCTTCAGACAGTCTGATCAAGTTAAGGAAAGCATCAAGGTGGAAGTCCACAAGATGCTGGAATTGGGAGTAATTGAGCACTCTGACAGCCCCTGGGCTAGCCCAGTGGTCTTAGTCCCCAAACCTCACACCAAAGATGGAAAGAGAGAGATGTGGTTTTGTGTGGACTACAGAGGTCTTAATTCTGTCACCATGACAGATGCCCATCCCATTCCTAGAGCTGATGAGCTGATAGACAAATTAGGTGCTGCCAAATTCTTAAGTACCTTTGACTTAACAGCAGGGTACTGGCAAATCAAAATGGCACCTGGAGCAAAAGAGAAAACAGCATTCTCCACACCTGATGGGCATTATCAGTTTACTGTTATGCCCTTTGGTTTAAAGAATGTCCCTGCCACCATCCAAAGGTTGGTGAATCAAGTCCTTGCTGGGTTGGAGTCCTTTAGTGCAGCTTATCTTGAGGATATTGCTGTCTTTAGCTCCAACTGGCAGGATCACCTGGTCCACCTGAAGAAGGTTTTGAAGGCTCTGCAATCAGCAGGCCTCTCTATCAAGGCATCCAAATGCCAGATAGGGCAGGGAACTGTGGTTTACTTGGGACACCTTGTAGGTGGAGGCCAAGTTCAGCCACTCCAGCCTAAGATCCAGACTATTCTGGACTGGGCAGCTCCAAAGACCCAGACTCCAGTCAGGGCATTCCTTGGCTTGACTGGGTACTATAGGAGGTTTGTGAAGGGATATGGATCCATTGTGACAGCCCTCACTGAACTCACCTCCAAGAAAATGCCCAAGAAAGTAAACTGGACTGTAGAATGCCAACAGGCCTTTGACACCCTGAAACAAGCTATGTGCACAGCACCAGTTCTAAAAGCTCCAGATTACTCCAAGCAGTTCATTGTGCAGACAGATGCCTCTGAACATGGGATAGGGGCAGTTTTGTCCCAAACAAATGATGATGGCCTTGACCAGCCTGTTGCTTTCATTAGCAGGAGGTTACTCCCCAGGGAGCAGCGTTGGAGTGCCATTGAGAGGGAGGCCTTTGCTGTGGTTTGGTTCCTGAAAAAGCTGAGACCATACCTCTTTGGTACTTGTAGGAAGTTGGCTCTGTATGCACTATTTCAAAGTAAGGAATAGTATGCAGAGTCCAAGGGTTCCCCTTAGAGGTAAGATAGTGGCAAAAAGAGATAATACTAATGCTCTATTTTGTGGTAGTGTGGTCGAGCAGTAGGCTTTTCAAAGGAGTAGTGTTAAGCATTTGTTGTACATACACACAGGCAATAAATGAGGAACACACACTCAGAGACAAATCCAGCCAATAGGTTTTGTTATAGAAAAATATCTTTTTAGTTTATTTTAAGAACCACAGGTTCAAATTCTACATGTAATATCTCATTTGAAAGGTATTGCAGGTAAGTACTTTAGGAACTTTGAATAATTACAGTAGCATTTATACTTTTCACATAAAACACAAATAGCTGTTTTAAAAGTGGACACAGTGCAATTTTCACAGTTCCTGGGGGAGGTAAAGTATTGTTAGGTTTTGCAGGTAAGTACACCACCTACGGGGTTAAGATTGGGGTCCAAGGTAGCCCACCGTTGGGGGTTCAGAGCAACCCCAAAGTCACCACACCAGCAGCTCAGGGCCGGTCAGGTGCAGAGTTCAAAGTGGTGCCCAAAATGCATAGGCTTCAAAGGAGAGAAGGGGGTGCCCCGGTTCCGGTCTGCCAGCAGTAAGTACCCGCGTCTTCGGAGGGCAGACCAGGGGGGTTTTGTAGGGCCCCGGGGGGGGGGACACAAGTCAGCACAAAAAGTACACCCTCAGCAGCGCGGGGGCGGCCGGGTGCAGTGTGCAAACAAGCGTCGGGTTTCCAATGGGAGTCAATGGGAGACCAAGGGGTCTCTTCAGCGGTGCAGGCAGGCAAGGGGGGAAGGGGGGCTCCTCGGGGTAGCCACCACATGGGCATGGGAGAGGGCCTCCTGGGGGTCACTCCTGCACTGGAGTTCCGATCCTTCAGGTGCTGGGGGCTGCGGGTGCAGGGTCTTTTCCAGCCATCGGGATGTTAAGAGTCAGGCAGTCGCTGTCAGGCTCCTCAAACACTTGTTTGGAGTGCTTTAGCATTCCAGGTAGCATGGGGCGACTCTGGTACTGGCTGTGTGTGGACGACAGTGTATTGAATAGAAAGTCGTCTTCAATAGGCTCTGAATGTAGGCTGACATTATGAAACGCCACTGCCCTAGACACCACCTGCGCGTAAGGCTGTAGTATCTTCTGGTGGTGACGGACTAGCTGGATAACAGTCAGGACTATTATCTGACACTGGCGCATCATAAAGATCCCACGCTTCTGGATCGTCCTGACTCATGCCTGTATGAGTCGGGGATTGCATCATTGGTGGAGTGGCTACTGGTGATGGTTTCAGAGAGCGTTGTGGGGACGGTGGCAGGCTTACTTGTTTAGCCACCTTTGCCTGTGGCTGCTTGTCTTTCTCCTGGAAGGCAAGTTTGCGTTTCATTCTAATAGGAGGGAGAGTGCTGATCTTCCCCGTTTCTTTTTGGATGTGGAGTCTTCTTTGGGTGTAGTCTGGCTCCATTGTCTCTAGTTCCTGTCCAAATCTGTGTTTTCATTTGTGAGGACAGTCCTTGTTCCTCTGTGTAGGAACTTGATTTCGGTTCCGAGGCCGGATGTTTCGGTATCGAAACCTTTTCGGCTGCTTTTTTCGGTTCCGACGAAACCTTTTTTATTTTTGGCGTCGCGGTCTCTCGGTGCCTACTTATTTCAGTTCCGCTGTCTCGGTGCCGAACTTGCTCAGAGCCGCTGTCTCGGGCCCGAGATTGCTGAGTGGCGGTATCTCGACCGGAGTCGGATGACTTCGACACCAGCGTGGCCTTTTTCGGTGCCGATGATCGGTCACTTATTTTCCGGGTTAAGCCATGGCCTGTTGGCGGTGGCGTCCCCTGGGCTTTTGTAGTCTTCTCGTGAGATTTATGTTTCGACGTCTTACTCATGGTTTTTGGCGTTTCTTCTGGATCGAGCTCGTCGGAGTCCGACTCCTGGATGGAGAAAGTTTCTTCTTCCTCCTCGAAACGCCCTTGTCCTGTCGGCGCCGACGCCATCTGCAGTCTTCTCGCTCTAAGGTCCCTTAATGTCTTTCTGGACCGAAACGCTCGACAGGCTTCACAAGTATCTTCCTTGTGCTCTGGAGACAAACACAAGTTACAGACCAGATGCTGATCTGTATACGGATACTTGTTGTGTCATTTTGGGCAGAAGCGGAATGGGGTCCGTTCCATCAGCCTTGAAGAGACACGTGGCCGGGCCGACCAGGCCCCGACGGGGGATCGAAAAAACCCCGAAGGGCCACCGGAGCTCTTCAAAAATCGGTGTCGATCTGTTATAAGTAACCCGATACCGAACGCAAACAATACAGATGATTTTTCCGAGATTCTAACTAACTTTCCGACCCGAAACACGGAGCGAAAAGGAACACGTCCGAACCCGATGGCGGAAAAAAAACAATCTAACATGGAGTCGACGCCCATGCGCAATGGAGCCGAAATGGGAGGGAGTCCCTCGATCTCGTGAGTCGAAAAGACTTCTTCGAAGAAAAACAACTTGTAACACTCCGAGCCCAACACTAGATGGCGGGATGTGCACAGCATGTGTATCTGCAGCTACACATGCCATCGAATATATATATATATATATATACACACACACACACACACACTTTGATGAATACTTTTATTTAATGTATTTATTCATTATTATGGTTAATATATATTTATTTAATTTACTTATTTATAATTTGAATGTTATTTATAGATTTTATTTATCTCTAGTACAGCAGGATTAGATTAATACATGAATAGATATGTAAATACAAAGGGAATATATGTTCAAGGAATATAATAATGGGTATAATATGAAGAAAAGTCGTATAAACAGACTTTCAAGATTTGTAATATTTGAAGTTAATTAATAAATGTACTCTAACATTTATTTATCTTTATTCAATTTTTGAATAGCCAAATGCTTAAAGCGGAACCCTATGTAAAGGCAAAGTGCAATGCATTGTCTTAAGTGCGCACAGAGTGGGCTTCCATCCACAAGGAAAGCTGCTGCGTAAACTCAAAGGCCTGTTACTACAAGGACCGTGGCGATAACTTCAAGGTTTATAAGGCAGAGTAAACTCCAGTTGCATGGAACACTATACGCACACTGGTACACACGGCCATTCCCTGCCCAATGCATACTAGTGCCACTGATGCAGGTACGCACACTGCTTGTACATACTGAGACACACACAAGCCGTTCACAACAGACCCTTCCCCACCCTGCACACTCACCTGCTGCCGTCGCCGATATTCCTCTGCACTAGCGGACAATGCCTGCGCAAGAGCCAGAGCCTCTTCTTCCTGTGAACTGGGTACCGGGGTGGATTTCGACTGGATGCGCACTGGGTTCCAGCTAAACAGGTCCCCAGTACCAGAGCACTTTCTCCAAAACTGCACGGTTGTTTACCCAATCAGCAAACCTTTAGCTGCCACTGTAAGGTCCTAGTAAATGGTACCCCTGGTACCTAGGGCATGGTGTACTAAAGGAAGGCTACTGGGGGCTGCAGCACGAATAGTGCCACCCTCAGGGACCCCCTCACTAAGTGCACACACTGCTGCTTTCTTAGGCTGCGTGACTTGGTTCAGAACTTAAATGAAAACACAACTTGGCACACAGCATGTGTGCCCTGTCCCCTTTACACTAGATGCAATATAGGTAAGCAACCCCTCAAACAGGCCTCCAGCCCTAAAAAGGAGGGGGTGCATTAAATTGCAAATGAGTGCATACCTGCATGAGCAGATATGCACCTTCTACCTCTTGGCGATTCGCAGTTATTAGTAAGTGATCAGTGAAGCTATTTTAAGTATATGTGCTGTACAGCTTTTAAACAGGTAAGTATCAGCAACTGAACTGCAAGATCCTTGTGCGGTGGGGTAGGCACTAGCAAAGCCAATTGAATGAAGCATTGGGTAGGTCTTGTATCAACAGTGGCCATTGGTAATCGTTAATAACTAAGTAAACATAAGTTTGCGAGAAAAAGAAATAATGGAATTCCAGTGGGAAGAGCTTTAAAAAAATATTTTCTTGAACATGAACAACAGCATTAAAACCTTAATAACAAAGTAGCAGTATGTAAAATCATGTACCATTAAGTGGCAGTCTTTGTTCAAAATAAAATGAATGATAGACTTCAAAAATTGAACTCTGCTAAATTTACCTTTTTTGTAAGCCACACTTAAAATCTCTTCTACTTGTTCAGCAAAGCCCATGTCCAACATCTGGTCCACTTCATCAAGAACAACATGCTTTAGTTGGGAAAGATTAAGGTTGTGGTTCTGTAAATGATCTTTGACGCGGCCAGGGGTACCAACCAATATGTCAATGCCATTTCGAATGCTATCAACTGGGAAAAATACAGAAAAAAATATTGAAATCCTAATACAAAAAAACCTGCACTGAACCTGAAGAAGTATCTTTTTTTTATTTTTATCTTTTACAAGTTCATTTTGCAGTTTCCATAACGGGGAAGCAAGAGAAGAAAGAGGAGCATGAAGAAAAAGAAAAAGGTAGAAGCGTTAAGTAGGGGGTACAAGTAGGCCATTATGAAATTAAAATTATGCCAGAGTAATTAGTGTAATTTTGGGAATTTTATGTTATTACGTACTGTGAGCGCCTGGAAATAACGCAAACAGCCAGAACAGAGACGGTTGCTCATGCCACTTGTGTTATTTATGTTTTTGTTCCCCCAAAACTTTTAGTATAATTACGCAAAAGCAAGATACGTAAATTTCACACAACCCTAAGAACAAGGTATAATAATCAATCAAGTTCATATATATGGAAAATGTCACTTACCAGCGTACATCTGTTCGTCGCATGTAGTGCTGCAGATTCACATGCTGTGCATATCTCGCCGTCTAGTCTTGGGCTCGGAGTGTTACAAGTTGTTTTTCTTCAAAGAAGTCTTTTTTTTTTTTTTCAAGCCATGGGATCGGGAAACATCCTTTTTTACGACTTTTTTTTCCCCGATAGTCGTGGTTAACGAAAGCGCAACAACGCTTTTTTTTTAACCACGACTCCGGTTTTTTGTGCCTTAACTACGTATGTTCTGAACAACGAACATGCGTGGTTAAGGTACAAAGAAGGGACTTGGCGAAGATAAGTGGTGGGTTTAGGTTTTGGGGTGGGGTTGGGGGGGGTGGGGCATTTTTGGTTTTGGGGAGGAGGTGGGGGTTAGGGGGTTTTAGGTTTTGGGGTGGGGTTGGGGGTGGGGCGGTTTTGGGGCGGGGGTTAGGGGGTTTTAGGTTTCGGGGTGGGGTTGGGGCGTTTTTGGTTTTGGGGAGGGGGTGGGGGGTCAGGGGGTTTTAGGTTTTGGGGTGGGGTTGGGGCGTTTTTGGTTTTGGGCAGGGGGTGGGGGTTAGGGGGTTTTAGGTTTTGGGGTGGGGTTGGGGGGGGTGGGGTGAGGGATGTAGGGTGAATGGTGCCTATTACTAATGCTTTTATCAGGAATGGCTTTACAACAAAATATCGTTGTTAAGGCATTCGTGGTAAAATCATTAGTAGAAGCAACGAGGTTGGTGTTCCGACCTCGTTGTTAAGGCAGTGGTTATTTTTGAAGTTGTTGTTTCATCGTACAATCCATGGGATCGAGTGACTCCTCTGGGTAATAGTGCGCATGGGCATCGGCTCCTCTATTAGATTGTTTTCACGGGGAGGAGGGAGGGTGCATGTGAATCTGCAGCACGAAATGCCACTGGTAAGTGACATTTTCCATTCAATTGCATGTGTAGCCGCAGATACACATGCTGTGCATAGACTCAAAAGCAGTTCTCCCCCCAAGTAAGCAGTGGTTAGCCCGTGGGAGCTGAAGTAGTTTAAAACAGGGGTGTGTCTTAGCTCCCACACTGTTCAACCTCTATCAACGGTGCGGTAGATCAGCTGATGCATTGCAACCATGATGCCCCGAAGCTAGCAGGAGTCCCGGTCCCCATTTTAATGTTTGCGGACGATACTCTATTGATCTCAAGAACCCCAATGGGCCTCCAAAATGAACTTGATGCTTCTATCTTTTGTGCCAAGAGGGGCCTTGAAATAAATCCAACTAAGACCAAGTTTATGGCCTTTAATCCACATAAGTCATTTAGGGGGAAAATTACCATAGCTGGACAATTGGTAGAGAGAGTTAGCCAATTTGATTATTTGGGGATCAGACTAGCGGATGACCAACAGTGGTCGGCACAGATTGGAAAGAGTTTGTCTGTACTCCGGCAGAGATCAGCAGTGATAGGGAGGAAAATTGCTAACATCTCGGAAGGGGAAATTTCACCTTACAGTATATAAGGCAGCGGCTGCTTCGATTTATGTTGCCAAGTTATGGGGTTACTGTAATTCCAGGAGTTTGACAACGGTAGAAAATCGCTTTATGCATAACTTTTTGCGTTTGCCGATGAGTACTCCTCTCACACCCCTCAGAGTTGATTTAGCTTTAAATGAGATCCATAATGAAATTGCCATGCGACCTCTTATGTATTGGGTCTGTCTCTGGACATCTGAACATCTGTCCACCTATCAAGCAGCAGCAGCTGAGCTGCTAGCGGATGGTGGCGCATTGAAAATTCATTGGTTCAAATGCATTAGAGATATGAGCCAATTCATTAAAATGGAGGAGGTGTAGAGAGATCCTTGTAATTTAACCAAGGAAGCAAAAGTACGCATAAGGCGGTGCTACTGGGAGACGATTCTGGTGCAGACTTGGACCAAAAAGGACCAAGGTAGTAGGACACTACAGTTTTTAGATGATAAATGCAGTCCCAAGTTTGAGGCCTATACGGATAATATAAACCCTCCCTTTAAAAGCCTTTTTATTAAATTCAGGCTAGGGATTTTGCCACTCAAGACATTCACCGTAAGGTGGAGTAAGGAGGATAACAATTTGATCTTTTGCCATGAGCAACCAGAGACACTTGCACACTTTATATTCTTCTGCCCCAAATATTTGGTCCCTAGGAAGAAGCGGATTATTCCTTAATGTAGATCACTGGGGATAAGGAAATACAATACATCCCTACGAATTTTTGTAAGTGATACAAGTGACAAGGTAGTTTTTGCAGTCGCAAGGTATCTCCAAAGTGCATGGGCTATAAGAACTAGAGAAAATGTTGCTGACTGATAGGCAAAACCAAAAACTTCAGGCAGAAGCAGATTAGTAAGTGGAATTAAGTTAGAAAGGTTTTTAGTTTTGTTTTTTTTAAATGTAATGCCTCTCCCATACTGTTCTTATATTTGTGTGTTTTTATAATCTATTTTAAAAGAAATTGTCAGGGCTTCTTAATGTATTATATGGCACCCTTCTCTTTGATTTTTTATCTATTTTATTGCACGAATATGGTATGCTGCTTTATCGGATACTTTTATGGCTTTTAGCCGAAATAAAGTTTTTTGTTGGTAGTTTAAAACAGTGTTTTTAGCACTGCGTAACCAACAATGGCCTATTGTCTAGATAACACATCCACACAGCAATGTTTAGTGAATGTGTGTGGACCATGTGGCTGCCTTGCATATATCTGCCATTGTGTGTTTCCTAAGAATGCCATTCCCTAGTGGAATGTGCTCTTGGAGTTACTAATAGCTGCCTTTTGCCTTTAGGTAGCATGTCTGAATCATTTTACAATCCATATACCTAATCCTTGTTTTGAAATGGGATTAGCTTTATGAGGTTGTTGGAAAGCAACAAAAAGTTGCTTAGTTTTCCTAAAGTCCTTTGTTCTGCCTACATAACACATTAGAGCTCTTTTGAGATCAAGAGTTTGGAGAGCTCTTTCAGCAGTAGAGTCTTGCTGTGGAAAGAAGACTGGCAATTCCACGGCCTGATTAATGTAAAAAGGGGAACCACTTTAGGCAAAAATGTTGGATTTTTCTTAAGTACTACTTTGTGTTTGTGTAATTGGAAGAAGGATTCTGTAGGAAGTTGGCTCTGTATGCACTATTTCAAAGTAAGGAATAGTATGCACAGAGTCCAAGGGTTCCCCTTAGAGGTAAGATAGAGGCAAAAAGAGATAATACTAATGCTCTATTTTGTGGTAGTGTGGTCGAGCAGTAGGCTTATCAAAGGAGTAGTGTTAAGCATTTGTTGTACATACACAAAGGCAATAAATGAGGAACACACACTCAGAGACAATTCCAGGCCAATAGGTTTTTGTATAGAAAAATATATTTTCTTAGTTTATTTTAAGAACCACAGGTTCAAATTCTACATGTAATACTTTGCATGAAAGGTATTGCAGGTAAGTACTTTAGGAACTTTGAATAATCACAATAGCATATATACTTTTCAAATAAAACACATCTAGCTATTTTAAAACTAGACAGTGCAATTTTCACAGTTCCTAGGGAAGGTAAGCAATGGTTAGTTCTTGCAGGTAAGTAAACCACCTACGGGGTTCAAGTTTGGGTCCAAGGTATCCCACCGTTGGGGGTTCAGAGCAACCCCAAAGTTACCACACCAGCAGCTTAGGGCCGGTCAGGTGCAGAGTTCAAAGTGGTGCCCAAAACGCATAGGCTTCAATGGAGAAGGGGGTGCCCCGGTTCCAGTCTACCAGCAGGTAAGTACCCGCGTCTTCGGAGGGCAGACCAGGGGGGTTTTGTAGGGCACCGGGGGGACACAAGTCCACACAGAAAGTACACCCTCAGCAGCGCGGGGGCGGCCGGGTGCAGTGTGCAAACTAGCGTCGGGTTTGTAATAGGAATCAATGGGAGACCAAGGGGTCTCTTCAGCGGTGCAGGCAGGCAAGGGGGGGGCTCCTCGGGGTAGCCACCACCTGGGCAAGGGAGAGGGCCTCCTGGGGGTCACTCCTGCACTGGAGTTCCGATCCTTCAGGTCCTGGGGGCTGTGGGTGCAGGGTCTTTTCCAGGCGTCGGGATTTTGGATTCAGACAGTCGCGGTCAGGGGAAGCCTCGGGATTCCCTCTTCAGGCGTCGCTGTGGGGGCTCAGGGGGGACAACTTTGGTTACTCACAGTCTTGGAGTCGCCGGGGGGTCCTCCCTGTAGCATTGTTTCTTCACCAGTCGATTCGGGGTCGTCGGGTGCAGTGTTGCAAGTCTCACGCTTCTGGCGGAAATTGCAGGGGTCTTTAAAGTTGCTCCTCTGGAAACAAAGTTGCAGTCTTTGTTGAACAGGGCCGCTGTTCTCAGGAGTTTCTTGGTCCTTTTAGAGCAGGGCAGTCCTCTGAGGATTCAGAGGTCGCTGGTCCTGGAGAAAGCGTCGCTGGAGCAGTTTTCTTCCAAACGGGGGAGACAGGCCGGTAGGGCTGGGACCAAAGCAGTTGGTGTCTCTGTCTTCTCTGCAGGGTTTTTCAGCTCAGCAGTCCTCTTCTTCTTAGGTTGCAGGAATCTGATTTCCTAGGTTCAGGGGAGCCCCTAAATACAGAATTTAGGGGTGTGTTTAGGTCAGGGAGGGCAGTAGCCAATGGCTACTAGCCCGGAGGGTGGCTACACCCTATTTGTGCCTCCTCCCAAGGGGAGGGGGTCACATTCCTATCCCTATTGGGGGCATCCTCCATCTGCAAGATGGAGGATTCCTAAAAGTCAGAGTCACTTCAGCTCAGGTTGCCTTAGGGGCTGTCCCGACTGGTCAGTGACGACTCCTTGTTTTTCTCATTATCTCCTCCGGCCTTGCAGGCAAAAGTGGGGCCGTGGCCGGAGGGGGCGGGCAACTCCAATAGCTGGAATGCCCTGTGGTCCTGGAACAAAGGGGGTGAGCCTTTGAGGCTCACCGCCAGGTGTTACAGCTCCTGCCTGGGGGAGGTGATAGCATCTCCACCCAGTGCAGGCTTTGTTACTAGCCACAGAGTGACAAAGGCACTCTCCCCATGTGGCCAGCAACATGTCTTGAGTGTGGCAGGCTGCTAAAACCAGTCAGCCTACACAGGTAGTTGGTTAAGGTTTCAGGGGGCACCTCTAAGGTGCCCTCTGGGGTGTATTTCATAATAAAATGTACACTGGCATCAGTGTGCATTTATTGTGCTGAGAAGTTTGATACCAAATTTCCCAGTTTTCAGTGTAGCCATTATGGTGCTGTGGAGTTCGTGTTTGACAGACTCCCAGACCATATACTCTTATGGCTACCCTGCACTTACAATGTCTAAGGTTTGGCTTAGACACTGTAGGGGCACAGTGCTCATGCACTGGTGCCCTCACCTATGGTATAGTGCACCCTGCCTTAGGGCTGTAAGGCCTGCTAGAGGGGTGACTTATCTATACTGCATAGGCAGTGTGAGGTTGGCATGGCACCCTGAGGGGAGTGCCATGTCGACTTACTCGTTTTGTCCTCACCAGCACACACAAGCTGGCAAGCAGTGTGTCTGTGCTGAGTGAGGAGTCACCAGGGTGGCATAAGATATGCTGCAGCCCTTAGAGACTTTCCCTGGCATCAGGGCCCTTGGTACCAGGGGTACCAGTTACAAGGGACTTACCTGGATGCCAGGGTGTGCCAATTGTGTATAACAAAAGTACAGGTTAGGGAAAGAACACTGATGCTGGGGCCTGGTTAGCAGGCCTCAGCACACTTTCAATTCAAAACTTAGCATCAGCAAAGGCAAAAGGTCAGGGGGTAACCATGCCAAGGAGGCATTTCCTTACACAACCACCCCCCCCCCACCCCCCCCCCCCCCCCCAAACGAAAGAGGATGAGACTAACCTTTCCCAAGAGAATCTTCATTTTCTAAGTGGAAGAACCTGGAAAGGCCATCTGCATTGGCATGGGCAGTCCCAGGTCTGTGTTCCACTATAAAGTCCATTCCCTGTAGGGAGATGGACCACCTCAACAGTTTTGGATTTTCACCTTTCAGTTGCATCAGCCATCTGAGAGGTATGTGGTCAGTTTGAACTACAAAGTGAGTACCAAAGAGGTATGGTCTCAGCTTCTTCAGGGACCAAACCACAGCAAAGGCCTCCCTCTCAATGGCACTCCAACGCTGCTCCCAAGGGAGTAAACCCCTGCTAATGAAAGCAACAGGCTGGTCAAGGCCATCATCATTTGTTTGGGACAAAACTGCCCCTATCCCATGTTCAGAGGCATCTGTCTGCACAATGAACTGCTTGGAGTAATCTGGAGCTTTTGGAACTGGTGCTGTGCACATTGCTTGTTTCAGGATGTCAAAGGCCTGTTGGCATTCTACAGTCCAGTTTACCTTCTTGGGCATTTTCTTGGAGGTGAGTTCTGTGAGGGCTGTAACAATGGATCCATATCCCTTCCCAAACCTCCTATAGTACCCAGTCAAGCCAATGAATGCCCTGACTTGAGTCTGGGTTTTTGGAGCTGCCCAGTCCAGAATAGTCTGGATCTTAGGCTGGAGTGGCTGAACTTGGCCTCCACCTACAAGGTGTCCCAAGTAAACCACAGTTCCCTGCCCTATCTGGCATTTGGCTGCCTTGATAGAGAGGCCTGCTGATTGCAGAGCCTTCAAAACCTTCTTCAGGTGGACCAGGTGATCCTGCCAGTTGGAGCTAAAGACAGCAATATCATCAAGATAAGCAGCACTAAAGGACTCCAACCCAGCAAGGACTTGATTCACCAACCTTTGGAAGGTGGCAGGGGCATTCTTTAAACCAAAGGGCATAACAGTAAACTGATAATGCCCATCAGGTGTGGAGAATGCTGTCTTTTCTTTTGCTCCAGGTGCCATTTTTATTTGCCAGTACCCTGCTGTTAAGTCAAAGGTACTTAAGAATTTGGCAGCACCTAATTTGTCTATCAGCTCATCAGCTCTAGGAATGGGATGGGCATCTGTCTTGGTGACAGAATTAAGTCCTCTGTAGTCCACACAAAACCTCATCTCTCTCTTTCCATCTTGGGTGTGAGTTTTGGGGACTAAGACCACTGGGCTAGCCCAGGGGCTGTCAGAGTACTCAATTACTCCCAATTCCAGCATCTTGTGGACTTCCACCTTGATGCTTTCCTTAACTTGGTCAGACCGTCTGAATATTTTGTTTTTGACAGGCATGCCGTCTCCTGTGTCCACATCATGGGTACACAGGTGTGTCTGACCAGGGGTTAGGGAAAAGAGCTCAGCAAACTGTTGCAGGACCCTCCTACAATCAGATTGCTGTTGGCCAGAGAGGGTGTCTGAATAGATCACTCCATCAACTGAGCCATCTTTAGGGTTTGATGAGACAAGATCAGGGAGAGGTTCACTCTCAGCTTCCTGATCCTCATCTGTTACCATCAACAGATTCACATCAGCCCTGTCATGGAAGAGCTTAAGGCGGTTCACATGGATCACCCTCTTGGGGCTCCTGCTAGTGCCCAGGTCCACCAGGGAGGTGACCTGACTCTTCTTCTCTAGCACTGGGTAAGGGCCACTCCATCTGTCCTGGAGTGCCCTGGGAGCCACAGGCTCCAAAACCCAGACTTTCTGCCGTGGTTGAAATTCAACCAGTGCAGCCTTTTGGTCATACAAAAACTTCTGGAGCTGTTGGCTGGCCTCAAGGTTTTTACTTGCCTTTTCCATGTACTCTGCCATCCTTGAGCGAAGGCCAAGTACATAGTCCACTATGTCTTGTTTAGGCTCATGAAGAGGTCTCTCCCAGCCTTCTTTAACAAGAGCTAATGGTCCCCTTACAGGGTGGCCAAACAGAAGTTCAAAGGGTGAGAACCCTACTCCCTTCTGAGGCACCTCTCTGTAAGCGAAAAGCAGGCATGGCAAGAGGACATCCCATCTCCTTTTGAGTTTTTCTGGGAGCCCCATGATCATGCCCTTTAATGTCTTGTTGAATCTCTCAACAAGGCCATTAGTTTGTGGATGATAGGGTGTAGTGAATTTATAAGTCACTCCACACTCATTCCACATGTGTTTCAGGTATGCTGACATGAAGTTGGTACCTCTGTCAGACACCACCTCCTTAGGGAAGCCCACTCTGGTAAAGATACCAATGAGGGCCTTGGCTACTGCAGGGGCAGTAGTCGACCTAAGGGGAATAGCTTCAGGATACCTAGTAGCATGATCCACTACTACTAGTATGTACATATTTCCTGAGGCTGTGGGAGGTTCAAGTGGACCCACTATGTCCACACCCACTCTTTCAAAGGGGACCCCCACCACTGGAAGTGGAATGAGGGGGGCCTTTGGATGTCCACCTGTCTTACCACTGGCCTGACAGGTGGTACAGGAGACACAAAACTCCTTAACTTTCTGGGACATGTTGGGCCAGTAGAAGTGGTTGACTAACCTCTCCCACGTCTTGGTTTGTCCCAAATGCCCAAGCAAGGGGAATATCATGGGCTAAGGTCAGTATGAACTCTCTGAACGCCTGAGGCACTACCACTCTCCTAGTGGCACCAGGTTTGGGATCTCTTGCCTCAGTGTACAGGAGCCCATCTTCCCAATAGACCCTATGTGTTCCAGTTTTCTTGCCATTTGACTCTTCAGCAGCTTGCTGCCTAAGGCCTTCAAGAGAGGGACAGGTTTCTTGCCCCTTACACAACTGCTCCCTTGAGGGTCCCCCTGGGCCTAAGAGCTCAACCTGATAAGGTTCCAACTCCATAGGCTCAGTTCCCTCAGAGGGCAGAACTTCTTCCTGAGAAGAGAGGTTCTCTTTTTGTTGTTGTGTTGCAGCTGGTTTCCCAGCTGACTTTCCTTTTCTCTTGGTAGGCTGGGCCCTTTTTCCAGACTCCAGCTCTACTTTTTCACCCTGTGCCCTTGCACTGTGCCCTTGTCTTGACACACACCAGTTCAGGGATACCCAGCATGGCTGCATGGGTTTTCAGTTCTACCTCAGCCCATGCTGAGGACTCCAGGTCATTTCCAAGCAAACAGTCTACTGGGATATTTGAGGAGACCACCACCTGTTTCAGGCCATTGACCCCCTCCCCACTCTAAAGTTACCATAGCAATGGGATGTACTTTAGTCTGATTGTCCGCATTGGTGACTGGATAAGTTTGTCCAGCCAGGTATTGACCAGGGGAAACCAGTTTCTCTGTCACCATTGTGACACTGGCACCGGTATCCCTCAGGCCTTCTACACTTGTCCCATTAATTAAGAGCTGCTGCCTGTATTTTTGCATGTTAGGAGGCCAGGCAGCCAGTGTGGCTAAATCCACCCCACCCTCAGAGACTAATGTAGCTTCAGTGTGACACCTGATTTGCTCTGGGCACACTGTTGATCCCACTTGGAGACTAGCCATTCCAGTGTTAGCTGGAGTGGAGTTAGAAGTGGTTGTTTTCTTGGGACAGGCCTTGTCTCCAGTTTGGTGTCCAGGCTGATTACAGCTACGACACTAGGCCTTTTTGGGATCAAAGTTTTTACCCCTGTACCCAAAATTGTTTTGTGAAAAGGCTCTGGGCCCACCCTCCTGTGCAGGTTTTTGGGGGCCTGTAGAAGACTCTTTACTATTTTTGTTTTTGGCTGTCTCACCACCCTTCCCCCTGGGGAGGTTTTGTGACCCCTTTCTTTTGGTCACCCCCTGTGGAAGTCTTGGACACCCTAGTCTTGACCCAATGGTCCGCCTTCTTTCCCAATTCTTGGGGAGAAATTGGTCCTAGGTCTACCAGATGCTGATGCAGTTTGTCATTGAAACAATTACTTAATAGGTGTTCTTTCACAAATAAATTGTACAGCCCATCATAATTACTTACACCACTGCCTTGAATCCAACCATCTAGTGTTTTTACTGAGTAGTCTACAAAGTCAACCCAGGTCTGGCTCGAGGATTTTTGAGCCCCCCTGAATCTAATCCTATACTCCTCAGTGGAGAATCCAAAGCCCTCAATCAGGGTACCCTTCATGTGGTCATAAGATTCTGCAACTTTTCCAGAGAGTGTGAGGAGTCTATCCCTACACTTTCCAGTGAACATTTCCCAAAGGAGAGCACCCCAGTGAGATTTGTTCACTTTTCTGGTTACACAAGCCCTCTCAAAAGCTGTGAACCATTTGGTGATGTCATCACCATCTTCATATTTAGTTACAATCCCTTTAGGGATTTTCAACATGTCAGGAGAATCTCTGACCCTAGTTATGTTGCTGCCACCATTGATGGGTCCTAGGCCCATCTTTTGTCTTTCCCTTTCTATGGCTAGGATCTGTCTTTCCAAAGCCAATCTTTTGGCCATCCTGGCTAACTGGATGTCCTCTTCACTGGGGTTATCCTCAATGATTTCAGAGATGTTGGTCCCTCCTGTGAGGGAAGCATCATCTCTGACTATTATGTTTGGAGTCAGGGCTTGAGAGGCCCTGTTCTCCCTAAATAGGACTGGTAGGGGGGAATTTTCCTCCAAGTCACAATCTTCATCTTCTGTGTTGCCACCCTCAGAGGGGTTGGCCTTTTCAAACTCTGCCAAAAGCTCCTGGAGCTGTAGTTAGGAAGGTCTGGCGCCCATTGTTATTTTCTTTATTTTACAGAGTGACCTTAGCTCCCTCATCTTAAGATGGAGGTAAGGGGTGGTGTCGAGTTCCACCACATTCACATCTGTACTAGACATTATGTTTCTAAAAGTTGGAATACTTTTTAAGAATCTAAAACTAGTTCTAGGTTCTAATTCAAACTTTCTCAAAACTTTTAAACACTAAAAGAAATGCTAACAGGGACTAACACAAGGCCCTAGCAGGACTTTTAAGAATTTTGAAAAATAGCACAAATTGTAAAAATCCATTTCTAATGTAAATTTTTGGAATTTGTCGTGTGATCAGGTATTGGCTGAGTAGTCCAGCAAATGCAAAGTCTTGTACCCCACCGCTGATCCACCAATGTAGGAAGTTGGCTCTCTATGCACTATTTCAAAGTAAGGAATAGTATGCACAGACACAGGCAATAAATGAGGAACACACACTCAGAGACAATTCCAGCCAATAGGTTTTGGTTATAGAAAAATATCTTTTCTTAGTTTATTTTAAGAACCACAGGTTCAAATTCTACATGTAATATCTCATTTGAAAGGTATTGCTGGTAAGTACTTTAGGAACTTTGAATAATTACAGTAGCATATATACTTTTCACATAAAACACAAATAACTGTTTTAAAAGTGGACACAGTGCAATTTTCATAGTTCCTGGGGGAGGTAAAGTATTGTTAGGTTTTGCAGGTAAGTAAACCACCTACGGGGTTAAGATTGGGGTCCAAGGTAGCCCACCGTTGGGGGTTCAGAGCAACCCCAAAGTCACCACACCAGCAGCTCAGGGCCGGTCAGGTGCAGAGTTCAAAGTGGTGCCCAAAACGCATAGGCTTCAATGGAGAGAAGGGGGTGGCCCGGTTCCGGTCTGCCAGCAGGTAAGTACCCACGTCTTCGGAGGGCAGACCAGGGGGGTTTTGTAGGGCACCGGGGGGGGGGGGGGGGGGGGGGGGGGACACAAGTCCACACAAAAAGTGCACCCTCAGCAGCGCGGGGGCGGCCGGGTGCAGTGTGCAAAAAAGCGTCGGGTTTCCAATGGGAGTCAATAGGAGACCAAGGGGTCTCTTCAGCGGTGCAGGCAGGCAAGGGGGGGGCTCCTCGGGGTAGCCACCACCTGGGCAAGGGAGAGGGCCTCCTGGGGGTCACTCCTGCACTGGAGTTCCGATCCTTCAGGTGCTGGGGGCTGCGGGTGCAGGGTCTTTTCCAGCCGTCGGGATGTTAGAGTCAGGCAGTCGCGGTCAGGGGGAGCCTCGGGATTCCCTCTGCAGGCGTCGCTGTGGGGGCTCAGGGGGGACAACTTTGGTTACTCACTGTAGGAAGTTGGCTCTGTATGTGCTATTTCAAAGTAAGGAATAGCATGCACAGAGTCCAAGGGTTCCCCTTAGAGGTATTATAGTGGTAAAAATAGATAATACTAATGCTCTATTTTGTGGTAGTGTGGTCGAGCAGTAGGCTTATCCAAGGAGTAGTGTTAAGCATTTGTTGTACATACACATAGACAATAAATGAGGTACACACACTCAGAGACAAATCCAGCCAATAGGTTTTTGTATAGAAAAATATCTTTTCTTAGTTTATTTTAAGAACCACAGGTTCAAATTCTACATGTAATATCTCATTCGAAAGGTATTGCAGGTAAGTACTTTAGGAACTTCAAATCATCAAAATTGCATGTATACTTTTCAAGTTATTCACAAATAGCTGTTTTAAAAGTGGACACAGTGCAATTTTCACAGTTCCTAGGGGAGGTAAGTATTTGTTAGGTTAACCAGGTAAGTAAGACACTTACAGGGTTCAGTTCTTGGTCCAAGGTAGCCCACCGTTGGGGGTTCAGAGCAACCCCAAAGTCACCACACCAGCAGCTCAGGGCCGGTCAGGTGCAGAGTTCAAAGTGGTGCCCAAAACACATAGGCTAGAATGGAGAGAAGGGGGTGCCCCGGTTCCGGTCTGCTTGCAGGTAAGTACCCGCGTCTTCGGAGGGCAGACCAGGGGGGTTTTGTAGGGCACCGGGGGGGACACAAGCCCACACAGAAATTTCACCCTCAGCAGCGCGGGGGTGGCCGGGTGCAGTGTAGAAACAAGCGTCGGGTTGGTAATGGAAGTCAATGGGAGATCTAGGGATCTCTTCAGCGCTGCAGGCAGGCAAGGGGGGGGTTCCTCGGGGAAACCTCCACTTGGTCAAGGGAGAGGGACTCCTGGGGGTCACTCCTCCAGTGAAAGTCCGGTCCTTCGGGTCCTGGGGGCTGCGGGTGCAGGGTCTCTCCCAGGTGTCGGGACTTAGGATTCAAAGAGTCGCGGTCAGGGGAAGCCTCGGGATTCCCTCTGCAGGCGGCGCTGTGGGGGCTCAGGGGGGACAGGTTTTTGTACTCCCAGCCTTAGAGTAGTCCTGGGGTCCCTCCTGAGGTGTTGGATCGCCACCAGCCGAGTCGGGGTCGCCGGGTGCAGTGTTGCAAGTCTCACGCTTCTTGCGGGGAGCTTGCAGGGTTCTTTAAAGCTGCTGGAAACAAAGTTGCAGCTTTTCTTGGAGCAGGTCCGCTGTCCTCGGGAGTTTCTTGTCTTTTCGAAGCAGGGGCAGTCCTCAGAGGATGTCGAGGTCGCTGGTCCCTTTGGAAGGCGTCGCTGGAGCAGGATCTTTGGAAGGCAGGAGACAGGCCGGTGAGTTTCTGGAGCCAAGGCAGTTGTCGTCTTCTGGTCTTCCTCTGCAGGGGTTTTTCAGCTAGGCAGTCCTTCTTCTTGTAGTTGCAGGAATCTCATTTTCTAGGGTTCAGGGTAGCCCTTAAATACTAAATTTAAGGGCGTGTTTAGGTCTGGGGGGTTAGTAGCCAATGGCTACTAGCCCTGAGGGTGGGTACACCCTCTTTGTGCCTCCTCCCAAGGGGAGGGGGTCACAATCCTAACCCTATTGGGGGAATCCTCCATCTGCAAGATGGAGGATTTCTAAAAGTCAGAGTCACCTCAGCTCAGGACACCTTAGGGGCTGTCCTGACTGGCCAGTGACTCCTCCTTGTTGCTTTCTTTGTTCCCTCCAGCCTTGCCGCCAAAAGTGGGGGCCGTGGCCGGAGGGGGCGGGCAACTCCACTAAGCTGGAGTGCCCTGCTGGGCTGTGACAAAGGGGTGAGCCTTTGAGGCTCACCGCCAGGTGTCACAGCTCCTGCCTGGGGGAGGTGTTAGCATCTCCACCCAGTGCAGGCTTTGTTACTGGCCTCAGAGTGACAAAGGCACTCTCCCCATGGGGCCAGCAACATGTCTCTGGTGTGGCAGGCTGCTGGAACTAGTCAGCCTACACAGACAGTCGGTTAAGTTTCAGGGGGCACCTCTAAGGTGCCCTCTGTGGTGTATTTTACAATAAAATGTACACTGGCATCAGTGTGCATTTATTGTGCTGAGAAGTTTGATACCAAACTTCCCAGTTTTCAGTGTAGCCATTATGGTGCTGTGGAGTTCGTGTTTGACAGACTCCCAGACCATATACTCTTATGGCTACCCTGCACTTACAATGTCTAAGGTTTTGTTTAGACACTGTAGGGGTACCATGCTCATGCACTGGTACCCTCACCTATGGTATAGTGCACCCTGCCTTAGGGCTGTAAGGCCTGCTAGAGGGGTGTCTTACCTATACTGCATAGGCAGTGAGAGGCTGGCATGGCACCCTGAGGGGAGTGCCATGTCGACTTACTCATTTTGTTCTCACTAGCACACACAGGCTTGTAAGCAGTGTGTCTGTGCTGAGTGAGAGGTCTCCAGGGTGGCATAAGACATGCTGCAGCCCTTAGAGACCTTCCTTGGCATCAGGGCCCTTGGTACTAGAGGTACCAGTTACAAGGGACTTATCTGGATGCCAGGGTCTGCCAATTGTGGATACAAAAGTACAGGTTAGGGAAAGAACACTGGTGCTGGGGCCTGGTTAGCAGGCCTCAGCACACTTTCAATTGTAAACATAGCATCAGCAAAGGCAAAAAGTCAGGGGGCAACCATGCCAAGGAGGCATTTCCTTACACTCACGGTCTTGGAGTCACCGGAGGGTCCTCCCTGAGGTGTTGGTTCTCCACCAGTCGAGTCAGGGTCGCCGGGTGCAGTGTTGCAAGTCTCACGCTTCTTGCGGGGACTGCAGGGGTCTTTAAATCTGCTCCTCTGTAACAAAGTTGCAGTCTTTTTGGAACAGGGCCGCTGTCCTCAGGAGTTTCTAGTCTTTCTTGAAGCAGGGCAGTCCTCTGAGGATTCAGAGGTCGCTGGTCCTGGGGAAAGCGTAGCTGGAGCAGGTTTCTTTAGAAGGCAGGAGACAGGCCGGTAGGACTGGGGCCAAAGCAGTTGGTGTCTTCTTTCTTCTTCTGCAGGGGTTTTCAGCTCAGCAGTCCTCTTCTTCGGTAAGTTGCAGGAATCTAAATCTTTAGGTTCAGGGAAGCCCTTAAATACTAAATTTAAGGGCGTGTTTAGGTCTGGGGGGTTAGTAGCCAATGGCTACTAGCCCTGAGGGTGGGTACACCCTCTTTGTGCCTCCTCCCAAGGGGAGGGGGTCACAATCCTATCCCTATTGGGGGAATCCTCCATCTGCAAGATGGAGGATTTCTAAAAGTTAGAGTCACTTCAGCTCAGGACACCTTAGGGGCTGTCCTGACTGGCCAGTGACTCATCCTTGTAATTCTCATTATTTCCTCCGGCCTTGCCGCCAAAAGTGGGTCCGTGGCCGGAGGGGGCGGGCAACTCCACTAGCTGGAGTGCCCTGCGGTGCTGGAACAAAGGGGGTGAGCCTTTGAGGCTCACCGCCAGGTGTTACAGCTCCTGTCTGGGGGAGGTGTTAGCATCTCCACCCAGTGCAGGCTTTGTTACTGGCTTCAGAGTGACAAAGGCACTCTCCCATTGGGGCCAGCAACATGTCTCGAGTGTGGCAGGCTGCTAAAACCAGTCAGCCTACACAGGTAGTTGGTTAAGGTTTCAGGGGGCACCTCTAAGGTGCCCTCTGGGGTGTAGTTTACAATAAAATGTACACTGGCATCAGTGTGCATTTATTGTGCTGAGAAGTTTGATAGCAAACTTCCCAGTTTTCAGTGTAGCCATTATGGTGCTGTGGAGTTCGTGTTTGACAGACTCCCAGACCATATACTCTTATGGCTACCCTGCACTTACAATGTCTAAGGTTTTGCTTAGACACTGTAGGGGCACAGTGCTCATGCACTGGTGCCCTCACCTATGGTATAGTGCACCCTGCCTTAGGGCTGTAAGGCCGGCTAGAGGGGTGACTTATCTATACTGCATAGGCAGTGTGAGGTTGGCATGGTACCCTGAGGGGAGTGCCATGTCGACTTACTCGTTTTGTTCTCACCAGCACACACAAGCTGGCAAGCAGTGTGTCTGTGCTGAGTGAGGGGTCCCCAGGGTGGCATAAGCTATGCTGCAGCCCTTAGAGACCTTCCCTGGCATCAGGGCCCTTGGTACCAGGGGTACCAGTTACAAGGGACTTACCTGGATGCCAGGGTGTGCCAATTGTGTATAACAAAAGTACAGGTTAGGGAAAGAACACTGGTGCTGGGGCCTGGTTAGCAGGCCTCAGCACACTTTCAATTCAAAACATAGCATCAGCAAAGGCAAAAAGTCAGGGGGTAACCATGCCAAGGAGGCATTTCCTTACACTCAGCTCCAAACTTGAGCACAGCACAAAGATCAGAGCACTGTTATAAGAGTACTGACCAAGTGACAAAGCAAGACACTAAAACACTTCCTACACCGCCTACTCAATAAACCCACACTCTTACCAAAGCACAAGATTAGGAGGGGTGTGCTAGTCATTCTATTCTGCATCTCCACCTTACAGCAAAAGTAATTTTGCTCTGTACTGTATATTTACCAGTTGAGAGGGAAACTAATATCATGTAGCAGTACTCAGCGTTTCTAATTCATATAATCTCTGGTATAATTAAATGAGTGAGTGGAAATAGCCTAATTGAATAAAGAGTACTTACATTGAGAAATAGCCTAATTGAATAAAGAGTACTTACATTGTGCACGATATGCTGTTCCACCATAGAAACAATCAATTGTGAGTTTTTTAGTAATGTCTTTAAAGTCTCTAGACACCTGAATGGCCAGCTCCCTTGTTGGAGTAAGAACAAGCACCTGCAATAAAACAAAGCATTCTTAAAAGTCAAACGGTCTGGCACTTAAACAATAATCCCAGGTGAATTTAAAACAGTCAAAGAATGTCTAATTGCAGAAAGGGAATAAATTATCTTTAAATGATTTCACCAAAATAAAAGCAACAAGTAACCTACCTGTAACAGCGAACATACATTTATATACTTTGCACTACCATACCATGTGCTGGTTAAGCACAGAAATGTCTAGACACACAGACATTCCAGTGGTGTGGACTGAGTGGATGCCTCTTTCTTTTACCCAGAATGCTGTGGAAATGTCAAACTTTGACGCTTTCTGTGAGGGAAATTTGTGGAACCTATGGAGAACAAAAGTCATAAATCCCAGTATTCTATCATTTTACTCAATAAAAAATAAATTAAAAAAAGTATTTGTGATTGGATTTATATAGCGGTTACTACCCCTGCAAGGTTTTGAATCCCTTTATGGCGAGTAGCACACTACTCCAGAACGCAAGGGTAGTGGTTTATCTAGTGGTTATTTGTGGGTACTGCAAATCATCACGATTTATGAGGGGGCATTTTTCACACAGGAAACGAATGGTCTTGAAACCCTCCATGGAAACATCTATAATTTAGCTTGAATGTAACTGATTCCTGGGGTGTGGACAACTGCGGTACTTAGGCACTGGTTGGTTATCACCTCGGAAACCTGCCAACCACAGACAATTCTAGAACCTAGACACCTGGAGGAGTACAGAGTGCTATGCTATGCATTGAACATATCAGTTTTTCTTACCCAGACAGCCTTTCTATGTCATACGTTAGTTGTCAATTCTGCTGCTAACCCCTAATTTGACATCTGTTAGGTAGTCTAAGTAAAATAATCTGCTGGGATCCACTCAAGTGTCATCACCCTAGACTCCTGTGGGCTTCTAGTTGGCAAACATTTTGAGGACTGGTACTTTTTTCTGGTTGCTGGTAGAACCCACGCTCAGATACTGAAGATATTCCTTAGGGAAAGTGGAAACATCTGGTGATTTAGGCATAGTTTTGACATTTACAGTGCATTTCCTTGTATAAATCAGGATAGCAGAGTTGGGCTAAGTCCACATATCATCCTACTTCGATGCTGAATGGCTACACTTTTCAGACTCGGGTCAGTTGCCACCTGGGGAAATCTACCAAACCCAAGCAGATTTGTAACCCTGGTTAGTCGGTTTCACTTTCAATTTACATTTGTAACATATATAACTCCATCTCTCTCAAAGTAATGAGGGATCATAAAATGGTAGGTACTTTCAAATACAAAAATACAATTTCCAAAGAGAATGAAGCAAACTTCTTATTTGTATTCCTAGACAATCACCTTGGGGGCTCTGCCTCTCTTCCGATCTTGGTCAACTCCTTGAAGTTTTTCGATCAAAGGAATAGCAAAAGAGAAGGTTTTCCCTGTCCCAGTTCGAGCTTGAGCAACGACATCTTTACCACTATACACCGAATGAAATGTCTTTACTTGCACAGGAAACAAATGTGTTACACCTCTTGCTGGAAAATAAAACATAAATGCCATGTTACATTTAAATTCATAACTTAATACTCTTCAGAGTATTTAAAGCCAAAACATTCAGATAAGTGAAATATACAAACACACAAGTAAATACAAAACTGCAAGCCCAACACTACGTATGCAAATCGTGTGTACCTGCAGCTACAAATCCCACCGAACATATACATACACACATAACATTACTTAACCTTTAATCATCTATTCAGAGCAGGGAGTGGTGTAGATTCACATGCTCTGCATATTGCGGACATCTAGTTTTGGGACATTAGAAACTTGATTTTCTTCGAAGAAGTTTGAATCAACAGCACACCACCATTTTAGATGGTTTTCTACTCACAGGATGTGCAGTCTAAGTGGGGAGCTCTGTCGTGAAAGTATGAGGTACATAGTAAAAGTAGTGAAAAAGAGAAACTTCTGATCATAGCTGGCTTCTAAAGAGGAGAATGGGTGTATGTGACTCTACAGCACTACATGCTACAAACATATGGTTATAAAGTAGGTAACATTTTCTGTTCGTAGCATGCGCAGCTGTAGATACACATGCTCTGCATACACTGTAAATTGAGGCTAGAGGGATTAACACCAGCATAGTCCTCCCCGGAAATGCCTGACTTAAGATACCAGGGTATTGATCCAAGGTGCGGCAGAACTTCTTAAACACCAGTTTTTATGAAGAAGTATACAAAAAAAAAAAAAAAGTACACAAAAAAATCTACACTTGAGTGCATCTCCACATGTATCCCCAGACATGGGCACAGTCTCACTGTGCCACTAAAACCAAGTGTAGGAAGTTGGCTCTGTATGTGCTATTTCAAAGTAAGGAATAGCATGCACAGAGTTCAAGGGTTCCCCTTAGAGGTAAAATAGTGGTAAAAAGAGATAATACTAATGCTCTATTTTGTGGTAGTGTGGTCGAGCAGTAGGCTTATCCAAGGAGTAGTGTTAAGCATTTGTTGTACATACACCTAGACAATAAATGAGGTACACACACTCAGAGACAAATCCAGCCAATAGGTTTTGTATAGAAAAATATATTTTCTTAGTTTATTTTAAGAACCACAGGTTCAAATTTAACATGTAATATCTTGTTTGAAAGGTATTGCAGGTAAGTACATTAGGAACTTTGAATCATTTCAATTGCATGTATACTTTTCAAGTTATTCACAAATAGCTATTTTAAAAGTGGACACAGTGCAATTTTCACAGTTCCTGGGGGAGGTAAGTTTTTGTTAGTTTTACCAGGTAAGTAAGACACTTACAGGGTTCAGTTCTTGGTCCAAGGTAGCCCACCGTTGGGGGTTCAGAGCAACCCCAAAGTTACCACACCAGCAGCTCAGGGCCGGTCAGGTGCAGAGTTCAAAGTGGTGCCCAAAACCCATAGGCTTCAATGGAGAGAAGGGGGTGCCCCGGTTCCAGTCTGCCAGCAGGTAAGTACCCGCGTCTTCGGAGGGCAGACCAGGGGGGTTTTGTAGGGCACCGGGGGGGACACAAGCCCACACAGAAATTTCACCCTCAGCGGCGCGGGGCGGCCGGGTGCAGTGTTAGAACAAGCGTCGGGTTCGCAATGGAAGTCAATGAGAGATCAAGGGATCTCTTCAGCGCTGCAGTCAGGCAAGGGGGGGCTTCCTCGGGGAAACCTCCACTTGGGCAAGGGAGAGGGACTCCTGGGGGTCACTTCTGCAGTGAAAGTCCAGTCCTTCAGGTCCTGGGGGCTGCGGGTGCAGGGTCTTTTCCAGGCGTCGGGACTTAGGTTTCAGAGAGTCGCGGTCAGGGGAAGCCTCGGGATTCCCTCTGCAGGCGGCGCTGTGGGGGCTCAGGGGGGACAGGTTTTGGTACTCACAGTCGTAGAGTAGTCTGGGGGTCCTCCCTGAGGTGTTGGTTCTCCACCAGCCGAGTCGGGGTCGCCGGGTGCAGTGTTGCAAGTCTCACGCTTCTTGCGGGGAGATTGCAGGGTTCTTTAAAGCTGCTCCTTTGGATAAAGTTGCAGTCTTTTTGGAGCAGGTCCGCTGTCCTCGGAAGTTTCTTGTCGTCGTCGAAGCAGGGCAGTCCTCAGAGGATTCAGAGGTCGCTGGTCCCTTTGGAAGGCGTCGCTGGAGCAGAGTTCTTTGGAAGGCAGGAGACAGGCCGGTGAGTTTCTGGAGCCAAGGCAGTTGTTGTCTTCTGGTCTTCCTCTGCAGGGGTTTTCAGCTGGCAGTCCTTCTTGTTGTTTCAGGAATCTAAAATCTTAGGTTCAGGGAAGCCCTTAAATACTAAATTTAAGGGCGTTTTTAGGTCTGGGGGGTTAGTAGCCAATGGCTACTAGCCCGGAGGGTGAGTACACCCTCTTTGTGCCTCCTCCCAAGGGGAGGGGGTCACATCCCTAATCCTATTGGGGGAATCCTCCATCTGCAAGATGGAGGATTTCTAAAAGTTAGAGTCACCTCAGCTCAGGACACCTTAGGGGCTGTCCTGACTGGCCAGTGACTCCTCCTTGTTATTCTCATTATTTTCTCTGGCCTTGCCGCCAAAAGTGGGGGCCGGGGCCGGAGGGGGCGGGCAACTCCACTAGCTGGAGTGTCCTGCGGTGCTGTGACAAAGGGGTGAGCCTTTGAGGCTCACCGCCAGGTGTTACAGCTCCTGCCTGGGGGAGGTGTTAGCATCTCCACCCAGTGCAGGCTTCGTTACTGGGCTCAGAGTGACAAAGGCACTCTCCCCATGGGGCCAGCAACATGTCTCTAGTGTGGTAGGCTGCTGGAACCAGTCAGCCTACACAGATAGTCGGTTAAGTTTCAGGGGGCACCTCTAAGGTGCCCTCTGTGGTGTATTTTGCAATAAAATGTACACTGGCATCAGTGTGCATTTATTGTGCTGAGAAGTTTGATACCAAACTTCCCAGTTTTCAGTGTAGCCATTATGGTGCTGTGGAGTTCGTGTAAAACAGACTCCCAGACCATATACTCTTATGGCTACCCTGCACTTACAAGGTCTAAGGTTTTGCTTAGACACTGTAGGGGCACAGTGTTCATGCACTGGTACCCTCACCTATGGTATAGTGCACCCTGCCTTAGGGCTGTAAGGCCTGCTAGAGGGGTGTCTTACCTATACCGCATAGGCAGTGAGAGGCTGGCATGGCACCCTGAGGGGAGTGCCATGTCAACTTACTCCTTTTGTTCTCACTAGCACACACAAGCTGGTAAGCAGTGTGTCTGTGCTGGGTGAGGGGTCTCTAGGGTGGCATAATACCTGCTGCAGCCCTTAGAGACCTTCCCTGGCATCAGGGCCCTTGGTACCAGAGGTACCAGTTACAAGGGACTTATCTGGATGCCAGGGTGTGCCAATTGTGGAATCAAAAGTACAGGTTAGGGAAAGAACACTGGTGCTGGGGCCTGGTTAGCAGGCCTCAGCACACTTTCAATTCAAAACATAGCATCAGCAAAGGCAAAAAGTCAGGGGGCAACCATGCCAAGGAGGCATTTCCTTACACAACCCAACCCCCCCCCCCCCCCCCCCCCCCCCAAACGAAAGAGGATGAGACTAACCTTTCCCAAGAGAGTCTTCATTTTCTAAGTGGAAGAACCTGGAAAGGCCATCTGCATTGGCATGGGCAGTCCCAGGTCTGTGTTCCACTACAAAGTCCATTCCCTGTAGGGAGATGGACCACCTCAACAGTTTTGGATTTTCACCTTTCATTTGCATCAGCCATCTGAGAGGTCTGTGGTCAGTCTGAACTAGGAAGTGAGTACCAAAGAGGTATGGTCTCAGCTTCTTCAGGGACCAAACCACAGCAAAGGCCTCCCTCTCAATGGCACTCCAACGCTGCTCCCTGGGGAGTAACCTCCTGCTAATGAAAGCAACAGGCTGGTCAAGGCCATCATCATTTGTTTGGGACAAAACTGCCCCTATCCCATGTTCAGAGGCATCTGTTTGCACAATGAACTGCTTGGAGTAATCTGGAGCTTTTAGAACTGGTGCTGTGCACATAGCTTGTTTCAGGGTGTCAAAGGCCTGTTGGCATTCTACAGTCCAGTTTACTTTCTTGGGCATTTTCTTGGAGGTGAGTTCTGTGAGAGCTGTTACAATGGATCCATATCCCTTCACAAACCTCCTGTAGTACCCAGTCAAGCCAAGGAATGCCCTGACTTGAGTCTGGGTTTTTGGAGCTGCCCAGTCCAGAATAGTCTGGATCTTAGGCTGGATTGGCTGAACTTGGCCTCCACCTACAAGGTGTCCCAAGTAAACCACAGTTCCCTGCCCTATCTGGCATTTGGATGCCTTGATAGAGAGGCCTGCAGATTGCAGAGCCTTCAAAACCTTCTTCAGGTGGACCAGGTGATCCTGCCAGGTGGAGCTGAAGACAGCAATATCATCAAGATAAGCTGCACTAAAGGATTCCAGCCCAGCAAGGACTTGATTCACCAACCTTTGGAAGGTGGCAGGGGCGTTCTTTAAACCAAAGGGCATAACAGTGAACGGATAATGCCCATCAGGTGTGGAGAATACTGTCTTTTCTTTTGCTCCAGGGGCCATTTTGATTTGCCAGTACCCTGCTGTTAAGTCAAAGGTACTTAAGAATTTGGCAGCCCCTAATTTGTCTATTAGCTCATCAGCTCTAGGAATGGGATGAGCATCTGTCTTGGTGACAGAGTTGAGACCTCTGTAGTCCACACAAAACCTCATCTCTCTCTTTCCTTCTTTGGTGTGAGGTTTGGGGATTAAGACCACTGGGCTAGCCCAGGGGCTGTCAGAGTACTCAATTACTCCCAATTCCAGCATCTTGTGGACTTCCATCTTGATGCTTTCCTTAACATGGTCAGACTGTCTAAAGATTTTGTTTTTGAGAGGCATGCTGTCTCCTGTGTCCACATCATGGGTACACAGGTGTGTCTGACCAGGGGTTAGGGAAAAGAGTTCAGCAAACTGCTGCAGGACCTTCCTGCAGTCAGACTGCTGTTGGCTAGAGAGGGTGTCTGAGTAGATCACTCCATCAACTGAGCCATCTTTAGGGTCTGATGAGAGATCAGATCAGGGAGAGGTTCACTCTCAGCTTCCTGGTCCTCATCTGTTACCATCAACAGATTTACATCAGCCCTGTCATGGAAGAGCTTAAGGCGGTTCACATGGATCACCCTCTTGGGGCTCCTGCTTGTGCCCAGGTCCACCAGGTAGGTGACCTGACTCTTCCTCTCTAGTACTGGGTAAGGGCCACTCCATTTGTCCTGAAGTGCCCTGGGAGCCACAGGCTCCAGAACCCAGACTTTCTGCCCTGGTTGAAATTCAACCAGTGCAGCCTTTTGGTCATACCACAACTTCTGGAGTTGTTGGCTGGCCTCAAGGTTTTTACTTGCCTTTTCCATGTACTCTGCCATCCTTGAGCGAAGGCCAAGTACATAGTCCACTATGTCTTGTTTGGGCTCATGAAGAGGTCTCTCCCAGCCTTCTTTAACAAGAGCAAGTGGTCCCCTTACAGGGTGGCCAAACAGAAGTTCAAAGGGTGAGAATCCTACTCCCTTCTGAGGCACGTCTCTGTAAACGAAAAGCAGACATGGCAGGAGGACATCTGTAAGGAAATGCCTCCTTGGCATGGTTGCCCCCTGACTTTTTGCCTTTGCTGATGCTATGTTTACAATTGAAAGTGTGCTGAGGCCTGCTAACCAGGCCCCAGCACCAGTGTTCTTTCCCTAACCTGTACTTTTGTATCCACAATTGGCAGACCCTGGCATCCAGATAAGTCCCTTGTAACTGGTACTTCTAGTACCAAGGACCCTGATGCCAAGGAAGGTCTCTAAGGGCTGCAGCATGTCCTATGCCACCCTGGAGACCTCTCACTCAGCACAGACACACTGCTTGCCAGCTTGTGTGTGCTAGTGAGAACAAAACGAGTAAGTCGACATGGCACTCCCCTCAGGGTGCCATGCCAGCCTCTCACTGCCTATGCAAGTATAGGTCAGTCACCCCTCTAGCAGGCCTTACAGCCCTAAGGCAGGGTGCACTATACCATAGGTGAGGGTACCAGTGCATGAGCATGGTACCCCTACAGTGTCTAAACAAAACCTTAGACATTGTAAGTGCAGGGTAGCCATAAGAGTATATGGTCTGGGAGTTTGTCAAACACGAACTCCACAGCACCATAATGGCTACACTGAAAACTGGGAAGTTTGGTATCAAACTTCTCAGCACAATAAATGCACACTGATGCCAGTGTACATTTTATTGCAAAATACACCCCAGAGGGCACCTTAGAGGTGCCCCCTGAAACTTAACCGACTGTCTGTGTAGGCTGACTAGTTCCAGCAGCCTGCCACACTAGAGACATGTTGCTGGCCCCATGGGGAGAGTGCCTTTGTCACTCTGAGGCCAGTAACAAAGCCTGCACTGGGTGGAGATGCTAACACCTCCCCCAGGCAGGAGCTGTAACACCTGGCGGTGAGCCTCAAAGGCTCACCCCTTTGTCACAGCCCAGCAGGGCACTCCAGCTTAGTGGAGTTGCCCGCCCCCTCCGGCCACGGCCCCCACTTTTGGCGGCAAGGCTGGAGGGAACAAAGAAAGCAACAAGGAGGAGTCACTGGCCAGTCAGGACAGCCCCTAAGGTGTCCTGAGCTGAGGTGACTAACTTTTAGAAATCCTCCATCTTGCAGATGGAGGATTCCCCCAATAGGATTAGGGATGTGACCCCCTCCCCTTGGGAGGAGGCACAAAGAGGGTGTACCCACCCTCAGGGCTAGTAGCCATTGGCTACTAACCCCCCAGACCTAAACACGCCCTTAAATTTAGTATTTAAGGGCTACCCTGAACCCTAGAAAATTAGATTCCTGCAACAACAAGAAGAAGGACTGCCTAGCTGAAAACCCCTGCAGAGGAAGACCAGAAGACAACAACTGCCTTGGCTCCAGAAACTCACCGGCCTGTCTCCTGCCTTCCAAAGAACTCTGCTCCAGCGACTCCTTCCAAAGGGACCAGCGACCTCTGCATCCTCCGAGGACTGCCCTGCTTCGACGACGACAAGAAACTCCTGAGGACAGCGGACCTGCTCCAAAAAGACTGCAACTTTGTTTCAAGAAGCAGCTTTAAAGAACCCTGCAATCTCCCCGCAAGAAGCGTGAGACTTGCAACACTGCACCCGGCGACCCCGACTCGGCTGGTGGAGAACCAACACCTCAGGGAGGACCCCCGGACTACTCTACGACTGTGAGTACCAAAACCTGTCCCCCCTGAGCCCCCACAGCGCCGCCTGCAGAGGGAATCCCGAGGCTTCCCCTGACCGCGACTCTCTGAAACCTAAGTCCCGACACCTGGAAAAGACCCTGCACCCGCAGCCCCCAGGACCTGAAGGACCGGACTTTCACTGCAGAAGTGACCCCCAGGAGTCCCTCTCCCTTGCCCAAGTGGAGGTTTCCCCGAGGAAGCCCCCCCTTGCCTGCCTGCAGCGCTAAAGAGATCCCTAGATCTCTCATTCACTTCCATTGCGAACCCGACGCTTGTTCTAACACTGCACCCGGCCGCCCCCGCGCCGCTGAGGGTGAAATTTCTGTGTGGGCTTGTGTCCCCCCCGGTGCCCTACAAAACCCACCTGGTCTGCCCTCCGAAGACGCGGGTACTTACCTGCAAGCAGACCGGAACCGGGGCACCCCCTTCTCTCCATTGGAGCCTATGCGTTTTGGGCACCACTTTGAACTCTGCACCTGACCGACCCTGAGCTGCTGGTGTGGTAACTTTGGGGTTGCTCTGAACCCCCAACGGTGGGCTACCTTGGACCAAGAAGTGAACCCTGTAAGTGTCTTACTTACCTGGTAAAACTAACAAAAACTTACCTCCCCCAGGAACTGTGAAAATTGCACTGTGTCCACTTTTAAAATAGCTATTTGTGAATAACTTGAAAAGTATACATGCAATTGAAATGATTCAAAGTTCCTAATGTACTTACCTGCAATACCTTTCAAACAAGATATTACATGTTAAATTTGAACCTGTGGTTCTTAAAATAAACTAAGAAAAGATATTTTTCCATACAAAACCTATCGGCTGGATTTGTCTCTGAGTGTGTGTACCTCATTTATTGTCTATGTGTATGTACAACAAATGCTTAACACTACTCCTTGGATAAGCCTACTGCTCGACCACACTACCACAAAATAGAGCATTAGTATTATCTATTTTTACCACTATTTTACCTCTAAGGGGAACCCTTGGACTCTGTGCATGCTATTCCTTACTTTGAAATAGCACATACAGAGCCAACTTCCTACAACATCCCATCTCCTTTTGAGTTTTTCTGGGAGCCCCATGATCATGCCCTTTAATGTCTTGTTGAATCTCTCAACAAGGCCATTAGTTTGTGGATGATATGGTGTAGTGAATTTGTAAGTCACTCCACACTCATTCCACATGTGTTTTAGGTATGCTGACATGAAGTTGGTACCTCTGTCAGACACCACCTCCTTAGGGAAACCCACTCTGGTAAAGATACCAATGAGGGCCTTGGCTACTGCAGGGGCAGTAGTCGACCTAAGGGGAATAGCTTCAGGATACCTAGTAGCATGATCCACTACTACTAGGATGTACATATTTCCTGAGGCTGTGGGAGGTTCTAGTGGACCAACTATGTCCACACCCACTCTTTCAAAGGGGACCCCCACCACTGGAAGTGGAATGAGGGGGGCCTTTGGATGCCCACCTGTCTTACCACTGGATTGACAGGTGGGGCAGGAGAGGCAAAACTCCTTAACCTTCTGGGACATATTGGGCCAGTAGAAGTGGTTGACTAACCTCTCCCACGTCTTGGTTTGTCCCAAATGCCCATCAAGGGGAATATCATGGGCTAAGGTCAGAATAAACTCTCTGAAACCCTGAGGCACTACCACTCTCCTAGTGGCACCAGGTTTGGGATCTCTTGCCTCAGTGTACAGGAGTCCATCTTCCCAATAGACCCTATGTGTTCCATTTTTCTTGCCTTTGGACTCTTCAGCAGCTTGCTGCCTAAGGCCTTCAAGAGAGGGACAGGTTTCTTGTCCCTTACACAACTCTTCCCTTGAGGGTCCCCCTGGGCCCAAGAGCTCAACCTGATAAGGTTCCAGCTCCATAGGCTCAGTTCCCTCAGAGGGCAGAACTTCTTCCTGAGAAGAGAGGTTCTCTTTTTGGTGTTGTGTTGCAGCTGGTTTCCCAGCTGACTTTCCTTTTCTCTTGGTAGGCTGGGCCATTTTTCCAGACTCCAGCTCTACTTTTTCACCCTGTGCCTTGCACTGTGCCCTAGTCTTGACACACACCAGTTCAGGGATACCCAGCATGGCTGCATGGGTTTTCAGTTCTACCTCAGCCCATGCTGAGGACTCCAGGTCATTTCCAAGCAAACAGTCTACTGGGATATTTGAGGAGACCACCACCTGTTTCAGGCCATTGACCCCTCCCCACTCTAAAGTTACCATAGCCATGGGATGTACTTTAGTTCGATTGTCAGCGTTGGTGACTGGATAAGTTTGTCCAGTCAGGTATTGGCCAGGGGAAACCAGTTTCTCTGTCACCATAGTGACACTGGCACCTATATCCCTCAGGCCCTCTACACTTGTCCCATTAATTAAGAGCTGCTCCTGTATTTTTGCATGTTAGGGGGCCAGGCAGCCAGTGTGGCTAAATCCACCCCACCCTCAGAGACTAATGTAGCTTCAGTGTGACACCTGATTTGCTCTGGGCACACTGTTGATCCCACTTGGAGACTGGCCATTCCAGTTTTAGCTGGATGGGAGTTAGAAGTGGTATCTTTCTTGGGACAGGCCTTGTCTTCAGTTTGGTGTCCAGACTGACTACAGTTTCGACACCAGGCCTTTTTGGGATCAAAGTTTTTACCCTTATACCCATGATTGTTTTGTGAAGAGGCTCTGGGCGCACCCTCCTGTGCAGGTTTTTGGGGGCCTGTAGAAGACTCTTTACTATTTTTATTTTTGGCTGTCTCACCACCTTTCCCCTGGGGAGGTTTTGTGACCCCTTTCTTTTGGTCACCCCCTGTGGAAGTTTTGGACACCCTAGTCTTGACCCAATGGTCCGCATTCTTTCCCAATTCTTGGGGAGAAATTGGTCCTAGGTCCACCAGATGTTGATGCAGTTTATCATTGAAACAATTACTTAATAGGTGTTCTTTCACAAATAAATTGTACAGCCCATCATAATCATTTACACCATTTCCTTGAATCCAACCATCTAGTGTTTTTACTGAGTAGTCTACAAAGTCAACCCAGGTCTGGCTCGAGGATTTTTGAGCCCCCCTGAATCTAATCCTATACTCCTCAGTGGATAATCCAAAGCCCTCAATCAGGGTACCCTTCATGAGGTCATAAGATTCTGCATCTTTTTTAGAGAGTGTGAGGAGTCTATCCCTACACTTTCCTGTGAACATTTCCCAAAGGAGAGCACCCCAGTGAGATTTGTTCACTTTTCTGGTTTCACAAGCCCTCTCAAAAGCTGTGAACCATTTGGTGATGTCATCACCATCTTCATATTTAGTTACAATCCCTTTGGGGATTTTCAACATGTCAGGAGAATCTCTGACCCTAGTTATGTTGCTGCCACCATTGATGGGTCCTAGGCCCATCTCTTGTCTTTCCCTTTCTATGGCTAGGATCTGTCTTTCCAAAGCCAATCTTTTGGCCATCCTGGCTAACTGGATGTCCTCTTCACTGGAGTTATCCTCAGTGATTTCAGAGTTGTTGGTCCCTCCTGTGAGGGAACCAGCATCTCTGACTATTATTTGTGGAGTCAGGGCTTGAGAAGCCCTGTTCTCCCTAGATAGGACTGGTGGGGGGGAATCACCCTCCAAGTCACTATCATCATTCTCTGTGTTGCCATCCTCAGAGGGGTTGGCTCTTTCAAACTCTGCCAACAGCTCCTGGAGCTGTAGTTTGGAAGGTCTGGAGCCCATTGCTATTTTCTTTAGTTTACAGAGTGACCTTAGCTCTCTCATCTGTAGATGGAGGTAAGGTGTGGTGTCGAGTTCCACCACATTCACATCTGTATTAGACATTATGCTTCTAAAAGTTGGAATACTTTTTAAGAAACTAAAACTAGTTCTAGAATCTAATTCAAACTTTTACCAAACTTTTAAACTCTAAAAGAAAATGCTAACAGGGACTAACACAAGGCCCTAGCAGGACTTTTAAGAATTTAGAAAAATAGTTCAAATTGCAAAAATCAATTTCTAATGACAATTTTTGGAATTTGTCGTGTGATCAGGTATTGGCTGAGTAGTCCAGCAAATGCAAAGTCTTGTACCCCACCGCTGATCCACCAATGTAGGAAGTTGGCTCTGTATGTGCTATTTCAAAGTAAGGAATAGCATGCACAGAGTCCAAGGGTTCCCCTTAGAGGTAAAATAGTGGTAAAAAGAGATAATACTAATGCTCTATTTTGTGGTAGTGTGGTCGAGCAGTAGGCTTATCCAAGGAGTAGTGTTAAGCATTTGTTGTACATACACATAGACAATAAATGAGGTACACACACTCAGAGACAAATCCAGCCAATAGGTTTTTGTAAAGAAATGGCTCCCTGTTGCAGTTACCCCCCACTTTTTGCCTGATACTGATGCTGACTTGACTGAGAAGTGTGCTGGGACCCTGCTAACCAGGCCCCAGCACCAGTGTTCTTTCACCTAAAATGTACCATTGTTTCCACAATTGGCACACCCTGGCATCCAGATAAGTCCCTTGTAACTGGTACCTCTGGTACCAAGGGCCCTGATGCCAGGGAAGGTCTCTAAGGGCTGTAGCATGTATTATGCCACCCTAGAGACCCCTCACTCAGCACAGGCACACTGCTTACAAGCCTGTGTGTGCTGGTGAGAACAAAATGAGTAAGTCGACATGGCACTCCCCTCAGGGTGCCATGCCAGCCTCTCACTGCCTATGCAGTATAGGTAAGACACCCCTCTAGCAGGCCTTACAGCCCTAAGGCAGGGTGCACTATACCATAGGTGAGGGTACCAGTGCATGAGCACTGTGCCCCTACAGTGTCTAAGCAAAACCTTAGACATTGTAAGTGCAGGGTAGCCATAAGAGTATATGGTCTGGGAGTCTGTTTTACACGAACTCCACAGCACCATAATGGCTACACTGAAAACTGGGAAGTTTGGTATCAAACTTCTCAGCACAATAAATGCACACTGATGCCAGTGTACATTTTATTGTAAAATACACCACAGAGGGCACCTTAGAGGTGCCCCCTGAAACTTAACCGACTATCTGTGTAGGCTGACTAGTTCCAGCAGCCTGCCACACCAGAGACATGTTGCTGGCCCCATGGGGAGAGTGCCTTTGTCACTCTGAGGCCAGTAACAAAGCCTGCACTGGGTGGAGATGCTAACACCTCCCCCAGGCAGGAGCGGTGACACCTGGCGGTGAGCCTCAAAGGCTCACCCCTTTGTCACAGCCCAGCAGGGCACTCCAGCTTAGTGGAGTTGCCCGCCCCCTCCGGCCACGGCCCCCACTTTTGGCGGCAAGGCTGGAGGGAACAAAGAAAGCAACAAGGAGGAGTCACTGGCCAGTCAGGACAGCCCCTAAGGTGTCCTGAGCTGAAGTGACTCTAACTTTTAGAAATCCTCCATCTTGCAGATGGAGGATTCCCCCAATAGGGTTAGGATTGTGACCCCCTCCCCTTGGGAGGAGGCACAAAGAGGGTGTACCCACCCTCAGGGCTAGTAGCCATTGGCTACTAACCCCCCAGACCTAAACACGCCCTTAAATTTAGTATTTAAGGGCTACCCTGAACCCTAGAAAAGGAGATTCCTGCAACAACAAGAAGAAGGACTGCCTAGCTGAAAACCCCTGCAGAGGAAGACCAGAAGACGACAACTGCCTTGGCTCCAGAAACTCACCGGCCTGTCTCCTGCCTTCCAAAGATCCTGCTCCAGCGACGCCTTCCAAAGGGACCAGCGACCTCGACATCCTCTGAGGACTGCCCCTGCTTCGAAAAGACAAGAAACTCCCGAGGACAGCGGACCTGCTCCAAGAAAAGCTGCAACTTTGTTTCCAGCAGCTTTAAAGAACCCTGCAAGCTCCCCGCAAAAGGCGTGAGACTTGCAACACTGCACCCGGCGACCCCGACTCGGCTGGTGGCGATCCAACACCTCAGGAGGGACCCCAGGACTACTCTGATACTGTGAGTACCAAAACCTGTCCCCCCTGAGCCCCCACAGCGCCGCCTGCAGAGGGAATCCCGAGGCTTCCCCTGACCGCGACTCTTTGAACCTAAAAGTCCCGACGCCTGGAAGAGACCCTGCACCCGCAGCCCCCAGGACCTGAAGGACCGGACTTTCACTGGAGAAGTGACCCCCAGGAGTCCCTCTCCCTTGCCCAAGTGGAGGTTTCCCCGAGGAATCCCCCCCTTGCCTGCCTGCAGCGCTGAAGAGATCCCGAGATCTCTCATAGACTAACATTGCGAACCCGACGCTTGTTTCTACACTGCACCCGGCCGCCCCCGCGCCGCTGAGGGTGAAATTTCTGTGTGGACTTGTGTCCCCCCCGGTGCCCTACAAAACCCCCCTGGTCTGCCCTCCGAAGACGCGGGCACTTACCTGCAAGCAGACCGGAACCGGGGCACCCCCTTCTCTCCATGCTAGCCTATGTGTTTTGGGCACCACTTTGAACTCTGCACCTGACCGGCCCTGAGCTGCTGGTGTGGTGACTTTGGGGTTGCTCTGAACCCCCAACGGTGGGCTACCTTGGACCAAGAACTGAACCCTGTAAGTGTCTTACTTACCTGGTAAAACTAACAAAAACTTACCTCCCCCAGGAACTGTGAAAATTGCACTAAGTGTCCACTTTTAAAACAGCTATTTGTCAATAACTTGAAAAGTATACATGCAATTTTGATGATTTGAAGTTCCTAAAGTACTTACCTGCAATACCTTTCGAATGAGATATTACATGTAGAATTTGAACCTGTGGTTCTTAAAATAAACTAAGAAAAGATATTTTTCTATAAAAAAACCTATTGGCTGGATTTGTCTCTGAGTGTGTGTACCTCATTTATTGTCTATGTGTATGTACAACAAATGCTTAACACTACTCCTTGGATAAGCCTACTGCTCGACCACACTACCACAAAATAGAGCATTAGTATTATCTATTTTTACCACTATTTTACCTCTAAGGGGAACCCTTGGACTCTGTGCATGCTATTCCTTACTTTGAAATAGCACATACAGAGCCAACTTCCTACAGTTTTGTATAGAAAAATATCTTTTCTTAGTTTATTTTAAGAACCACAGGTTCAAATTTAACATGTAATATCTTGTTTGAAAGGTATTGCAGGTAAGTACATTAGGAACTTTGAATCATTTCAATTGCATGTATACTTTTCAAGTTATTCACAAATAGCTATTTTAAAAGTGGACACAGTGCAATTTTCACAGTTCCTGGGGAGGTAAGTTTTTGTTAGTTTTACCAGGTAAGTAAGACACTTACAGGGTTCAGTTCTTGGTCCAAGGTAGCCCACCGTTGGGGGTTCAGAGCAACCCCAAAGTTACCACACCAGCAGCTCAGGGCCGGTCAGGTGCAGAGTTCAAAGTGGTGCCCAAAACGCATAGGCTTCAATGGAGAGAAGGGGGTGCCCCGGTTCCAGTCTGCCAGCAGGTAAGTACCCGCGTCTTCGGAGGGCAGACCAGGGGGGTTTTGTAGGGCACCGGGGGGGACACAAGCCCACACAGAAATTTCACCCTCAGCGGCGCGGGGGCGGCCGGGTGCAGTGTTAGAACAAGCGTCGGGTTCGCAATGGAAGTCAATGAGAGATCAAGGGATCTCTTCAGCGCTGCAGGCAGGCAAGGGGGGGCTTCCTCGGGGAAACCTCCACTTGGGCAAGGGAGAGGGACTCCTGGGGGTCACTTCTGCAGTTAAAGTCCAGTCCTTCAGGTCCTGGGGGCTGCGGGTGCAGGGTCTTTTCCAGGCGTCGGGACTTAGGTTTCAGAGAGTCGCGGTCAGGGGAAGCCTCGGGATTCCCTCTGCAGGCGGCGCTGTGGGGGCTCAGGGGGGACAGGTTTTGGTACTCACAGTCGTAGAGTAGTCCGGGGGTCCTCCCTGAGGTGTTGGTTCTCCACCAGCCGAGTCGGGGTCGCCGGGTGCAGTGTTGCAAGTCTCACGCTTCTTGCGGGGAGATTGCAGGGTTCTTTAAAGCTGCTCCTTTGGATAAAGTTGCAGTCTTTTTGGAGCAGGTCCGCTGTCCTCGGGAGTTTCTTGTCGTCGTCGAAGCAGGGCAGTCCTCAGAGGATTCAGAGGTCGCTGGTCCCTTTGGAAGGCGTCGCTGGAGCAGAGTTCTTTGGAAGGCAGGAGACAGGCCGGTGAGTTTCTGGAGCCAAGGCAGTTGTTGTCTTCTGGTCTTCCTCTGCAGGGGTTTTCAGCTAGGCAGTCCTTCTTCTTGTTGTTTCAGGAATCTAAAATCTTAGGTTCAGGGAAGCCCTTAAATACTAAATTTAAGGGCGTGTTTAGGTCTGGGGGGTTAGTAGCCAATGGCTACTAGCCCTGAGGGTGAGTACACCCTCTTTGTGCCTCCTCCCAAGGGGAGGGGGTCACATCCCTAATCCTATTGGGGGAATCCTCCATCTGCAAGATGGAGGATTTCTAAAAGTTAGAGTCACCTCAGCTCAGGACACCTTAGGGGCTGTCCTGACTGGCCAGTGACTCCTCCTTGTTATTCTCATTATTTTCTCCGGCCTTGCTGCCAAAAGTGGGGGCCGGGGCCGGAGGGGGCGGGCAACTCCACTAGCTGGAGTGTCCTGCGGTGCTGTGACAAAGGGGTGAGCCTTTGAGGCTCACCGCCAGGTGTTACAGCTCCTGCCTGGGGGAGGTGTTAGCATCTCCACCCAGTGCAGGCTTTGTTACTGGCCTCAGAGTGACAAAGGCACTCTCCCCATGGGGCCAGCAACATGTCTCTAGTGTGGTAGGCTGCTGGAACCAGTCAGCCTACACAGATAGTCGGTTAAGTTTCAGGGGGCACCTCTAAGGTGCCCTCTGTGGTGTATTTTGCAATAAAATGTACACTGGCATCAGTGTGCATTTATTGTGCTGAGAAGTTTGATACCAAACTTCCCAGTTTTCAGTGTAGCCATTATGGTGCTGTGGAGTTCGTGTAAAACAGACTCCCAGACCATATACTCTTATGGCTACCGTGCACTTACAATGTCTAAGGTTTTGCTTAGACACTGTAGGGGCACAGTGCTCATGCATTGGTACCCTCACCTATGGTATAGTGCACCCTGCCTTAGGGCTGTAAGGCCTGCTAGAGGGGTGTCTTACCTATACTGCATAGGCAGTGAGAGGCTGGCATGGCACCCTGAGGGGAGTGCCATGTCAACTTACTCATTTTGTTCTCACTAGCACACACAAGCTGGTAAGCAGTGTGTCTGTGCTGGGTGAGGGGTCTCTAGGGTGGCATAATACCTGCTGCAGCCCTTAGAGACCCTTCCTGGCATCAGGGCCCTTGGTACCAGAGGTACCAGTTACAAGGGACTTATCTGGATGCCAGGGTGTGCCAATTGTGGAATCAAAAGTACAGGTTAGGGAAAGAACGCTGGTGCTGGGGCCTGGTTAGCAGGCCTCAGCACACTTTCAATTCAAAACATAGCATCAGCAAAGGCAAAAAGTCAGGGGGCAACCATGCCAAGGAGGCATTTCCTTACACCAAGCTAGACCTGAATCACTAGCTCTAATCAGAAAACGGTCTTTGGTTGGTCGTGTTCTGGTTCAGAGAGGACCCAGCCTTTCAGGCTGTTAACGATCAGCCTCAAGACTGATTTGCATCAAAGTGGGGCGGCATGGTGTTGAAAATGATGAAGGACTTCAGTATGGCCCCGAATAATTTTGAGTGGCTGAGATGAATCCAAGCAATCCATCTTTCCACTTTTAATATAGTTCAGTGTGATGCCATAAATGTAACAGATATGCCCAGATGTGGGTCCCATGCTCATGACAAGCTACAATCAGAGACAGATTTAGAGGTGTCTTCAATGCAGACTTGGGGTGTGGGTATAGAGGAGCAGCACTTTTTTTTGGGTGGGGGGGTGGTACTTAGTTTACTACGAAGCCTTCTGGTGCTGACCGATCCATAAAAGGAGAAGAGGCAAGTCTCTTGTGCCCATGCTCAGGGTTAGTTGTCAGACTCCCACAGGAGGAGTGCTCGACTTTGGCAAGGGCCTTTTTGTGCGCCTTTGGCCTGGATCTTGGAGCCAGATGGCATGCTTATGACCTTGAGTGTGGTCTTCATTTGAGGGCCACTGGTCTTCAATGCCAGCTCAAAGTCCTCATCCCCATAAGTCGAGGCGCTCAAGGAAACGGTGTCTGGAATGGATAATGCCTGGTCTGCCTCCAAAATGGCAGACTTCCTTACCTACTTTGGTGCCAAAAGTGTGCTCTCCTCTCAAAGAAGTTCATGGTTTTCGAGGACGTCTGTTAGTGAGTAGTGAGATGTGCCCAGTATGTTCCAGTTCAGTAGCTTGGGATCCTTTAAAAACAGAAGGCGAAGTAGGACTCACAGAAATCCTTGTCTTTTCACGGTCAGGAGAAAGACAGATTACAGACATCACGAAGATCCAATGCACCAGGGAAAAGCTGAAAGGATGTCTGTTTTACATTGCTTTCCATTCTGCATTCTCTGGAGCCATAGACCCCGGAGTCCGGGGCATCAATAGTCTGTTGTCAGTCTTCTGGAAGTCTGGTGATTAAGAACACTGAAATGTTAAAGCTCAATCTGTTTTTTTACAGTGAGTCAGTGTCCAGAACCAACCATGTGGGCCCAAAGAACGTACTGAAACATGACAAGCACTGTACTCTCTGTGTACATCCAAACCAGATAGTCAAAAAAAGTTGGAGTTGTACCTGTGCACATTATTTACTTAGGTAGGAGTCACAGCACCACTTGTGACTCAAAAGACTTCTTCAAAGAAAAACTTGCAAACGTCCAGCACAACATGACAGAGTATGCACAGAGTTAGTGTATCTACAATCATACATACTACAAACAAATTTACATTATCTGGAGTCATTAACCCTTTTGACAGTTTATCATCACCCACTCTCAAAAACAGGTTGACTGTATTCCCCATCAAAGTCTAACTCATCACAAATGTAAAATTGCCATCTCTGTAACTCAAAGTAGGGGTGTCATGTGATGAAATTTATTTGCAGTGAATAGAGCTTGTGTGCAGAGTTCTGAAGTGTAAGCCATTTAAACAATGTAAGTCAATTTATAATTTATGAAAAGTTAAATTTCAAAAGGTTTGCTCATCAGCAGTACTGCCGTAAGCATGCACAAGAATAAGGACTTACTGACTATATATAGGTAACAAACACTATAGGTTGGAGTACAATCCGTTGTGATACCCCAGACTATTTGGATCCTTACCTTTAAGAAGATTGATTGTATCTTTAGAGATATTGAAATTAGAGAATGCACCTTCTTTCTGCTCTGCTGTTAGCTCCTGTAAAAAAATAAATAAATAAATAAAAAAAAGGACATTTGGAAAGCAGTGCTTGGTTGTTTTACGTCATCAATTCAATTTTATTACTTTACTAAGTATGAGCAACTTTGAAAAAAAAAAATTCCGTCTGCACCACTGCATTACGTCTACAAAAAGATGTTTCATTTATTTTTTCAGCCATTAAAACACTTTAAACCAGTGGTTCCCAACCTTTTGACTTCTGTGAACCTCCACTTCATCATTAATCGAACCCAGGGACCACCACTGAATCATCATTGGAATCTGGGGACCTCCCACTGAGTCATTACTGTAAGCGTGGGACCTAATTTGTCAATATTTATTAATAGTTTTAATTTATTTTTTTTTAAAGCAGTCGCGGACTCCCTGAGAAGGCTTCGTGGACCCCCATAGGTCCCCGGACCACAGGTTGGGAACCTCTGCTTTAAACATTTGATTTAAAACGGAGCAGACCCATACAAACCTAAATTTCTTCATGGCACTAAGGGCCAGATATAGGTAGGCATTTGCGCCTCACAAATGGTGAAAATCGCCGTTTGCGAGGCGCAAAAGGCCTCACGCGATGCAGAAACACATTTTGCGAGTCGGTACTGTAAGGAAATGCCTCCTTGGCATGGTTACCCCCTGACTTTTTGCCTTTGCTGATGCTATGTTTTGAATTGAAAGTGTGCTGAGGCCTGCTAACCCGGCCCCAGCACCAGTGTTCTTTCCCTAACCTGTACTTTTGTATCCAGAATTGGCACACCCTGGCATCCAGGTAAGTCCCTTGTAACTGGTACCCCTGGTACCAAGGGCCCTGATGCCAGGGAAGGTCTCTAAGGGCTGCAGCATGTCTTATGCCACCCTGGGGACCCCTCACTCAGCACAGACACACTGCTTGCCAGCTTGTGTGTGCTGGTGAGAACAAAATGAGTAAGTCGACATGGCACTCCCCTCAGGGTGCCATGCCAGCCTCTCACTGCCTATGCAAGTATAGATAAGTCACCCCTCTAGCAGGCCTTAAAGCCCTAAGGCAGGGTGCACTATACCATAGGTGAGGGCATAAGTGCATGAGCACTGTGCCCCTACAGTGTCTAAGCAAAACCTTAGACATTGTAAGTGCAGGGTAGCCATAAGAGTATATGGTCTGGGAGTCTGTCAAACACGAACTCCACAGCACCATAATGGCTACACTGAAAACTGGGAAGTTTGGTATCAAACTTCTCGGCGCAATAAATGCACACTGATGCCAGTGTACATTTTATTGTAACATACACCCCATATGGCACCTTAGAGGTGCCCCCTGAAACCTTAACCGACTATCCGTGTAGGCTGACTAGTTTTAGCAGCCTGCCACACACCAGACATGTTGCTGGCCACATAGGGGGAGTGCCTTTGTCACTCTGTGGCTAGTAACAAAGCCTGTACTGGGTGGAGATGCTTATCACTTCCCCCTGCAGGAACTGTAACACCTGGCGGTGAGCCTCAAAGGCTCACCCCCTTTGTTACAGCACCCCAGAGCAATCCAGCTAGTGGAGTTGCCCGCCCCCTCCGGCCACGGCCCCACTTTTGGCGGCAAGGACAGAGGAGATAATGAGAAAAACAAGGAGGAGTCACTGGCCAGTTAGGACAGCCCCTAAGGCATCCTGAGCTGAGGTGACTGACTTTTAGAAATCCTACATCTTGCAGATGGAGGATTCCCCCCAATAGGGATAGGAATGTGCCCCCCTCCCCTCAGGGAGGAGGCACAAGGAGGGTGTAGCTACCCTCGGGGCTAGTAGCCATTGGCTACTAACCCCCCAGACCTAAACACCCCCCTAAATTCTGTATTTAGGGGCTCCCCAGAACCTAGGAACTCCGATTCCTGCAACCTAAGAAGAAGAGGACTGCTAAACTGAAAAACCCTGCAGAGAAGACAGAGACACCATCTGCTTTGGCCCCAGCTCTACCGGCCTGTCCCCACTTCTAAAGACACTGCTCCAGCTACGCTTTTTACAGGGACCAGAGACCTCTGAAGCCTCAGAGGACTGCCCTGCATCTAGAAGGACCAAGAACTCCTGAGGACAGCGGCTCTGTTCACCAAAGACTGCAACTTTGCAACAAAGAACCAACTTTGAAACAACACGCGTTTCCCGCCGGAAGCGTGAGACTTGACACTCTGCACCCGATGCCCCCGGCTCGACTTGTGGAGAACAATCACTTCAGGGAGGACTCCCCGGCGACTGCGAGACCGTGAGTAACCAGAGTTGACCCCCCTGAGTGCCCACAGCGACGCCTGCAGAGGGAATCCCGAGGCTCCCCCTGACCGCGACTGCCTGCTTCAAAGACCCGACACCTGGTAAAGGCGCTGCATCCGCAGCCCCCAGGACCTGAAGTATACGACCTCCAGTGCAGGAGCGACCCCCAGGTGGCCCTCTCCCTTGCCCAGGTGGTGGCTACCCCGAGGAGCCCCACCTTGCCTGCATCGCTGAAGAGACCCCTTGGTCTCCCATTATTTCTATTGAAAACCCGACGCTTGTTTGCACACTGCACCCAGCCGCCCCCGTGCCGCTGAGGGTGTACTTTCTGTGTGGACTTGTGTCCTCCCCGATGCCCTACAAAACCCCCTTCTCCATTGAAGCCTAGGCGTTTTGGGCACCACTTTGACCTCTGCACCTGACCGGCCCTGAGCTGCTGGTGTGGTAACTTTGGGGTTGCCCTGAACCCCCAACAGTGGGCTGCCTTGGACCCAAACTTAAACCCCGTAGGTAGTTTACTTACCTGCAAAAACTAACAAACTCTTACTCCCCCCAGGAACTGTTGAAAATTGCACTGTGTCTAGTTTTAAAATAGCTATATGTCATTTATGTGAAAACAGTATATGCTATTTTGCTAATTCAAAGTTCCTAAAGTACCTACCTGAAATACCTTTCATTTGAAGTATTAGATGTAAATCTTGAACCTGTGGTTCTTAAAATAAACTAAGAAAAGATATTTTTCTAAACAAAAAACCTATTGGCCTGGAATTGTCTCAGAGTGTGTGTTCCTCATTTATTGCCTGTGTGTGTACAACAAATGCTTAACATTACTCATTTGATAAGCCTACTGCTCAACCACACTACCACAAAATAGAGCATTAGAATTATCTCTTTTTGCCACTATCTTACCTCCAAGGGGAACCCTTGGACTCTGTGCATACTATTCCTTACTTTGAAATAGTGCATACAGAGCCAACTTCCTACAGTCTGGACAGATTAAATCAAAGTGGTTTACTGCACTGTGCTTATTCCAGAATGTACGTTCTGCCAAAATTCAAGTAACCAAGCAATGACTGCAGTTTCTTGTTGGTGTTTGGTTGTAGTAATTGCGCACATTTCCCAAACAACTGAGGTGTCCAACTCTTTCCCTCATTTTATAGTTCGCATTCTAAAAATAGAACACAAAAAAAAGCAATTTTTGTTTTCTTGAAAATGTATTTGTAGCCCTTTGCAGCAAATCCCAAAACAACGTGATCCACCCTGGCTAGGTGTGTGTTGTGATTGTTACCTCTCAGATAGATGTCATCTACATAAGCAACACCTCAGGATCAATATCATGAAATATTGATCATATGGGCTGAGAACAAACTGGGGCTGTTCCTACACCCTTGGGTTAAACGGCAAGTCTTCTTTGCCAGTCTAGCGCTGAGAAGGTACTTAAATCCTGCTTTCAGGTGCTAGACTGACAGAAAAAAAGTGGAAATATCCAAGGTTGTTTTGTATTTTTTGTGCACTATATTGTTGATTAATGCTGTACTACGGGAATTTTGCTTAGCAAATGTGCATGTGTGGCTGTTTGAATGTCTGTAATCTAAGAATATTCTAAATGAATGGTCTGGGTTAGCAGCGGGAAACAAAGGGTTATTCTTAGGTCAAACACAGGGTTCAATTACTCCAGGTTTCTCAAGTTGTGAGAGAATTTCCCTCACTGGTGCATTAGCCTCATGTTAAATGGGATATTGTGGTTATATCTGTGCAGTGGAATGGCATTGTATGGGGAATTCCTATCCCACCTCAAATGGTTGCGGTACAGCACTGAAGCTTGCGCCAAAACACAATCTGCGGTATAGGCTTCCTGTAAAGAAATGGCTCCCTGTTGCAGTTACCCCCCACTTTTTGCGCCAGGCCCCAGCACCAGTGTTCTTTCACCTAAAATGTACCATTGTTTCCACAATTGGCACAACCCTGGCACCTAGGTAAGTCCCTTGTAACTGGTACCCCAGGTACCAAGGGCCCTGATGCCAGGGAAGGTCTCTAAGGGCTGCAGCATGTCTTATGCCACCCTAGGGACCCCTCACTCAGCACAGACACACTGCTTGCCAGCTTGTGTGTGCTAGTGGGGAGAAAATGACTAAGTCGACATGGCACTCCCCTCAGGGTGCCATGCCAACCTCCCACTGCCTGTGGCATAGGTAAGTCACCCCTCTAGTAGGCCTTACAGCCCTAACTATACCACAGGTGAGGGCATATGTGCATGAGCACTATGCCCCTACAGTGTCTAAGCAAACCCTTAGACATTGTAAGTGCAGGGTAGCCATAAGAGTATATGGGCTGGGAGTCTGTCAAAAACGAACTCGACAGCTCCATAATGGCTACACTGAATACTGGGAAGTTTAGTATCAAACTTCTCAGAATAATAAACCCACACTGATGCCAGTGTTAGATTTATTAAAAAATGCACACAGAGCGCATTTTAGAGATACCCCCTGTATTTTACCCAATTGTTCAGTGCAGGACTGACTGGTCTGTGCCAGCCTGCTGCTGAGAGACGAGTTTCTGACCTAATGCGGTGAGAGCCTTTGTGCTCTCTGAGGACAGAAACAAAGCCTGCTCTGGGTGGAGGTGCTTCACACTTCCCCCCTGCAGGAACTGTAACACCTAGCAGTGAGCTTCAAAGGCTCAAGCTTCGTGTTACAATGCCCCAGGGCACTCCAGCTAGTGGAGATGCCCGCCTCCTGGACACAGCCCCCACTTTTGGCGGCAAGTCCAGGAGGAGATAATGAGAAAAACAAGGAGGAGTCACTGGCCAGTCAGGACAGCCCCTAAGGTGTCCTGAGCTGAGGTGACTCTGACTTTTAGAAATCCTCCATCTTGCAGATGGAGGATTCCCCCAATAGGGATAGGAATGTGACCCCCTCCCCTTGGGAGGAGGCACAAAGAGGGTGTACCCACCCTCAGGGCTAGTAGCCATTGGCTACTAACCCCCCAGACCTAAACACGCCCTTAAATTTAGTATTTAAGGGCTTCCCTGAACCTAAGAATTTAGATTCCTGAAACTACAAGAAGAAGACGACTGCTGAGCTGAAAAACCCCTGCAGAGGAAGAACAGAAGACACCAACTGCTTTGGCCCCAGACTTACCGGCCTGTCTCCTGCCTTCCAAAGAAACCTGCTCCAGCTACGCTTTCCAAGGGACCAGTGACCTCTGAATCCTCTGAGGACTGCCCTGCTTCAAGAAAGACAAGAAACTCCTGAGGACAGCGGCACTGCTCCAAAAGAACTGCAACTTTGTTTCAAAGGAGCAGATTTAAAGACCCCTGCAACTCCCCGCAATAAGCGTGAGACTTGCAACACTGCACCCGGCGACCCCGACTCGACTGGTGGAGAACCAACACCTCAGGGAGGACCCTCCGGCGACTCCGAGTCCGTGAATAACCAAAGTTGTCCCACCTGAGCCCCCGCAGCGACACCTGCAGAGGGAATCCCGAGGCTCCCCCTGACCGCGACTGCCTGAACCTAAAGTCCCGACGGCTGGAAAAGACCCTGCACCTGCAGCCCCCAGCACCTGAAGGAACGGAACTTCTGTGCAGGAGTGACCCCCAGGAGACCCTCTCCCTTGCCCAGGTGGTGGCTACCCCTTGCCTGCCTGCACCGCTGAAGAGATCCCTTGGTCTCTCATTGAAAACCATTGAAAACCCGACGCGTGTTTGCACACTGCACCCGGCCGCTCCCGCGCTGCTGAGGGTGTACTTTTTGTGCTGACTTGTGTCCCCCCCGGTGCCCTACAAAACCCCCCTGGTCTGCCCTCCGAAGACGCGGGTACTTACCTGCTGGCAGACCGGAACCGGGGCACCCCCTTCTCTCCATTGAAGCCTATGTGGTTTGGGCACCTCTTTGACCTTTGCACCTGACCGGCCCTGAGCTGCTGGTGTGATAACTTTGGGGTTGCTCTGAACCCCCAACGGTGGGCTACCTTGGACCCAAAACTGAAACCTGTAAGTGACTTACCTGTGAAACCTAACAATACTTTACCTCCCCCAGGAACTGTGAAAATTGCACTGTGTCCACTTTTAAAACAGCTTATTGTGTTTTATGTAAAAAGTATACATGCTAATGTAATGATTCAAAGTTCCTAAAGTACTTACCTGCAATACCTTTCAAATGAGATATTACATGTAGAATTTGAACCTGTGGTTCTTAAAATAAACTAAGAAAATATATTTTTCTATAACAAAACCTATTGGCTGGATTTGTCTCTGAGTGTGTGTTCCTCATTTATTGCCTGTGTGTATGTACAACAAATGCTTAACACTACTCCTTTGATAAGCCTACTGCTCGACCACACTACCACAAAATAGAGTGTAGGAAGTTGGCTCTGTATGTGCTATTTCAAAGTAAGGAATAGCATGCACAGCGTCCAAGGGTTCCCCTTAGAGGTAAAATAGTGGTAAAAAGAGATAATACTAATGCTCTATTTTGTGGTAGTGTGGTCGAGCAGTAGGCTTATCCAAGGAGTAGTGTTAAGCATTTGTTGTACATACACATAGACAATAAATGAGGTACACACACTCAGAGACAAATCCAGCCAATAGGTTTTGTTATAGAAAAATATCTTTTCTTAGTTTATTTTAAGAACCACAGGTTCAAATTTAACATGTAATATCTTGTTTGAAAGGTATTGCAGGTAAGTACATTAGGAACTTTGAATCATTTCAATTGCATGTATACTTTTCAAGTTATTCACAAATAGCTACTTTAAAAGTGGACACTTAGTGCAATTTTCACAGTTCCTGGGGGAGGTAAGTTTTTGTTAGTTTTACCAGGTAAGTAAGACACTTACAGGGTTCAGTTCTTGGTCCAAGGTAGCCCACCGTTGGGGGTTCAGAGCAACCCCAAAATTACCACACCAGCAGCTCAGGGCCAGTCAGGTGCAGAGTTCAAAGTGGTGCCCAAAACGCATAGGCTTCAATGGAGAGAAGGGGGTGCCCCGGTTCCGGTCTGCTTGCAGGTAAGTACCCGCGTCTTCGGAGGGCAGACCAGGGGGGTTTTGTAGGGCACCGGGGGGGACACAAGCCCACACAGAAATTTCACCCTCAGCGGCGCGGGGGCGGCCGGGTGCAGTGTTAGAACAAGCGTCGGGTTCGCAATGGAAGTCAATGAGAGATCAAGGGATCTCTTCAGCGCTGCAGGCAGGCAAGGGGGGGCTTCCTCGGGGAAACATCCACTTGGGCAAGGGAGAGGGACTCCTGGGGGTCACTTCTGCAGTGAAAGTCCGGTCCTTCAGGTCCTGGGGGCTGCGGGTGCAGGGTCTTTTCCAGGCGTCGGGACTTAGGTTTCAGAGAGTCGCGGTCAGGGGAAGCCTCGGGATTCCCTCTGCAGGCGGCGCTGTGGGGGCTCAGGGGGGACAGGTTTTGGTACTCACAGTCGTAGAGTAGTCCGGGGGTCCTCCCTGAGGTGTTGGTTCTCCACCAGCCGAGTCGGGGTCGCCGGGTGCAGTGTTGCAAGTCTCACGCTTCTTGCGGGGAGTTGCAGGGGTCTTTAAATCTGCTCCTTTGGATAAAGTTGCAGTCTTTTTGGAGCAGGTCCGCTGTCCTCGGGAGTTTCTTGTCGTCGTCGAAGCAGGGCAGTCCTCAGAGGATTCAGAGGTCGCTGGTCCCTTTGGAAGGCGTCGCTGGAGCAGAGTTCTTTGGAAGGCAGGAGACAGGCCGGTGAGTTTCTGGAGCCAAGGCAGTTGTTGTCTTCTGGTCTTCCTCTGCAGGGGTTTTCAGCTAGGCAGTCCTTCTTGTTGTTGCAGGAATCTAATTTTCTAGGGTTCAGGGTAGCCCTTAAATACTAAATTTAAGAGCGTGTTTAGGTCTGGGGGGTTAGTAGCCAATGGCTACTAGCCCTGAGGGTGGGTACACCCTCTTTGTGCCTCCTCCCAAGGGGAGGGGGTCACAATCCTAACCCTATTGGGGGAATCCTCCATCTGCAAGATGGAGGATTTCTAAAAGTCAGAGTCACCTCAGCTCAGGACACCTTAGGGGCTGTCCTGACTGGCCAGTGACTCCTCCTTGTTATTCTCATTATTTCCTCCGGCCTTGCCGCCAAAAGTGGGGGCCGGGGCCGGAGGGGGCGGGCAACTCCACTAGCTGGAGTGTCCTGCGGTGCTGTGACAAAGGGGTGAGCCTTTGAGGCTCACCGCCAGGTGTTACAGCTCCTGCCTGGGGGAGGTGTTAGCATCTCCACCCTGTGCAGGCTTTGTTACTGGCCTCAGAGTGACAAAGGCACTCTCCCCATGGGGCCAGCAACATGTCTCTAGTGTGGCAGGCTGCTGGAACTAGTCAGCCTACACAGACAGTCGGTTAAGTTTCAGGGGGCACCTCTAAGGTGCCCTCTGGGGTGTATTTTGCAATAAAATGTACACTGGCATCAGTGTGCATTTATTGTGCTGAGAAGTTTGATACCAAACTTCCCAGTGTAGCCATTATGGTGCTGTGGAGTTCGTGTTTGACAAACTCCCAGACCATATACTCTTATGGCTACCCTGCACTTACAATGTCTAAGGTTTTGTTTAGACACTGTAGGGGTACCATGCTCATGCACTGGTACCCTCACCTATGGTATAGTGCACCCTGCCTTAGGGCTGTAAGGCCTGCTAGAGGGGTGACTGACCTATACTTGCATAGGCAGTGAGAGGCTGGCATGGCACCCTGAGGGGAGTGCCATGTCGACTTACTCGTTTTGTTCTCACTAGCACACACAAGCTGGCAAGCAGTGTGTCTGTGCTGAGTGAGAGGTCTTCAGGGTGGCATAAGACATGCTGCAGCCCTTAGAGACCTTCCTTGGCATCAGGGCCCTTGGTACTAGAAGTACCAGTTACAAGGGACTTATCTGGATGCCAAGGTCTGCCAATTGTGGATACAAAAGTACAGGTTAGGGAAAGAACACTGGTGCTGGGGCCTGGTTAGCAGGCCTCAGCACACTTTCAATTGTAAACATAGCATCAGCAAAGGCAAAAAGTCAGGGGGCAACCATGCCAAGGAGGCATTTCCTTACATAGAGCATTAGTATTATCTCTTTTTGCCACTATCTTACCTCTAAGGGGAACCCTTGGACTATGTGCATACTATTCCTTACTTTGAAATAGTGCATACAGAGCCAACTTCCTACACTTCCTTACATGTGTCTGGAAGACCGACTGAGAAAGAAGGCAAAATGACATCTTCCGGCGTGGAAGTGTTAGGACAAATTGAGGTGCCCAATCATTTTCTGCCAATAGGATATCATACTTAGGGTTAATCTTCCCCAGAAGACCACTTTTATGGTGCCCTCAATGTCTCCCTCAATTTCTATTTTTAGTTTGTAAACCCTGTCAGGTGGGGAGGTGCACCTGTACGCTGTTTCAACTTCAAGGTGTAACATCCAGAAATCCTAGAAGATTCTGGTGAACTATCGTGACCTCTTCTGCGCAGTCAAGCAAATCGCTGCCCAAGTCCTGTTCTTCAGTAATGTTCTCAATATGTGGCATGTTTAGCTGAAATTACTGGAACCACCTTTTTGAATTGGGGTTTTGGTTGGGGACGTTTATTTTCCTTTTTCATGAAAGTCTCCAAAGAGCGTTGACTCCTTTTTCAGTTTTACATACTCATTTAGGTGGTCCTACCACACTCCTCTCTCACTGTGTCAGGCAAGTCCTGCAAGGAACGAGATGAGTGAGTATCTGTATACTGATATCTGTCAGGAGTTTTTAAAGTTTCACGGTTTCTAAGATTGTAACGCTTTTCTAAGGTCTCAGAGTACGGGGATTCCCCTCTTTGTTTTTGTTTGTCTTCGTTATTTTTCTGTTTCTCCCAGTGTTTTTAGAACCCTCTTGCACTTGCTTGGCATTATCCTTACTGGATTTACCTTCTAATTGTGGTTTACTAGGTCTAGCTCCCAGACTATCCTGACCTATACTGCTATAAATTATGGCAATAATCTTAGGCAGCTCCTATTCCAGATCTCGCAGTGGAAAATCTCAGTGCTGCTGGCGTACTGCCAATACAACTGTTTACCCTTTCATATTACTTAATATAATTGAGGAGACTGTAGAACAATTGACCATTAATTGCATCCCAAGATCCATGGTAGGGGCCGCCCCATACTCATCTTGGATTTGTTTTAACACTTCCGGAAGATTCGCATGTGCTGGTTACACTGTGCAGTAGTGTAAATTGAGCCAAATACTATGCCCCAAGTGGCACAGTTATCCACAGATGGAACCATTCCAAAAGGCCAACACATTATGAGAAGTCTTTATTCTGGAGATCTGTATGGGGAAACGGTGCTGCCAGAGCATTTATTTTTTGTACAATTCCAAAAAGGAATTCCTTCACGTTTTATGGGTACCTTACCCATTATTGAGTGTACAGTTGAGGGGTAAATCCTGGTTGTAGACAAATGTGGTGGCACTAGAGCAGCCTTCGCTGGGTCGGTGTTTAAAGTCTGCATTATGAATTGTATTAAGAGTCTATATATAACAAATACATTATTGTATAAGTGGCTTACATCAGCTACCGTCATACTTGGTACATTGGGATGTGGTGTATGTGTGGTCAATTCTGGCCATGTAGATCCATCGTTACTTAAGGGATCTAATCTAATATTGTTTAGAACGTGTGGAAGGGCACCTTCAAACCAATTCTGGTGTTCTTGATACGAAAGAGCTTTATCTAAATATGCATAAGCTCAGTATTGTGTAGAAGTGTTTGTTATTGTATGCTTATGAAAATGGTGTGTGCTTGCATCTGCTGCTGGAAAGGTAACCCATGAATAGAAACTGTCTGTTCTGTACACTTCAGGCGCCTCTACCAAAAACCTAGCATCCCCACCTTCATCAGAAAGCCCATGAGCAAATAGATGTGTGAGAGGTTGTCTCATTTATTGGAATGGTTACCCGTTGAGGGTCCACATATTTTGAGGTGGTAAGATTCAGAGATAGAACCACCAATTCAGGCAATCCTTCTAAGGTTCAAGCTTGAAATACCCACAGTCTAAGACAGATACTACCTATTTAGCTGAGAGGATTAATCTTTAATTACACAAACATCTACATATAAGGTAATTAGATTGTCTTAACCATACGAGAGAAAGAGGCACTTGGGAGATCAGTCAAATCTGTGTCTGACCAAACGTTGGTGGCACCATGTTGCCTGACTCATCATGGGGTAAGACTGCTAAGTTTAGGGTGGCAGCACCACAGAGTGTGGGTGACTGACTCAGCCCCACACTGACCGGAAGCTCTTGGCCTGACTTCGTCGGCTAGCTAGCAGCACCTAACCCAAACCTAGGAAGTAAAGGTGATTTGTGGCAGCCTAGTAACATGAAACACGGACTACACAGGGAAGTCGTGGTGGAACAGATCAAACCCCTTGCTCTCAGTTACACAGTCTCACACATGCTGAGGCAAGCAACAAGAGGAAGTTTCAATATTTATTGAAGAAATTGCATCCAAAGATAAAAAGCATGAGCTGTTATTTGGCAGATGAAACATAATGCAGAGATGATTGTGACCCTTCGAGTAAAACATATGAACAATCCCACTATCCTGATCTAATCATGAGATCTAGTAATTCCTACCTACACAGTCTAAACTTGAGAGCATAGTGGTGTTCGGCATTCTGCCCGTCCTGGTCTTTGGAATGAGCCCCGACCCCACACCTGAAAGGTGGGCAAGGGCAATCCTCCAAGTTGGCTGAATAGAAAAGCTCAGGATCAGCAAGGCTTTTAATGGAAAGATGTACATTCCCAATGGCAATAGCTGGAATGCCTCTACCCTATTTTGGCCTACGTGGTGTTTTTATAACAAAATGCTCTGTGGAGTTGTAAGGAAATGCCTCCTTGGCATGGTTACCCCCTGACTTTTTGCCTTTCCTGATGCGATGTTTTGAATTGAAAGTGTGCTGAGGCCTGCTAACCAGGCCCCAGCACCAGTGTTCTTTCCCTAACCTGTACTTTTGTTTTACACAATTGGCACACCCTGGCATCCAGGTAAGTCCCTTGTAACTGGTACCAAGGGTCCTGATGCCAGGGAAGGTCTCTAAGGGCTGCAGCATAGCTTATGCCACCCTGGGGACCCCTCACTCAGCACAGACACACTGCTTGCCAGCTTGTGTGTGCTGGTGAGAACAAAATGAGTAAGTCGACATGGCACTCCCCTCAGGGTGCCATGCCAACCTCACACTGCCTATGCAGTATAGATAAGTCACCCCTCTAGCAGGCCTTACAGCCCTAAGGCAGGGTGCACTATACCATAGGTGAGGGCACCAGTGCATGAGCACTGTGCCCCTACAGTGTCTAAGCAAAACCGTAGACATTGTAAGTGCAGGGTAGCCATAAGAGTATATGGTCTGGGAGTCTGTTTAACACGAACTCCACAGCACCATAATGGCTACACTGAAAACTGGGAAGTTTGGTATCAAACTTTTCAGCACAATAAATGCACACTGATGCCAGTGTACATTTTATTGTGAAATACACCCCAGAGGGCACCTTAGAGGTGCCCCCTGAAAACTTAACCGACTATCTGTGTAGGCTGACTTTTTCCAGCAGCCTGCCACAACCGAGACATGTTGCTGGCCCCATGGGGAGAGTGCCTTTGTTACTGGCCTCAGAGTGACAAACGCCTGCGCTGGGTGGAGATGCTAACACCTCCCCCAGGCAGGAGCTGTAACACCTGGCGGTGCGCCTCAAAGGCTCACCCCTTTGTTCCAGCACCGCAGGACACTCCAGCTAGTGGAGTTGCCCGCCCCCTCCGGCCACGGCCCCCACTTTTGGCGGCAAGGTCGGAGGAAATAATGAGAATAACAAGGAGGAGTCACTGGCCAGTCAGGACAGCCCCTAAGGTGTCCTGAGCTGAAGTGACTCCAACTTTTAGAAATCCTCCATCTTGCAGATGGAGGATTCCCCCAATAGGGAAAGGATTGTGACCCCCTCCCCTTGGGAGGAGGCACAAAGAGGGTGTACCCACCCTCAGGGCTAGTAGCCATTGGCTACTAACCCCCCAGACCTAAACACGCCCTTAAATTTAGTATTTAAGGGCTTCCCTGAACCTAAGAAGTTAGATTCCTGCAACTACAAGAAGAAGAGGACTGCTGAGCTGAAAGACCCCTGCAGAAGAAGAAAAGAAGACACCAACTGCTTTGGCCCCAGTCCTACCGGCCTGTCTCCTGCCTTCTAAAGAAACCTGCTCCAGCGACGCTTTCCCCAGGACCAGCGACCTCTGAATCCTCCGAGGACTGCCCTGCTTCAAGAGGAACAAGAAACACCCGAGGACAGCGGCCCTGTTCCAAAAAGACTGCAACTTTGTTACAGAGGAGCAGATTTAAAGACCCCTGCAAATCCCCGCAAGAAGCGTGAGACTTGCAACACTGCACCCGGCGACCCAGACTCGACTGGTGGAGAACCAACACCTCAGGGAGGACCCTCCGGCGACTCCGAGACTGTGAGTAACCAAAGTTGTCCCCCCTGAGCTCACACAGCGACGCCTGTAGAGGGAATCCCCAGGCTACGCCTGACCGCGACTGCCTGACTCTAAAATCCCGACCGCTGGGAAAGACCCTGCACCCGCAGCCCCCAGCACCTGAAGGATCGGAACTCCAGTGCAGGAGTGACCCCCAGGAGGCCCTCTCCCTTGCCCAGGTGGTGGCTACCCCAAGGAGCCCCCCCCTTGCCTGCCTGCACAGCTGAAGAGACCCCTTGGTCTCCCATTGGAAACCCGACGCTTGTTTCTACACTGCACCCGGCCGCCCCCGCGCTGCTGAGGGTGTACTTTTTGTGTGGACTTGTGTCCCCCACGGTGCCCTACAAAACCCCCCTGGTCTGCCCTCCGAAGACGCGGGTACTTACCTGCTGGCAGACTGGAACCGGGGCACTCCCTTCTCTCCATTGAAGCCTATGCGTTTTGGGCACCACTTTGAACTCTGCACCTGACCGGTCCTGAGCTGCTGGTGTGGTGACTTTGGGGTTGCTCTGAACCCTTAACGGTGGGCTACCTTGGACCCCAATCTTAACCCCGTAGGTGGTGTACTTACCTGCAAAACCTAACAATACTATACCTCCCCCAGGAACTGTGAAAATTGCACGAAGTGTCCACTTTTAAAACAGCTATTTGTGTTTTATGTGAAAAGTATATATGCTACTGTAATTATTCAAAGTTCCTAAAGTACTTACCTGCAATACCTTTCAAATGAGATATTACATGTAGAATTTGAAAATGTGGTTCTTAAAATAAACTAAGAAAATATATTTTTCTATAACAAAAACTTATTGGCCTGGAATTGTTTCTGAGTATGTGTTCCTCATTTATTGCCTGGGTGTATGTACAACAAATGCTTAAACTACTCCTTTGATAAGCCTACTGCTCGACCACACTACCACAAAATAGAGCATTAGTATTATCTATTTTTGCCACTATCTTACCTCTAAGGGGAACCCTTGGACTCTGTGCATACTATTCCTTACTTTGAAATAGTGCATACAGAGCCAACTTCCTACATTGGTGGATCAGCGGTGGGGTACAAGACTTTGCATTTGCTGGACTACTCAGCCAATACCTGATCACACGACAAATTCCAAAAATTGTCATTAGAAATTGATTTTTGCAATTTCAACTATTTTTCTAAATTCTTAAAAGTCCTGCTAGGGCCTTGTGTTAGTCCCTGTTTAGCATTTCTTTTAGTGTTTAAAAGTTTGTGAAAAGTTTGAATTAGATTCTAGAACTAGTTTTTAGATTCTTAAAAAGTATTCCAACTTTTAGAAGCATAATGTCTAGTACAGATGTGAACGTGGTGGAACTCGACACCACACCTTACCTCCATCTTAAGATGAGGGAGCTAAGGTCACTCTGTAAAATAAAGAAAACAACAATGGGCCCCAGACCTTCCAAACTACAGCTCCAGGAGCTGTTGGCAGAGTTTGAAAAGGCCAACCCCTCTGAGGATGGCAACACAGAGGATGATGATAGTGACTTGGAGGGAGATTCCCCCCTACCAGTCCTATTTAGGGAGAACAGGGCCTCTCAAGCCCTGACTCCAAACATAATAGTCAGAGATGATGCTTCCCTCACAGGAGGGACCAACATCTCTGAAATCACTGAGGATAACTCCAGTGAAGAGGACATCCAGTTAGCCAGGATGGCCAAAAGATTGGCTTTGGAAAGACAGATCCTAGCCATAGAAAGGGAAAGACAAGAGATGGGCCTAGGACCCATCAATGGTGGCAGCAACTTAAATAGGGTCAGAGATTCTCCTGACATGTTGAAAATCCCCAAAGGGATTGTAACTAAATATGAAGATGGTGATGACATCACCAAATGGTTCACAGCTTTTGAGAGGGCTTGTGTAACCAGAAAAGTGAACAAATCTCACTGGGGTGCTCTCCTTTGGGAAATGTTCACAGGAAAGTGTAGGGATAGACTCCTCACACTCTCTGGAAAAGATGCAGAATCTTATGACCTCATGAAGGGTACCCTGATTGAGGGCTTTGGATTCTCCACTGAGGAGTATAGGATTAGATTCAGGGGGGCTCAAAAATCCTCGAGCCAGACCTGGGTTGACTTTGTAGACTACTCAGTAAAAACACTAGATGGTTGGATTCAAGGCAGTGGTGTAAGTAATTATGATGGGCTGTACAATTTATTTGTGAAAGAACACCTATTAAGTAATTGTTTCAATGATAAACTGCATCAGCATCTGGTAGACCTAGGACCAATTTCTCCCCAAGAATTGGGAAAGAAGGCGGACCATTGGGTCAAGACTACGGTGTCCAAGACTTCCACAGGGGGTGACCAAAAGAAAGGGGTCACAAAACCTCCCCAGGGGAAGGGTGGTGAGACAGCCACAAACAAAAATAGTAAAGAGTCTTCTACAGGCCCCCAAAAACCTGCACAGGAGGGTGGGCCCAGAGCCTCTTCAAAAAACAATTTTGGGTACAAGGGTAAAAACTTTGATCCCAAAAAGGCCTGGTGTCGTAGCTGTAATCAGCCTGGACACCAAACTGGAGACAAGGCCTGTCCCAAGAAAACAACCACTTCTAACTCCACTCCAGCTAACACTGGAATGGCTATTCTCCAAGTGGGATCAACAGTGTGCGCAGAGCAAATCAGGTGTCACACTGAAGCTACATTAGTCTCTGAGGGTGGGGTGGATTTAGCCACACTGGCTGCTTGGCCCCCTAACATGCAAAAATACAGGCAGCAGCTCTTAATTAATGGGACAAGTGTAGAGGGCCTGAGGGATACAGGTGCCAGTGTCACTATGGTGACAGAGAAACTGGTTTCCCCTGGCCAATACCTGACTGGACAAACCTATCCAGTCACCAATGCTGACAATCAAACTAAAGTACATCCCATGGCTATGGTAACTTTAGAGTGGGGAGGGGTCAATGGCCTGAAACAGGTGGTGGTCTCCTCAAATATTCCAGTAGACTGTTTGCTTGGAAATGACCTGGAGTCCTCAGCATGGGCTGAGGTAGAACTGAAAACCCATGCAGCCATGCTGGGTATCCCTGAACTGGTGTGTGTCAAGACAAGGGCACAGTGCAAGGCAGAGGGTGAAAAAGTAGAGCTGGAGTCTGGAAAAAGGGCCCAGCCTACCAAGAGAAAAGGAAAGCCAGCTGGGAAACCAGCTGCAACACAACAAGAAAAAGAGAACCTCTCTTCTCAAGAAGAAGTTCTGCCCTCTGAGGGAACTGAGCCTATGGAGTCGGAACCTTACCAGGTTGAGCTCTTAGGCCCAGGGGGACCCTCAAGGGAGCAGTTGTGTAAGGGACAAGAAACCTGTCCCTCTCTTGAAGGCCTTAGGCAGCAAGCTGCTGAAGAGTCCAATGGCAAGAAAACTGGAACACATAGGGTCTATTGGGAAGATGGACTTGTAGGAAGTTGGCTCTGTATGCACTATTTCAAAGTAAGGAACAGTATGCACAGAGTCCAAGGGTTCCCCTTAGAGGTAAGATAGTGGCAAAAAGAGATAATACTAATGCTCTATTTTGTGGTAGTGTGGTCGAGCAGTAGGCTTATCAAAGGAGTAGTGTTAAGCATTTGTTGTACATACACACAGGCAATAAATGAGGAACACACACTCAGAGACAAATCCAGCCAATAGGTTTTGTTATAGAAAAATATATTTTCTTAGTTTATTTTAAGAACCACAGGTTCAAATTCTACATGTAATATCTCATTTGAAAGGTATTGCAGGTAAGTACTTTAGGAACTTTGAATCATTACATTAGCATGTATGCTTTTTACATAAAACACAATAAGCTGTTTTAAAAGTGGACAGTGCAATTTTCACAGTTCCTGGGGGAGGTAAAGTAATGTTAGTTTTAACAGGTAAGTAAGTCACTTACAGGTTTCAGTTTTGGGTCCAAGGTAGCCCACCGTTGGGGGTTCAGAGCAACCCCAAAGTTATCACACCAGCAGCTCAGGGCCGGTCAGGTGCAAAGGTCAAAGAGGTGCCCAAAACACATAGGCTTCAATGGAGAGAAGGGGGTGCCCCGGTTCCAGCAGGTAAGTACCCGTGTCTTCGGAGGGCAGACCAGGGGGGTTTTGTAGGGCACCGGGGGGGGGACACAAGTCAACACAAAAAGTACACCCTCAGCAGCACGGGGGCGGCCGGGTGCAGTGTGCAAACACGCGTCGGGTTTTCAATGAGAGACCAACGGATCTCTTCAGCGGTGCAGGCAGGCAAGGGGGGGGGCTCCTCGGGGTAGCCACCACCTGGGCACGGGAGAGGGCCTCCTGGGGGTCACTCCTGCACAGGAGTTCCGTTCCTTTAGGTGCTGGGGGCTGCGGGTGCAGGGTCTTTTCCAGCTGTCGGGAAATGGAGTTCAGGCAGTCGCGGTCAGGTGGAGCCTCGGGGTTCCCTCTGCAGGCGTCGCTGTGGGGGCTCAGGGGGGACAACTTTGGTTACTCACAGTCTTGGAGTCGCCGGAGGGTCCTCCCTGAGGTGTTGGTTCTCCACCAGTCGAGTCGGGGTCGCCGGGTGCAGTGTTGCAATTCTCACGCTTCTTGCGGGGAGTTGCAGGGGTCTTTAAATCTGCTCCTTGAAACAAAGTTGAAGTTCTTTTGGAGCAGTGCCGCTGTCCTCGGGAGTTTCTTGTCTTTCTTGAAGCAGGGCAGTCCTCAGAGGATTCAGAGGTCGCTGGTCCCTTGGAAAGCGTCGCTGGAGCAGGTTTCTTTGGAAGGCAGGAGACAGGCCGGTGAGTCTGGGGCCAAAGCAGTTGGTGTCTTCTGTTCTTCCTCTGCAGGTGTTTTTCAGCTCAGCAGTCCTCTTCTTGTAGTTTCAGGAATCTGTTTTCCTAGGTTCAGGGAAGCCCTTAAATATTAAATTTAAGGGCGTGTTTAGGTCTGGGGGGTTAGTAGCCAATGGCTACTAGCCCTGAGGGTGAGTACACCCTCTTTGTGCCTCCTCCCAAGGGGAGGGGGTCACATCCCTAATCCTATTGGGGGAATCCTCCATCTGCAAGATGGAGGATTTCTAAAAGTTAGAGTCACTTCAGCTCAGGACACCTTAGGGGCTGTCCTGACTGGCCAGTGACGACGACTCCTTTTTCTCATTATTTTCTCCGGCCTTGCCGCCAAAAGTGGGGGCCGTGGCCGGAGGGGGCGGGCAACTCCACTAGCTGGAGTGTCCTGCGGTGCTGGAACAAAGGGGTGAGCCTTTGAGGCTCACCGCCAGGTGTTACAGCTCCTGCCTGGGGGAGGTGTTAGCATCTCCACCCAGTGCAGGCTTTGTTACTGGCCTCAGAGTGACAAAGGCACTCTCCCCATGGGGCCAGCAACATGTCTCTAGTGTGGCAGGCTGCTGGAACCAGTCAACCTACACAGATAGTTGGTTAAGGTTTCAGGGGGCACCTCTAAGGTGCCCTCTGGGGTGTGTTTCACAATCAAATGTACACTGGCATCAGTGTGCATTTATTGTGCTGAGAAGTTTGATACCAAACTTCCCAGTTTTCAGTGTAGCCATTATGGTGCTGTGTAGTTCGTGTTTGACAGACTCCCAGACCATATACTCTTATGGCTACCCTGCACTTACAATGTCTAAGGTTTGGCTTAGACACTGTAGGGGCACAGTGCTCATGCACTGGTGCCCTCACCTATGGTATAGTGCACCCTGCCTTAGGGCTGTCAGGCCTGCTAGAGGGGTGTCTTACCTATACTGCATAGGCAGTGAGAGGCTGGCATGGCACCCTGAGGGGAGTGCCATGTCGACTTACTCATTTTGTTCTCACTAGCACACACAAGCTGGTAAGCAGTGTGTCTGTGCTGAGTGACGGGTCTCCAGGGTGGCATAAGACATGCTGCAGCCCTTAGAGACCTTCCCTGGCATCAGGGCCCTTGGTACCAGAGGTACCAGTTACAAGGGACTTACCTGGATGCCAGGGTGTGCCAATTGTGTATAACAAAAGTACAGGTTAGGGAAAGAACACTGGTGCTGGGGCCTGGTTAGCAGGCCTCAGCACACTTTCAATTCAAAACATAGCATCAGCAAAGGCAAAAAGTCAGGGGGTAACCATGCCAAGGAGGCATTTCCTTACAGGACTCCTGTACACTGAGGCAAGAGATCCCAAACCTGGTGCCACTAGGAGAGTGGTAGTGCCTCAGGAGTTCAGAGATTTTATTCTGACCTTAGCCCATGATATTCCCCTTGCTGGGCATTTGGGACAAACCAAGACGTGGGAGAGGTTAGTCAACCACTTCTACTGGCCCAACATGTCCCAGAAAGTTAAGGAGTTTTGTGTCTCCTGTACCACCTGTCAAGCCAGTGGTAAGACAGGTGGACATCCAAAGGTCCCCCTCATTCCACTTCCAGTGGTGGGGGTCCCCTTTGAAAGAGTGGGTGTGGACATAGTGGGTCCACTTGAACCTCCCACAGCCTCAGGAAATATGTACATCCTAGTAGTAGTGGATCATGCTACTAGGTATCCTGAAGCTATTCCCCTTAGGTCGACTACTGCCCCTGCAGTAGCCAAGGCCCTCATTGGTATCTTTACCAGAGTGGGCTTCCCTAAGGAGGTGGTGTCTGACAGAGGTACCAACTTCATGTCAGCATACCTGAAACACATGTGGAATGAGTGTGGAGTGACTTATAAATTCCCTACACCCTATCATCCACAAACTAATGGCCTTGTTGAGAGATTCAACAAGACATTAAAAGGCATGATCATGGGGCTCCCAGAAAAACTCAAAAGGAGATGGGATGTCCTCCTGCCATGTCTGCTTTTCGCTTACAGGGAGGTGCCTCAGAAGGGAGTACGGTTCTCACCCTTTGAACTTCTGTTTGGTCACCCTGTAAGGGGACCACTAGCTCTTCTTAAAGAAGGCTGGGAGAGACCTCTTCATGAGCCTAAACAAGACATAGTGGACTATGTACTTGGCCTTCGCTCAAGGATGGCAGAGTACATGGAAAAGGCAAGTAAAAACCTTGAGGCCAGCCAACAGCTCCAGAAGTTTTGGTATGACCAAAAGGCTGCACTGGTTGAATTTCAACCAGGGCAGAAAGTCTGGGTTTTGGAGCCTGCGGCTCCCAGGGCACTCCAGGACAGATGGAGTGGCCCTTACCCAGTGCTAGAGAGGAAGAGTCAGGTCACCTACCTGGTGGACCTGGGCACTAGCAGGAGCCCCAAGAGGGTGATCCATGTGAACCGCCTTAAGCTCTTCCATGACAGGGCTGATGTAAATCTGTTGATGGTAACAGATGAGGACCAGGAAGCTGAGAGTGAGCCTCTCCCTGATCTCCTCTCATCAGACCCTAAAGATGGCTCAGTTGATGGAGTGATCTACTCAGACACCCTCTCTGGCCAACAGCAATCTGATTGTAGGAAGGTCCTGCAACAGTTTGCCGAGCTCTTTTCCCTAACCCCTGGTCAGACACACCTGTGTACCCATGATGTGGACACAGGAGACAGCATGCCTGTCAAAAACAAAATGTTCAGACAGTCTGACCAAGTTAAGGAAAGCATCAAGGTGGAAGTCCAAAGATGCTGGAATTGGGAGTAATTGAGCACTCTGACAGCCCCTGGGCTAGCCCAGTGGTCTTAGTCCCCAAACCTCACACACAAGGTGGAAAGAGAGAGATGAGGTTTTGTGTGGACTACAGAGGACTTAATTCTGTCACCAAGACAGATGCCCATCCCATTCCTAGAGCTGATGAGCTGATAGACAAATTAGGTGCTGCCAAATTCTTAAGTACCTTTGACTTAACAGCAGGGTACTGGCAAATACAAATGGCACCTGGAGCAAAAGAAAAGACAGCATTCTCCACACCTGATGGGCATTATCAGTTTACTGTTATGCCCTTTGGTTTAAAGAATGCCCCTGCCACCTTCCAAAGGTTGGTGAATCAAGTCCTTGCTGGGTTGGAGTCCTTTAGTGCAGCTTATCTTGATGATATTGCTGTCTTTAGCTCCAACTGGCAGGATCACCTGGTCCACCTGAAGAAGGTTTTGAAGGCTCTGCAATCAGCAGGCCTCTCTATCAAGGCATCCAAATGCCAGATAGGGCAAGGAACTGTGGTTTACTTGGGACACCTTGTAGGTGGAGGCCAAGTTCAGCCACTCCAGCCTAAGATCCAGACTATTCTGGACTGGGCAGCTCCAAAAACCCAGACTCAAGTCAGGGCATTCCTTGGCTTGACTGGGTACTATAGGAGGTTTGTGAAGGGATATGGATCCATTGTGACAGCCCTCACTGAACTCACCTCCAAGAAAATGCCCAAGAAAGTAAACTGGACTGTAGAATGCCAACATGCCTTTGACACCCTGAAACAAGCTATGTGCACAGCACCAGTTCTAAAAGCTCCAGATTACTCCAAGCAATTCATTGTGCAAACAGATGCCTCTGAACATGGGATAGGGGCAGTTTTGTCCCAAACAAATGATGATGGCCTTGACCAGCCTGTTGCTTTCATTAGCAGGAGGTTACTCCCCAGGGAACAGCGTTGGAGTGCCATTGAGTGGGAGGCCTTTGCTGTGGTTTGGTCCCTGAAGAAGCTGAGACCATACCTCTTTGTTACTCACTTCCTAGTTCAAACTGACCACAGACCTCTCAGATGGTTGATGCAAATGAAAGGTGAAAATCCAAAACTGTTGAGGTGGTCCATCTCCCTACAGGGAATGGACTTTATAGTGGAACACAGACCTGGGACTGCCCATGCCAATGCAGATGGCCTTTCCAGGTTCTTCCACTTAGAAAATGAAGACTCTCTTGGGAAAGGTTAGTCTCATCCTCTTTCGTTTGGGGGGAGGGGGGGGTGGGGTGGGGGGGGTTGTGTATGGAAATGCCTCCTTGGCACGGTTACCCCCTGACTTTTTGCCTTTGCTGATGCTATGTTTTGAATTGAAAGTGTGCTGAGGCCTGCTAACCAGGCCCCAGCACCAGTGTTCTTTCCCTAACCTGTACTTTTGTTTTACACAATTGGGACACCCTGGCATCCAGGTAAGTCTCTAAGGGCTGCAGCATAGCTTATGCCACCCTGGGGACCCCTCACTCAGCACAGACACACTGCTTGCCAGCTTGTGTGTGCTGGTGAGAACAAAACGAGTAAGTCGACATGGTACTCCCCTCAGGGTGCCATGCCAACCTCACACTGCCTATGCAGTATAGATAAGTCACCCCTCTAGCAGGCCTTACAGCCCTAAGGCAGGGTGCACTATACCATAGGTGAGGGCACCAGTGCATGAGCACTGTACCCCTACAGTGTCTAAGCAAAACCTTAGACATTGTAAGTGCAGGGTAGCCATAAGAGTATATGGTCTGGGAGTCTGTTTAACACGAACTCCACAGCACCATAATGGCTACACTGAAAACTGGGAAGTTTGGTATCAAACTTCTCAGCACAATAAATGCACACTGATGCCAGTGTACATTTTATTGTGAAATACACCCCAGAGGGCACCTTAGAGGTACCCCCTGAAACCTTAACCGATTACCTGTGTAGGCTGACTGGTTCCAGCTGCCTGTCACAAACGAGACATGTTGCTGGCCCCATGGGGAGAGTGCCTTAGTCACTCTGAGGCCAGTAACAAAGCCTGCACTGGGTGGAGATGCTAACACCTCCCCCAGGCAGGAGCTGTAACACCTGGCGGTGAGCCTCAAAGGCTCACCCCTTTGTTCCAGCACCGCAGGACACTCCAGCTAGTGGAGTTGCCCGCCCCCTCCGGCCACGACCCCCACTTTTGGCGGCAAGGTCGGAGGAAATAATGAGAATAACAAGAAGGAGTCACTGGCCAGTCAGGACAGCCCCTAAGGTGTCCTGAGCTGAAGTGACTAACTTTTAGAAATCCTCCATCTTGCAGATGGAGGATTCCCCCAATAGGGATAGGCTTGTGACCCCCTCCCCTTGGGAGGAGGCACAAAGAGGGTGTACCCACCCTCAGGGCTAGTAGCCATTGGCTACTAACCCCCAGACCTAAACACGCCCTTAAATTTAGTATTTAAGGGCTTCCCTGAAACTAAGAAGTTAGATTCCTGCAACTACAAGAAGAAGAGGACTGCTGAGCTGAAAGACCCCTGCAGAAGAAGAAAAGAAGACACCAACTGCTTTGGCCCCAGTCCTACCGGCCTGTCTCCTGCCTTCTAAAGAAACCTGCTCCAGCGACGCTTTCCCCAGGACCAGCGACCTCTGAATCCTCAGAGGACTGCCCTGCTTCAAGAGGAACAAGAAACACCCGAGGACAGCGGCCCTGTTCCAAAAAGACTGCAACTTTGTTACAGAGGAGCAGAGTTAAAGGCCCCTGCAAATCCCCGCAAGAAGCGTGAGACTTGCAACACTGCACCCGGCGACCCCGATTCGACTGGTGGAGAACCAACACCTCAGGGAGGACCCTCCGGCGACTCCGAGACTGTGAGTAACCAAAGTTGTCCCCCCTGAGCCCACACAGCGACGCCTGCAGAGGGAATCCCCAGGCTCCCCCTGACCGCGACTGCCTGACTCTAAAATCCCGACGGCTGGGAAAGACCCTGCACCCGCAGCCCCCCAGCACCTGAAGGATCGGAACTCCAGTGCAGGAGTGACCCCCAGGAGGCCCTCTCCCTTGCCCAGGTGGTGGCTACCCCGAGGAGCCCCCCCCCTTGCCTGCCTGCACCGCTGAAGAGACCCCTTGGTCTCCCATTGACTCCCATTGGAAACCCGACGCTTGTTTCTACACTGCACCCGGCCGCCCAGGCGCTGCTGAGGGTGTACTTTTTGTGTGGACTTGTGTCCCCCACGGTGCCCTACAAAACCCCCCTGGTCTGCCCTCCGAAGACGCGGGTACTTACCTGCTGGCAGACTGGAACCGGGGCACTCCCTTCTCTCCATTGAAGCCTATGCATTTTGGGCACCACTTTGAACTCTGCACCTGACTGGCCCTGAGCTGCTGGTGTGGTGACTTTGGGGTTGCTCTGAACCCCCAACGGTGGGCTACCTTGGACCCCAATCTTAACCCCGTAGGTGGTGTACTTACCTGCAAAACCTAACAATACTTTACCTCCCCCAGGAACTGTGAAAATTGCACTGTGTCCACTTTTAAAACAGCTATTTGCGTTTTATGTGAAAAGTATATATGCTACTGTAGTTATTCAAAGTTCCTAAAGTACTTACCTGCAATACCTTTCAAATGAGATATTACATGTAGAATTTGAACCTGTGGTTCTTAAAATAAACTAAGAAAAGATATTTTTCTATAACAAAAACCTATTAGCCTGGAATTGTTTCTGAGTGTGTGTTTCTCATTTATTGCCTGGGTGTATGTACAACAAATGCTTAACACTACTCCTTTGATAAGCCTACTGCTCGACCACACTACCACAAAATAGAGCATTAGTATTATCTCTTTTTGCCACTATCTTACCTCTAAGGGGAACCCTTGGACTCAGTGCATACTATTCCTTACTTTGAAATAGTGCATACAGAGCCAACTTCCTACAGGAGTACACCACATTAAAGAGAATTGGACTGCAGAAAGGCTTGGTAATATGGATCTAGAAACTATCTACTTAACCTAGTGCCTGGGTGAGGTATCTCAGAAAACAATCATTAAGCGGGGCACACTGCAGGGTTGCCCACAATCGCCGATGTGGTTTGCGTTGGAGCCCCTAGAAAGCTTAATACAGGAATCGCATGACGAGTGTGAGTCAAGTTTGGTAGACATACAATAATCTTATTGCTCTAGACCAACAACATGAGGGTCTTAGAAATCTTGCAGGCCCACTCAATCTCAGCATTAGAGAAATAATAGTGTACAGCCAATTGTCTGGTCGTCTTATAAACTGGGACAAATCCATTATGACCCCTTTGACTGAGGGCACTAATACCGTTCCCACTGGAATACCCTATACGGTGGATTTGTTGACTGGGTGTAGTGTACTATTGGGATAAAGACAAGGTCACTGGAATTATGAGATTATGCGGCTGCAGCATTTTTTTGCAACATTATCGATTTGCCAGATCCTCTGCTGCATAACCTACAGACTTAACCAAATAAATTTTTTCTAGCTCAAACGCAGGAAATGTTACTAAAAGCATAGAAATACATGTTGGCGTAGAGAAAAGCCCTTCAAAAGTTGACTGGTCACCTTTCAACTCCTTATTGCTGAATCTGATTTTTAAACTGTTAGCAACAAGGGGAAATATTTGCCTAGTTAGCATTATCATGTGTATGTGTAAAAATATCAAAACAATAAAGTAATGCTATCACAAAGTGTGCCACATTATGCCACATAATTTAGACAACCCTGCTACGTAATTTTGGCCTCTCCTGCCTGCTGCATAATTCCAGTGACCCTAGATATAGAAACATAGTACTGTGCTAACTACGGAGTGTGCAGGGTAAGGACAGCTGCTAATATTGACAAGTGGAATAGGATGCAAATATCAATGACTGGGTGAATTGGTATAAGGAAAATGATAATCCTTACTCAACTATGCTATCTTTTCCAGAGTCTCCCGCATCCACTAAATCACAGTTCCTTTACAAAGCATAGTTAATGGGGAATCGGGCTAGTAGTAGTAAGGCCACTAGAATAAACTGGAAAAAAAAGCAACTGCTGTGTGAGAGTCAAATGTTGACATTTACTACCTGGTAGATCAAGCACAATAGCACACCACATGTTCCATATTAGTACCAGATTATGAGCTGGAAAGTGTTTTGGACCTAAAAAAATAAAATATGGTGGATTGCACTGTATGGACATTTAGCAACTACTGAAGGGATTGAAGCAATGTATGCCGCACTGGTGCCATTACTGAATAACCCACGACTGGAAGTGACTGAACCTGCAGCTAGAAAAAAAAAAGACTATACAACAGAACTCAAAACTCTGGGAGATACGTGTAGTGCTGGCAAATACATAACATTGCAAAAACATAAGGAATTGGACCCTTACAACGTACTAGAAATATAATTATATCATCGACTGACCCACACAGTTGAAGAAATGTTCCCCTGCTTATTCAAATGAGCTTGGTAAATAGAAACTGCTGACACTCATTTCAAAAGTCCTTCCTTTCAGATTGGAGATTGGTTATGTATGCCATAATCATACAGGGCATGCTGGGGCTAGAAATCCAAAGTAAGGTGAGAGCCAGTTGGATGCAGGATATAGGAGATGAAATATGGTGTTATAGTTGCATGGAAACGTAGCTGGTACTCACAAAAGGTAAACGTAGGTTCACGCAATTTAAATATCTAAGCAAATATCCATAAAGCATCTTGCACCCAACTTAGCATGTACAGACAGGGTCTGACAGCTGACGCATCCAGTCAATGGTATGCTGCCCTAGAGTCATGATTTTTACCACTTGGCGTGGGAATGTCCACAGCTGAGCTGTTACTGCCTTGTAATATAGTAAGATATCTGATGAACTGCTTGTTGCCCAATTCGATTGGGAAATGCTTAATATTGCGATTACGTGACCACATGAAGAAGCTCAATTGTATGGTTTTGGCTCCTATTCAAATGGTTCAGAATAAATAAATAAACAAACAATATTCTTTAGATCTCAGACACTGAATCTTCTCTGGCTAGACATACATAAAGTTTTTGGCAAATAATCAGACTTCAAAATCAATGGGAAGAGGCACTGACCTTCGCAACTAGATGTGGGTATAATCCGGTGCCAATTAAAATACAAAATCTATTACATGTATATTTAACTGCAACAGTTTAGAATTGCATGAAAGCATCTGTGTTCATAGCTATAGTTTTTATAATTTTATACAGCAATGCCATACGATAGAGAAATTGCGTTAAGGATTTATCAGCCTTTGTAAATGAAATGGTCATTACCAATGCCAAAAATAATGATGCTATGCGGTAGGAAAAAAACAAAGTACTGCCAGTATAGGTTTTCTACAAAAAAAAGCTACAAATTAAAGAAACAATAGACATTTGGCCTAGGAATTGCGAAAATCTTACCTGTTCACTATCACTTTTATATTCTGCACTTGAGAGTTCATCTGCTGCATCTAATGGTGGCAGGAATCCATTGCTGACTGAACTCTGCTTAGAACTTCCCAATTTCAAGTGTCCAGTGCTCTCCTCCTTTAGTTTTATGGCATTTGCAACATTTAAGTTCTCATCTACAAGTTCCTTTGATTTGCCATCTTTTTTTTTTTTTTTTTTCTTCTGTTGATAAAAATATTTAGGTGAAATCTGAGGTCTAAACAGTTACTTACAAACCATTCCTTTCTGAAGGCAAACATTAACAATTTCATTTGAACACGAGGCAGAAAAGTTATCTAATACATCAAAAACAAACACTAACAAGACTCTAGTGTAAGGTTTAAAGAATTTTTGCATTTATTCAATACAATAAAGACTAAGATTTTCAAAACACTAGCTTCCCATAAAATCTGACCTTTGACAAACTATTGCACTCTTAAAGAACAAATCTTAGCAACAAATAAACAAGCAGAGGCCTTGCAAAATCTACTTGCCCACTTGCTATGGTGTGTCATGTTTTAGGAAGCCAAGCTATTTGTATGACCTACTTGCCCCCAAGTCAACTATACAAACATTTCCAAATATATTTCAGTAGTTGTCAAGGTCCATTTTGCGTACTTTTGCGTTATGGAAAAATATTTTAATAGGATGAAAACAAGTCAGAACACTTTGCTTGGTGATGTACAAATTATAAATATTTTCTGAAACACAATTTTCACAGCTTATTGTTAATAGACTATATAGTTTTATCATTAAAGCTGCAAGTTAGTGGGAAGGTTTTTGAACATTTATTGGAAACTTACTGTCTGTAAATGACAGTAAAATAACACATCATGCTTTAGTAATATATTTATTAAAAGTGAGTGTTTAAACAAACTGAGAAATACTCCTGCCCCAATGGCAGTGCTATTAGTAAACTAAGAGGCAAGTCATTGATCATATGTACCCTACGTGTGCACTATATTCTTATTATACTTCAAGCAAACGTTTTGTGTATTTAATCAAAGACGATTTTTTTTGTACAGCAGAAATGCTGAAATCACATTTGAAGGTGCACTCATCTGAGAAGGAAGAAAAAGGCTACTGTAAAATAAAATATTTGCCTAGAATCACAGAATTTAAGACCCGTTTAGGGGTCAAGTACATTACAGGTAGGTCGAGTAGATTACTCAAGTTACTCGACCTGCAGGGCTAGTAATTTTTTTTTTTTTTTATCTTTTGAGGCCTGAAGCATTACAAAGACAAGGCTTTTGTATAGTGCATGCACACAGAACCAAACATACAGGCCCATTTTCACAAATGTGTGTCAGGGACAAAGATACCTGTGCACACATCTATTTCAAATGGCCACAAGAACCACCACACAGCCAGATGTTTAATGCAATTTGTAACTTCTTCACAATTACTAACATACACTGATGGTAATGCAATGCAACACCCTCCTACATGAGCTCAGCAGTGCTACCACATCTGTAAGGAAATGCCTCCTTGGCATGGTTACCCCCTGACTTTTTGCCTTTGCTGATGCTAAGTTTTGAATTGAAAGTGTGCTGAGGCCTGCTAACCAGGCCCCAGCACCAGTTTTCTTTCCCTAACATGTACTTTTGTTTCCACAATTGGCACACCCTGGCATCCAGGTAAGTCCCTTGTAACTGGTACCCCTGGTACCAAGGGCCCTGATGCCAGGGAAGGTCTCTAAGGGCTGCAGAATATCTTATGCCTCCCTGGGGACCCCTCACTCAGCACAGACACACTGCTTGCCAGCTTGTGTGTGCTAGTGGGGATAATGAGTTCCTTACTTCATTAAATCCATAACCAACCCTGCTCTGTCCAACTATCAAAACACAGACTCCCTATCTGGAAGAATAGGGGTAAATGTTAGCCATCTTCAACTGTAGCATGCAGAAAAAAAACCTGTTTCTACTATGCTATACTTAACCTTTCAGTGTGGCAGATATCCACCTGCATGCAGTCTCTCTCACACCATTCTGCAGTACACGCTTCAATGAAGCATTCTGAAAAAATGTTTTAAATTCTCAAAAACATTACCCAGCACCGCTCATGTAGGTCATTATACAACAAACAACCTGCACAACGGGCATTGCGAAACGGGTGCTCACAATACCAGTGTAACTAGGAGGGCTTTGTGACCTCGTCAGGGGAACCAAGTACTATATAAGTTGCACAACACTATAGTGGGCAACAGACCTTCAGCCCCAGTGAGGCGTGCCAAGGCCCATTTGCTGCAGCACTGTCCAAATTTAGGGAGGTACTGGGACAAGGTAATAAGGAATTTGAAGAGATCCTATGAGATAACAAGGTCCAGTGTCACTCTGTCAAGCCTTCCAATGTGGGAGCAAGAACTCAAATAGAAGGGAAACAATTTACTATAACCTTTGTGGTGGCTCAGGGCAAGAAAATCCCATCATCGTTCCGGCGAAAATAACAATATCAGAAGCAGCCCCCAAATCGTATTAGACAGACTGGACTTCGCACATATCTATTGTGTAGCTGGAATACAAAGAGCTACACCAACCACACTACACGAGACACCTCCAAATCATACCATGGAGATAACCAATGTTGAGCCTGAGGAATGGAAGCGATCTAACAGAGTAATGTATCAATCCGAGACAATGGGCACCTTACCTAACAATACATGCCTGGGTGAACTACAGACTGAATACTGCAACGTGTTTACACTAGACTTGGTAAAGACTTATGCGTCAGCACCAGAAGGGAGGGATGGGGATGAGAAGGGAAGTAAGTAAGAGTCAGTAATAGCAACAATATCACCTTGCCTGCCAGTGGTTGAAGGCAAAATTATGACTACCCGAAAAATCAATACATTAATTTGAACGCCAAGTATAGCTTAAAAAAAAATAAAAAAAATACATAAAAAAAGAAAACTTATCTGCAGAGTGCAGCCAATTCTTGAAATCTCGAGAACCATCAATCGGAGATATAAATATATTTTGTTCTTGTAGCAATTTCTCATTAACACAAACCCCATTCAGGTCTTAGTCAGCGATGCAACCCAAATGCACCAGTATTCTGGAGTGCAGGCGAGGAAAACGAACTCTTCAGTCAGTAGAATGATGTAATAATCAGAAAAATCTATGTGCATATGTATACGGAGGAATCGTAAACATTGAAGGAGCCCTGAATGTCATGAACCAAACATCTAGGCCCCTCCAACATTGGTGTGCTTACAACGACCACAAAATAAGCCAAGGCCAGTCCTAAATGTGCTTGTGCCCCAGACAGCTGTCTTAAAGTTAATGCAGCATTTTGTGTACCTAAATACTTTCCACTCATTTTTATGGTCTGCCTTCAAAGTTTGGATTGGGCAGAAGAATGCTTCCACAATAAAACGTGTTTGCCCTCAAAGGAGGTGTGATTACTTTGTTTATCCAGCTACTCAAGTTTGGATTTTTAGGGGAGCACACACATGGTATTGGAATGGTATAGAAGTGTCTTAAATAAATTATCTACATCTGTTGTTCTTTGGCAGCAGCATGAAAAGGGTCTGGCTTGACTGTGCACTGGTTTGTTTTTTCATTAAAAAACAAGAAACAAAGAAAAAATTCCAGCTGAACAAAAGTGTTTTATACTTGCACTTCTTTCTGTTGCAGAGTTCTACGTTTTCAAAGGTGCATGGAAATATTAGAACGTGTATGAACATAAATAAGGAGCCCATTTGGTAGAACTCTAACTTCAGATTGCAATTTAAATTGGGGGCTGTTTCAGTAAACAGAGAACATGTCTAAATTGTCAACACAAACGTACAGTTAGCACAATGAAGAATACAGATATAAAGGATAAACACTACCTGTTCAATGTCACTTTTATGTTCACTGCTTTCTTCACCAGAATCTGAAAAGCATTTGGACTCCGGGAGTCCACTGCTGACAGATGTTCTTTTGGGACTATGATCTTCCAACTGGCAGCTGCTATTTTGTTTTTTCATCTTCTTGGATTTAGGAGCATTAAGGCTGTCAGAGTCATCGTCTTCAAGATGTTTCAACTTCTTTGACTTTTTTTGTTCCTTGGACTTTTTCTCTTTCTTTTCCTTCTGTAAGAATACAAAATATGTAGTTAAAAATAAAACAGAATGCAACACTTTGATTTATCAAGAACACAAAAACGAGAGACCTGGCACATTTACACTTGCAACCAAGGAAAAATCGGCCATTCTCTGATCATATCCAAGAACTGTTTGACGTCTCAAAATAGAGGAATGGTCATCACAGAAAGACTAGAGAGTGGTGGGAAGAGGAAAGGGAAATTTAAGAGCTTACAACGTATCAAATTTATCAATGAGCTACACTCTGCAGCCCATTATAAGTGGTGTAAGCGGAATGTCTCTGTAGACAGACTGAGAATGGGCTAATACAGCACTGTTTATTGGCCCCACTCCTCTGCCTCCTGTATTTGTACGCTCATCCGAGAACGATTGCCAATTCTCCAGGTGTCCTTACAATGCAAGAGTTACTCCCAATTCATTCTTACATGTGTGCCAGTTACATGATCCTATTTGATCTTACACCTAAGGGTACTCAAACTTAGTAGGTCTAGGATAAACTGCAGGTCTATGCAACTTCCCAGACATTGAAAATTAAATGTTCAAAAAATGTAAGGTGGTGATGTTTAGAGGGAAAACACAAGAGGAGAGGTAGTGTGACCTGGAAACTGAGTTAGAGGTAGAGGTAGAAGGCAAGTGTAGAAACCTACCCTTATTTGGGAAGTATCTTCTTCATCAACCTAAGCATTGCATCCCTTGCGATTCAACCGGAAAGGTAAACAGGGATGTGGAATTCCTATGCCCGACGCCCGGGACACCTTGTTTGGGGTCAATGGCAACAAGTTTTTATGTTTACTTTGTCCTTGGGACAAGTAGGCCCAACCCCCTGCAGCACAAACCCTTTGGCTGCCCGTTTACAGAGAGTGGAACTCTCTGCAGCTGAGGTAATGTGTTTCCAAAAGATAATGCTGTTCGAACTTGTATTTATGGTTCATTATTTGAAAGCCTTCATTATTAGGGTGCGTGCTGTAAATAAATGTTTTAAAGGTCACACTTCACTACGGACGTTGGTTCCAGTACAAAAAAAAAAAGTGTACACACATGTTTGAAACGTTTAGGCTAAGAGGCTAAGTATAATGCTCCCAGAATGCTCTCTGATTATATGCAAATGAAGTGTCATTTAGTAAAATGTGTTGATGCATGCTAGTATTTCCCAAAAATATTACTAATGGAAAATCAGTGCAACCATTTTCAACACGATTATGGGAAGCAAGAAAATAAACAAACACTGACAAAGCCAACTGATCTGACATATTTTTATAAGTCTTTTAGTTTCATCAATGCGTGTCTTGTTTTGACATGGCTTTTGTAACACTTTATTGTTGTGGGAGCTACCAGGCCCTCAACATCGTAACAAACATTGGCAAAACCCCCCCAAAAAGTTTTTGAACTCTTAAAGCACACGTTGCCACCAGCGGCATAACAAAGGCCCCGCAGCCGCCCTCCAGGGGGCCCCTTCAGCACAGCACCTGCCCCGAGTCTGGAGAGGGGGCTCCTCCATGTTCTTTGCAAAGGGGCACCCTCCAGTTTCGTTACGTCACTGATTGCCCCTGTAGTTCCTGACACTGAACAAAACTACTTTGTGTGGCAATATGCTCCTTGTGGAAGAGCAGAATGCGATCACTCACAGTAAAGCCAGCCGAAAGAGAGAGAAATAGAAGTTTAATAAAAACAAAATGTCTTTGTTAACACCAGACCTAATTAGGGACCAAGACCCACATGTAGGAAGCTTTTTGCATGTCGCAAACAGCGACTTTCGCTGTTTGCGACGTGCAAAAGCACATTGCGATGCACAAACCCAGTTTTGCGATTCAGTAACCTGGTTACCGAATCACAAAACGGGTTTGCGACTCGCAATTAGTAAGGGGTGTTCCCTTCCTAATTGCAACTCGCAGTGCAATGTAGGATTGTTTTGTGACCGCGAACGCGGGTGCAAACCAATCGCAGTTTGCACCCATTTCAAATGGGTGCTAACACTTTTGCGGAAGGGATCCCCATGGGACCCCTTCCCCCCATTGTGAATGTCACTGTAAAAAAAATTTCAGAGCAGGCAGTGGTCCTGTGGACCACTGCCTGCTCTGAAAAAATGAAACTAAAACGTTTCATTTTTCGTTTTTGTTATGCATCTCGTTTTCCTTTAAGGAAAACGGGCTGCATTACAAAAAAAAAAAAAAAAACCTGCTTTATTGAAAAGCAGTCACAGACATGGTGGTCTGCTGTCTCCAGCAGGCCACCATTCGCCAGGGGGTCGCAAATTGCGACCCACCTCATGATTATTCATGATGTGGGCATTTGCGAAGCCCTTGCGAATCACAGATGGTGTCAAGGACACCATCCTACATTCGGATATGCGACTCGCAATTTGCAGGTCACAAATCTGAACCTACCTACTTGTGACCCCAAATTCTTAAAGAAAGTCACAAAAGTGCACCCATGGTATATGTCGTACCCCTATAAAATATTTGTGAACTGTATTTTAGCATGGGTAAATACGATGTGTAGATTTGCTCATGTGAAAATCTATTGAGCATTTGCAAGTTCATTTTCCCTCCAGCCACTTTCTTCCCAACCCTGGAAGAAGTTCTAATTCTGCCATTGTCAGGAGTAAATGTCCAACCTTTCTTGTTATGGGAAAATATTAGAGAGAAGCTGGTAAAAATCTTTAAAACATGCAGGTTAGTAGGTTTGCAGACTCAAAGGCATTCCAGCCCTGGAACTATTGGTTACTGCTTCCTCCAGCCCCAGTATGCAGATCTGCAGAAAGGTGGCAAAATAAGGAAATTGCTACAGTAGGGATTGAAACTCCAAGTATTCAAGCCCTACTATGGTAGTAGCCCTGGCATAATCAGAGAGGCTATTAATTGCTGCCATAATTTGTCGCCACACTACATGGCACCAAAGGGACAAGTAGATCTTTTTACAGGACAAGTAGATTTGAGAAGCAACCTGTCCCCTGGACAAGTAGATATTTTAATAAATTCCACACCCCTGGGTAAAACATTAACCCATTGTATGGGGTGCAGGGAAAAATAGGTTCCCTCAGAAATAAAGTGTAGTTGACTTTTGGGATTTATAATCTATACAGTTAATTTCCTGACTGCGCTACTATACCCAATCACAATTGTACCTCAAATGTCATGATCCCAGCTAAACATAGTAAAGTGGAAAATATTGTGTAGATTATGTGCATGAACTCTTCTATCCCAAGTTTTACGTTTAGATCTGATGAGTTCCTGTGCTCTTGCTTTTTGCCACAGTAATCTGGAGGCAATATTGATTATTAAATGCCATAGTGAGCTCATTTACCAGCATTTAAACAAAGATTTGTTTATTAGGAAAAAAGGGTGCATTCATTCCATATAAACCTTGAATATGCAGTGCAACTTTGTAAGTTTAGCTATAATTTGTACAATGAACTGGTCTTTTTTCCAGCTAAAGAAAGTTCCAAGATATGTAACTTCTTGAGTGAGCTTTGATTTGGCTACAGCTGCTATTTTTAAATATCTAGATTTGAAAAAATTAAGTAACTCGTCTAAGTTTCTTGAGCAGAGAGATCAAAGAATAATTTTGCTGCGGAGATTCAATGAGCTCCAGCTAAACACCAATTTGGGAGCATGAAAGTGTTCCATTTTATCAGAGCACATTTGCCTCAGTGGTATTCAGGAACTCAATCATGTCTTATTTGTTAGGCCTTAAATGAATGTTTGTTTTTTTTTTAGATCTCCTGTTTATAAAGTAGAATGCAAGATCCTTGAACGTGGTGTCAACATATTTTTTTAAGGACTTCTTTAAATGAACGTCTTTCTTTTGTTTTATTCTTTATAAGCATTTTACATTTCTTTTGCATTAATTTGTATTAATGCTGAGTTTCATCTGGCCTGGATTGTTGTGTTAATCTCGTTTGAGGTCAAGAACAATTAATAAAAGTCTGGGTTATCTTCAGAATGAAAATAATTCAGTTGTTAGGATCACCCACAAGATGGGGACAAGACATTAAAGGCTCGAACCTGACTTGAACTAGATGTTTGACTAAGTCCAAGGGCTTCTTGGACCCTCATCCACATTAAAAAAACAAAAAAAAACAAACACAAGAGCTCAGCAATGAGCTTTTTGCATTTTGATTATGGGAGCTCAAAATACAAAGAGCCCACAGCAGTGGCATGACCATCCTCTGCAGTGGCATTGGAACAATGCTTACAGACGGGGTAAAAGTCATTGTCATCGCTTGACTAAAGTTCCTTGACTGTTCCTACCAAGCTTCTGATAAATACTGATATTTGCAGTTCACATTGTAAAGTAACCATGCCTTTATGAAGTATGTGAAAGTAAACATCGGGGACATCATGGCATTCTCCTTTCTTCTGTATATCAGCAAGAACGCCAACAGTTAAATGTAAAAATACACTAAATATGCAATAGGAGAATTAATTCACAGATTGCCGTTTTATAAGAATTACCAGGACTTTGTCAAATGAAGTTGCTTGTCATGAGAGTTTGTACTTGAATGCAGGCCTCTTCCCTGTCATTCCAACAACGATTTATGGGGTGCTGAAGCACCCCTGCACCCCTACTTTGAGGGCCGCTGCTCCTCTGATGCATTGAAACAGCTAGCCACGGTCTTCAGCACTTGAAAGGTTTGTGTCTAACACAAGAAGAAACATTGCAGTGTTTGCTTTGCTTCTCCTTTGTAGACATGGCATTTCCAGTACCTCTTCTGCCACTGTTTTTCTTTTTTTTCTTTTTAAACAACCCGCTGACCTGTAGGGAGGAGGAGAAGGAAGGAAAGACGGTGGAGAGTAAAAGATGGATGGGTAGCAATAAATAAAAGACAACAGAAAAAAAGAAGGAGGAGACAGAGTGACAAAGACCTAGAATGGCAGTGTCATAAGGAAAAAAAAGTCAGGGTAGTGAAAAGAAAATGAGTATAAGATATAGAGCAGTGGTTCACAACCTGTGGTCCCGGGACCCCTGGGGATCCGCGAAGCCTCCTCAGGTGGTCCGCAACTGCTTAGAAAATTAAATAATATTAATAAATTAGGTCCATAGCTTTTAGCGATGATTCGGGGGGGGGGGGATGGGTCCCCGGATTACCAAAATGATTCAGTGGGAGTCCCCAGGTTCCAGTAATGATAAAGTGGGGGTCCACAGAAGTCTAAAGGTTGGGAACCACTGATATAGAGACAAAGATAGAACAACCAAAGCAGAGAGGGAGTGTGTGAAAGGAGGAGTGTGACAGTCAGAGACTGAAAATGTGAGATAATGAGTTACAGTGAGACCATTTAAGTATGAGAGGGAGTGCGAGTAAGATGGTGTAAAAGAGGCAGCGTGTATGTATCACATGTGCAGCACTCACTAGGCTGAAAGGCCTTTAAACCACCCCCCGACCCCCCCCCCCCCCGCCCACCGTTGTGTTTCTTAGCAAGGGCTGCTGCTGCTCCCAAAACACGCTATTATGGATCTGATGTGTGCTTGGCTGTCCTGGAGATAGGACCTCAGTTGCAGCCTACCACTAATTATTTCTCAGCTCATTCAGACATTGATGCGCATAAAAAGTATGAGAACTTTTATCCCGAGTGCCATGGGGTAGAAATGTGCATAGAAAGAACAACATTCTGCAACTGAGTTGTTGGCATAACATGCAAAGCTTAAATGAAAATTAACTGCTAAAGTAAACCAGTGGGAAATGCATTGTTTTACGTTATGAAAGTTATGATGGTTAATACTAACACTGCAGAACTCTGTAACCAGGCAATAACAGAACTGAATACTGGCTGGTGCAGTGGGAAAAAGTGACGTATTTAGAGTGCTGGAAGGTCTTATCTTTGTCCGAAAGGATTGCAAATATGAAAGTCCTTATTTTTTAAAAACTGCATTACACACAGAAATAAGATTGGCTACGGCAAAATGTACAACGACATCAAATGCCCTTAGTTAGCTTTAACACTGCTCAATAGCTGCCCCGCCACCAATCGTCCCAACTGCTCCCGCTGCTGTTCCCGCTTTGCACCCTGCCCTCGGTCCTCCATCCCACGTGTAACGTGTCATGAGGGCCACGCCTAAGGCCCAAGGGAAATGATCATGCGTGCACTTGGTTGCTGGTCTAGGGGGAAACTGCATCAGCGCAGCCCCTACTTTATTACATAAACTCGGCTCCGTGTTCCATCCGGACACACGGAACTGGATACAAATAAAATGAGTCCGGGTGGCTCTCTACATCCCTCCCATGTTTTACTTCACAGAGAAGAGAAGAGAAACAGAACAGAAAACGAAGAACGCAAGGATGAGATATACGCACACAAAATACCAAAACAGAATAAAAGGATACAACGTCTCAGGGATGAAACCCCGCTGGTGAGCAAGCAATGATGACCCAATGTTGTTTCCTAGGAACCCAAAGTACAGAAAGTCTCTGAGCTGACTGTTCGGCACCGGGTTGGGGTGCAGATGATAACATCCACTGCTAGGAAGGGATCCTTCTTGACCGGCGTTTTCAGCATCAGCAAAATAGCATGTACAGTTTTCGCAAAAATGACAATAAGCTATTTTAAAACTAGACAGTGCAAATTTCAACAGTTCCTGGGGAGGTAAGCGTTTGTTAGTTTTGCAGGTAAGTAAACCACCTACAGGGTTCAAAGTTGGGTCCAAGGTAGCCCACCGTTGGGGGTTCAGGGCAACCCCAAAGTTATCACACCAGCAGCTCAGGGCCGGTCAGGTGCAGAGGTCAAAGTGGTACCCAAAACACATAGAAGGGGGTGCCCCGGTTCCAGTCTGCCAGCAGGTAGGTACCAGCGTCTTCGGAGGGCAGACCAGGGGGATTTTGTGGGGGACACAAGTCAGCACAAAAAGGACACCCTCAGCGGCATGGGGGCGGCCGGGTGCAGAGTACAAACAGGTGTCAGGTTTGCAATAGGTTTCAATGGGAGACCCAGGGGTCTCTTCAGCCCAGCAGGCAGGCAAGTGGGGGGGGGGGGGGGGGGGGCGCTCCTCGGGGTAGCCTCCACCTGGGCAAGGGAGAGGGCCACCGTGGGGTCGCTTCTGCACTGGAGGTCGGATCCTTCAGGTCATGGGGGCTGCGAGTGCAGTGTCTTTACCAGGCGTCGGGTTCTTAGAAGCAGGCAGTCGTAGTCAGGGGGAGCCTCTGGATTCCCTCTGCAGGTGTCGCTGGGGGGGGGGGGGGCTCAGGGAGGGTCAACTCTGGCTACTCACAGGGTCGCCAGGGAGTCCTCCCTGCAGTGTTGGTTCTCCGCAGGTCGAGCCGGGGGCGTCGGGTGCAGAGTGGAAAGTCTCACGCTTCCGGTGGGAAACGAGTGGTCTTTAAAAGCTGCTTCTTTGTTGCAAAGTTGCAGTCTTTATGGAACAGGGCTGCTGTCCTCAGGAGTTCTTGGTTCTTTTAGATGCAGGGTAGTCCTCTGAGGCTTCAGAGGTCGCTGGACCCTGGGGGACGCGTCGCTGTTGCAGTATTTCTCGAAGTGGGGAGACAGGCCGGTAGGGCTGGGGCCAAAGCAGTTGGTGTCTCCGTCTTCTCTGCAGGGCTTCAGGTCAGCAGTCCTTCGTCTTCAGGTTGCAGGAATCTATCTTGCTTGGTACTGGGGGCCCCTAAATACTCAATACTGAGGGGAGGGGGGCACATCCCTAATCCTATTGGGAGAATCCTCCATCTGCAAGATGGAGGATTTCTAAATTTAGAGTCACATCAGCTCAGGACACCTTAGGGGTTGTCCTGACTGGCCAGTGACTCCCCCTTGTTTTTCTCATTATCTCCTCCGGCCTTGCCGCCAAAAGTGGGGCTGTAGCCGGAGGGGGCGGGCATCTTCACTAGCTGGAATGCCCTGTGGCGCTGTAACAAAGGGGGTGAGCCTTTGAGGCTCACCGTCAGGTGTTACAGTTCCTGCAGGGGGAGGTGAGAAGCACCTCCATCCAGTACAGGCTTTGTTACTAGCCACAGAGTGACAAAGGCACTCTCCCCATGTGGCCAGCAACATGTCTGGTGTGTGGCAGGCTGGCAAAACCAGTCAGCCCACACTGGAAGTCGGGTATGTTTTCAGGGGGCATCTCTAAGATGCCCTCTGGGGTGTATTTCACAATAAAATGTACACGGTCATCAGTGTGCATTTATTGTGCTGAGAAGTTTGATACCAAACTTCCCAGTTTTCAGCGTAGCCATTATGGTGCTGTGGAGTTCGTGTTTGACAGACTTTCAGACCATATACTCTTATGGCTACCCTGCACTTACAATGGCTAAGGTTTTGCTTAGACACTGCAGGGGCATAGTGCTCATGCACCTATGCCCTCACCTATGGTGTAGTGCACCCTGCCTTAGGGCTGTAAGGCCTGCTAGAGGCGTGACTTATCTATACCTGTAGGCACTGTGAGGTTGGCATGGCACCCTGAGGGGAGTGCCATGTTGACTTGGTCATTTTCTCCCCACCACCACATACAAGCTGGCAAGCAGTGTGTCTGTGCTGAGTGAGGGGTTCCCAGGGTGGCATAAGACATGCTGCAGCCCTTAGAGACTTTCCCTGGCATCAGGGCCCTTGGTACCAGTTACAAGGCACTTACCTGGATGCCAGGGTGTGCCAATTGTGGAAACAAAGGTTTAGGGAAAGAACACTGGTGATGGGGCCTGGTTAGCAGGCCTCAGCACACTTTCAAATCATAACTTGGCATCAGCAAAGGCAAAAAGTCATGGGGTAACCATGCCAAGGAGGCATTTCCTTACAGTCGGTGATGGTTAAAGTAAGCCATTGTTGACTTGTCTAGCAGCGCTGTCTTGATGTCAGCAAACACCTTGTCCGCCATAGGGCTCCATTTCCACCGATGCCCAGTTTTTGTGAGCTGTCTGAGGGGTTCCGCCATGGTCGCAAGTTGCGGAATAAACCTTCCACAATAGGTTGCCATGCCCAGGAAGCTTCTAACTTCTGTGGTGTTTTTCGGAATCGACGCTTGACGGATGGCATCCGCTTTTACGAGGGTCCACCTGTAGACCATCTTTTGAAAAAACATAGCCGAATAACTCCACTGACGTCTGATAGAACGCACACTTTTTCTTGTGGAGTGTTAACCCTGCCTCTGATAACCTCTGCAGTGTAGCCCTGAGGTGTCGATGATGTTCTTCTCTGGTTTTGGAGTAGATGAGGATGTCATCACTCAAATTGATCACCCCTTGCAGTCCTGAGAGCGTCTCCCTAATCACATTTTGGAATAATTCGGCAGCCGAAGATACCCCAAAGCTCAGTCTCTTGTATCGCCGAAGTCCCACATGCGTTGAAAAAGTAGTGATATTCCTGCTGTCAGGTTCCAGCTCCAGCTGATGATACCCGGCATTGAGGTCCAATTTCGAGAACTACTGTGCACCATTCAGATCCGCTATGATATCATCCACCGTAGGCGTTATATGCTGCTCTCTTTTAATGGCCTTATTGGGGAGGCGCGTATCAACACAGACGGATGGCGCCAGGTTGCTTAGGGCTTGGCGCTATTACCAACGTCCCGTAACAACACCCACGGTTTGGGCCCTTCTACCTTCTCAATCACTCCTTGGTCTTCAAGCAGCTGTAGTTCCTTTTCCACGGCTGGTCGCAGATGAAACGGAACGCGTCGGTGTCTGAGGGCAACGGGTGTAACTCTGTGATCTATGTGTAACTTGACACTTTTACCTTTGAGTCGCCACAGTCCTTCAAAGAGCTGCGGAAATTCGTTAACCACGCATTCGAGTCATATACCGCACCCTTTAGAGGAAGTGGCTCTCTGCCCCCATAGTTGTAAATTTTAGTGGTAGTTGGGGCAAGCGATGGTGCTGGAGTCAACTGTCTGAACAGAGTCTCATCCATCACATTCACAGATGCTCCTGTATCTATGAGCACCATCGCCGACTTGCCGTTGATCTGGACTTTGCTCATGGGTGGTGGTCGCTTTTTCTGTTGCCTCCCACCAGTGAACGAGATCACAAAAATGTCTTCGTCTTCATCCTCTTCGAAGGCTGGAGTTCTTTGAGCTGTGGTCTCACCAGACTCAGTCTCCTTGGTCACGCTTCTAACCTTGGTGTCCCTTCCTTTCTGGTTTCCTTGCCTGCCTTTACCTGACCTGCCCACTCTCGCAAGTGGTTATCTTTGCCGCACTTGTCGCATGTTTTTGCTTTCGCTGGGCACACCATTGGTGGTTTGTAATCATACCCGCAGCTTCTGCAGACTTGTGCGCTCTGTCTGACAAAGTTCGCCTTTCGCCCTGAGGGTTGGCTAATTTGGAAGGCATCTACCTGCTCTTCTTTCACCTGGACTGGATGGATGTGCGGTTGACGCAGCTGCCAGTGATTGTCCCCTTACTGCCGCCATGGCATCCGCCCTCACTGCTGATAGCTCGCGTGAACGCGCCAACACCAAGATGTCATCGAGGGGCATACCTTGCTGGCGTTGGATGAGCTTCTTTAGTGCATTTGATCGGCATCCTTGAATAATCTGTGCTCTGATCTCCTCTTGTTGATTAAGGCCTACACTCGAGCTTGCTAGTTTCCTTAGTCGTGCGTAGAACATGTCCATTGACTCGGCATCAGTTTGTTGAGCCTGCAGGAGTTTGAAACGCTCAAAGTCTGAATTTAGTTGCGGGTCAAAATGCTTGTTCAGAGCTTCCACTGCCGCATTGAAGTCCGACTTATCGCCAGTGTTAGGGAGTGCATCAAACAATTCTTGCAGCTCATCTCCTCCCATGAGCAGCATAAGAGATCTGTGCACTGCGCCGCCCGTCTCTCTTGTGGCGCAGAACTAATTTTCTAATCTGTTTAACCATAGGTGCCATCTTGGAGAGTCTGTGGGCGGGTCAATCAGTTGGCTGAATGGGGGCAGCGCCGTTACTGAGGAGTGAGCACTGGCAACTGGGGGTTTTCCTGCGGTGGGGCGCTCATGATGTTCCTATTCTTATTATAGTGGTACCTCTTTTTTTTTCCCCCCACACGTGCTCTTTCCTCTATGGGGTGTTCTGTACCTTTTTTTAGGGCCTTCTGCCCTCCCTTCTTACTGGACTAGGGCTCCTGTGCTGCGTTCCCCCTCCCTGGGGAGGGCAGCCTGAGCGGCTCGCTCCCTGGAGGTGGGGTGTGCGCGTGTGTTGAGCCGTGCACAGCCCCCACGTGGTGCTGCAGGGGCTCTGGGTACGAGCGTGGTCTTCGCTCCGGTGCCGAAGGTGAGGCCGCTTGCAATCTTTTCTTTCCTGCGCGCGCCCCTTTCAGGTCACGGCAAATCCTTACGGGGCTCCAGGACACAGTCGGGAGATTCTTATCGGAAGGGAGGCGGGCGTGCCTCACAGAACAGGGCGCGGCGCGCTTCTTGCCTGTTCGGCCGAGCGCCCGCCTGGCTGCACACCTGCTCGACACCTTTTTCAGCGGGGCATGAAGTCGCTGCCCCGGTCTTGTTATTTTCCACTACCAGGGCTGTCCATCGGCCGTCTCGGGACCTGGCTGCGACGCAGGGTTATCAGTAGCCCGCTCGTCACCACTGTAACGTGCTGTGAGGGCCACGCCTAAGGCCCGAGGGAAATGATCACGCGTGCACTTGGTTGCTGGTCTAGGGGAGAAACTCCATCAGCGTAGCCCATACTTTATTATATAAACTTGGTTCCGCGTTCCATCCGGACACGCGGAACTGGATACAAATAAAAGGAGAGTCCGGGTGGCTCTCTACACCATGCACGCTTCGCCAGGGGAGCAATAATCAGCCATTTACAGGGCTTTTCAAGTGCCCACAGCCTACAGCCCACTAGTGTATCCAGTGTACTCGCAGCTTGGAGTCCAACTAAGGACGTTTTTAAGCGGCTGACAGTGGTGTTTGAAGACAGCTGAAGAGTCGAGAAGTGGCCCCAGGGGGGGGGGGCTTGAGTGGGTCTGCAGTTACGAACATCACCCGGATGGCAGACAGTAAGTGGCGAGTGAGGAGAGTGGATGCCGATGGGAGTAAGAAGCGGAGATAGCCCAAATCCTCAACATCTGGTTAAAACTCACCCAGGCTACCACACATAGCTAAGAGACAAACAAGACTAGTTAAGGCTGACTGCTCTTTCAACATCTCCCTTGCAATTGCTGGCTGTATGTATTAGCCACCAGACTGAGGTCGGGGTAGGGTTAAGGCAGAGAGGTGCGTATGACCTTAGCTGCCATTACAACAGTAGGTTGAGCCCAGTAGCTATGGAAACGGGATAACCAGGTTCAAGAGTGGCTTGTGGCCCCAGTATGCTCTCTCCCTTTTGCCTCCCAACCCCATATCCAGCCTAGGGGTGGCATCCTGTGGTGTAGGCCTTGCATAGTTGGGCTAGTGTCTTGAGGCTGGGCTGAATAAGCATTGTGAGGATCAGAGGACGCCTTGCACTCCTGCTGTAACAAACACAGGCAACAGAATATGGACATTGGACCTCTGTCATGCTCATGCCCCATCACCCCCAAAGCCTCACTGGCCTGCTCTAAGCCAGGTGGTTGGTATCCACTGGTCATGCTGCTGGCTGTGTGGTTCACTGCCCTAGGGCCAGGCTTGGGGTCAAGTGAGGAGAAGCGGGAAGACCGTGGCAGCTGGAGTGACAAGCTGACCTTGAAGTTAAAGTGCTAATGACACAAAATTAGCTTAAAGGGGGCATCTCCCATTAATTATAAGCTCATGAAGTAATTCTGCGAGCAGGTGCGAGGAATTTTCTAGTTGAATCTCGAGGCTTAACTCTTTCTTTGAGAGCCTTGATGGACAACACTAAGTTGGGAGTGGTTGCATCCCAAGGGTTAAGCCAGGCAGGTGAGGAAGCAGCCAGATTAGATCCTGTGCAGCCTCCTCCCCCTAGAAGCTTCCCCACCCTAACAGGCTTTCAGTCATTTATCCCCTAATTAAAATACTGTTTCTCACCCCCAGCATTCTACTCAGTCATCTGGTAAAATAACAACATCAGGGAAGACCAGGCAACCACCTGTCAACAAATCTCAGAAACGTCCAACAAGGAAAACAAGCATTTGCAAAGCAATGAGACACACATTTGCTTGAGTGAGAGCTATTGGCATTGTAAATGCCTAACTGGACTTTTCTTGCCAAATAAACTGGTCAGCCTGCCTCAAATTTTGGTATTTTCCTGCCACATAATTCTAGTGGCTCTGCATATAACACAGCTCTTCCATTTACCTTCTTCCACTATCTTCAGCCAAAAATGAAAATGTTGGCATTTAGCATCCTAATTTAAATCTGCCATGTTAATTCCAACAGAATACCACTTTCACCACCCCATTGTCAGAGCTGCTGGCTAGCTAACACAATTCCCCCCCAAAAAGACAAAAGACAGCCACAGAGGAGTAACAAGAGAAATAAACTGGAAGTGTCACCCAAACATATCAAGAGTGTTCAAACAGGCATAGTGTAATTAGGATGTTAAGTTGACCTGAATCATGGTCATAACTGCAATAACAAGAGATTACTAAAACATATCTAATTATCATGTAAGCCCAATAAAAACCCTTTATCAGAAATAAATGTTTGGCATAAGACTAATGCTCCGAACAGCCCCTAGAGGACACCACAATGAAAATAGCATTTGTAAGAAACATGGTCATGTAACCCTATAGTTAGCCCCTAGAGGGCATAACCATACGAAAAGAAAATATCAGAAAGTAATGCAGCCAGACCATATATTTAGCCCCTAGAGGGCCTAGCACATTATACATTTTTAGGGCTAGCAAGCCTATTGAAATGAAATTACAAACAAGGCCTTTAAAATACAAGCAACTACCATATGTAAAACAAACAACCATGAGAGAGTTTACAAAGACAATGAATGTGGGAGGAGTTATTATTTTGGAGTCCCCACTATTAGAGTGTAGGGACCCAGAGATGATGTAGAGACAACGCGCACGTTGTGGTGAATGTTTTGAAGATGGTCTCCCTGTCCTAGGACCACCACAGGCTGAGTTATGAGCAAAAATGTTTTGTCAAAGTAATGCCCTGCAAAGCATTATGGGGCAAGTTTTTGTGCCTGTGAATATTGTAGTATGTTGACTGTAACGCTCAGACCACCCCCAGGGGAAACTACAATAAAAATAGCACTTGTAAGAAACAGTCATGTAACCATATAGTTAGCCCCTAGAGGGTATAATCACATACAAAGAAAATGGCAGAAAGTAATTTAGTGTAACCATATATTTAGCCCCTAGAATGTAGTGCAAGCAAGCAGGCCAACTGCAATGATATACCAAACAAGGTCCTTAAAACAAAATTACAGCCAGCTGCAAAACAAAAGTTCCAGCCATCAAAACTTAAAAAGACACTGAATGGTTGGAGGGGTTATTATTTTGAGATCCCCACTAACAGTCTGGGGATCCAGAGATGATGTAGACAGAAAGAGCATGTTGTGATGAATGCTTTGAAGGTGGTCTCTCTGTCCTAGGACCACCATATGCCGAGTTATGACCAAAAATGTTTTGTAAAAGTAACGCCCTGCAAAGCTTTATGGGGCAAGTTTGAGTGCTGCAAATATTGTAATATATGTTGACAGCAATGCTTAAAACAGCTACTAGAAAACACCACAATGAAAATAGCATGCGTCAGTAAAATGGTCATGCAAATAAATAGCCACGAGAAGGCATAACCACATGAAAAGAAAATGGCAGAAACTAATGCAGTGTAACCATATATTTAGCCCCTTAGAGGCCCTAGTGCATTACATTTTCTAGCAGGCCTATTGCAATATTATTACAAACAAGACCCTTAAAACACAAACTACGCCCAGGTGTAAAACAAACGCTCCCGCCATGAGAAATATCAATTAGACATTGAATGGTGGGAGGGGTTATTTTGGGGTCTCCCACTAACCTAGTGAGAGGACCCAGAGACAATGTAGAAAGAAAGACCACGCTGCCGTGAATGCTTTGGGGGTGGCCCCATTGTCCGAGGACCACCATACGCTGACTTATGAGCAAAAATGTTTGTTGTTTTTTTTAAATTAAAGTAATGACCTACAAAGCATTATGTGGCCCGTTTTCCCGAGTGCAGTGAATACCGTAGTGTTGGCTCTCCCGTTGTGTTGGGAGAGCCGCTTTGAGGATTTCTGTGTTTTTTTACGCAAATCATTTATAAATTACAAGTGTTTTTGTGAAAACTATTGAGCGTGAAGGGGAGAGAAAAGAAATACCTCTAATTAGGTAACGGTGTGAACAATGTGACCAGTGTTTCAATATTGCCGATGGAGTTCGCGCTGTGAGCACCATGGCTGTCATGAATCACAAAGGGGAGAGACAAAGGAAACAAATTGTTTGCCCACGTTGAAGTATGCCAGGAATCATGCACTAATCCATGCAGCAGGGTCAGTCTGCAAGACGGTAACAAAACCGCCCCAAGGCGGGACAAAGCATTTACCAGTGACAGCAAGACATTTTTGGAAGGCAAGCACACTAAGGAGTGAAAGTGATGGGCATGAGATAGGCATGGGTAAAAGCCTACAGAATACTTACAAACAGGTCGAAAAGCACTTGTGTGCTTGACCTAAAAAGGCACATAGAATCACCAGGACCAATTCACAAAGTCAGTTGATTATGTCTGGTTGTGAAGCATGCCCCAACTGCAGAGCAGAGATTTAGGACTACTGACATGATCCAGAAACATTACAGCCTTGATTGTAATTTTCCACTGAATTTTGACACATGCAAACTAAAAATTTTATTGTCAGGGCCAGATATTCCTCAGGAGCAGATGCCCTCCAAAGCTCACATTTCAGGAATTCCGATTTTAAGGTTAACATCACAATAGTTCAGAATGGCTAGATAAGGGGGAAGGGTTTTGTGGAGGAGACTGTGGGAGGGAGAACTGGAACGATACAGGCACTTAATTAGCAACAGCATCTCCAAGCAGAATCACTGCAATATCTTCTGTGCCAACCGATGGTATAACGATTACCTCCAAAGGAAAGTTCACTTCTTCCTAGCATTTCAAATGGCCCAATCCGTATATATATATATTTTTTTTAATCCAAGAAAAACAGAGGGCCTGATTTAGAGTTTGAAGATGGGTGTATGTCCATCAGAGCAACAGAAGAATTCACTCCATCACCCTGACAGACATCCTGTGGTCCAATGTGGTCCCACAGAAATTGCTTACCATTGGCAGGAACCACCGTCATGGAGATTCCTGCTAATGTTGTAAAAGTTTGAGGGACAACTTCAAACAGCAGGAGTTGTTTATGGAAAGAGTAAATCTAATGACCTTCACCCCACGGCTGTGGAGGCCATTATTTTATTTCTACTGTCCCTCACCACCACATTCCCGCTAGTCCGAGTTTTCCATCTAGACTGAGGAAGTACTGCATGAACCCAGATATTCTAAGTCCTTTACAATGCCTTTTTCCTCATTCCAAGGAGAAAACTGCAACCATTTAGCACCACCTCAGAGTATGTGGAAATTGATAGAGGGGAGGCCAGTGGAGGATGGACAGGTTGGGTGAAAGAGAGGGGAGTGGGATAAGGACAAGCTTCTGTCTGTTCTCTTCATGCTACTGCATGGTTCGGGCAGAGGACAGGCAGTGCAGCTGCAATGTATAACAATCACAAAGATGGCTTCTGCCTATAATCCAGAACCTAGAAATAATTAAAGGTCAAAAATCCAGTTTGTCCGAGAGAAGTTGTTTATTATTAAATAATTGTAAATCAGATGTTTCTAAAACTACTGCATTGTAGAGAATCCATTTGGATATGATCAGGAACATAGCTTCATTTTTTTTAAAGTATGTTTGCCTTTGTGTTACATCAAAAAAAAATTCTAAGTTAAGCATTCTGTTATCACAACTGCCCCAAGAAAAGTGGGAAAATGCATATATTTTCTCACAAAGTTCCAACTTTTTAGGTTTTTACCTCATTTGCATTGTGCTTTCATGACCACTTCTATGAATCCTCACACAAAGAAGCAATTAATATCCTCTGTTCTTCACAAGCTCAGACATTTTTTGGAGTCAATATATGCTCTCTAGAATGGGAAACGAAGCACACATATTCCTGTGGTGTCAGTAGAGTGCACAGAAAGGAAACAGGATACTGGAACCGTTTTCAAAGGAAATGCCCACTCTACACTCAGAAAAACTGTGCCAGTAGAGCATGCCTGCACACAGAGCTCAGAAACAGGGTTTTCTGGTTACAACTTTTTTGGCTACCAAACTGTATCTCACTCATAAAATCACCACGTTAGTGTACATAAGGCTGTTTTATACATAGTGTGCAGTGGGAGAAAAAGACATTTGTGCCCACTTTACACCCATAGACACTATGAAATTACAAACAGGGCTGCAGAAGCTTGGGTGGCCAGTTCTGTAATATGGATTGTGCTGGTGTTTAATGTGCATTAGTGTGACTATAAGGGGCATGCCCTCATTTGACTAGGGATTAGGCTCCAAGCAAATGAAGCAAGGGGGAGTGGCTTGGAGCCCATGGAGTAACACACTGTGAAAAGGCTCCCTGCTGGTGTCAGCCATCCAAAAGAATCCTGAGCCCATGGCCCCTGGAGACATAAGCTAATGCACCCTCGACCTAGCTGGGCTCCCCCATTAGGGTCGTGGTCATCGTTTGGTCCAGAGCCCTGATCCCAAAATGGCAACGCTCGGGGGAGCTGAGGGCTGAGCGCCTTGAATAAACAGATGGATCGACAGCACTGGACGAAGTGGCGACCCGCAGACCTGTAATCCCCAGAGTGAGAGGGGTGTGAGAGCCTGAGCCACGGGCCTAGGGACGAGAGCCTGCGGAGCGGGGAGGCACCCCAAATAGGCCAGATGGCCTATAACCGATGACTCTGGAAACACCTGGAGGCGGGCTGAAGGCCGAGAAAGGGGGAGCGAAGGAAAAAAAAAAAGCTGCAGAAAAGACAAGCTGCCCTGGGCTGTCACCTGCCCGCTGTCCCAGGAGGAGATCAGCACAAAGACCCTGGTGAGTGGGAGCGACGGAGCAGGTGTCTTCCTGGCCCCATGAAGGGGGGCTTCCGGGAGTGCTGCAACATTGGGCTCTGACTGACTGGAGGCAGCAGCGGAGCTCCACAGTCTTACTCTGTCCAGACCCTGAGCAGGCCCGGATCAAGGGTCATACATGTAATGGCTGAACGGGGGCCCGAGCGGGACAGCACTGTGGGACTCCTGACGCATAAGGAGAGAGCCGGGGACACCACAACCCCCCGCCCCCACACACATTCACACATTGCAATTATCCAGGAAACACACCTCACAGGTCAAAAAGTCAAAGCCACCACCAAGTGATGTAAGTGTATGCCACAACATAATTTGCATTTGTCAGAGGGGTCCTACTGTGGATTCACACCAGGGTCCCCTTTCAGAAAACAAAACTGATAGATCCAGAGGGCCACTACGTGTTGGTCTCTGGACAGCTGTAAGGTCAAGACATCACAATAGTAGAGGTAAAAGGACCTAACCACGATCAGGGGCCCTTTCTTGCATCATTATCAAATACACTAGGGCCTTACTTAACCGAAGCAACTCTTATGGGGGGGGGGGGGGGGGGGACTTAAACTGTGTCTCTAACACTGAGCTCGATAGATCGCATCCCCCGTTACCACACTCCCCAATAAAGCGCACAGCCAAAGCATTCACTAATGGGCAACACCACTGGGGCCTTTTGGACACAAGGAGAAACATCCACCCTATAGAACGGGATTACTCGTTCTATTCAAGACTATATGACCTTCATGTCAGACTGGATGCTTTCTTGGCATCCCCTGATGTCACAGCACTGTATGTGTTGCAGAATACCTATGCCGCACGGGATCAGACCACAACCCACTGTTGCTCTCGATAGTGCGCCATAGAGAACGCCCTTGAATACCAGACTGGGGGCTCAGGATGGGAACACTGGAAAATATGGCCTACCGACATCCAACTAGCGAGTCCATCCAAACCTATTTTGTGGATAATGATGCCACAGTGACCTCTCGAGCGGTGGAATGGTAGGCCTTTAAGACGGTGATCAGGGGTAAATGTATGGCCAAAGTGGTAGGGGTTAAGAGAACCCTTGAGAAGGAAATTAGGGAACACAAAGATACACTACAAAAGCCTAGAGCTGGAGAGGCCCAGGGACCCGAAATTAGGGCTGTTACTTTTGGTGGCTCTCTTATGGTTGGTGAACACCTCTCGAAAGAGTTCGCTAGAAATTGAGAATGAGAGGAACCCGATTATATCGACAGAGTTAGATAAATGCCAGATTTGCTGAACAGTATACCTCGCTATATGCCACGCCCACTGACCACATCTCTCCCTCACAGTTACGTTGCTTGACAGAGTTTCCACAGCTATCCAGAGCAGAGGGCCTGGCCCGGGGAAGTAATATTTCCATCCCAGAATCTAGGGTGCCATTAAAACAATGGCCATGGGGAAGGTGCTAGGCGGACGGGCTCCCAGCAGAATTTTACAGCACATATATGGATACACTAGCCCCCTGACTTGGTGCCTTTTATTCTGAGGCACTGGAGATGGGTTCCCTGCGCCCCCTCCACAAATAAAGCCAGTCATACCACTTCTAAAGACCAGGCGCCCTGCAGAAGATGTGCACTTCTACCACCCATTATCCATGATGAACATGGATTATAAAATCCTGAGCAAGATTCTCGACACATATCCTTCTACCACGTATAGACAAGTTGATATATCAGGATCAGACCAGCGTCATACCCCGCTGCAACACTGCCATCGGTATTAGACGTTTGATATCTATCCTCCAGCAACAGTCCCCAGAGGTAGAGAATGCAGTGATATTAATGGTCAATATTGAGATGGTCTTCAATGGGATTATTTATATCAAGTGTTGGAGAAAATGGGGGAGGGGAAGGGATTTATCAGATGGACACGATTGTTATCCACGTTACTACCGGCCCATGTTCAGAAAGGACGCACAATATCGGAGCCTTACCTAGTGGGAAGAGAAACAAGACAGGGTTGTCCACTATAACCCTTATTGTTTCTCATAGCAATAAAACCTCTGGCTCAAGCGGGGAGGACGGGTGATCACTACAGGGGGCTGGTAGTTGAGAGATGGGATCACAAGATAGCACTATACGTGGTTGATATGGTGCTCTTCCTTTGGGACTCCGATCAAGAGCTGAAGGGCTCGATAGAGTTACTTGAGAACTTTGGAGACCTAGTGGGTTGCGCATTAATTGGCAGAAATCCCACATCTTTCCGGTGCGGAAATGCACAGCTCCGACGAAGAACCAGCGGGGCCTATCCTGGGTGACATCCACTTTTAGATATCTTGGAGTAAAAATATTCCACGAGCCTGATGACATTCTAGAGGGCAATGTGGGACTTGCGATTCAGAAAACAAGCACACACACATTTTGGAGGATGTTCCCCCTGTCAGTGGCAGGAGAGATTGCCCTTATGAAGATGGTGGCCCTACCTCGCCTAACCTACCTCTTTGTCACCCTTCCAAAATATCTGCCTGGCTCCCTATTCCAAGAGATTAATTCAATACGGATATGGTTAATATGGGGAGCAGGTTGACAGAGAGTAACCTTGACTAAACTCCAGCGTCCCACTGACGATGGAGGTTTAGCAGCGCCTGATGTGGAACTTTATTACTTGGCGAGCCAGCTCCAATGGTTAGCACAAGGGATACATGGAGTGGTGCCTGATATCAGTGGGCTTTGGTTCCTACTAAACCCTAGGGGATGACACCCTGTGGGCCAAACAGAGATGCGGGTTGTGCAGAGCTGTTGGGTGTACAGCGTACGAGGTCTATCTTGCCCTATGCACCAGAGATACCCATCACTGGGCTGGCTGTACTCCCAGGAGGTCAGGCCTTTGCAGGCCTGTCAAGGTGGTCAGAGTATATTACAACACTTGAGGAGCTTTACTGAGACAGAGAGGTCATACCCTTTGATACCCTGGTTGACTACTACTGACTCACACGGGGCAGTTTTTGTTACACAGATCGCTCATATCCACAGTACGGTGACATGAAGCAGGGAACAGCAGAACCACCAATGCATGCGTGATGTCAAACCATATGCACCATCACCGGAAGAGTGAAGGCCATTTTGACTATATATTGGGCTTTAAGTAAGGAGGGATGTGTGGCATTTCTTTATTCACTCTAGTGTTCTTAAAATATTTCTTAGGCAAGGGTCTTCAGTGGATTGTATTTCTTTATCCATACCCAGAGAAATGGTCAGTTGATGTTCTGTTCATTTTGAGGATGGCTGAAGTCTCCTGTATCATTTCTACTGGAAATGTAATGAAAGTGTTTGTACTTTGGACACCACAGTACCCATTGTAACAGTAACCCATTGTCCTAGTGACCCACCAGGCATCCTCCTGCAGGCAGGTTCAGTCACACGATGCACAGACTTCAAGGAGTGCCAAGACTCAAGAGTAAACTGTGTGGCTTATCTGTAAAGTGGCCTCTAGCATAAGTGCCGGAATTAGCAGCTCCTCTGAAAATAAAGATACTGGAGTTCAGAAGGTGAATGAGCATTAGAGATGTCTTTAGATTTTGTGTTTTCTTGTCATATTTTCAGTGCATTTGAAGACAAATGTGAAATGTCAGGCTATTTATTCTGACAAATAGCTGCTTATTGGGAAACTGGTGTCTAGTTTTATTTCTAGGACTACAAAGTGAGAGGATTTTGTAGAAGTGACTAGGGTCACACTCTTGCTGGGGTACAGTAGGGGAAAGGAAAAGCTGTAGTCTGGCAGTTTTTTTTCTAGCACACAACAACATTTAAGTACCTGTCAATTAACTGTACACTATGGAAATACCCGTCAATTAACTAATCACATATTTCAACATATATCAGCAACAAGGAAAGCATTTTTTTTTGTAATTCTAAAGCATGAGGAAAAAACATTAACAGAATCAAAACAAATCATGGCACTATACTTAATGATGCTCAAATGATAAATATTCACAGAAACCCAATTTCCATTATCTTTTGAGTGCAATTTTTTTTTTAACCAGGAAAGGTGCATGTCTATGCAAATTTAGTAGCCATTTCAAAGGAAATGTGCTGTCTGTAAATGACAGTACGCTGCCACATCAGGGCTGCAAAATGCACCTCCTTTGCCACTCTCCTGCTGAATGAGAATTGCACATTTGCTACACTTATAGCAGATTTCTTAGTATGATGCTTGGATTTGTCACAGTCCCGGTGACCTCCGTGATATAACATAAAAGGCAGCACCCCCAATCTGAATATTGTTCCAGTACCACTAGCCCTTAGTGCAGACAGTGCAGAGAAACAAAACCACAGATTCGTTTTCCTGTTCTCATGTTCATGATACAGCTCTATTTGCTTGAGCAGACGGGTCGCCATTGTCAAAACAGGTTGCTCACCGTGGTTTAAAATGGATGAAATAAAAAAATACCGAGAGTTAACGGAGAACTCTGTTTTGTGCATGTGGATGACTTATTCTGAGCAGGGGAACAAAGTGGTGCAAAACAAATTTCATAAAAATAATGATAAATATTTGATACAACCTTTCGAGTGGCTATTAGCAAAGGATTTGTTTCCCCATGCACCTTTGAAAATAAGCTACTAGTGTTTTGGGTTTTTATCCAGCTGTCAGTTGCTCAAGCTAATTGTAAAAATATAGGTATTTCTAGTGTCAACCAAAACAAGAAATTCAGAAGAAGAACATTCTGAAAACAGGTTGCATTTGTATTATAGACAGTATTAAAATCGACTAACACCCTCTTGTGTACTTTGTAACTTATGTGGAAGTTTAATAGTTTTACACTGCATTTGTTTTGGATATTCTTCAATAAAGTGTTTTTTTCCGTCAGTATAAAGGCACTTGGATATTATAGAACACGTTTCGTAATGCGAGTGTACTACTGAATTAAAATCCGAGACTTTTATTTAAAAATTACAATAACTTGGGGATCAGTAACTTCTGCTGCATTGTTTGCATTTTCCCTTTTAGTGCTGGAAGTCTTTATGGTAGAGGTGTACAACAATAATAAACAAGCCCTTAAGGAGAGACGAGATAATGACTGCATTATGAAAAGAAATTGGAAAATAAGGCTGGAAAACTATTTTATTTTCATTTTAACAGGATGAAAAGTCTTGCAAGCCCTCACATTTCAACAAAGCTCAAATAAAGTTAACAAAAGCAGAGAAGCCTGAGAAGATTTATGGCCCCAAAAAAGGAGATAAGCAATGCCCTGTGTGCGCTTTCTTGAGTGCTGGCAGGGAGGGGCCCTTCAGAGAGACTCATGTGAGGCACAGCAAATTTCACATCACTGCTTTTAGCCACATTCTATCAGAAAGGGCATAGTGTGGCTTTCTTGAGCAGTGAGCTAAATGACTGAGTGTCTCTTTTGCAAAATAAGCTTATTTTAGGAACCAGAGGTAAACAAGGGCAGCACTGGAATAAAGCCAAAACAAATGTCAGCAACATGGGAGATATGGGAGGAACGGAATGCTGCAGTAAAACGCAGGCAGCTACCAGCCTCAAACACCCATGGTGAAAAGGGAGCACCAAAATAACAAAAATAGTCACTCATAGCAACAGATAAAGAAACCAAAGTGGAATAATACAGTTGTCAGTCACTGCGCTGGAACAGATAAAGGAGGGAAACAAAGGCAGAACTGACCACTAGTGAGCAAGAAATTTCAGAGGATACTGCAACCAATTATCACTTTAAGCCATAAGAAGTATACTGAAAGCTTACACAAGGCCGAACACTTACGCTCAACCTAAAAATTAGTCAAGCAAAAAGAGCAAATAAAGCATCTACACCCAGTATATTTAGGGAAGCAGCCCCCTGACATCGCCAATCAATTTTTTTTGGCAAACCAAATTTAAATCACAAATTTACTTTCCTTAAAAACTCAACATTGGTAATCAGCTTATCCTCAGTGGATTTACAGGGTCTGCCAAATCCATTAATTTCCCAAAAGGTAGAACCCGCAGACGAAAAAGGCTTTCAGGGTGCCGTAGTATTCGTGGTTGCTCATCTCGACAGCCCATAACAAATGACATCTAACACTTTCAATATATTTACTGATGCTCACGGGCACTAGATCCAGTAATAAAGGAGTTTGGGCTTTTTTTCCTTTGCTGATGGAGCATTGCCATCTAAGAGATGTGATGAGCGATCTCAGCTGTGCGACACCATATAATTAATGCCCAACCAGAGGCATATGTATGCTGTCTAAAGAGAACACCTCTATGATCAGTTTCACAGTGCCTTGTCAGACAGACACTGAACTTGTTTTAGCATATGCCGTGTGTGGATTTTCTCAGGGATGGTGTATACATAAAGGCAGTACATCAGCACTCCCCTTATGCAGGCACTGAATCGCTTTATCCTGCCTGTTTCAAAAAGGTATAGCTTGACACCAAAATGCTTCGGAAAACGTATTCTACTGTCAACCTAAGCCTGGGTCTGTCAAAAGTAGCATAATTGACGCTGTATATGGTAAGTTATCAATACAAAAGCACTGCATAATGAAAACACTTTGGAACTAGTAGTGCACTACGTTAATTTGCTGTCTGCAGTCACTCTTGAGCTCCACTCAATGGTGCCCCTGTCGCTACTCAGGCTAATTGCTGTAATTAGTACACATATTTGGGAACAACAATGGTAGAGAATATAGCCACTGTTCTCAAAGCAAAATTTTGAGAAATTTTAACAAATGCTGCATTTTATAACACATATTGCTCCTGTAGGATTTAAACACACCATTGAGACTTTAGTGGATTTGACACTATATATGCTGGGAGCTTCAGAATAGAATTAAGAGTATGGTTGATATAATATTTGCTATTAAGCGGTCACAGTTTCTTTTGCTGTGGCCTCTTTGGAGGACATTGCCCATGACCCCCACACTTCGAGTTCCAGTACTTAAAGGGATACCCATATCCATTGCAAGGTAAAACACCAATTGTTGCAAAGTTATTCTAAGGCAACAACCATTTATGCGAGTTCTTAGGTGTTTGTGGCTTTCTACACAGATGGGGCCAAGTCATCTCACATGAGAACTGCTCAACGTGGGGTGTTAATTTTATTTTGATTTAGGAAAGGGCAGATTCCTGACATAATTAACAGCTAGTGATATTAGAAACAGAACAATACTTTTTCAATTTTATAATGAATGGAAGATGAATTAGTAATCAAACATGCCTTGCCAGTCACACGTCCTGAAATAAGATGTCTTCTCCAAGTTCAACAGTGAAAGACCCGCACCCATAGGCAGCCGCAGACAAAAACACGATGCAATGTTTCAATGAGCAGACCTAAAACGTATCTATGGGCAAGTAGGTATGCCTTTCTGAATGTGGAATCAAAAAAGATTTTACTTTAAGAAAACTGGCTTTTTGCAGGTTTCACCCAACTTTTTGCTCTTTTTCAGACTATTAGCTGCTGGTTTTCGACTTCGAGAGTGCACTAAGGCCTCCTATCCAGACCTCAGTGACTGTGTTCTTTCCCTTTTCTAAAATGTATGTTGAATTGGATACCCCCTATTGGGATGTGCTGACATACTGGTAAGTAGGGCTCCCGGTTTTCAGTTTTTACTGATTTTTACAGATAAATACAGACAAAAAAAAACATTGTGTTTCCTGAGTGTATTTATTCTTAAAAGCAGAAAAATACAGATAATTTGACTTCTTTTGAGTAATTCTCTGTGCGAAGATTAATGACTTTTAGGCCGGTAGCTGCATATATCGGCAGCATGGGGAGTTAGAATGAGATTTGCTTAAATTACTGCATATCTCAACATGCAGATCTGTTATTATGCTAACGTTTCAATGTGGCTTTATTATTATTTTTTAGCAGTGTAATGTGCTGAAACCTGACACCCATCAAAGTATGCGTGCATGTTTATCTGTTAAAGAAATGCAGAATTATACAAGTTATAACCTCATCCGGTCAAAAAAATTGAACCCTTTAACGGATTTCAGCCACCAAGGACTCTAAAAATATATAACAATATGCTGCATCTTTAGGGTTGAGCGCACAAGCGCTCCGTTCCCGTTGAAATCTCTTTTGGGTTTTAACTACACCTGTCACTTTCATTGGTTCGTGGCTTGCCTTATAAAATCTGCTTGATTTCATTAGTGAAAGGCATACGTCATGCCTTTTCAGGACTTTAGCCCGCCTCAAGCACACCGGCCAACTACCGAAAACATACGAGGCTCCATGTTTTCAGTATGATTTCTGCACTACTTTATCCTTTTATTTTCCACGCAGCGCAAGTGCACTCGTTTTTTTTTAGTTTTCAGTTTCAGCGCGTTGGGTTTTACATAGCGCTCTTTTTTTTTTTTTTTACTTATGTGGCAAGAAAAATCCAGTTAGGGGTTTACAACACTAATAGCTCTAACTGGAGCAATTGTGAGACCCTTTGTACTGCGAATGCTTTTTATTAATTGTTGTTGTTTCTCCTTCTGGTTTGGTGACTTTATTTTGTTGTTTGGTTCTGTAAATTACACCAGTGGTTCCCAAACTTTTGACTTCTGTGGACCTCTACTTTACCATTACAGGAACACACAGACGACACGACACCCCCCCCCCCCCAAATCATTATTGGAATGCCCCCTTAACCTACCCTATAGTACACCAGTTTTCTTACATTACCACCTGCCAATTCACAGAAGGAACCATCAAAATGTGTCCCTGGGGCGAAATAGCTTTGTGAAACCGACTCCAAAGTGTGTTCTTTCAAAATCTGTGAAAGCTGCTTTTTAGTTGTCTGTTCGCTCATTTCCCCTTTTCAAATGTATAACAAGGTTACTTTACAAGCATGACTAGTGATTGTAGTCAATTGTTCTTGAAAGCGTTCGCTTTTTAATCGCTGGACTCGCGCTCTCAATGCTAGGCCTGTCCTCTGGCTCGGCCCTTTCTATGAATTGTCTGTCTAGACAATTCTCTAACCAGCACACCTCTCTAAGAAGACGACGTCAGCGGTGTGCATGCCATTTCAATAACAAACAAACGCGTAGTTTCTGCTTTCAGGAGCTGGAAAAACAGCAGCAGAGTACGATCAGAATTGCAACGGCATACCCCAAAACCTTTTCCCCCCGTGTTTGTGAACCGCCACGTGGTTACCCCAACTCTTCACCTTGTGTTTTTTCCGGTGCTTTGACTCCTCTGAATATGCCATGGCTGTCACTGCTTCCGCCACCGAGCTCTCGTCGTCCCCGAAGGTCCTGCTGGGCATTTTATGACAACTTTAAATCTCCCAAATCCAGGAGCAGTCGTGCCTGTCCCGAGATTACAGTGAAAGGAAAAAGCTAGGGCCACCACTTCCGGTCTACGGCAGATACAGTAGTAAACATAGAAGAAAGACTAGAGCAGATCGCGCAAACACTAGAATGCCTCATCGAATGCGTAAATCAGCGACATCAATTCCGTCACTTTCTGAGGCGGGTATATACAGAAAGGGCGTAATACTACATTTCGTCAGACAACCGTGATATTAGTGCTGGGTGCCTTTATTTTGTCACTCTTAATAGCTTTTTAATCCCGTGCTTGTGGTGGAAAATGTCTGTTTCTTGAGCTGGTATGGGAACTATCAGCTTCTAAACACAATTGTATTTTTTTCTATACAAGAGATGTTTTACCGTACAGGCGTTTGTTTTTGTTTAACTGCCGCATCTATTACAGTTGTTCTATAAACCAACTGCTAAATATATCTGATATGCGTTGTGTTTACTCAAAGGAGCAGCACGACAGGTCTACCACAACTGTAGCGCCCGAAAGTGGTCGTCCTCCCAGTTCACACAATAGTTTTGGGAGAGACGTGACACGTTGTACCGTGAAAAACGGGCGGAGGAGACAATTTATTTTAGAGGGGGGGGGCAAGGACAACCTTAAGGCGGGTCCCCTGCCCGAAATGTGTACCGTGAAGGGTTATCGTGGGGGAGGGGAGGGGGTTGGGGGAATGCCCTCCCATATGGAGGAACCTCCCCCAGTGTAGGGTGACCACCTGGCATTGAGACAAATTCTGGACAGGACTGTAAAAAAATTCAGGACAAAAGGTCAAAATTCAAGACAAAAATTCAGGACAAAGGGTCCAAATTCTGGACATAAATTCAAGAACAAGCATCAGTGTTACAGACACACGCAAGAGATGCCATGCCTCACTATGTTGTCAGTGCATTTACTCTTTTAACACAGCACTATTTATTCACTGTGGTCTTTTTATGATTGCCTCCTGGTATGCTACATTCAGGTGTCACATTACGTCTTTTTAATGCCCTTCAGTACTGCGGCAAGGCCATCACCCATACCTAAATCTACCCAATCTTTTTTGAAGAGAAAGTGACAGCAACATTTTGATTATGTTTTTGAACATTTTGAAACCCCTGGCAAACAGTTTGGGAAACATTATGGTAATTAACCTTATGCTAGTTTAAACAAATTGAACAAAAATAATTGGCTTACCCCAACCGCCCATAGACTTTCAACCTAAAAACAATGTATAGAGGCAGAGTAGATGGTGTTGGCGACAGTCTCACACCTAATGTCAGGATGTGAGGTTCCCATAACTTGTCTGTAGTCTCATAGCACTAGAGTGTATGTCTGTCTGGGACTCTACATTTAGCTCAGAAATGGGAGCCCGGACTACCAGTCAAAGATAATAAAAGAGGAGGAGGAAATTGAGATCAAATGGGAGATCCACGGCAAGTGATTCAAAGGGTTGTTGCTAAGAACTGGATAAATAAAGCAGAGAAGAACAAGGTGGAACAATTCCTAAAATCAGACAGGATGGGTCCACCAAGACTATCAGAAAGTATTGGGTACCTGGGAAGTTGTCTCTGCACACTGGAGAGAAACAGAAGAGTCACAGTCAAGTGGTTGAACAAGCAACCCCCACCCACCTTGGCAAACTCTTCTTGTGCAATAGTCCACTGTTCGTGCTTGTGAAGGGTGAGCAGAGACCAGACCCCTTGCAAGGTTGTGCAAGGCAATTGCCCTCTTTGTCTAAGTCTTTAAATGTTTTTAAAATTGAGCAAAAGCCAAACTAGTCATCTGGGTTATCCATAAGTGTCAAGTATACATACAATCTACAAAATATTTTGGGATGTAGATTGCACAAACAAAATGTAAACATTTTAAAATGTAATTAGTGTTTCTTTCACATATGGCACTGTTTCCCCCTTTATATACAATTAGATCTCAGATTGAACTGGGAACCAGTTACCTTTTGATACCTATTGATTAATATCTACCATTCTCCCACTGATTTGCAGGATGGAAATCTCGGCAGAACGTCACGGTTTGCTTTTTGGTCTTCTCTTCTGCTTTCTGTAGTGGGCCACAGGGCACTAGAGAAGATGGTGTGCTACTCCAATGATAGGATTATTTTGCAAACCTTCCCCTGCTCGTCCTTCATTCCTTCTTCAGACATGCCACACATCTGATTTGGTCACTGCGGCACCGTCGGGTAGCTCTTTCCACTCTAAAGCTACCCATGGCTGCAAGTGGATTAGGTCTTCTGGACATAAAATGCTATTATTTAGCTGCACAGGTCCAATGGGTGGTTCGCTGGCTTTCTGCCCACCTCCCTGCATGAGATGGGGTTTACCAGTAAAGACTTTTAAGGAAGGCTTACTGCACTGCTCATTGTTTCCTACTGACCATTCTACAGATCACAATCCGGGGTTATCATGCACCGCTTTCTCTTGCCTTGCTAGAACCTGTAAGCTCGCTGACATGAAGAAACCCTATGCTCCTGCACTGCCTTTGCTAAGCCTCCCACTCGCACAGGACGACTGTGCTCAGAGCAACTCCATCAGTGGCATGCTGCAGGTGTCTTAAATTTGGGGGATTTGTTTCTGGACGGCGAGCTACTAAATTTTCAAACCCTTATGGCCGACTACCATCTTCACCCTGGTCAATTCCTTACTTACAACCACCTTAAATAATCAATAAATGACCTATTTCATGTCTGCCACCTAGCACTAATCCTACAAGAGGTGTGCCAAATGCTCTACACCATAGGAACTGGTGGCAAACTGATAGAATGGGTGTACAGACCTTTTCTGCAACATGGAAACGACTCCAGGTCTTCTCGTCATACTACCTGGGTGATTGATGTGGCCAAACCTCTGCAAGATAGGGACTGGACTAAAATACTGGATTTTCCCCAAAGAAGTATCCCACGGCTATCACTTTAAGTGCATTCATAGTGCTTCCTTGTGAATTCATTCCGCTTGTTGCTTGCCATTGGCCTTGTGGTTTGTAACTCACATTTTGTTGCTTTCAATTTGCTGGCCTTATTTGTTTTAGGCTATGCAGCTTGAGTTTGTCCCTTCCCTTGCCAAAACCTTATTTATAGTATCCTTCCGGGTGCTCCCTTTCTGTAAGCAGGCCTGTAAATCTTGTTCTTATCTCATCACATTTGCTGTGCATTTAAAGAACAAAGTCAAATGTCAGGCTCTGTCTTCAGTGGGAACTTAGGGCCTCATTCTGAGGCAGGCGGGCGGCGGTAGCCGCCCGCCTGGCGGGAACCGCCATATGGCCGCTCCGCGGGCGAAAGACCGCGGAGGCCATTCTGGCTTTCCCGCTGGGCTGGCGGGCGACCGCCAGAAGGCCGCCCACCAGCCCAGCGGGAAACCCCCTTCCCACGAGGAAGCCGGCTCCGAATGGAGCCGGCGGAGTGGGAAGGTGCGACGGGTGCAGTTGCACCTGTCGCGAATTTCAGTGTCTGCTAAGCAGACACTGAAATTCTTTGTGGGGCCCTCTTACGGGGGCCCCTGCCATTGGCATGGGCACTGCAGGGGCCCCCAGGGGCCCCACGACACCCCATACCGCCATCCTGTTCCTGGCGGGCGAACCGCCAGGAACAGGATGGCGGTATGGGGTGTTGGAATCCCCATGGAGGATTCATGAGGGAGCGGAAAACCGGCGGAAGACCGCCGGTTTTCCTGTTCTGACCGCGGCCAAACCGCCGCGGTCAGAATGCCCTGCGGGGCACCGCCAGCCTGTTGGCAGTGCTCCCGCCGACCCTGGCCCCGGCGGTCCTTGACCGCCGGGATCAGAATGACCCCCTTAGTGTTTACTTTTCATTCTCTGACTTCAAAGTGAGAGGATTTATGCAACAATCTTGCTGGATACTGGGGTTAGGAAAGAGTTTTTTCTATCACATGACAACATTTAAATAAACTTCAGAATATATCAGAATTAGGAGTACAAATGAAGCAAGTTTTTGATAATTCTGAACTGTACTGGAAACAGATACTTTTATATGATTAAAACAAATCATTGCATTAGGTGATGCAATTTCCACACACCATCGTCTGAGCACAGTATAGTTTGATTTGAAAAACTGTATATCTGTGCAAATGTAATGGTAATTTCAATCACAAATGTGTTGTCTCTAACGGCAGTGTGTTACCACACTATGCATACTCCACTCCACTCTGCTCTGCACCACTCCACACCATTGCACCCAACTCTTTATCACTCCACTTTACGCCACTCCATGCCACTGCACTCTTCTCCATTCTGAACCACTCCACATTATGCCACTGCACTCTATGCTACTTCACGCTATGCCTCTCTACTCTACTCTGTACCACTCTATGCCAATACACTTTACGCCTCTCTACACCACTGCGCTCTGCTCCTCTGCACGCGATACCACTCCAGTCTAAGAAATACAAATCTAGTCAGCACAACTCCACTCTATGCCACTCTGCAATATTGCACTGTACGCCACTGCATTCTAAGCTAATACACTCTATGCTAGTGCACTTTATTCTATAAAACTCAACTCTATGCCTCTGCAATCTACATCAATACACTGTATGTCACTCTAATCTACTCTGCACCCATGGCACTCTACATCACTTTACTCTATGCCATCACACTCTGTGCCACTCTATGCAACTCCACTCTACCCTGCACCTCTCCACTCTAAGCTACTTCACTCTACTCTGAAACAATCTATTCTACGCCACTGCACTCTATGCCACTCTGACCCCTGCACTCTGGTTCAATGCACTCTACACCACTGCACACTGACACTCTACTCTGCAACACTGCACTGGCCGCCACTACACTCTACACTACTCTACTCTGTACTACTACATTCTGCACCAGTACACTCTATTCCACTGCACTCTATGCCACTCTACTCTGCCCCATGCCACTGTATGCCACTGTAATCTACACCAGTGCACGCTAAACAACTACACTGTATGCCACTGCCCTTTACTCTGCACCACTGTACTCTATGCCACTGTTCTCTGTACCACTCTACACCACTGCATTGACACTCTACTCTGCAACACTGCACTCTACACCACTCTACTCTACTACTGCATTCTATGCCACTGCACTCTAGGCACTATATTCTACTCTGCACTGCACCACTCTACAATACTCCACTCTGCACCACTCTACGCCACTGCACTCTATGTCACATGAGTCTACTCTGCACTCTATGACACTGGACCACTCTGCAATACTGCACTTGCTGCCACTCAATTGTATGCCACTCTATTCCACTCTACTCCACTGCACTCTGTGCTACTGTACCCCATGCCACTCTGTGCCAATGCACTCTAAACAATTGCACTGTACGCCACTGCCCTCTACTCTGCACCACTGTACTCTACGCCACTGCTCTCTTTGCCACTCTACTCCACTTTACATCACCAACACCAATCTATTCTGTACTACTGCATTCTAGCCACTGCACTCTATGCTACTCTTCTCTGCTTCACTCCACACTACAGCACTATACTCTACTCTGCACTGCACCACTCTACACTACACTACGCCACTGCACTCTCTGCCATGCGAGTCTACTCTGCACTCTATGCCACTGCACCACTCTCCACTACTGCACTCTCTGCCACTCTATTGTATGCCACTCTACTCCTTTGCACTCTATGCCACTCTACTCTGACCCATGCCACTCCATGCCACTGCACTCTAAACCACTGCACTCTACGCCAATGCACTCTAAACAATTGTACTGTACCCCACTGCACTGTACTTTGCACCACTGGGCTCTACGCCACAGCTCCTATGCCACTCTTCTCCTCGCTGCACAACTATGCCACTAACGGTTAGCCATGCTGAACAGCAGCCACTCTGGTGTATAATGTGGCTAAAACACATTAGCAAAGCCAATAACTCTTGTGTAGACAAGACCTATTGGCTTTGCCAATGTTTGTTAGTACTATGAGGTACAGAGGTCCCTGAAAGAACTGTGAATATGTAAGTCCTTATTTTAAACATGCATTCAACGCCTCATCAGGGGGGTAGTAAGCGCTATATAAATACTATTATATCATAATATAGGCTGCTACAAAATGCACAAATACATTGAATTAATAAAAAGTGCTTCTCAAATACAGATATGAATAAAATACAGTTTATACCTAGTACACACATTTTTTATAACACTCCATTAAAACCACACCCTCCACATCTCACCTTGGAACACCATTACAGTACCTCTCTAAAAGAAAATTTATTTGCCATCAGAAAGCTTCAAGTGACTTTGGTTAAAGTCAATGCAGGTTTTCAAGCCCCTTTGCTTTTGCAGATTTACCAGTTGCCCACATTTGAATTTCTTTAGGTAAGGAGACACCCAGGCACAAAGGTCTGTGTCTTATCTGTCTGCCCCTCCCTCAGAGCACAGGAGCCTTTCAACCCAGCTGAGGAAACTGATCTGCCCATAATTTCACCCTGCCAGCCGTTGTACTTTACGTTAAAGGCTCAAATTATGGACAAATGCCGTCCGTTAAGGCTTTCATCACAGACAACGGACAGCAGGGCAAAATTACGGGCAGTCCATGAAATTTACGGACGGGTGGTCACCAATGTTCCCTGTAAGGCACCTTTCCTTCCCCCATCGCGCATGCCCCTTTGGCAAGCGCGCACGTTGTGCTGTTATCAAATGTTCCACCATTCCTATACTTTGTGGTAGTTTATATGCGTTATTACTTTCTAAGCCTAAATAAGCCTTTTAGAGCGATATACGTGCTCCCCTAAGGCAGATAATGCTCATATTTGAATCTGGATTGAAGTCCATGAAAACAGCTTTTAAATACAGCGGGGAGTGTTTTAAACATTATTTGGCGTACTTTAGCATACAAGCGAGCAAGTGATATTTGTCTTGGAAATTAAAGGTTAATGAGCTAGGAAATGCTTCAGAACAGTAGAAAATGTGCTGTTATCAAATGTTCCACCATTCCTATACTTTGTGGTAGTTTATATGCTTTATCACTTCCTAAGCTTAAATAAGCCTTTTTGAGCGATATACGTGCTCCCCTAAGGCAGATAATGCTTATATTTGAATCTGGATTAAAGACAATGAAAACAGCTTTTAAATACCGCGGGGAGTGTTTTAAACATCATTTGGCGTGCTTTAGCATCCAAGCGGGCAAGTGATATTTGTCTTGAAAATCAATGGTTCATGAGCTAGGAAATGCTTCAGAACAGTAGAAAATGTGCTGTTATCAAATGTTCCACCATTCCTATACTTTGTGGTAGTTTATATACGTTATCACTTTCTAAGCCTAAATAAGCCTTTTAGAGCAATATTCGTGCTCCCCTAACAGGTCATGTCCTTGGGGTGTGCAACCAGGTCACAAAACTGCCTTGATGACCTATTGCATGGAGCAATGATATCCCTTTTTTGCTTTAGTGGTATGGAGAGGCTAATGCCAAAGATCTTGGCTAGTTATGCGCTGCGCGCGTGAATGGTCAATTTCTTGGCGCACGTATCCTTGGCTGCAGCGCACAGATACCGCACACTGCCGCACACAGTGGAAAAAAATTAGAGGGAACATTGGTGGTCTCCCTACCCCAGTGCCACTTAGCCAGAGAAGTGGATCCAGGCCTGGGACTCATTGGGGCCAGACATGATCTCTGTCACTGAAGTGGATACACAGCAAATTAATTTAGAAAATCAGATCTATTAGCACCTCTGTTAAGGCTAGACTTCCACAAGTAAATGAAGCTGTAAATATGATGGGGTTACCGCCTATAAATGTATTAAGTGATGGTTGATTTTAATTTGCTGTTTCACAAATGAAATACAGCCAGGGGTTTATGACCCCTAACCCAAGAAGTGTGTTTTATTGACCAAAAATTTGGAATGGGACATGTGGGAGGAAAAACTCTGGGATGGGTGGGAGGCCTCAGCAGTCCCTTGCCATATTAAGAGAGAGAGAGAGAGAGAGGGTTGAGGGGTTAGTGACAGGCCTGGCCAGCCAGACTAACTCGGCATCACACAAAAAAGATTGTGTCAAGGCGCACCCTGTGTCACTAGTGAAGCCATTTGTGCCAGAGTCTGTGTGACCCTATGTTGTTTAACAGGCCCCGTTGTGTCTGCGAGGATTGGGATTTCTGTAAGGTATAAGGCAGTGTGCTAGGCACAGTGCAGCTGACTGTAAGGTCCTTTGCTGAATGCCAGGTAGTGTCAGGCTGCCTTGCACCACCTGCCTGTGAAACCCTCTATGTCCTGTGCTGCCTGCCAAGTAATGTGCATCTTCCCTGTTAACTTCTGCTTGGCAGGCATTGCCTGGCTGGTGCAGTTCCACTGGTTGGGCCCTTCCTGCTTGTCAGGTGGTGGCAGGCTGTGTGCTGGCGCCTGGCTATTATGTCCTTAAAAGGCTGCGCTGCCTGCCGGGCCCTGCGCTTCCTGTTGAGTACTGTGCACCCTGCAATTCCCTTTCTGATGGGCCCCTTGCTGCTTGTTAGGCAGTGACAGGCGTTGTGCTGCTGTCTGCCTGTGAAGTCCTAAGAGGCCTGTGCTGCCTGCTGGGCGCAGTGCTTCCTGTCGATTCCTGTGCTGCCTGCCATGCTGCCTGTTGGGAGCTTTCTTTCTATTCAGGCGGTGTCAGTCTCTGAGCCCACACCTGCCTATGAAGTCCAGTAAGGCCTATGATTGCTGCTAGGTCCTTGTCTGACTGTCAAGTGGCAGTCTCTGTGCTGCCGCCTTCCTGTGAATTGCTGTGCTGTCTGACAGGGCCGGCCTTAGTGCTATTGTCACCCTGTGCAACATTGTTTGGTGGCGGCCCCCAATGAGCACCTCCGCCACGGATTCCCTCACTACCATCCATCACCACTCTCTCTCAGATGCACTCCATTAGTTTTATAGCACCACTCATACCAGGAAACATCACTTACAACACAATCAATGCAATGCAATGCATTGACCACGCTGCTATTACCACACATATGGGTCTAGCACGCATGCCTTTACCACACATGTCTTTACCACGCATATGCGTGGTTACAGCATAGAGAGCAGTCTAGCTGACCAGGTGGAACAGGAAGGAGCAGAGGAGAGCAAGGTAAGTAGGGCTGGGGCCCGGTTTAGGGTGGGAGATTGGGGTAATATTTTAGGACATGGTAGGGTTGGGGTAGTTTTTAGGACAGGGTGATGTAAGTTTTGGGGTTCAGGACCAGGGTGTGGGAGTCGGGGTAGTTTTTAGGACAGTGTGGGGTAGGTTTTAGGGTATGGGGCTGGGGGTCGAGTAGCTTTTAGAACAGTGTGGGGTAGGTTTTAGGGTACAGGGTGGGGAACATGTAGTATTTAAGACAGCGGGTAGGTTTTAGGGTTCAGGGTGGGGGCAGGGGCATCAAGGTAGTTTTTAGGGCAGTTCAGGGTAGGTTTTAGGGTTCAGTGTGGGGGTCAGGGTAGTTTTTAGGACAGTGCAGGGTTACTTTTAGGGCTCAGGGTCGGGGGGGGGGTTTAAGTGCTTGGGCGGGGTGAAGTATGGTATCAGGTGTAAGGTGGCAGAGCGGGGAGAATCTACCATGCATGTTCCATTACCAAACATGCTTTTACAACGACATTCATTGTAAAGACATGTGTGGTAAAGAAACTGTAGTTGTAGAGACCGCGTTGTTAAGGCATGCATGATATACGCATGTGTTGTTCCATCATACATCCCTCATACACGTCTAGAGTGTCAGAGCACTTTACATCACACAGACATTACACAGAGACAATCATCATATGTGTGTAAATCAGTGTATAGGAAATGTAAAGTGTCCAACATACAAGCATGCTCTGTGTACACTGCTGTAGTGTGTTCATGGTTTCTGTTGTTATTCCCTTCTTACTTTTGGGTCCCTTAGGTACCAATCACTGCAGAGGAATAGGACAAGGAGGCAAGCACCTGTGTACAGACCCTTGTGGACTTGGCTACACAGGAGGAGAGGCACATCATACTCACCTATCGTCTGGACAGGGCCACAATTGCAGAGCTGTGCGCACAATTGGAGCCTGATCTGCTACCTGCTATCCATTGTACCACAGTAATGCTCCCTCTTGTGCAGGTACTCTCAGTGCTCCATTTCCTAGCAACTGGCTCTTTCCAGGTGACAGTGGGCTTGCCTGCAGGAATGTCACAGCGAATGTTCTCTATTGTGCTTGCAAGGGTTTTGGCAGCCTTGCGCAAACACGTGCAGCTACATCGCATTCCCCCAGTGTAGCCAGGTGGTTCTTGGCCCTGCTACTCGTGGCCGCGATGGATTGAGTGGAGGGTACCCCGGGGGCACTGCCGACGACAACCCGGAAGAGGAAGACTTCAGAAACCCAGAAATCAGGGTTTCCAACAACACAAAAGACGAACGACCGACGCGAAGCGTGCCAGAAGGAGAGTCCGAAGACCCAGGCAAAGAGGACGCATAGAGGCGAGACCACCTTGAGACGGAGGAGAGAAGAACCGGGAAGAAGGAACACTCGACGAGGCAGGGCACAGAAGCCCCTGGAAGACTCATTGACTGCCACGTCCCTGGAGGGGTGTGGCTAAGGCAGGTTCGTTCCTGCTTTCATACCGGCTACCTGGCACTCCTCGGGAGGGAGGAGGGAGCGGGAGGTGGAAAGGGCTAGGCGGGGACAACCTCATGCGTACAGCTGGGCAGGAAAGATAACAAGAGGAAAGCCTGCCCTAAATATATGTAAATGGTTGGTTGTTTTTTTTTTCTCTTTCTTTCTTTCTTTTTCGCTCTACTACAAATTAGTTTTTGGTATAAACAAAGTGTAGCCCCCCACCAATTCACCGCATGACATCACGAGGAGGACTGTGCTATCAACAGTCCCCCTCTCACTACAAGACGTTGGGGGTCATTACAACCTCGGACCGCCGTGCTGAAGACCGCCAGTGCATGCGGTTTTCCGCTCGGCGCATTATGACTGCTGGCAGCCCTCCGTCCTTTTTTCGGACGGAGAGCCACCAGCAGCCATACTGGCGGTCGGCGGGGAAGTGGAGGTTGCTCCACCTCCACCGCAACATCAACAGAACACCGCCCACCGAATCACGTTCTGTGATTCGGCATGGCGGTGTTCTGTTGACGGGGTGCTGGGGGCGGAGCAGCCCCCATGGATCCCGTCCCCTCCCGGAGGATCAACGGACCAGGTAAGTTGATTGTCCGTTAGGGGAGGGGGGTAGGGGGTGTTGTGTGTTGTATGCGTGCATGGGGGTGTGCGTGTGAGTGTGTAGAGGGGGTGTGTGAGTGCGTGTATGCAGGCGGGGTGTTGTGTATTTGGAGATGTGTGCTTGTCTGTCTGTATGTATGTCTGTATGGATGTGTGTGTGTATGTCTGAATGTGTGTGTGTGTATGACTGTGTGTGTGGCTGTTGGCATGTTTGTTGGTGTGTGTGCGGGTATGTGTGTTGGTGGTGCCTGCAAGCATGTCAGGTGTGAATCTGTAATGTGATGTGGGAGGTGGGGGTGGGGAGGGGGGCCCTGCCATCTTTGGGGGGTGTCAGGGGGGTGGGGGGTGTCGGGGAAGGACTCGGGGGTGTGGGGTGGGGGAGACCCCATCAGTGCCAGGGAAGGAATTCCCTGGCACTGATAGTGCTCACCGCCATGGATTTAATGGCAGTTCCCAACCCCATGAAATCCATGGCGGTCAGCCGGGGCATAATACCGCCGGCGGTATTGTGAGGGCCGCCGGGCTGGAGACCCATGTCTCCAGCCCAGCGGTCGTCTCCGCCCTGGCGGTCTGATCGGAGAAGTGGCGGATGACTATGGCGGTAACCGCCAGGGTCATAATTCCAAAATTCTTACGGCCAGCCTGTTGGCGGTAAGACCGCTGCTTCTCCGCCAACCGCCAGGGTTGTAATGAGGGCGTATATTTTTTCTTCTTTTCGTAGCTATCCTCGTTGATACTTATATGCAATCTGGGAGGCTGGGACCACGGGGAGCACGACACTATTGGGTGAAAGCGTGTGCAGGACTGGCGTTCACCCCCTAAGATCCCTCCCACCTCACCGCACTCCTCCCTTTCTAACCCCACACCAGAGGCCCAAACCAGTAGACTTACCTTTCCTTTTCTCTTTCCTGCTTCCTCCGCTGACCAACCCAACACCATTGGATTTATATCTCTTCGGAGACAACGGAGGCCAGGTCCCGGGAAGACTCACCTGGAAAGAAGAAGAGAACGGACGTCAGACACAAGAACCATTGAGACTTAGACCTATCAGACAGTTTAAAGGAAACACTTAGAGGAAAATAAAAAGTTCACCTAAAAATCCCGATATCCCGACTTGTTTCTATTCTGTTCGTAGCCCGCTATACCCACACCTTGTACACCCAGGTAGATGATTTACCCGCTGTGAAGGCTGGATTCTATGCAGTGGGACATATATCACATGTAATTGGGGCAATTGAAGGGACCCATATTGCCTTAGTCTCCCCCAGTGCCAATGAACAAGTGTACAGGAATCGGAAGAGGTTCCACTCACTCAATGTCCAGATGGTGTGCCTTACTGACCAGTACATCTCCATCATCAATACCAGGTATCCAGAGTCGGTGCATGATGCCTTTGTCCTGAGGAATAGCAGTGTCTCACAGCTGATGGCACAACTACAGAGGCACAGAGTGTGGCTAATAGGTGAGATTGAGTCCCCACCCAATGTATGTCAGTGTATGCCGTTAGAAGTCTTAGCCCATGCCATTTTGCAGGGCTAATGTGTGTCCCTTACTTCTTGCAGGTGATTCCGGCTACCCAAACCTGTCCTGGCTCCTGACTCCTGTTAGAAATTCAAGAACAGGGGCTGAGAATAGGTACAATGATGCTCATGGGTGCACCAGGAGGATTGTTGAAAGGACCTTAGGGCTCCTGAAGGCTAGGTTTAGGTGCCTCCATCTGACAGGTGGATCCCTATGCTATTCCCTTGAGAAGGTCTGCAGAATTGTTGTGTGCTGCATGTTGCACAATTTGGCCCTCAGTCGGCATGTGCCCTATCTGCAGGAAGAGGGGGTGACAATGCAGCTGTGGCAGCAGTGGACACTGAGGACAGTGAGGAGGAAGAAGAGGAGGAGGATGTAGACAACAGCTCACATATTATCCTTCAGTACTTCCAATGACACTCACGTAAGACTATTGAACTAAACATTTCCACATTTTAGTGTTGTGCTGTGTGACTGTAGCATAATGCAAGTCATTACCTTTGCATCCCACCTGACTTTCACCTATGCCTTCCCTTGTTGCAGATGTTGGTGTTGTTCTAACAGTGTACTGGTGTGATGTGTACAGACTGGTGAGACACATTTGTAGGATGGGTCAACATCTTACTGGACATTTACACAGGATCAAGCAGTTCATTACAGTTCTATACATTGTACATTACCTGTAGATAAAGCACTATTAATCAAGTTGTGTCCAAGGGTGTTTATTGACAATTGGTATACAATGGGAAGTGGGGTGATGGTTGGGAGTAGTCCAGTGTAGTGGGCCAGTCTGTTTGTAGCACAGGTCCAGTGTCCAAGGGGCCATAGGAAGGGGAACAATGGCAGACTCCATTTTGTGTTCAGCTTAGCTTCACCGCCACGTTAAAGTATTTTTCCGTGCAAACATGTTATGCAATGTGTTTTTCTACTTCTGCGTGTTTTCCTTCTCACCGAAGAGCTAGGACTGGTACACGAGATGTATTGTATTGTATTGTAATCATATTTATATAGCGCTTACTACCCTTGACGAGGCGTCAAAGCGCTTTTCGGTGAGTAGCACACTAGTCTGGAACCCAACAAGAATTAGTGATGGATTAGTATCGGGAAATAATGAGTACAGTTTTATATGAGAGTTTGTTAGTTAGATTGACTGGAGTAAGGGAGGGGAGGAGGAGGAAAGAAATCCAGAAGTGTTAATTGGGAGTATATCCTTCATTTACTCAGTAGGTAAGCAGTCGGTACGATAAGTCCGTAACAAGCTAGTGTTTATCATAGGCAAGAGAACGGTTTGACTTTGGGAGGCCTGCCATGGGAAGGTTTTTATGAATATTTCCATCTGAGGGGGGATCTTGTAGAAGGCTCTTTCCATGGTTGTTTAAGCTATAAAAAGTTGGCCCTGCTCAATAGCGATGAATTCCGAGACCTCGGTCAGGATTGGACGTCAAATGCCTGACATTTTTCCCGTGAGGATGAGGATCTCTTTCTCGCAGTTGAACGGGGTAATCTTCTTGCTGGCAAGAGAAAGATGAAGCATCTGACAGGCCCTACTGTGATTAATTTTTTATTAATTATTTGCTTTGCATTGCATATGAATATATATCTATATATCAATATAAGTGTTTGTATCCTTGCATGTATATATTTGCTGATCATATTTTGAAGATTCTCTATACATGGTCTTACATTGTTGCAAATTTTGAAAGTACACTTTTTACTATTCAAACCTTCCTTCACGAACCTTGCAAAAAGCTATAAATATCTTCTTCAGATTAAGAAGTGCATTCAAGAGAATCTTTTTGACTCTTTCCAGTTTGTATATCTTGGCTCAGTCAAAAGTAAAGCAAAGCACCCTGGCGTAGTTCGGCAAGGGAAGAATTTGAAGGTCAAACATATACATTTAGAAGTGAAAATATATTTGGCAGGAAGACTAAAGCATCTGCTTCTAAAAATGTGAGTGAAAATAATATTTTTCAAATTCCTGGATGGTGCCGTGCACCTTATGATGAGTTAGCTAGTGAATTTTCACATTCAGCTGGTTTGTCAGAAAGCTGGGACGAATGTTTGAGTGAAGCGGAACCAGTTGATGTTCTGTCCTGCTTAAAGAAAGTACTAGTTGAAGGGAATGATCTTTCAGTTCTTGGCATACAAGGGTGGCCACTTTTGTCTGCCTACAGAACAATTCATGACAAATATAAACAGTTAGAAAAGGTAAATGAGTAGCTGGAAAAGCAGCTCATGGATTCAAAGAATAGTGTTACTATGTTGTCTTGCCAAAATTAATTATTACAAGATAAGGCGGACACGTATCAAACCATTGCAGAACGAGCTGTGATCAAAATAGCTCAACACAGATATCGTAAACGTAGAGGAAGGATAAATCAGAAAAAGGTTCCTTTAGTCATTGCTAATGCTGGTTTGTTTGGGGCCCAGATACGTCTTGGACGGATAGTGTTTGGACAGGCAGTGAGTCGTCAAATTCTAGTGAAGAGGAGAGTGAAAAAGGTAGGGAACAGGGGAATCTACATGAACATAATGTGGTGTGTGCACAACCTAATTTTAGATGAAAACTGCAACACTCACCACATTATATACATTATATGCTTCAGAAGATTACACTCAGCAAGAAGTAAATGACATTATAGATTGTTTTAAACAGAGAACAGGGGAGTCCCTACTTGCTTGGGTTGTGAGGCTGTTTGAAACTGGTGCTTCTGCTGTTTTGTTAGATCTTGGGGACTCTCGCAACTTCTGTACTCTAAGCTCTGATCCAGTAATACAGGAACAGTTCAGGGGTTTTCAAGGAAACCACAAGACTACTTTGTTACAACTAGTGGTTGAGGGATGTAATTTGAAATACCACACTGATGCAGAGTGGCCTCCCAATGAGAAACCATGTTATACATTACGTGATGCAATGCAAAGAATTAAGGAAAAGACAGTGAAATCTGCTATTTTCCTGGGAACTGCGCACCAATTGTGTGATGGACAGCTTACTGTGCCAATAAGAAACAAAATAATTCGCCTTGCTCCACCTGCCTATGAGCAAGTAATTATGGGCCAGATGTAGGAAATTCTGAGTTTGCGACTTGCAAATTGCGAGTCGGAGTGACTCTCAATTTGCAAGTCGCAAACCCAGATGCAGGATGGTGTCCCTGATACCATCTGCGAATCGCAAGGGGGTCGCAAAGACCCACCTCATTAATATTAATGAGGTGGGTCGCAATTTGCGACCCCCTTCCGATTCGCAGCACTCACTGGGATGGTGGCCTGCTGGAGACTGTGTCTGTGACTGCTTTTCAATAAAGCAGTTTTTTTTTGTATTGCAGCCTGTTTTCCTTAAAGGAAAACGAGTTGCAACACAAACGAAAAAATGAAACGTTTGTGTTTCATTTTTTCAGAGCAGGCAGTGGTCCATAGGACCACTGCCTACTCTGAAAAAATGTTTTCAGGGCCATTCACAAAGGGGAAGGGGGTCCCATGGGGACACCTTCCCTTCTGCGAATGGGTTAGCACCCATTTGAAATGGGTGCTAACTGCGAATTGCTTTGCGACCGCGGTCACAAAGCAATTCTACATCGCGATGCGAATCGCAAATAGGAAGGGGAACACCCCTTCCTATTTGCGAGTTGCATTCCCATTTTGCGAGTCGGTAACCAGGTTACCGACTCGCAAAATGGGAATGAGCATCGCGATGTGCTTTTTGCATGCCGCAAACAGCAAATTTAGCTGTTTGCCCCATGCAAAAAGCTTCGTACATCTGGCCCTATGACTTTTTTAATCAACCAGACAGGGCAGGCTTTGAAAGATGTATTAGAAGCAGTCAGAGAGTTAGGTGAATTAGGAATTTGGGATAAACCACAGAGATCTTCAAGGTCTGAGGGTCGCACCAATAACAACCGAGTGTCCAGAAAAGACATGTTTACGGCACTACTAAAAGATGGTGTTAAAAAAGAACAGGTTGATGGGATAGATACCAAAAGCTTTTGGGAAATGTACCTGTAAAAGGGACTTAGTTTGAAAAGAAGGCAGCAGAAAGAAAAGCACGCAAGATAACAAGCGTGAAAACACAGAGTCGGTCACAGATATCAAGGGAAGGAAAGGAAAGGGAGTGAGGAAAACCTTAACAGGGACTGGTCAACTTCTGAGAACAGATACAGGGCGAGCCTGCTCACAAATATGAAAGCAAATATCCAGATCTCACTTGGGCAAAAGTTGACAGGTTTAAATCAGACTAGGAAACTGGCCAAGCTCCGGTACAATGTTGGGCTCGCCAAGATAACAGACCTCATGTTGATTTAGAAATACACTGGAAGCACAAAAATGTGCAAAACGTTCGAGCCATGGATGACACCGGAGCAGAGGCCTCTGTGATTTATGGGAACCCTAAGAAGTTTAACAGACCACATTACACCATCACAGGCTTGTGGGGAAGGTAGACCCTTGCTGTACAAACCACAGTACAAATGAAAATAGGGAGAACAGCAAAAAGAGAATATAATGTGCTGATTGTGCCTCTTTTAGAATACATACTTGGAATTGACATGTTGAAAGAAATGACTCTGTATTTGGATGATGGTTGCTATCAGTTTGGAATAAAAAGATACATATCAGTGGCTGCCATTAAAGTGGGTCGTTTAAAAATTCCCCCAGTGAAGGTGCCCCTGGCAACTAAGGTAATTCATTTAAAACAGTACTGCATTCCTGGCGGGCATGATGAAATAAGGGAAACTATAAAAGACATGCTTGAGGCTGGTGTAATAGCTCCAACTTCTACTGAATGGAACAATCCTCTATTGCCTGTGCCCATCCCTGACGGGCGGTACAGAATGGCAATTGATTATCGCGAGCTGAATAAATATACACCTCCTTTGACAGCCGCGCTCCCAGACACCATCACTTTGATTGAACAAATAAAGAAACATGCAGGGACATGGTACGCTACTATCGATATTGCCAACACGTTTTTCTCAATACCATTGGCTTCAGAATGCCAAGAGCAATTCTCATTTTCCCATGGTGGCAGACAATTTAAGATATTCTCTTTACCCATGGGGTACTTACATAGTCCTACTATCTGTCACCGGCTAGTGGCAGAGCACCTGGATGAAGTGTCTGTCATTCCGGGTGTGCAATTGACCCATTACATTGATGATGTGATGATTCAGGGAGAGACAGAAGAACAGGTGCAGATTCAGTTGGAGAGAGTAATGGAACTCTTGCAGAGTAAAGGGTGGATGATTAACACAGATAAGTCACAAGGACCATCTCAAAATGTGGAATTTCTAGACATTCAGTGGAATCAGGGATACAGAGAGGTGTTACCACTAGCAAAGCAAAAGATTATTGAGTTTGCCACACCCCGCACTAAGCAGGAGACACAGAAAATCATTGGATTGTTTGGTTTTTAGAGACAGCACATTCCTCATTTGAGTCAGATTTTGTCCCCTCTGTACAAAGTGACAAGAAAGAAACACAAGTTTGAATGGGGTGATTTAGCAAAGGAAGCAATTCAACAGGCCTTAGATTTGTGGCCAGTGCAAGATGGAGACATTGAGTTTCATGTAACTGTTCAAGGAGCAAATTGGAGTATGTGGCAAAAACAGGGAAGGATGAGGGTGCACCTGGGGTTTTGGATCAGAAAGCTACCTGACACTGGGGAACACTAAAGTCCTTTTGAAAAACAGCTTTTGGCTTGTTATTGGGCTCTAGTGGACACTGAGCAAATAACATGAGGTCATAATGTTATTCTGAGACCTGAGATACCGATTATGCAGTAGGTGATGAGTTCGCCTAAATCTCACCTTATAGGACATGCACAAGAGGCTAGCATCATATGTTGGAAATGGTACATACAAGACAGGGCTTGAGTAGGACCAGCAGGCACTGCAGCCCTACATGAACAGGTGTCACAAGCCCCTTTACAAGGTGAGGAAAGGGTACAGGAGGTACCACAGGTAAAAGAATCACCAGTAAGATGGGGTGCGCCATTTGAATCCTTGTCCTCTGAGGATAAAAAACATGTGTGGTTCACGGAAGGGTCATCCAAATATGTGGGTACCAAAAGATGTTGGAAAGCAGTGTCATACAATCCAGTTACCAAAAAGTTGCTGACCACCACAGGATTAGAAAAAAGTAGCCAATATGCAGAATTGTATGCTGTACATCAGGCTTTAAAGCAAGAGCTGCCTGTGACTTGTCACATTTACACTGATTCTTGGTCTAGTGCCAATGGGTAGCCACCTGGCTTCCCACATGGCATGCACATAACTGGTTCATTCACTCAAAGGAGGTGTGGGGCAAAGAGTTGTGGCAGGAAATTTGGGAAATGTTGGAACAAAGTAGAGTCACAGTTTATCATGTGGATGCTCATTGTCCCATTGACTCATTAGAACAATGGTTTAATTCCCTTGCAGATGATAAAGCCAAAATTTTAGAGACAGAAGTGGCAATACCGGATTCTGACTTGGTGGGGATGGCTAAATGGATGCACCAAGAGTGTAGACACCTGAGAGAAAAAGACAATTACAGGTGGGCAGAGATTAGAGGGATGCACATTCCCCTAGACTTGATAAAAACTGTAATTTTGCAATGTCCTATTTGTCAGCACACACAACAGAGATCTGTCCTGCAAACAGTTAAAAGTCAGTTAGGGAGAGGAAAGTTACCAGGACAGATATGGGAAATTTATTACATTAGACCACTACCGATTAGTCGCGGGTGTAAACACGCCTGCACCGTAGTGGACACTTATTCTGGATAATTTATTGCTGTCCCTTGCAAACCTGCTACTCAGCACAATACTATTAGAACTCTGGACTTGTTAATGTTATACTATGGAGTACCACTCCAGATCCAGAGTGACAATGGGTCACGCGTCAAAGGTAATTTGGTACAGCACTACTGTTCTCAGCACAATATTGAGTGGGTATATCATATTCCTTATTATCCACAGGCCTCAGGACTGATTGAGAGAATGAATGGTTTACTGAAAGCTCAATTGCGAAAATTATCTGACGGAACTTTGAAAAACTGGAGAGAGCATTTAATTGAAGCCCTGCAGATTCTGAACAATAGACCATTAACAAATGCTGAAACACCTTTGATGCGAATGTTAACTCCAGCTTTACAAATATAACCACACGTGGCCACCAATACCATCACATACTGGGAAATAAAACCTGGAGCGTTAGCTCCTTACAGAGCCACACCCGAATCTGCAGGTCTTGACTTACATGCTTTACAAGCTTACAGACTGAAACCCCGAGACATAGCGTTGTGTGAAGCAGGTGTTGGAACAAAGATTCCCCCAGAGCATTTTGGATTGATTGCTCCTAGATCTGGGTTGGCCCTTAAAGGTAGTCAGGTTTTTAAGGGGAGTGATTGATTCAGATTACTAAGGAGAAATCAAAGTTATTCTGTTAAATAGTGGCGAAGTTGACTTATTCATTCAATATTACCTACAGACATAATAGAAGAAATTGATCCATCGAACAGTATAGATGACCAAATTGCTTCACTACCTAAGAAAAAAAGAAGTAGTCAGATCACCAAATCAAAGTCTATGTTACCACCTCCACAGTTCCCTAAGGGTAGCAAAATAATCACTGAAATGCATGGGGGTCATTCAGTAGTACTATCATCAGATAACGATGGTCCCTTACAAAAACGTATGGAAACTCTTTTTAAGAAATTGCATTGCAAGTTAGACCATATAGAATCAAAAGTATTGTTAGAATTCAAGGAGATAAAAGAACGAGTAACTAAGATAGAAGTAAGTGTTAATTCAGTGACTAAAGCGAAACTTTTGTCCCTTGGCAGTGACACCATATCAAATGAGAGTCAAGCGGCTGTAGATATAAGGAACAGTGCAATGACAGGGAAAGCAGATTCTAATAAAAGAAGTATGGAATACCGGTACCCCACACAGGAACAAATCCCCCAGTCTAAGGTACCTATGATTAATCAAAGGAAGCAATTGGATAGAAACCATAAGTGCCAGCCTTTGACTAGAAATAGACCTGTGAAAGAGGTATTACAACTACCGCCAGATGCTACTCCATACACAATCATCCTTAAAAAATTTCCCAAATTGGGACCAAACATTGTTGAGACCTGGCCAGATTTACACAATAAAGTAGTACACTGGATGTCAGAGAATATATGTACACCAGATAAACTGTTTTGCGAAATTTTATATGCAAGGAGAATCGATTGGGTGGGATATTTGGAGGAAGAAGAGGGAGATTGCATTGTGGTCAATTTCCGTAATCCTCGTTTTGTGGGTCAACTACTAGTGGACTTGGATATAAGACATCGAACTGGTAAAAATTTGAAAAGGGAGATTATGGCTGTTCCCCTAGGATATTTTTATAGAATGATGAATACCTCAAGTACAAGAGACATAGGGGCTACAAGGAATATACCCAGTAATTTGGATAGGCATAACAAACTAGAGTGTTCCAATCGATTCGCTCCCCTGAGTAACATGGAGGATTTGGACTGACAGCAGGAGGACATGAGTAGAAAAGGGATTTTGCTACCTGACAAAACACAATCTATCACTGTAATGCCCAAATTAAAATCTTTAAGCTGTAATGGTGATGTTGAGTCAGATGGGAGGTCCCTAGCAGGAGACTCATTTATACTCATATCGTGGAATATAGCTGGAGTAAAAACGAAAATGGTTGAGAAGGAATGGCAGACCATAATAAGCTCATCACTTATAATCTGTCTACAAGAGACATGGCATACAGGATCCTTTTTCATTGAAGGGTATACCATATTCTCCACACCAGCTTCTGCCTCAGCCAGTGGTAGGGCAAAGGGAGGATTAGCAATACTGATATCAACATTGGTACCGTATACATTGGTGAAATCCTCCCTTGATTCCCCTTACTATCAGTTTTTATATTTTCGGATAGATGGAATTTTAGGAATTGTATTAATAAACTATTACAATAATAAATTTTATGGCACCAATAGAGTAGTGGCATCGACCCTCCAGGATGATCTACAGATCTTTGTAAATGATGTAACTTCTAGTTATACAATAATATGGGCTGGAGATTTTAATATCGGGACATGCCAGAATACTATAGGAAAGACGTGGATTTATTGACGATTTGGGAAGCGCCCAATCGCACTTTTTGCATAATAATTATGGAACTGTATTGAATGAAATATTATCTAAATATGATTTAGAATTGACGGAACAAGATGGGCTTAATGGAATGAAGCTTCCAACGTTTATAGGAAGAGGAAATTTTTCACTAATCGACCACATACTAATTTCTAAGAGTAATATAGATATGGTTGAATCTCTGAAGATTGAGCCAACCATCTATAGTGTTCATCACCCCTTGTTACTATGAGATTAGCTAAACCCTTTAATATAGGTGAACGATTAGCAATGAATATAGGAATAAGAAGGTGTAGGAAGTTGGCTCTGTATGTGCTATTTCAAAGTAAGGAATAGCATGCACAGAGTCCAAGGGTTCCCCTTAGAGGTAAAATAGTGGTAAAAAGAGATAATACTAATGCTCTATTTTGTGGTAGTGTGGTCGAGCAGTAGGCTTATCCAAGGAGTAGTGTTAAGCATTTGTTGTACATACACATAGACAATAAATGAGGTACACACACTCAGAGACAAATCCAGCCAATAGGTTTTTGTATAGAAAAATAACTTTTCTTAGTTTATTTTAAGAACCACAGGTTCAAATTCTACATGTAATATCTCATTCGAAAGGTCTTGCAGGTAAGTACTTTAGGAACTTCAAATCATCAAAATTGCATGTATACTTTTCAAGTTATTCACAAATAGCTGTTTTAAAAGTGGACACAGTGCAATTTTCACAGTTCCTAGGGGAGGTAAGTATTTGTTAGGTTAACCAGGTAAGTAAGACACTTACAGGGCTTAGTTCTTGGTCCAAGGTAGCCCACCGTTGGGGGTTCAGAGCAACCCCAAAGTCACCACACCAGCAGCTCAGGGCCGGTCAGGTGCAGAGTTCAAAGTGGTGCCCAAAACACATAGGCTAGAATGGAGAGAAGGGGGTGCCCCGGTTCCGGTCTGCTTGCAGGTAAGTACCCGCGTCTTCGGAGGGCAGACCAGGGGGGTTTTGTAGGGCACCGGGGGGGACACAAGTCCACACAGAAATTTCACCCTCAGCAGCGCGGGGGCGGCCGGGTGCAGTGTAGGAACAGGCGTCGGGTTCGCAATGTTAGTCTATGAGAGATCTCGGGATCTCTTCAGCGCTGCAGGCAGGCAAGGGGGGGATTCCTCGGGGAAACCTCCACTTGGGTAAGGGAGAGGGACTCCTGGGGGTCACTTCTCCAGCGAAAGTCCGGTCCTTCAGGTCCTGGGGGCTGCGGGTGCAGGGTCTCTCCCAGGCGTCGGGACTTTAGGTTCAAAGAGTCGCGGTCAGGGGAAGCCTCGGGATTCCCTCTGCAGGCGGCGCTGTGGGGGCTCAGGGGGGACAGGTTTTGGTACTCACAGTATCAGAGTAGTCCTGGGGTCCCTCCTGAGGTGTTGGATCGCCACCAGCCGAGTCGGGGTCGCCGGGTGCAGTGTTGCAAGTCTCACGCTTCTTGCGGGGAGCTTGCAGGGTTCTTTAAAGCTGCTGGAAACAAAGTTGCAGCTTTTCTTGGAGCAGGTCCGCTGTCCTCGGGAGTTTCTTGTCTTTTCGAAGCAGGGGCAGTCCTCAGAGGATGTCGAGGTCGCTGGTCCCTTTGGAAGGCGTCGCTGGAGCAGGATCTTTGGAAGGCAGGAGACAGGCCGGTGAGTTTCTGGAGCCAAGGCAGTTGTCGTCTTCTGGTCTTCCGCTGCAGGGGTTTTCAGCTGGGCAGTCCTTCTTCTTGTAGTTGCAGGAATCTAATTTTCTAGGGTTCAGGGTAGCCCTTAAATACTAAATTTAAGGGCGTGTTTAGGTCTGGGGGGTTAGTAGCCAATGGCTACTAGCCCTGAGGGTGGGTACACCCTCTTTGTGCCTCCTCCCAAGGGGAGGGGGTCACAATCCTAACCCTATTGGGGGAATCCTCCATCTGCAAGATGGAGGATTTCTAAAAGTTAGAGTCACCTCAGCTCAGGACACCTTAGGGGCTGTCCTGACTGGCCAGTGACTCCTCCTTGTTTTTCTCATTATTTTCTCCGGCCTTGCCGCCAAAAGTGGGGCCTGGCCGGAGGGGGCGGGCAACTCCACTAGCTGGAGTGTCCTGCTGGGTTGGCACAAAGGAGGTGAGCCTTTGAGGCTCACCGCCAGGTGTGACAATTCCTGCCTGGGAGAGGTGTTAGCATCTCCACCCAGTGCAGGCTTTGTTACTGGCCTCAGAGTGACAAAGGCACTCTCCCCATGGGGCCAGCAACATGTCTCGGTTTGTGGCAGGCTGCTAAAACTAGTCAGCCTACACAGATAGTCGGTTAAGTTTCAGGGGGCACCTCTAAGGTGCCCTCTGTGGTGTATTTTACAATAAAATGTACACTGGCATCAGTGTGCATTTATTGTGCTGAGAAGTTTGATACCAAACTTCCCAGTTTTCAGTGTAGCCATTATGGTGCTGTGGAGTTCGTGTTTGACAAACTCCCAGACCATATACTCTTATGGCTACCCTGCACTTACAATGTCTAAGGTTTTGTTTAGACACTGTAGGGGTACCATGCTCATGCACTGGTACCCTCACCTATGGTATAGTGCACCCTGCCTTAGGGCTGTAAGGCCTGCTAGAGGGGTGTCTTACCTATACTGCATAGGCAGTGAGAGGCTGGCATGGCACCCTGAGGGGAGTGCCATGTCGACTTACTCGTTTTGTCCTCACTAGCACACACAAGCTGGCAAGCAGTGTGTCTGTGCTGAGTGAGAGGTCTCCAGGGTGGCATAAGACATGCTGCAGCCCTTAGAGACCTTCCTTGGCATCAGGGCCCTTGGTACTAGAAGTACCAGTTACAAGGGACTTATCTGGATGCCAGGGTCTGCCAATTGTGGATACAAAAGTGCAGGTTAGGGAAAGAACACTGGTGCTGGGGCCTGGTTAGCAGGCCTCAGCACACTTTCAATTGTAAACATAGCATCAGCAAAGGCAAAAAGTCAGGGGGCAACCATGCCAAGGAGGCATTTCCTTACACAACCCCCCCCCAAACGAAAGAGGATGAGACTAACCTTTCCCAAGAGAGTCTTCATTTTCTAAGTGGAAGAACCTGGAAAGGCCATCTGCATTGGCATGGGCAGTCCCAGGTCTGTGTTCCACTATAAAGTCCATTCCCTGTAGGGAGATGGACCACCTCAACAGTTTAGGATTTTCACCTTTCATTTGCATCAGCCATTTGAGAGGTCTGTGGTCAGTTTGAACTAGGAAGTGAGTCCCAAAGAGGTATGGTCTCAGCTTCTTCAGGGACCAAACCACAGCAAAGGCCTCCCTCTCAATGGCACTCCAACGCTGCTCCCTGGGGAGTAACCTCCTGCTAATGAAAGCAACAGGCTGGTCAAGGCCATCATCATTTGTTTGGGACAAAACTGCCCCTATCCCATGTTCAGAGGCATCAGTCTGCACAATGAACTGCTTAGAATAATCTGGAGCTTTTAGAACTGGTGCTGAGCACATTTCCTGTTTCAGGGTGTCAAAGGCCTGTTGGCATTCCACAGACCAGTTCACTTTCTTGGGCATTTTCTTGGAGGTGAGTTCAGTGAGGGCTGTCACAATGGATCCATATCCCTTCACAAACCTCCTGTAATACCCAGTCAAGCCAAGGAATGCCCTGACTTGAGTCTGGGTTTTTGGAGCTACCCAGTCCAGAATAGTCTGGATCTTGGGTTGGAGTGGCTGAACTTGGCCTCCACCTACAAGGTGTCCCAAGTAAACCACAGTTCCCTGCCCTATCTGGCATTTGGATGCCTTGATAGAGAGGCCTGCAGATTGCAGAGCCTTCAAAACCTTCTTCAGGTGGACCAGGTGATCCTGCCAGGTGGAGCTAAAGACAGCAATATCATCAAGATAAGCTGTGCTAAAGGACTCCAAGCCAGCAAGGACTTGATTCACCAACCTTTGGAAGGTGGCAGGGGCATTCTTTAAACCAAAGGGCATAACAGTAAACTGATAATGCCCATCAGGTGTGGAGAATGCTGTTTTCTCTTTTGCTCCAGGTGCCATTTTTATTTGCCAGTACCCTGCTGTCAAGTCAAAGGTACTTAAGAATTTGGCAGCACCTAATTTATCTATGAGCTCATCAGCTCTTGGAATTGGATGAGCATCTGTCTTGGTGACAGAATTGAGCCCTCTGTAGTCCACACAAAACCTCATCTCTTTCTTTCCATCTTTGGTGTGAGGTTTGGGGACTAAGACCACTGGGCTAGCCCAGGGACTGTCAGAGCGCTCAATTACTCCCAATTCCAGCATCTTGTGGACTTCCACCTTGATGCTTTCCTTAACATGGTCAGATTGTCTAAAGATTTTGTTCTTGACAGGCATGCTGTCTCCTGTGTCCACATCATGGGTACATAGGTGTGTCTGACCAGGGGTTAAGGAGAAGAGTTCAGGAAACTGTTGTAGGACTCTCCTACAATCAGCTTGCTGTTGGCCAGAGAGGGTGTCTGAGTAGATCACTCCATCTACTGTGCCATCTTTTGGGTCTGATGACAGAAGATCAGGGAGAGGTTCACTCTCTGCCTCCTGATCCTCATCTGTTACCATCAACAGATTGACATCAGCCCTGTCGTGGAAGAGCTTAAGGCGGTTTACATGGATCACCCTCTTGGGGCTCCTGCTTGTGCCCAGGTCCACCAGGTAGGTGACCTGACTCTTCCTTTCTAGTACTGGGTAAGGGCCACTCCATTTGTCCTGGAGTGCCCTGGGAGCCACAGGCTCCAGAACCCAGACTTTCTGCCCTGGTTGGAACTCAACCAGTGCAGCCTTTTGGTCATACCAAAACTTCTGGAGCTGTTGGCTGGCCTCAAGGTTTTTGGTTGCCTTTTCCATGTACTCTGCCATTCTAGAGCGAAGGCCAAGTACATAGTCCACTATGTCCTGTTTAGGCTCATGGAGAGGTCTCTCCCAGCCTTCTTTAACAAGGGCAAGTGGTCCCCTTACAGGATGACCAAACAGAAGTTCAAAGGGTGAGAATCCTACTCCCTTCTGTGGCACCTCTCTGTAAGCGAAAAGCAGGCATGGCAAGAGGACATCCCATCTCCTTTTGAGTTTTTCTGGGAGCCCCATGATCATGCCTTTTAATGTCTTGTTGAATCTCTCAACCAAGCCATTAGTTTGTGGATGGTATGGTGTAGTGAATTTATAAGTCACTCCACACTCATTCCACATGTGCTTTAGGTATGCTGACATGAAGTTGGTACCTCTGTCAGACACCACCTCCTTAGGGAAACCCACTCTGGTAAAGATACCAATGAGGGCCTTGGCTACTGCAGGGGCAGTAGTCGACCTAAGGGGAATAGCTTCAGGATACCTGGTAGCATGATCCACTACTACCAGGATATACATATTTCCTGAGGCTGTGGGAGGTTCCAGTGGACCAACTATGTCCACACCCACTCTTTCAAAGGGAACACCCACCACTGGAAGTGGAATGAGGGGGGCCTTTGGATGCCCACCTGTCTTACCACTGGCTTGACAGGTGGGGCAGGAGAGGCAAAACTCCTTAACCATGTTGGACATATTGGGCCAGTAGAAGTGGTTGACTAACCTCTCCCACGTCTTGGTTTGTCCCAAATGTCCAGCAAGGGGAATGTCATGGGCCAATGTTAGGATGAACTTCCTGAACAGCTGAGGCACTACCACTCTCCTAGTGGCACCAGGTTTGGGGTCTCTGGCCTCAGTGTACAGGAGTCCATCTTCCCAATAGACCCTATGCGTTCCATTTTTCTTGCCTTTGGACTCTTCAGCAGCTTGCTGCCTAAGGCCTTCAAGAGAGGGACAGGTTTCTTGTCCCTTACACAGCTCCTCCCTTGAGGGTCCCCCTGGGCCTAAGAGCTCAACCTGGTAAGGTTCAAGCTCCAAGGGCTCAGTTCCCTCAGAGGGCAGAACTTCTTCCTGAGAAGAGAGGTTCCCTTTCTTTTGCTGTGTTGCAGTTGGTTTCCCAACTGACTTTCCTGTTCTCTTGGTAGGCTGGGCCATTTTTCCAGACTCCAGCTCTACTTTTTCACCCTGTGCCTTGCACTGTGCTCTTGTTTTCACACACACCAGTTCAGGGATACCCAGCATTGCTGCATGGGTTTTTAGTTCTACCTCAGCCCATGCTGAGGACTCCAGGTCATTTCCAAGCAGACAGTCCACTGGGATATTTGAGGAGACCACCACCTGTTTCAGGCCATTGACCCCTCCCCATTCTAAAGTAACCATTGCCATGGGATGTACTTTTCTCTGATTGTCAGCGTTGGTGACTGTGTAAGTTTTTCCAGTCAGGTATTGGCCAGGGGAAACCAGTTTCTCTGTCACCATGGTGACACTGGCACCTGTATCCCTCAGGCCCTCTATTCTAGTCCCATTAATTAAGAGTTGCTGTCTGTATTTTTGCATGTTAGGCGGCCAGACAGCTAGTGTGGCTAAATCCACCCCACCCTCAGAAACTAGAGTAGCTTCAGTGTGGACCCTGATTTGCTCTGGGCACACTGTTGATCCCACTTGGAGACTAGCCATACCAGTGTTACCTGGATGGGAGTTTGGAGTGGAATCTTTCTTGGGACAGGCCTTGTCTCCAGTTTGGTGTCCATGCTGTTTACAGCTATGACACCAGGCCTTTTTGGGATCAAAGTTTTTACCCTTGTACCCATTGTTTTGTGAAGAGGCTCTGGGCCCACCCTCCTGTGCAGGTTTTTGGGGGCCTGTAGAAGACTCTTTACTATTTTTAGTTTTGGTTGTCTCATCACTCTTCCCCTGGGGAGTCTTTGTGACCCCTTTCTTTTGGTCACCCCCTGTTGAAGTCTTGGACACCCTTGTCTTGACCCAATGGTCCGCCTTCTTTCCCAATTCTTGGGGAGAAATTGGTCCTAGGTCTACCAGATGCTGATGCAGTTTATCATTGAAACAATTACTTAACAGGTGTTCTTTCACAAATAAATTGTACAGCCCATCATAATTACTTACACCACTGCCTTGAATCCAACCATCTAGTGTTTTCACTGAGTAGTCAACAAAGTCAACCCAGGTCTGGCTCGAGGATTTTTGAGCCCCCCTGAACCTAATCCTGTACTCCTCAGTGGAGAATCCAAAGCCCTCAATCAGGGTACCCTTCATGAGGTCATAAGATTCTGCATCTGGTCCAGAGAGTGTGAGGAGTCTATCCCTACACTTTCCTGTGAACATTTCCCAAAGGAGAGCACCCCAGTGAGATCTGTTCACTTTTCTGGTTACACAAGCCCTCTCAAAAGCTGTGAACCATTTGGTGATGTCATCACCATCTTCATATTTAGTTATAATCCCTTTAGGGATTTTCAACATGTCAGGAGAATCTCTGACCCTATTTATGTTGCTGCCACCATTGATGGGTCCTAGGCCCATCTCTTGTCTTTCCCTCTCTATGGCTAGGATCTGTCTTTCCAAAGCCAACCTTTTGGCCATCCTGGCTAACTGGATGTCCTCTTCACTGGGGCTATCCTCAGTGATTTCAGAGGTGTTGGTCTCTCCTGTGAGGGAACCAGCATCTCTGACTATTATTTTTGGAGTCAGGGTTTGAGGGACCCTGTTCTCCTTAGATAGGACTGGTAGGGGGGAATTGTCCTCCAAGTCACTATCCTCTTCCTCTGAGTTGCCACCCTCAGAGGGGTTGGCCTTTTCAAACTCTGCCAAAAGCTCCTGGAGCTGTATTTTGGTAGGTTTGGGGCCCATTGTTATTTTCTTTATTTTACAGAGTGACCTTAGCTCCCTCATCTTAAGATGGAGGTAAGGTGTGGTGTCGAGTTCCACCATAGTCACATCTGTGCTAGACATTTTGCTTCTAAAAGTTGGAATACTTTTTAAGAATCTACAACTGGTTCTAGAATCTAATTCAAACTTTTACAAACTTTTAAACTCTAAAAGAAGTGCTAAACAGGGACTTAACACACAAGGCCCTAGCAGGACTTTTAAGAATTTAGAAAAATTTCAAATTGCAAAAATGAATTTCTAATGACAATTTTGGAATTTGTTGTGTGATCAGGTATTGGCTGAGTAGCCCAGCAAATGCAAAGTCTTGTACCCCACCGCTGATCCACCAATGTAGGAAGTTGGCTCTGTATGTGCTATTTCAAAGTAAGGAATAGCATGCACAGAGTCCAAGGGTTCCCCTTAGAGGTAAAATAGTGGTAAAAAGAGATAATACTAATGCTCTATTTTGTGGTAGTGTGGTCGAGCAGTAGGCTTATCCAAGGAGTAGTGTTAAGCATTTGTTGTACATACACATAGACAATAAATGAGGTACACACACTCAGAGACAAATCCAGCCAATAGGTTTTTGTATAGAAAAATATCTTTTCTTAGTTTATTTTAAGAACCACAGGTTCAAATTCTACATGTAATATCTCATTCGAAAGGTCTTGCAGGTAAGTACTTTAGGAACTTCAAATCATCAAAATTGCATGTATACTTTTCAAGTTATTGACAAATAGCTGTTTTAAAAGTGGACACTTAGTGCAATTTTCACAGTTCCTAGGGGAGGTAAGTATTTGTTAGGTTAACCAGGTAAGTAAGACACTTACAGGGCTTAGTTCTTGGTCCAAGGTAGCCCACCGTTGGGGGTTCAGAGCAACCCCAAAGTCACCACACCAGCAGCTCAGGGCCGGTCAGGTGCAGAGTTCAAAGTGGTGCCCAAAACACATAGGCTAGAATGGAGAGAAGGGGGTGCCCCGGTTCCGGTCTGCTTGCAGGTAAGTACCCGCGTCTTCGGAGGGCAGACCAGGGGGGTTTTGTAGGGCACCGGGGGGGACACAAGTCCACACAGAAATTTCACCCTCAGCAGCGCGGGGGCGGCCGGGTGCAGTGTAGGAACAGGCGTCGGGTTCGCAATGTTAGTCTATGAGAGATCTCGGGATCTCTTCAGCGCTGCAGGCAGGCAAGGGGGGGATTCCTCGGGGAAACCTCCACTTGGGTAAGGGAGAGGGACTCCTGGGGGTCACTTCTCCAGCGAAAGTCCGGTCCTTCAGGTCCTGGGGGCTGCGGGTGCAGGGTCTCTCCCAGGCGTCGGGACTTTAGGTTCAAAGAGTCGCGGTCAGGGGAAGCCTCGGGATTCCCTCTGCAGGCGGCGCTGTGGGGGCTCAGGGGGGACAGGTTTTGGTACTCACAGTATCAGAGTAGTCCTGGGGTCCCTCCTGAGGTGTTGGATCGCCACCAGCCGAGTCGGGGTCGCCGGGTGCAGTGTTGCAAGTCTCACGCTTCTTGCGGGGAGCTTGCAGGGTTCTTTAAAGCTGCTGGAAACAAAGTTGCAGCTTTTCTTGGAGCAGGTCCGCTGTCCTCGGGAGTTTCTTGTCTTTTCGAAGCAGGGGCAGTCCTCAGAGGATGTCGAGGTCGCTGGTCCCTTTGGAAGGCGTCGCTGGAGCAGGATCTTTGGAAGGCAGGAGACAGGCCGGTGAGTTTCTGGAGCCAAGGCAGTTGTCGTCTTCTGGTCTTCCGCTGCAGGGGTTTTCAGCTGGGCAGTCCTTCTTCTTGTAGTTGCAGGAATCTAATTTTCTAGGGTTCAGGGTAGCCCTTAAATACTAAATTTAAGGGCGTGTTTAGGTCTGGGGGGTTAGTAGCCAATGGCTACTAGCCCTGAGGGTGGGTACACCCTCTTTGTGCCTCCTCCCAAGGGGAGGGGGTCACAATCCTAACCCTATTGGGGGAATCCTCCATCTGCAAGATGGAGGATTTCTAAAAGTTAGAGTCACCTCAGCTCAGGACACCTTAGGGGCTGTCCTGACTGGCCAGTGACTCCTCCTTGTTTTTCTCATTATTTTCTCCGGCCTTGCCGCCAAAAGTGGGGCCTGGCCGGAGGGGGCGGGCAACTCCACTAGCTGGAGTGTCCTGCTGGGTTGGCACAAAGGAGGTGAGCCTTTGAGGCTCACCGCCAGGTGTGACAATTCCTGCCTGGGAGAGGTGTTAGCATCTCCACCCAGTGCAGGCTTTGTTACTGGCCTCAGAGTGACAAAGGCACTCTCCCCATGGGGCCAGCAACATGTCTCGGTTTGTGGCAGGCTGCTAAAACTAGTCAGCCTACACAGATAGTCGGTTAAGTTTCAGGGGGCACCTCTAAGGTGCCCTCTGTGGTGTATTTTACAATAAAATGTACACTGGCATCAGTGTGCATTTATTGTGCTGAGAAGTTTGATACCAAACTTCCCAGTTTTCAGTGTAGCCATTATGGTGCTGTGGAGTTCGTGTTTGACAAACTCCCAGACCATATACTCTTATGGCTACCCTGCACTTACAATGTCTAAGGTTTTGTTTAGACACTGTAGGGGTACCCTGCTCATGCACTGGTACCCTCACCTATGGTATAGTGCACCCTGCCTTAGGGCTGTAAGGCCTGCTAGAGGGGTGTCTTACCTATACTGCATAGGCAGTGAGAGGCTGGCATGGCACCCTGAGGGGAGTGCCATGTCGACTTACTCGTTTTGTCCTCACTAGCACACACAAGCTGGCAAGCAGTGTGTCTGTGCTGAGTGAGAGGTCTCCAGGGTGGCATAAGACATGCTGCAGCCCTTAGAGACCTTCCTTGGCATCAGGGCCCTTGGTACTAGAAGTACCAGTTACAAGGGACTTATCTGGATGCCAGGGTCTGCCAATTGTGGATACAAAAGTGCAGGTTAGGGAAAGAACACTGGTGCTGGGGCCTGGTTAGCAGGCCTCAGCACACTTTCAATTGTAAACATAGCATCAGCAAAGGCAAAAAGTCAGGGGGCAACCATGCCAAGGAGGCATTTCCTTACAGAAGGGAAAATGGAATTGTAATTAAATGGACTGGGGTAAATGAAATAGATGTGATGAAAAAAGTTGTGACACCACACTGTCAAGAAATCTTCACATGTACAGAATACAATCAAAGTCCAAACAAGATTTTAGGATCTTTTAACCAGCTTAGAAACGCCATCGCAGGAAGCTTAGTGTGAACATTGAGGAATAAAAAGAGAGAAAAAGTGGGGTGGTTTGATCATAACTGATCATTAGCAAGCCAGGAATTAAAACAAGCCCTGCAGACTCGACCAAGAAATAGGGAAGAAGTAATTATTAAACGCTCTAGCTACAAACATGCACTAAAGACCAGGAAGGCACAATTGAGAGCTAGGGCATGGGCTAACCTTGAGCAAGCAACGACACTAAGAGACAGTACTTTATTCTGGAAAACTATTAACCAACCATTTTTAAAAGATAGTGATGCACTCGAAATAACAGTACACGTTCCATCATTGGAATGGCTTTCTCATTTTGGCTACATTTTTAACCCAGATAATCTGACTATTCACTCATAATTGAGATCAAGACACCCTTCTTGAAACCAATTAGTTTAGGGGAAGTGAAATCTTCTATAGGAAGATGCTTGAAAGGGAAGGCACCGGGCCCCGATGGGGAGACAATAGATGCCTATTTGACACACGTTGATCTATGGTGCCCTATTTTGACCCAAGTTTTTATGAGTGTGACAAAGGGATATGTTTTAACATCATGGACTAAAAGTATAATTGTCCCTATTTTTAAAAAAGGAGATAGAGGTGACCCCAAATGCTATCGACCAATTTCACTTTTAGATACCTCTGTTAAATTGCTGGGAAGAGTACTCCTAGGAAGACTAGAGTTATGGGTAACCAACAATCACATACTCTCAGAGGCTCAATTGGGATTTAGACCTGGGGTTGGTACTCTGGAACAATGTATAAACCTTAATTTAATAATAAGTAAATACACAATAGCAAGGAAGGGTCATGTGTTCCTTTGTTTTGCAGATCTTAGCAGCACTTTCGATTTGGTGAACCATGCAAAGCTGTGGAAAGTCTTAATAGATATGGTTGCACCCTCAGCTATAATAAGCTTCTTGGCGCAATTATATAACCACTTAACAGCGCGGGTGAGATATGGAAGAAATGGCGAGGAATACGCCAAGGTTGTGTTTTGGCTCCCCTTTTATTTTCCCTTTATATAAATGGAGTAGATGCCCGCTTAAAAAATATAGAAATTGATACCCCTAAAATAGGAGAATGTTCTATCCCAGTCCTTTTATTTGCAGATGATGCAGTACTGCTGTCACGAACTGCAAATGGGTTGCAGCGGCTAATCGAGGGCTTTGTGGAATTTATGGAGGAAAGAGATATGTTGTTGAACATGAGCAAAACTGTAGTAATGACTTGTGGACAGGGAAAGGCCAGGAAGAAAACTTATTTTATCAAGGGCCATAAATGTGAAGAGGTAAATGGATTTACATACCTGGGTGTACAGTTTTCTATTATGGGTCATTGGAAACAACATCTAGAAGCTATTAAGATGAAGTATATTAGGACAACTGAGGCTGTTTTTAGATTTTCAAAAACAATTGGTAACAAACCCCTTAGGGAAATGTTGCAAATTTACAAAAGTAAATCAATTAGCAGCATTACGTATGGTTCTGCCCTTTGGAGTTTGATGCCTGAGATCCATTCATTACAAGAAGATCTAATATATACCAATGCGCTGTTGGCTTGGTATGGCATCTGGTTTAAAGAAGGGACACAATTTACCCAAAAGATTATTAAAGATTGCCTTACATTGGAATATTGGGATAGAATTCCATGGTTCATGCATTTAAGAGATTTGTTGAAAGGCATAAATCTAGCTCCAAATTTGGACAGTCCAGGTATTATCCTCCAATTTAGCAAGAAAGAATTGAAAAAACAATTAATGGCATGGAGGGATAGTGATAGAGAAAATAGAGAATGTAGGAAATCAACAGTTGCACTTTATATGACTGAAACTAATGAGGTAATGCCAATTTACTTATTGACAGTTGCAAACATTCAGGATAGATTTTATCTGACTCGAATGCGCTTTAGAATGTTGCATTTTTTGGTAGCTTTCCCAAAGGTGAGGATTTGGAGTAAAAGCCTACCGAAGTGCCGTTGCGCTGGACGATTTGCACAATCTACAATGCACTTTATTATATCTTGTAAATTTTATCATGATATTAGGAAACATTTTCTAAAACCTTTATTTGTTATTAATAAATTATTTTATTGTAAAGAAGCTTTTAATTATCTATGTAAATTGGATACTAACGAGAAATGTGATGCAGTAGCAAAATTTATCCTATGTGCCATGGAACAAAGAAAAAAGCTATCGTATTTAGAAAACCTGCGGTATGAGAATGAATAATCGCCCAATTTATTGCAGCAAAGGTTTTTTATTTATTTATTCATTAGTAATGTTTTCTTGAAGCATTTTTTTGTATATTATTATCATTTTTAAAGAGATTGTTTATCTTTTATGGAGTAAAATCCAAATAAAGATTGATTTGAATTTGAATTTGACTTATTCATTCAAATTGGAGACAGAATTGCCCAACATGTCATAATTTCAGTGTATGCATATTGGTAAAGAAGGGGACTGCCCCAGCCCTTCTTACTGTACGTGGGGAGGGAGTCTTCGGTTCCACTGATAAAAACCCTGGTGCTAAAGTGTGGGTTAAAACCCCAAATGGCCCTCCAGGACCTGCAGAAATTATACCAAAGGGCCCCAACAATGTTCTGTTGATCAGGAAACCAGGAAAGGAAAAATGGGAACATATTCCAGCTGATAAATGTTATTTGCGAGAATGATCATACTTGTTTCTTTCACAGGTCATACTACAGCTTGTTTTTGCCACGAGTGTTCCATGTGGTCTCCTTTTGGGCGTGTGCGTGTGTGGTCGGGAGGGACCCAACACCCCCAGTTTCAACTTGATTGATCGACCACATCATGCAACACCTTTACTGCATCTGAATGACAACATTTGGATTCATTTGGCACAAACCGTGCACAACAGATCTGATTTCTGCATGGGTGCCATGCGAAGCACTGTGGATGTTTTGTCAATATGTTTGATCGCCATACCAACGCCAACAAGCATCTTGTTAGAAATTTTCAATGCTACTAACCGTGAGAAAGATGTGTAAGAACATGATGTTGAAACCCACTTCAGTCCCAATGAGTATTGCAGGGACTGTCAGGAAACAACCAATGAAATGTGGGACAATCTCACTCATATAATCACCTACAACATTACTACCGGTGACGTGTATTACTATGGCCCTCATTCTGACCTTGGCGGGCGGCGGAGGCCGCCCGCCAAAGTCCCGCCGTCAGGTTACCGTTCCGCGGTCGAAAGACCGCGGCGGTAATTCTGACTTTCCCGCTGGGCTGGCGGGCGGTCTCCTTCAGACCGCCAGCCAGCCCAGCGGGAAAGAGGCTTCCACGATGAAGCCGGCTCGGAATCGAGCCGGCGGAGTGGAAGCTGTGCGACGGGTGCAGTTGCACCCGTCGCGTATTTCACTGTCTGCACAGCAGACAGTGAAATACATGTAGGGGCCCTCTTACGGGGGCCCCTGCAATGCCCATGCCAGTGGCATGGGCACTGCAGGGGCCCCCAGGGGCCCCGCGACCCCCCCTACCGCCATCCGGATCTCGGCGGTCCGACCGCCGGGATCTGGATGGCGGTAGGGGGGGTCAGAATCCCCGCGGCGGTGCAGCAAGCTGCGCCGCCGCGGAGGATTCAATGGGGCCGCGGTACACTGGCGGGACCCCGCCAGTGGTGCCGGTCCGACCGCGGCTTTACCGCCGCGGTCGGAATCCCCATTGGAGCACCGCCGGCTTGTCGGCGGTGCTCCCGCGGTCCTCCGCCCTGGCGGTCAAAGACCGCCAGGGTCAGAATGAGGGCCTATATGTCCTGTAATTCTCGTGATATTGGAAAATGCAGTCAATTGCGATTGGAAAGGAAAACATCAACCTCTCAAAACTTAGTGTGGGAACACAGAGTTTTGTGCTTTTACCGAACAGACAGACATTGCAAAAATATGTTGAATCACATGGTTTGTCGTCATCTAGTGACTGCCGCCAGTCACATCAAACATGTCAAGTTGCCAGTTGGCTGGCTGTTTTCGTGTGGAAATCTGACTTTCACTTACATTCCAGCTAACATAATGGGTGGGCGGTGTAACTTTACACACCTGGGACTCATGATGGTTCGATCTATCTCAATACATACTCGCTATCCCAGAGATGTTATGCAACTAGATGAAAATTGTGATTCAGATATTCAACTATTATCACAATCAGAGTATCTAAGCTTAAGGGGGTCATTACAACCCTGGCGGACGGTGTTAAAGCGGCAGTAAGACCGCCAACAGGCTGGCGGTCTTTTTTTTTAATTATGACCATTGTGGTTAGCGCCATGGTCATCCGCCGCTTCTCCGTTCCGCCCGCCAGGGCGGAGACGACCGCTGGGCTGGAGACCTAAGTCTCCAGCCCGGCGGCCGTGACAATACCGCCGCCGGTATGGTGACCCGGCTTACCGCCGTGGATTTCCAGCCGTAGGAAACGCCATGAAATCCATGGCGGTAAGCACTATCAGTGCCAGGGAATTCCTTCCCTGGCACTGATAGGGGTCTCCCCCACCCCCCACCCCGACTCCCTCTCCTACACCCCCCACCACCCCTGCCACCCCCCAAGGGTGGCAGGACCCCCTCCCCACCCCGACCCCCGACATTACCTTACTCATACACACCCGACACGCACGCAGGCACAACCAACACACATACACGCACACGCACCGACACACATGCCAACATCCACACACACAGTCAGACACGCACACCCACATTCAAACATACATGCACACATCCATACAGACATACCCACAGACATACACGCACTCATTCCCAAAACACGCAACACCCCGCAAGCATACACGCACTCACACACCCCCTCTACATACACCCACGCACACCCCCATGCACGCACACAACACACAACACCCCCCCACCCCCCTCCCCTAACGGACGATCGACTTACCTGTTCCATCAATCATCCGGGACGGGACGGAAGCCATGGGGGCAGCTCGGCCGACACCACACCGCCAACAGAACACCGCCGCGCAGAATCACAGGACGTGATTCGCTGGGCGGTGTTCTGTTGGTGTGGCGGTGGAGGTGGAGCAACCTCCACTTCCCCGCCGCCCGTCACTATGGCTGTTGGCGGCTCTCCGTCGGAAAAACGACATAGAGCTGCCAACAGTCATAATACACCGAGCGGAAAACCGCCATCATTGGCGGTCTTCAGCACAGCGGTCCCTCGGCGGTCTTGTAAAAAGACCGCCGAGGTTGTAATGACCCCCTAAGTCTTTCCATTGTAGGCGTGCCTGGTTTAACTGTATTCAACACTAGGTTACTCAATAAGTGAGCGTGTCTAATAGTCAAAAATATTAACCATATGTCTATTGCTTTATCTGAATTTTTACTAGTTGTGTGTGGTACCCATAAAGCTCCATTTCAAAACAAAGCTGCTATAGATTATCTTTTGCTAAAGCATAATCATGGCTGTAACAAATTTGAAGGCATGTGTTGTTTTAATCTTTCTGACCACTCTAAATTTATAGAGGCCCACATTGATACCCTACATACATTAGTGAAAGGGGTAAAGCAGGATATATATCAGGGATGGTGGGACTGGTTATTTCAATGGTTACATGATTTTGGACAATTACCCAAAGTTTTGGGTGGAACCTTTGTAGCATTAGTTCTTATTATATCATTATGTTGCTGTGTACAATGTATTCCTAATTTACTTGCAATGTTTAGACCGTAGAAAGTTGATTTTAAACCTATAGGCTACAGGACACACTGGTCAAAGGGTGGAATGTGGTGTTATTTGAGCATTGACCACTGATGTCATGTCACACCGCTTTGCACCTGGCTTAGCTGCCTATTGTCACTTTAGTGGTCACTGGTTATAGAATCCATTTTGTATTCAGCCTAGACTCCATTTTGTGTTCAGCTTAGCTTCACCGCCACGTTAAAGTATTTTTCTGTGCAAACATGTTATACAATGTGTTTTTCTACTTCTGCGTGTTTTCCTTCTCACCGAAGAGCTAGGATTGGTGTACGATATGTATGAGGTAAGCAGTCGGTACTATAAGACAGTAACAAGCTAGTGTTTATCATAGGCAAGAGAAAGGTTTGATTTGGGAGGTGTGCCTTGGGAAGGTGGCCAGCTCCCGACGCTTTCCTTTCAAGGTTTACCTAATCTAGCCAGCATTTATAAATATTTCCATCTGAGAGGCGGGGTCTTCTAGAAGGCTCTTTCCATGGTTGATTAAGCTATAAAAAGGTGGCCCTGCTCAGTAGCGATGAATTCCGAGACTCGTCATGATTGGCCGTCGAATGCATGACATTTTTCCAGTGAGGGTCTCTTTCTCGCAGTTGAACGGGGTCATCTTCTTGCTGGCATGAGAAACATGAAGCATCTGACAGGCCATACGGTGATAAATATTTATTAATTATTAGCTTTGCATTGCATATGAATATATATCTATGTATCAATATAAGTGTTTGTATCCTTGCATGTATATATTTGCTGTTTATAGATTGAAGATTCTTTATACATGGTCTTACACTGTTGTTGCACATTTTGAAAGTACACTTTTTACTGTTCAAACCTTCCTTCACAAACCTTGCAAAAAGCTTTAATAAATGTCTTCTTCAGATTAAGAAATGCATTCCAGAGAATCTTTTTGACTCTTTTCAGTGTGTATATCTTGGCTCAGTCAAAAGTAAAGCAAAACACTGGGTTGTAGGGACTGTTTGCGGGGTGGTTCTCTTTCTGCAGGGGGAGGGGTTCTGGTAGACTGTGAATCCTGTGGCAGGACCTCCTGTCCATTAGCTGCAGCAGATGTGGAGGGCTGGTCAGTCCAATGGCGAGTGGAAGGAGTCTGCTGGTGTGCTGTGTAGTCCCTCATGATGTTGGCCATGTCACCCAGCACCTCTGCAATGGACACCATGATGGTGTTCAGGGCCTGCAATTCTTGCTTGATCTCCTGGTGGTGTTCCCCCTGCAGCTGCTGGTTTTCCTGCATGATGTTTATCACCTGACCCATCTTCTCCTGGGATTGTTTATATGCCTCCAGGACATTAGTGAGTGACTCCTGGGCAATCGGTTCCCTGGGCCTGTCATCCCCGAAGAGCAACTCTTCTCCGCACTCGCCGCCAACCAACCCACCCTCACCACCGACCCCAACGACGCAGCCCTCAACCTCACAAACTGGATCTCCAACTGCGCAGACATCCTTGCTCCCCTCAAACGCACGCATCGACAGACCAACACCAAAAAACCTCTCTGGTTCTCTGACACCCTCAAAGAATCAAAGAAAACTTGTCGACCCCTTGAGAAAGCCTGGCGCAAGGACCACACCGCTGACAACATGACCGCCCTCAAGAACGCTACCCGCGAACACCACCACCTGATCCGTGCTGCCAAAAGGAACTTTTTCACCAACAGACTGGACAAAAACAGACACAACAGCAGAGAACTCTTCAGCATCGTCAAGGAGTTCTCCAACCCCAGCGCCAACGCCAACGCCGTCACGCCCTCACAGGATTTGTGCGAATCCCTCGCCACTTTCTTCCATCGCAAGATTAGCGACCTCCACGACAGCTTTGGACACCAGACCCAACCAAACACCACCGAACCGGCATCCACGGCCATCACCCTCAACAACTGGACCCACATCAACACGGAAGAAACCAAATCCATCATCAACTCTATCCACTCCGGCGCCCCTTCGGACCACTGCCCGCACTTCATCTTTAACAAAGCCGATGACATCATCGCCCCGCACCTCCAGACCGTCATCAACTCTTCTTTTTCTTCTGCTACCTTCCCCGAATGCTGGAAACACGCCGAAGTCAACGCCCTACTAAAGAAACCTACGGCTGACCCGAGCGACCTGAAAAACGTCCGCCCCATCTCTCTTCTGCCTTTCCCAGCCAAAGTAATAGAGAAGACCGTCAACAAACAGCTGACCACCTTCCTGGAAGACAACAACCTGCTCGACCCCTCACAAACCGGATTCCGAACCAACCACAGCACTGAAACCGCCCTCATCTCAGTCACTGACGACATCAGAACCCTGATGGACAACGGTGAAACAGTCGCCCTCATTCTGCTCGACTTCTTGGCTGCCTTTGACACCGTCTGTCACCACACCCTAATCACCCGCCTCCGCTCCACCGGGATCCAAGGCCAGGCCCTGGACTGGATCGCCTCCTTCCTCGCAAACTGTTCCCAAAGAGTTTACCTCCCTCCGTTTCGCTCAGAACCCACCGAGATCATCTGCGGCGTACCCCAAGGCTCATCACTCAGCCCGACACTCTTCAATGTCTACATGAGCCCCCTCGCCAACATCGTACGCAAGCACGACATCATCATCACCTCCTACGCCGACGACACCCAACTTATACTCTCCCTCACCAAGGACCCCGCCAGCGCCAAAACCAACCTACAAGAGGGTATGAAGGACGTCGCAGATTGGATGAGGCTCAGCCGCCTAAAGCTGAACTCTGAAAAAACCGGAAGTCCTCATCCTAGGCAACACCCCGTCAGCCTGGGACGACTCCTGGTGGCCCACGGCCCTCGGCACCACACCGACCCCCACAGACCACGCCCGCAACCTCGGCTTCATCTTGGACCCTCTTCTCACCATGACCAAGCAAGTCAACGCCGTGTCCTCCGCCTGCTTCCTCACCCTCCGCATGCTCCGCAAGATCTTCCGCTGGATCCCCGCCGACACCAGAAAAACCGTGACCCACGCCCTCGTCACGAGCCGCCTGGACTACGGCAACACCCTCTACGCTGGGACCACAGCCAAACTCCAAAATCGCCTGCAACGCATTCAAAACGCCTCGGCCCGCCTCATCCTCGACATACCCGGCAGCAGCCACATCTCCGCACACCTGAGACACCTGCATTGGCTCCCAGTCAGCAAAAGGTTCACCTTCCGACTTCTCACCCACGCACACAAAGCCCTCCACGACAAGGGACCGGAATACCTCAACAGACGCCTCAGCTTCTACGTCCCCACCCGCCTCCTCCGCTCCTCTGGCCTCGCACTCGCTGCTGTCCCTCGCATCCGCCGCTCCACGGCGGGTGGGAGATCTATCTCCTTCCTGGCGGCCAAGACCTGGAACTCCCTCCCCACCAGCCTCAGGACCACCCAGGACCACTCCGCTTTCCGGAGACTCCTAAAGACCTGGCTGTTCGAGCAGCGATAACCCCCCCTTTTTCCCCTAGCGCCTTGAGACCCGCACGGGTGAGTAGCGCGCTTTATAAATGTTAATGATTTGATTTGATTTGATCCCCCTGGCACATAGCTGTCCTCTGACTGTCTTTGGCCTCCTGTGCCTGTGTCCTCTGAAAAGTGTGCCCACTGACACCTGCACCCTCATTGTCTTGCCTGTGAGGTGTGGACTGGGGTTCCATACAAGTGGGCACACAGCTGATTGACTTGTCCTGGGGACAGAGGTCTGGGGATGCTGGGTGCCTGCTGTGGTGTTGGATACTGAGGGGGGAAGCTCTGTGGTGGTCTGGGTGTGGGCTGGGGTAAATGACTGACCAGTGGTCCCTGATGGGCCAGGGGGTTCATCCATAGCTCCAGAGTTGTCATCACTGGGGGAATCTTCTGTTGGGGGACTGGGTAGCAATGACACCTCCTTGTCGCTGAGATTGGCTGGGGCACCTGTGGGGACGTAAGTAGTGTATTATGCAACGTCTGTGACATATTCTGCAACCCTATCTTCCCCTACATTATTGCTGTTGCTCTGCCACCTTTGTTTGTGTATGGTGCTGGATTGTGGGATTGTTAGTTCTCCATGCTGTGCATGCATTGGTGGGGGTGTAGATGCAGGGCTGGAAGGGATGTGCATGCAGCGGGTATGGCATGCAGGGCATGGCATTTAGGTTTGTTGATTGTGGTGGTGCACTGTGTGGGATGAAGTGGGGTGTTGGGAGTCAGGGTGGGGGGTCGTGATGGCATGCAGGTATAGGGGGGTGATAAGTAGTAAATGTTGACTCACCAGCGTCCAGTCCTCTGGCAACTCCAGTCCCTCAGGAAGCAGGCTTGCCAAGACTTGCTCCTCCTATGCTGTCAGCGGTGGGGAGGTGGTGGGGGTCCACCGCCAGTCCCCTGGATAGCGAGTTGGTGCCTTGCTGCAATGGAACACACCTTCCCCGATAGGTCGTTCCACCTCTTCCTTATGTCGTCCCTTGTGTGTGGATGTAGTCCCACGGCATTCACCCTGTCCACGATCCTCCGCCATAGCTCCATCTTTGTGGCAATAGATAACTGCTGTACCTGTGCTCCAAATAGCTGTGGCTCTATCCTGACTGTTTCCTCAACCATGACCTGCAACTCCTCATCGGTGAAATGGGGGTACCTTTGCGGGTACATGGGTTTTGTGTGGTGTGTGTAGGTTGTGGAGGGGTGATGTGTGATGTAGGGTGTGTGGTGTGTGGTGAATGTCGGCTGAATTGGTAGTTGTGATGTGTGTGCCGTTCTCTTTTGGATTGTCCTCGCAAAGTGTAGCCGTCTTGTCGTGTTTGCATAGGTTTGTGGGTGATATGGGTGTGTGTTTTATAGTGCTGTTGGTGTGTGTGTGTGTGTATTTGTGTCAGTTGTGGGTTTTTTGTTCTGGCAAATGTTATCTTGTTTTGTTTTTGCGTGGCCATATCCGCTGCAACGGTGTTCACCGCCAATGGTTTACCGTCGTTGAATGTCCACTGTGGTGATTAGTGGGTCGTTATTTGGAGGGCGTTGTTTTGGTGGCATAACGTTATGGGTGGTAGTTCTGTCAGTTTATCATGTTCAGTGGGGCTGACGGATTTGTGTTTGTGGCTGTTTTCTGTCGGTTTTGTGTGTATGTATCAGAATCTGTCAGACGGATGTTTGCCTCCGCTGTGGTATGTTGGTGGCAGTCACTACGGCGGAATCTGGAATTTACCGCCAATGTCATAATGAGGGCCATAGCCTTTATACTGCAGTAAATACTGATGGTCTATAATGCATACATGGGACCAATCATTAGGGCCTGGGTTGTAGCCATTAGGCTAGAAGTGATGCATATAACCTCCCAAAATAATCCTGCTGTAAATAAGCTACAAAATAATGCTATGAGCCCATTAGTGGCAAGGGATCCACATAGAACGAGAATTCCTTGTACCGCTACCAGCAGGGTTACAGTAGTTTCCAAGCCCTGAATACTTTGAGTGAATTCTGAATAAATGGTGGCCATGGGAACTCCTGTGCTCCTATTACACTTAGGGCCAGATTTAAGGGAAAGTGACAGTGCGCGTCCCTGCGCCAAATCTGTCAGCATGGTGCACCGTCATTTCTACAACACAGGGATGCGATGTATTAAATAGAATCCAGCACACCCCTGTTGCCCCCTGCGCCGGTGCTCAATGTGCTACTGTGCGCCAACGCAACAACCCTTGCACCATTGTGCATGGATTGCTGCGTTGAGGGGGATATTTTTTGTGCAGGAAGGAACACCTTCCTGCACAAAAACAATTTTAAATGGCAATTTGCTCTTTCTATGTGTGCTACAGAATGCAGCACACATAGAAAGAACAACAAAATGAGGAGAAATGCTTTCATTTCTCCTTGTTGCGCCCTGCTTACGCCACCCCTGGGGTAACGTTAGATTCTGGCGCTGCCTCAGGTTTATGAAAATTCACAAATCTGGGGCAGCATCAAAATGCAATGGGTGTTGCTGTGGCACACCCACAGCAACGCCCATTGCATGCCCCTTCCACACATAGTGACGCGTGTGAAGGGGCTGTATTTACAAGGTGGCATTGAGCCACAAAAAGTGGCTTAATGCCACCTTGTAAATACGGTGCAGTGCATAGCGCCACTGGAGCGTTACTAAAAGTGACGCTCCAGTGGCTCTAGGGGTTCTTAAATATGCCTCAATGTGGTAGGTACAGAGACACTTGCGTGCCTCTTGCACATGATGTGGTAGTTGGTTTGTGTTGGACCTGGCCCTTTTTACAGGGACATTCCCCAACCTTTTTGCCATCCTCCACCTATTTTTTCTGACCCTTTTTGCTGACATTATGACTCTGATCACTTTATCACTGCTGATCAGTGCTAAAGTGCATGTGCTCTCCCTTGTAAACTTGGTATGATTGGCTTGTACCTGACAGGCACATTTAATTTACCTGTAAGTCCCTTGTACAGTGGTATCCCCATACCTAGGCCCTGTAAATTAAATGCTACTAGTGGGCCTGCAGCGCTGCTTGTGCCACCCACAGAAGTAGCCTTTCAAACCTTTCTCAGGCCTGCTAGCACTGCCGCAGGGACTTGGCATCTACATTTACTTGCCAGGCCTGGAATCCCCCTTTTACCACATATAAGTCACACCTAAAGTAGGCCCTAGCTAGCCCTACGGACAGGATGCTATATATGTAGAAGGCAGGACATGTGCCTGGTTGTGTGGCCTGTCCTGGTAGTGACAAACAGCCTATTTGGTTTCTAACTGCTCTGGGTGCTGCCTTCTCATAGGATTGCATTGGAAATACCCTACTTATATCTGGGTGGTATTGGCTGATCTATGAGGGGTAGCATAGGCATGTTTGGTATGGTTGTAATGGTAGTGAGAACTGCTGCTTACTGGTGTAAGTGGAATTTGATGGCCATTATAGAAATGCCACTTCTAGAAAGTGAGCATTTCTCTTTGCTTATGACTGGTGTTTTGCAGCTTGACTCCAATCAAACGTCTGGGGCAGAGTGACAGTTGGGTTTTGTGCATACTTGTCAGACAACCTGTACACAAGGAGGGTGGAGATGTCACAGAGGTGCAACTGCATATAGAATGGTCTTCCTGGGCTGAGAAAAGGAGAGGCGGAGCACACCTGCTTTTGTAAAGGCTGTGCCCCAGGCTTATTTACCCCCCCCCCCACTGATGTCTGGAGCCTTTGCTGGAGGAGAGAGGGGACACTCCTAGAACCAGTTAGGACTGGTTGGATCCCCTTCTCCCCCTTTTGCGGAGACTGCACAAAATGAATATAAGTACAGGATGCTGCTGGAAGGACTCGCCAGGAACCACCTTGGACTGCTGCTCTTGTGCTGATCTGTGACTTGCTTGTTCACTAGAGGAACTGCCACTGCCTGCAAACCTCTTTGCTGGCCTGCTTGCTTGGGCCCCGCAGCCCTGTGCTCCATCTGCTATCTCCAGGGGCTAAGCGGTCCCTACTTCTGTCCTCAAGCACTGGAAGCGCGTTTTGCCCTCTGGAGTTCTAGCGTGAGAGAAGCGCTTTGTTGCCCATCCTTGGCATGTGGGGAGCACCTCATTGTGGGTGCCTGGTGCTGGAGCGCGTTCCTGAGCTGCCCTTTTTCTTTTTCAGCGCAAGAAAGCACCCCTGTGTAGGTCCAGCTGCGCTCCCCTCTCTGGACGGGATGAGGGCCGGGGACCAGCGTAGACGAGTGTGCTCTTAAGTTGGTACCCCTGGGGTGAAGGAGCACTTCAAGGAACGCCCCCGGGGCACAGGAGCGCTGTGTTGTGCCCCCGGGGCACAAGTAGGCATCCATTCTAGGAGCCTGTGATTATTGCGGCTGCACCACAGAAAGGAGAGAGCAAGGAGCTGCGCTCCGCTGTGGCCTCAGCGGTCCCTCCGTGAGGGTCCTGCTCACCTGAAGACTGTAGAGGGCTCCCCCGGCCCTGGGGGGTACAGCGGGCCCCAGGGAGGTGACTGCAGAAATCTGAGCCAGAAGGCTTATCCCACCGGACCCACCCTTTCTACTGCTTTGGGCCCACGAACAGGAGGGAGACCTTATCGGAGGTCCCCCTCATTTCTGCTGGCCCCCTGTTGGTGTTCTTGGCTCGCAGGCGTGGTGGTAACCTTGCAGGAGGTTCCTTGATCCTGCTGGGCCCCTCCACATCGGTTTGGTGAATCACCGTTAGGGTGGAAACCTCACCGGAGGTCCTCCGTTACTGATGGGCTCCCTCCCCTTACCCACTGCATTTCAGCACCACATAGCAGGCCGGGGTGACGACCCTCAACAGAGGTCCCTGGCCCTGCAAGCATTACATGAGAGTCAGGGCGGAAGAGTTCTAAACTTGGGACACGAACGTCCCCCTTTGCACCCTTATTATTCGAGGTGTGGCACCTGTGGTGAGCAGAGAACCATACTCGCTGGTCCTGGTGAAAAACCATACAGTGGTAGTTACATGCCTTTTCAGTGCCTTTCTTATGACACTGTCTTAGCCTATGATTATACGCCTATTGCCCCATATGCATTCTTGGGGAGCTATCAGGTTATTCTCATCCATGATAATGTTCTGGCAGTTATGATCATATGTTTTACCCTGATATGTGCATTTTTCTGACAATGACAACCTGACTACTACTTAGTTTGCAGGACAACCAATATGCTATGTGTTTTTATTATGACTACTGTGGGTTTTCACACAGTAATAGTACCTGAGTAATGTTCTGCCAACTGCTTGCGTAGCAGGGTATTACTGATACTAGTTGTATTTTGTCTAATTATGTTTTATGTAATACAGTTTATTTTTTATATAACTTGTTTTTGGGTATCCCTTGTGGTGTATTTATTGTGTCACATGTGTTGTGTGTTGTGCAATCGCTTTACACATTGTCTCCGGATTAGGCCTGACTGCTTGTGCCAAGCTACCAAGGGAGTGAGCAGGGGTTATCCTGGGTGTGTGACCCCCTCGCCCTGACTAGAATGGGTGGGTTCTGCCTGGCTTAGGTGTATACCCTTGCCAACCAGAAACCCCACTTCTGACATTGGTGATCAGCAGTGAGGATAGGACTTGCTCTTGCACAATACCACTGTGACTCATTGTTGCGCCACAAATTGAACTTAGACCATTACATGTTTTAATTCTTTTTTTGTGATTCTCCTGTTCTCTCAAAACAGTCATTTTGATATATTACTCCTGTTTCAGATTCTTGCACTTGGGACGCTTGTTGTTTTACACCTGTGTTTGTTCTCATCAAAATGGAATCTACCTTTGACTCAGATAAGTTGTTGCTCTACAATCTAGGGGAGTTAAAGTGATTCTGCAGGGAAAGGGGCATATCCGTAAGTGGGGAATCCACTATAAGGGACCTTCAGAGAGCCCTGTTTAAGCCTGAGGAGGCACCCTGGCTAACAAAGGCAAAAGAGGGCCAAGGGGGTGATGGTTCTGAGGGTGACCCTGAAGAGGACCATAAGATTAGTGGGGTCTAGAGCGGGAGGATCCCCAGTCAACACTGCAGGGGGATAGTGACCCCAGACAGTTTTACACAAAGGGAGAAGATGACTGACCAGGGACGCCGGTAGAGAGAGAGGGCCCCATAGATAGGGAGTCCGTTACTGAGTCCTTTCCTAGGAGTAGTGTCACCTCCCATTCCCTGTCACCTGAGAAGCTCAGAGATAGGCAGGAAGAGAGGGACCTAAGGCTACAACTAGCCCAGCTGGCTGTAGAAGAGAGAAGGGCTGAGGTGGAGAAGGCCTTAGTCCAGGAGAGGATGCCAGATGCTGAAAGGGCCTTTGCTAGGGAAAGACTCGCCCTTGAGCGCAGTCTGACAAATCTGGACTCACCAACGCTGCAGGTGGAGTCCAGTGGTGGCAGCATAATTGACGGTTGTGTCAGAAACAATCCCTACCTGCACACAGACGATTGGCCTGGTGTTTTGCTTCACTAATGACCGAGATAAAACACTCATGCACTGATAAAAATCTCTGGAATGCACTTCTTAGTCCAAAGAAGACATTTATTATTTCACTATGCAAGGTTCCTAAAAGGAGATTAGCATGTTGAAAGCACACGTTTAAAAATGGTCACAGCAAATAATGTACAAATGATTTTCCACTGCAATATACACAGCAAATATATGTATCTATATTATAATGCAAAGCAAAAAATTAATTAAAAAGTATGCATCACCATGAGGCAAGGGCAACATGCCCTGAGACCTGCAAACACTTTCTGTCCCCGGTCCATCTGGTCTCAGCCTCTTATACTTTAAACAAACAAGGGAGGAAGATTCTGGAAATTCCCTTTCCCTGCAGAAGTTTATTATTAAAAAAATGCTGATTGCTTTAGGCCTGCTTTGAAAATAACACATCGGGACATGGCCACAATCCCAAGGTGATAATCCAAAACAAGTCAGTTCCCTGCCTTCTGAGTACATTCTTATCAGTCTATGCCGTTGGTGGGAAAAAATACACGAAAATAAGACAGAGCACATTGTACAACATGGAAAATCACTTGCAGTTTTTAACATCCCAGTGTCTAATGCTAAGATAAAGTCAATAGGCAGAATGAAGCTGGTGGTCACTAATGTGACAGTGTAGTGCTAGGCCAAGTGCAACATGGAGTCAGTGGTCAAAACTCACATTCCATTACACCTGGGGATATATTCCTGAGGAGGGGAGGGATGCCCTACTGGCCCTAGAAGGGAGTGACAGGCAGGAGTATCCCCTCATCAAAGAGGCCCTGATAAAAAGGTAGGATTTCACTCCTGAGGAATACAGGTTGAGGTTTAAAGGCAGCAGGAAGCGGTCTCTCAAGTTTTGGGAGGATATTGTGGAGGACTGTTGCAAGGCACTAGAAGGATGGGTAAAGGGTAGCACAGCAAACACTTACAAAGGGCTGTTTAATCTGATTATAAGAGAGCACATATTCTGTTGGTGTTTTCTATGGCTACGCCAACACCTGTTGCAGAATAAGTTCTCTGACCCCAGGGAACTTGCAAAGGAGGCCGACCTCTGGCTGAGTGCTAGAGGAGCTGGTAAGGCAGTGATCCAAAAGGGAATGGCTCAGGTTACCCCCCCAACAGAGGGCATGGGAGTTTGAGAGTAACCCAGACAGCTCCCATAGTGGGGAGGGTGCAGGTTCTAGATGGTCCTATGCCCCTCCGCAAACTCTGGAGAGTACCCTGTGGGAGGCTCAAGGAGGGTACTTAGTCTATACTGCAAAGTCATCCACTGAGGGGGATCCTCTAGTGTCAAGAGAAAATGGGAGGACGACTGGAACCAGTGTCCCACCAGCTCTGCTGACAGGTATTACCACCCTGCAAGGGGGGGTGCAGAAGCCTCAATTGAGGGGTTTGCGGGAGGGGGACGACTCTCCCCTAGCTCCAGTCCCACCCAAGGGTACAGACCCTAGGTTGGAAAACCAGGTCCAGGGAAACCCTCTTGACCTGGGGATAACAGGTGCTTTTATAGGTGTCCCTGTTGTTTTATCCCCTAGGAGCACCACTCCTGAAGGGAAGGTGCAGAACTCTGAGAGAAAGGGTTTGAGGGACAGGGAGGGCTTTCCCCTAACTCCAGTCCCACCCAAGGGAAAAGATCATAGGTTGTGAAACCAGGGCCAGGAAAACTCCTTGACCTGGGGATAAAGGGCACTGTTACCAGCGTTCCTACTTTTTGTCTTTTACGGGTACCACTTCTGGGGGGGGGGGGAAAGGGTTTGAAGGAGAGGGAGGACCCTCCCCTAACTCTTGACCAGCCCAATGGTACAGACCCTGGGTTGGTGAACCAGGTCCAGGGAAAATCCCTTGACCTGGAGGTAGAGACAGCTGTTCCCAACGTTCCTACCATTTTTACTCCTAGGGGTATCGCTCCTGGTGGGAGGGTGAGGAACTCTAGAAGAAGGGGCAGGGACAGGAAGGACTCTTCCCTGACCCTAGCTCAGCCTGAGGGGGAGGACCCTAGGTTGGGAAGCCAGTTATAGAGGGATTCCTCTGAGCTGTTAGATGAGCTGGGCAGGACGACCGACACCAGCGCCCTGGCAGTTCTGGATTGTGGGAGTATTACTCACAAAAGGAGGGTACAGAACCCTAGAAGGAGGGGCAGAGTGCAGAAGGACTCTCCCCTGACCCCTATGCAGTCTATGGGACCGGTCCCTAGCCTGGAGGACAAGTGGCAGGGTAGAACCCCTAACCGGGTAGTAAGTAGATTAGAGAGAGGATGCTTGGCACCTGGGGCTACCACCCTGAAGTGACGATCCACGTAGTAGATTGTGAATGATGAGTCCACACTCCAATGTGATTTCTTTCAGGAAGTTTAATCCAGATAAAAGTTATATGAATAAGAAGAACTCCAACCACTCCAAAGCCCAGGATGCTCCTGTCCAACTGTCAAAGAAGAACACAGGGAGCATTCCAGACAGAAAAACAGAGAGCAAGCCAGGGGGAAAGATGGAACATACCAAGTGGTGCAAAACAAGAAGAAACAGTGAAAAACACAATAATAATAAAAATACAGTATGTAAAAACAATACTACACACCCCCTGCTCAGAGAGGTTTCGGAGACCAGAGGCCCCGGGATTGCCTGGGACCTGGCTGTGGCCACAGACAACTAGAATACCTCTGTGAGTTAGCTTACATTGTCTGGGAAGCATAGACAGGGGGATCCAACTGGGTTCAGATTGGCATAGAACGGGAGCGTGCCCCTGCAGTTGCTGGCCAGGGCCCATGTTCTGTCACCCCAAGCAAGGAAGTCCTGGCTTTAGGCTGGTAGGGGGTTATGTTGGACCTGGCCCTTTTTACAGGGTCATTCTCCAAACGTTTTTCCTTGCTCTTCCTATTTTTTCTGACCCTTTTTGCTGATGTTATGACTCTGATCACTGCTGTTTAGTACTAAAGTGCATGTGCCCACCCATGTAAACTTGGTATGATTGGCTTATACCTGATTGGCACATTTAATTTACCTGTAAGTCCCTTGTACAGTGGTAACCCTATACCGTGGGCCTGTAAATTAAATGGTACTAAGGGGCCAGCAGCGCTGCTTGCGCCATCCACAGAAGTAGCCTTTCAAACCTGTCTCAGGCCTGCTAGCACAGGGCCTGCGTGCACAGTTTACTGCCACAGGGACCTGGCATCTCAATTTACTTGCCAGGCCTGGAACTCCCCTTTTACTACATTGGTCACACTTAATGTAGGCCCTAGCTAGCCCGATGAGCAGGGTTCTATGTAGGGTGCTATGTATGTGATATAGCAGTCCTGGGCCTGGTAGGTTCTCCCTGCCCCAGTGCTGAAGCCTTGTGAAGTGCGTAGTCTGGCTGATGGAGGAATCCGGGCCCACCCCCCACTCTGAGTCCACGGGGTTCTTCTGCTTGGGGGGGAATTTCTCAGACCTGCAAGGTTCTCTCATCCTGGGGGAATACCTTACGCCTGCAGGGTTCTCACATTGGGGAGCGCAAAGGAAGTCCAGGCAGAGGACACTGTCAACTGTGCCAAAGGTGATGGGAGTTCATGCAGCGCCTTGCCTGCGCTGAGGTCATAATTAGAAAAGCGCTTTTCACGTGCTGATATCAGGCAAAAGTATAGCCCTACCTGGGCGCTATATCTATTTGTAGGACCAGGGGCAGCAAAGAGACATCAGATTTCTCATGTTGGCCTCTGGGAGAACAGTTGGGGGCGACACAGGGCCAGGCAGGCCAACACACCAGGGCAAACAGTGGGGGTTCCTCCTAGCAGATTAGCAGTGCCAGGGAATTCCAAGTCAGGGAGTACTGGCAGCAGGACATCAAGCTGAAAGGCAATCCAGATGGGTTCTTTGGGCCACCCAGCAGACACCAGACAGCAGGGCAACAAACAGAAGAGCAGTCCGGATGAGTCCTTAGTACAGCCCAGCAGTCGTCTGACAGAGGTTTGGTCCCAGGTTCAAAAGTTATCTTTTTCATCAGGGGACAAGTGCCCTTCTACTTATACTCAAAAATGCCTTTGTTCAGGAGTCCTTTCAAGTCAAGCAGAACACCATTTCAATCCAGCCCTGTCTCCAGACATTAGTAGGGGGTAATCAGTCCATTGTGTGAGGGCAGGTCAGCCTCTTAACATGTTATCTGTAAATGACCCTCTCCCCAGCCCAGGATGACTATAAGTGTGCAGATGCCTCTTCTGTCACATCCAGCCCCCTCCTGTATGATGGCTGTCTGGAACATATGCACCAAGTGGTGCTGTCACTCTGCCCAGAGGTGGACTGGAGTCAGGCTGCAAAAACACTAGAGTTACAAGCACAGAGAAATGCCCACTTTCTAAAAGTGGCATTTTTACAATGGTAATAAAAAATCTACCTAGACCAATAAGCAGGATTTCTCACTGCCATTCCAAACATATTAAATAGACCCACACTATTCCTCATAGATCAGAAGATACCACTTAGACATATGTCAGGGCATTTCCAATGCAATCCCATGAGAGGAGCAGCACTCACAGTAGTGAGAAACTAAATAGGATGTTTGTCACTACTAGTTCATGTAGTACATAAAGACATATGTTTTACCTTTTACATACACAGCCCCCTGCCCATGGGGATAGCTAGGGCCCACCTTAGGGGTGACTTAGGTGTAGTAAAAAGGGAGCTTAGGCCCTGAAAAGTAGTTTGACTTGCCAAGTCACTGTGACAGAAAACTGCACCCGCAGGCCCTGCAGTGGCAGGCCCGAGACATGTTTGAAAGGCTACTTCTAAGAGTGACGCAATCTTTGCTGCAGGCTGTTTTGCTTTCATTAATAACCAAGCTGACAAAAATTTCTGGCATGTACTTCTCAGTTCAAAGAAGACATTTATTATTATTTCACCATGAGGTTCCTAAAAAAGGAGGTTAACAGATTGAAATCACACATTCAAAAATAGTAACAACAATGAAATGAAAATATACCAAAATTATTCTCAACTGCAATGTACATAGCAAATATATGTAGTTATGATTATGCAAAGCAAAGAATAAAGTAAAACTTCATCACCGTAGGGCCTGCCAAGCTCTTCATCTTTCTCATGCCAGCAAGAAGATGACCCCGTTCAACTGCGATAAAGAGATCTTCACCCTCACGGAACAGATATGTCAGGTATTTGATGTCTAATCCTGACCGAGGTCATGGAAATTCCACCGCTACTGAGCAGGGCCACCTTTTTATATCTTAAAGAACCGGAGAGGGCTTTCTGGAAAAACCCCTCCCAAAAAAAAGAAATATTCAAACCTGCTGGCTAATGTAGGTCAGAGTTGAAGGAAACAGGTTGGTACTGGCCAGTCTCCCAAATTGTCTCTCTCAAGGCCAAACCGTTCCCTGCTTGCACAAAAAACAGAAGTCTGGTACATTCCTATCGTGCTGACTGTCTACCTCCTTCATATTATGTTTTGTTGATAATATGTCCTAGCTCTTAGGTGAGAAAGAATAAGAAAACAAGCACAGTTTACAATGTGGAATATTCCTAACACATTTAACATGGCAGTGTCTGACGCTACAATAAAGTCAATAGGCAGCTAAACTGAATACAAAATGTAATCTGCAATTGGTGAACACTAGACAACTAATCCAGGTGCAAAGTAATGCAACACAAAGTCAGTGGTCAAAAAACACATATTTCACTACAGAGGCCCTGGGTATATTTTATTCCACTTTACAAGGGGATTATAGGTAAATTAAATACGCCAAACAGGTGTAAACTAATTATACCAAGTTGTAGGGGGAAGAAGACATGCACTTTAGCACTGATTAGCAGTGTTAAAATGCCCAGAGTCCTAAAGCCAACAAAAGAGGGTCAGACAAATAGAAGGAGAAAGGCAAAAAGTTTAGGGATAACCCTGCAGAAAGGGCCATTTCCAACACAGTGCCTCTCAGTACTGCCCTCTTGGCCCCTGGGGCCTCCTTTATATTATCCTAGCCCTGGGGCTCTCTTTGAGGTGATTTCGCTTACCAGCCCTCCTCTGGCTTCCCCGGTGGGGTTGGAGTCATGCATTTGGGCATCCAGTGTGGGGATACCATCTTGCATATGTGATGGGGCTCCAGTATCTATTGCTTCCATCATACACAAGTTATTTTCTCCTGGTGTACCGGTTCTCTCTGGGATTACTGCATGGTTACTGATTCTGCCTGGGGGTCTACCATCCAGGATCTTGGGTGGCCTCTATGGTGGTGCGCACCACCCTGTAGACAGCACTTAGGCCCTCATTACAACCCTGGCGGTTTGTGATAAAGCGGCGGTAATACTGCCAACAGGCCGACGGTAATAAATATGAAATTATGACCACGGCTGAATCCGCTCAGACAGACAGCCACTTTAACACACCGACCGCCAGTGCAAAATCAACAGGCACCACAGCTGTAACTGCCTACAGCCAGGCGGAAGACAATGTTCCACCCACTGTAATATGAGACACCAATCCGCCACCTTTTCCGGGGCGGTACCAACAACATCAAAAGCCTGGTGGAAACACTGCACAGAAGGGAAACGACTCACCTCTGGACACCTAAGGAAGAACCACGCCGCCATGGAGCCCGAGTTGCATGTGTTCCCCATGATCTTCTACCTTCTGCGCCACTATGAATGCCAACGCCAGCGAAGACGACCACAGTGAGTACTGCCACCTAGCACACATGGGAGGGGGGAGGATAAGGAGAGTGACACACACGCAACACCCCCACCCCTAACACTGGGGTTCTGGAAGGGGCATTGTGCCCATTCATGCAGATCTTGGGGAGTGCAAGGTCACAGTATCTCAGCTAGGTGTCAGACCCACAGGATTTGGTGGGGCCAGGCCGCACAACAGCCCAGGACGCAGGACTACACACTGTCCGCCGGCGGTGAGTGACAGCTGCCCAGTGGTGGTAGTGGTGGTGCTGCTGGTGGAGCTGGCACTGGTGGGTGGAGGCTCCAGCCCTTCCCCTGCAGCCTCGAACAGCTACCCACTGGGGCTTCTGCTGCTGGCAGTGGTGCTGGTGGCGGTGCAGGTGGCGATGCTGGCAGTGGTAGGGGGGGCTCCAGCCCTTCCCCTGCAGCCTCGGATGGCTGCCCACTGGGGCTGCTGCTGCTGGCAGTGGTGCTGGTGGCAGTGCAGGTGGCGGTGCTGGCAGTGGGGGTGGGGGAAAGAGGCTCCAGCCCTTCCCCTGCAGCCTCAGACGGCTGCCCACTGGGGCTGCTGCTGCTGGCAGTGGTGCTGGTGGCGGTGCTGGCAGTAGTGGGGGGAGGCTCCAGCCCTTCCCCTGCAGCCTTGGACGGCTGCACCAAAATAGTTGGTGGTGGGGGCTCCGACTGAGTCCCTGCACCAGGCCCCTTGTTCTTCCTGCCTGCTGTTGCAGACCCCTTGACCCTCCTTCCTGCAGCTGGGGCTGCCTTCTTGCCCTTCTGTCCTGCAGCTGGGGCTGACTCCTTGCCCTTTCTCAACCCACTTGGGGCTGGCACCCTGTCCGTCTGCCTGGCTGGTGGCTGGGTCCTTTCCCACCAGTAGTAGTTGGGGACACTACTGTGCCCGTGGACTGGGTGGCTGAGGTGCTTCCCTGGGTTTTGACTGCCCTGGCCTGATGTGAGGGGTGAGGGTGAGGGGTAGGGAAGAGGTCAATGGTGGAGAGGAAAAGCTTCTTAGGGACATTGGGGCAGGAAGAGGGAGATGGTTTGGGAGTGGAGGAAGAGGGAGTGGTGGTAGGAGGTGTCTGTCTGCTGTGTTTGGGTGCAGGTGCATGGGCTGGATGCTGTTGTGAGGTGGATGGCTGTTGGGTGTCTGAGTGCTTGCGTTTGTGTACTTTGGGATGAGGGGGCACAGACACAGTGTGAGAGGACACAGGGGATGTGTGCATGGAAGTGGGGGTGGTTACTGCCTATGAGGGGCGTGTGGTGGGAGGTGTGCAGGTGATGGGGGTAGTGGATGCAGGTGTGAGTGGAGACAAAACTGGGAGGGAGGTGGATGACGAGGAGGAGGGGGCCACAGTGGAGGCAGTGAATGTTGGTATGTCTGATTCTGGATGGTGTTTGTGTGAGTGCCTGTGGGATGAAGTGTGGTGCTTGTGTTTGCCATGTCCACTTTTGTGTTTTGACCTAGGTGTATGCTTGTCTGACTGTGTGCTTGGGATAGGTTGGGGTTGAGGGGAATGGGACTGAGTAGAGGAAGTTGGAGGGGGGAGGCTGGAAACAGGGACAATGGCTGCCATCAGAGAGGAGGCCAGACCCTGGATTGACCTATGTTGGGCCGCCATGCCAGTGTGAATGCCCTCCTGGAACGCATTTGTCTGTTGCATTTGGGCTGCCAGCCCCTGGATGACATTCATAATGGTTGACTGCCCAACAGAGATAGATCGCAGGAGGTCAATAGCCTCCTCACTCAGGGCAGCAGAGCTAACTGGGGCAGGCCCTGAGGTGCCTGGGGTGAAGGAGATGCCCCTCCTCCTGGGTGAGCGGGCACAGGAAACTCGCTGAGGGGCTGCTGGGAAGGCGATGCTGGTACGGGGGTGGCGGCTGTACCTGTAGCTGGGGTGGTCACAGAAGTATCTGCCACCACCAAGGAGCTCCCATCGGAGGAGGTATCTGTGTCCGAACTGTCCCCTCCTGTCTCCACCGTGGTGCTCCCCTCGCCCTCCGTCCCACTGGTGCCCTCACCATCTGTGGATTCGGCCTCCTGGGTCACCCCTCACAGACCTGCATGGACACCTATCACCACTGCCTGCATATTGGAAAGAATCACCTAGCCCACCAAATAGCAACTCACACAAAGGCAAATCTGCCAGGGCAACAACAACTACAGAGGGCAACACACCCATGCACAATATATCACACGCAGAAACAATAACACTGCATTCACATCCCCACAGGTACCCCAGCCAATGTCACCAGAGAAGATGTGCCAGCAACATCCAGTCCCCCCCAGAAGAGGCCCACATTGATGACAGCAGCTCTGGTCGCCTGGATCTGGATGACCAACCTGGCCCATCAGGGATGTCCGGACAGTCGGTTACCCAGGCACAGTCACACACCACCCACCACAGAGCCTCCCCTCTCAGGAAACACCACTGCAGCACCCACCCAGTGGGCCCATTCCTATTTCCCCAGGACACATCAATCAGCAGTGTGCCCACCACTACAGGGACCCCAGGCCACCCCACAAACACAGGACGATCAGGGACCTGGGTTCAGTGGGCACACGATTCAGGGCACAGAGGCACAAGACAACAGGGAAGCTGGGAGGACTGCTGAGCGACAGGGGGAGGACAGGCCCAGCGAACCGGCTCTCCAGGAGGCACTCACCAAGATCCTGGGAGCATACCACCATTCCCAGGAGACGATGGGACGGATACTGGACAAGTTGCAGGAGACCAAGCGGCTGGGTCCTGTTAAAGGTCAGGTAGCAAGTCAGCGAACAGATAGGAAATGGCGGTGACGTCTGCGGCAGAGCATACCCTCACTGCCGGCGTACATCACCATTGGCCACTGTTCCCCATAGGGCCCAATGTTAACCAATGAGGAGTTGCACAGCGGTTTTCAACCGCCTCCCGCAACGGCACACAGCGTCAGCAGAATTACCTCATTTCCACCTGTCCCTCCATACAGGACAGGCGGACGCCATTTCAAGGGGGAGGCAGGCCTTGGATCCTAACTATGTCACAGTACACAAATGCACCATTTGGACATCAAAATACTGTTACAATCACAACATGCATGGAACTGTAGTGGTTGGAATGTTGAGCTAATGACCAGCTGCTCACTATTTTACCCCATAGTTTGCAACCGCTGCGGATGAATAGGAGCTGGAGACATCCCTGTGTACAGACCCCTGGTGGACTTGGCAACAATGGAGGACAGGCACATTATCCTCGCCTATAGACTTGACAGGGCCACATTCACGGAGCTGTGTGCCCAATTGGAGCCTGACCTAATCTCTGCTATCCATCACCCCACCCGGATCCCCCTCTTGTACAAGTGCTATCAGTGCTCCATTTCCTGGCAACTGGCTCTTTCCAAGTGACAGTGGGTTTGGCAGCAAGAATGTCTCAACCAATGTTCTCAATAGTGCTGACCAGAGTGTTGTCTGCCCTGATTAAACATATGTGCAGCTACATCGTTTTCCCCCAGGTGGAGGATTTGGTCACAGTGAAAGCTGATTTCTATGCAATGGGACATATCCACAACATTATTGGGGCTATTGATGGAACACATATTGAATTTGTCCCCCCCCCCCGGTGAAATGAACAGGTGTTCAGAAGTCAAAAGAGCTTTCACTCCATGAATGTGCAGATGGTGTGCCTGGCGGACTAGTACATCTGCCACGTCAATACAAAGTATCCTGGGTCTGTGCATGATGCCTTTATCCTGAGTAATAGCAGCATCCCAAATGTGATGGCTCAACTCCAGAGGCACAGGGTGTGGCTAATAGGTGAGCCCTGGTTCCCACCCAGTATATGTTGCAGTATGGGTGTGGGTCCTAAGGGTTAGTGTGTGGCTAAAAGTTGTCCCTCGATATTTGCAGGTGACTCTGGTTACCCAGACCTCTCGTGGCTACTGACCCCTGTGAGGAATCCCAGGACAAGGGCAGACGAACGTTACAATGAGGCACATGGGCGAACATATATAAAGATACCTGCTATTTTATAAATTGGTGCGGATCTCCTTCTTGAGATGTGTTCTCATTTATTAACTATTGTGTGCATTGGTGGATGTCTTGCATCCCTCTGTGTTAAGCCTAAGGCTGCTCAGCCACACTACCCCTAAATGGAGCACTTACATAGCAAGCCCTGTCCACTCACTAGGGAACACCCGGATCCGTTAAACTGTATTCACATACCACATAAAGGGCCATCTTTCTACACAATGTAAATATTTGCTGCTTTCAGTTAAAGTCACAGTTCTGAATTTTACATTTGCATCCACTTCACAGTGTAACTAATCTGAAGAACAAAAACAGCACTTAATCTTAGCCAAAAGAAGAGGAAGAGAAGTAACCCGCATGGGCAGACATAACCTGAAGCAGAAGAGGAGAGCCTCATCAAGGCCACAGAAGAGCAAGCTCCAGAATTCCTGTAGGTACCTCAGCACCAGTGTTAAAGTGGCACAAGCACCCTATCGCCCATCCGGTTAGACGCATTGTTATATTGTACTTCCTGGCTGCCCAGAACCAAGACATCTGCTTTCTACAGGCATGTGTGATTCTGTATGCCCAGTCGAGCAGCCAACTGGAGAGGCAGTGGATGCATGGGCCATCATTTTGGTCCAGAGGGAATGACTACTTGTTATCAGGGGTCACCATTCTGATCAGGTGGAAGCATTTCAAAAGCAAGAAGGTTACCAAGCCAGTCAATGGTAGAGTGCAGATTGTGGACAGCTTGTGGTCTGGAGAGCTAGTAAGGCTCATCAGTGTGTTAGCCCCCCCCCCAAACCAAAACGAATGAATGGCTCAAGATGTTCAAGGACCTTAGACTGCATGCAGCTTGTGACCTCCGGGACTATTCTGGTGGGTGGTGATTTCTTATTCTGGTGGGTGGTGATTTCAGCTGCACCATAGAGGCGGATGGACATACTGGGACAGACTAGGGATGTACGTGACGTCTAGGTTGTTAGTTGAGATGGTAGGTGAGGCATCCTTGTCATCAGGATAATGGTGGCAAATGTCAGTAGTTTCTCTGGACTCGGCCTAATCCAATAGTTTCATGCACTTTTGGATTTACTTCCTGTAGGAAAATGGCTCCTAGTTGCAGTTACCCCCCACTTTTTGCCTGATATTGATGCTGACTTGAGGAGAAATGTGCTGGGACCCTGCTAACCAGGCCCCAGCACCAGTGTTCTTTCACTAAAAATGTACCATTGTTTCCACAATTGGCACACCCCTGGCACACAGATAAGTCCCTTGTAAAAGGTACCAGTGGTACCAAGGGCCCTGTGACCAGGGAAGGTCCCTAAGGGCTGCAGCATGTGTTGTGCCACCCTAAGGGATCCCTCACCTAACACAGGCACACTGCCATTGCAGATTGTGTTTGTTGGTGGGGAGAAAAAGGTAACGTCGACATGGCACCCTCCCTCACGATACCATGCACCTAAAATACTGCCTGTGGCATAGATAAGTCACCCCTCTTGCAGGCCTTAAAGCACTAAGACAGGGTGCACTGTACCACAGGTGAGGGCATAGCTGCATGACCAATATGCTCCTACAGTGTCTAAGTCTATTCTTAGACATTGTATTTACAGTGAGGCCATATTAAGTATATGGTCTGGGAGTTTGTAAAAAACGAACTCCACAGTTCCAAATTTGCTACACTGAATACTGGGAAGTTTGTTATCAAACTTCTCAGAAAAATAAACCCACACTGATGCCAGTGTTGGATTTATTACAAAATGCACACAGAGGGCATCTTAGAGATGCCCCCTGTATTTTACCCAATCCTTCAGTGCAGGCCGACTGGTTTGTGCCAGCCTGCTGCTGAGAGACGAGTTTCTGACCCCATGTGGTGAGGGCTTTTGTGCCCTCTGAGGCCAGAAACAAAGCCTGCTCTGGGTGGAGGCGCTTCACACCTCCCCCCCTGCAGGAACCGTAACACCTAGCAGTGAGCCTCAAAGGCTGAGGCTTCATGTTACAATGCCCCAGGGCACTCCAGCTAGTGGAGATGCCCGCCCCCTGGACACAGCCCCCACTTTTGGTGGCATGTCCTGGGGAGATAATGAGATTGGAGGATTCTCCCAATAGGATTAGGGATGTCCCCCCTCCCCTCAGCATTGGCTACTGCCCTCCCAGACCTAAACACACCCCTAAATTCAGTACTTAGGGGCACCCCAGAACCCAGGAAATCAGATTCCTGAAACAAGAAGAAGGACTGCTGACCTGAAAGCCCTGCAGAGACGATGGAGACGACAACTGCTTTGGCCCCAGCCCTACCAGCCTGTCTCCTGACTCAAAGAAAACTGCAACAGCGACACATCTGACAGGGACCAGCGACCTCTGAAGCCTCAGTGGACTGCCCTGAACCAAAGGACCAAGTAACTCCAGTGAGTGTGGCTCTGCTCAACAAAAGAAACAACTATTGCAACTTTCTTGCAACTTCTAAAGACTTCACTCTTCCCGCCAGAAGCGTGAGACTTTACCCTCTGCAGCAGACGCCCCGGGCTCGAGCTCCAGAGAACCAACACCACAGGGAGGACTACCAGGTGACTGCAACCTTGTGAGTGGCCTGAGACGACCCCCACAGTGAAGCATGCAGAGAGAATCCAGTGGCTCCCCCTGACCGCGACTGCCCATAACAAGGAACCCGATGCCCGGACCAAGCACTGCACCCGCAGCTCCCAGGACCAGAAGGAACTGAACCTCAGTGCAGGAGTGACCCTCAGGCGACCCTCTGCCTTGCCCAGTCAGTGGCTGACCCGAGTAGCTCCCCGGTGCCCTGCCTGCACCGCTAGAGTGACCCCTGGGTCCCTCCATTGAAACCTATACAAAACCCGACTCCTGCTTTGCACACTGCACCCGGCCGCCCCTGTGCTGCTGAGGGTGTGTTTTGTGTGCCTACTTGTGTCCCCCCAGTGCTCTACAAAACCCCCCTGGTCTGCCCTCTGAGAACGCGGGTACTTACCTGCTGGCAGACTGGAACCCGAGCACTACTGTTGTTCATAGGCGCCTATGTATTTTGGGCTCCTCTTTGACCTCTGCACCTGACCGGCCCTGTGCTGCTGGTGTGGTAACTTTAGGGTTGCCTTGAACCCCCAACGGTGGGCTGCCTATGCCCAGGAACTTAGACTTGTAAGTGTCTTACTTACCTGACAAACTAACCATTACTTACCTCCCCCAGGAACTGTTGATTTTTGTCCCGTGTCCACTTTTAAAATAGCTTATTGCCATTTTTACTAAAACTGTGTATGCTATTGCTCTAATTCAAAGTTCCTAACTTACCTGTGTTGAGTACCTTCCATTTTATGTATTTACTTCAAATCTTGAACTTGCGGTTCTAAAAATAAATTAAGAAAATATATTTTTCTATATAAAAACTAGTGGCCTAGAGTTAAGTCTTTGAGTGTGTGTTCCTCATTCATTGCCTGTGTGTATACAACAAATGCTTAACACTACCCTCTGATAAGCCTACTGCTCGACCACACTACCACAAAATAGAGCATTATAATTATCTAATTTTGCCACTATCTTACCTCTAAGGGGAACCCTTGGACTCTGTGCACGCTATCTCTTACTTTGAGATAGTACATACAGAGCCAACTTCCTATTCACCTGTCTGATGATAAGGCCTGGGTGAAGCTCCAGGGGTGCCATCCACTTCTCTGACAGCAATGCTGTCAGTTATGAGGGGGAACCTACAGGGAAATTCCCTGCTGGCCCCAGTTCCTGGAAGCTGAACAGCTCCCTGCTGCAGAAAGAGTCGCATATGTAGTGGGGGGGTCATGAAGGACCTCCTTCACTCGAATGGGGAGTAGTGGAATTGAGTGAATTATAGGTTCCAGACCTTCTTCCAGGATGCAAGCAGAACAACTGCACAGGAAAAGAACAGTGGCTTCAGGACGCTGCAAAGCAAACTGCAGCTCAAACTGAAGTTCACAGGATGAGACATGGGTGATGACCTGGAGGAACTCCAAAAAGGGCTCTTAGAGCACTTCAGGGAAGAATCCAGGAAAATCATCTTCCGTACTAGAACTGAGAAGCTGAGAAGTGCAACATAGTCTTCTTTAAGAAACTTTGCTCAGCCCAGACCCTGCTGGTGAAGATTCAGGACTTTTGAGGGATACCTCCAAAGTGGCAAAGAGCAAGTCGTGAGAGTCGTAACAGACTTTTATGGTGAGCTGTACTCATCAGAGAGAGTCCAAGAGTGCAGATTCCCAGAGGATAACTCAAAGACACTGCATCTGATAGAGAGAACCTGAACACACCCATCACTTTGGAAGAGCTGCATCTAGCTGCCACAACCTCCAAGGGAGGCAAGACTCAAGGCAACAATGGTCTGTCAGTGGAACTCTGTCGAACTGTGGAACCTAATTATCCCGGACCTGTTAGACCTCTATGAGGAAATTATAGAAAAAGGCAGTATGCTGCAATCCATGCGAGAAGGCATGACATCACTTTTGTACAAACAGAAGGGAGAGAGATAACACCTCAGAAACCAGAGACCAATCTCACACCTGAATGTGAACTACAAAATCCTGGTGAAGGTAATGGTCAAAGGCGTTCAACTGCATCTCCTATGAGTTCATAGGCGAGACACTCAGGGCATTGGAACTGGTAAACGTCTTCTGCGACATGGTGACCAGAATTATATAGAGATATCTCTAGCACAGTAGATGGAACACCAGCCCCTCCCCTGACCTATCAAATGTTATGCAGAGCTGGCCGCTCCCACTTCTGTTCATTTATGTTAAAGAGCTCCTCACCGAATGCATCAGATAGAATAGGAACATCAGAGGCATAACAGTGCCAGGCAGGAATTGGAAGAGTGAAGTGAAGCACTCCCATACGTGGATGATGTCTCCATGGTCTGTGTGGTCAGGCAGTCAGTGAAGGCGCTGGGGAAAATGTGTGTCAAGTTTGTTATCAACAGCTCCAAGTTGAAAACCCTGCTCTTTGGCCACTGGACCCCACACCCGAATCCCACTGCAATTCCCCATCAAGCAGGATTTTCATGAAGATCCTTGGAGTCTGGTCGGAGGAAACAGTGCAGCAGAGAAGACACTGGACCAATAACTGGCAAAGATAAAACAGAAGCTGGGACTCTGGAGCCTCATGAAACTGACAATCAAAGGGAAGTCTTTGGTCCAGCAGAACGAGACCTTGCCTGTGCTCCAGTGTGTTATTGGTGGCCATTGCAGCTTGGAACAGCCAAGGTCATCACAAGAAGGATTTTCTACTTCACCTGGAGCTCCAAGTAGACAGAGTTAAGAGGGAGGTGATGTTCAAGACCCAGTATACGGGAGGTAAAACAGTGCCCAACATCTTCACCATCCTGAGGGGGATCTTCATGTGCCGCTGCGTGAGGAGCACCCTGTGGACCGAAGATGTCACACTGGCTTTTTGATGACACATCTCTGCCAACTACCAACTTGGAGGTGTTTCAGATGGGGAGAGTGAGTTAAGTCTGTCACCTGCAACTGGGACACTCCAGGCTAGTGGAATTGGAGAAGTCTGTCAAGGAGCTTAGTCTATAGGCTGCTTCCCCAAAACAGTGCACTCCGAAGATTGTTCAATGACATATCTGTGTAAGAGACATCAGTGAACAGATCAGCACATTCCTATCTGCAACAGTGGACCACATGTGGAAGAATGTCGCCTCCAGACCCTGACCAAGAAGCACAAAGACATCACCTAGATGGCCATCCAAGGAGGTTTGACAGTGAAAACCTTCATACTTGTAAGAGTCCTCAACTGACCCAAGTCTTGCCCTAATGGATGCACTGCAGATGAGTCATCTTACCACCTCCTCTGGGGATGCACCTATTCTCAAGACCTGCTGAGTGCCCTGAGCACGGAACTTGGGGTCCTGATACTCACAACTTGGAGTACCGCAGACTTAGTAACGTATGTTTTGTTTCCAGGGACACACATACTTAAGGGTATCAAAAGAGGGCCCCTGACACAAATATATAGAAACAGCCAACCAGAGAAAACAGAGGAAACAAACCAAAACCAAGGCTGCTTCAAACTGATGAAGAAGGAAAAACACCCCTAGATAAATATTGATAAATCACACACTGGAGATAAAACAAATGATATATAAAGCAGAAAGAATAAATACAAACACCTATTTTATTGATTGCACATTTACAAAATTATCACACGTATTTTCCAATAAATGTATTACAAGATGAAAACATAGAGAAACACACCATGATGTACAAGTTCATACAACTTGTCCAGGAATATGATGAAATAATAAAACTCAAAAATCCCACTGTTGGAAATGGCCTTTCTGCAGGGTCACCCCCAAACATTTTGCCTTCCTCCTTCTCTTTTTCTGACCTAATTTTTGCTGGCTTTAGGACTCTGTGCACTTTACCAGTGCTAAAGTGCATATGCTCTCTCCTTAAAACATGCTGACATTGGCTTATACCCAATTGTCTTATTTAATTTACTTGTAAGTCCCTAGTCATGTGCTCTACATCTGCCCAGGGCCTGTAAATTAAATGCTACTAGAGGCTGCAGCACTGGTTGTGCCACCCACATAAGTTGCCCCCTAACCGTGTATCAGGCCTGCCTCTCTCAGTGCCTGTGTGTGCAGTTTCACTGCCACTTCAACTTGGCATTTCAAAGTACTTGCCAAGCCTTAAACTCCTCTTTTTCTTCATAGAGTCCACCCCTAAGGTAGGCCATAGGTCAGGGTGCTATGTAGGTAAAAGGCAGGACTTGAACATGTGTGTCCTATATGTCTTGGTAGTGTAAAACTCCTAAATTAGTTTTTACACTTATGGGAGGTCTGCTTATTTCATAGGATAGCATAAGGCTACCCTCATATACTGTTTGAGTGGTAGATCCTGAGCTGCAGAATGGAGTAGCCAGGTCACATTTAGTATGGCCAGAATGGTGATACAAAATCCTGCTTAACGGTGAAGATGCATTTTATATTACTATTTTAGAAATGCTACTTTTAGAAAGCAGGCATTTCTCTACACTTAAATCCTTCTGTGCCTTCCAATCCATGTCTGGCTAGGTTTAGTTGACAGCTCCCTTGTACATTCACTCAGACAACCCCAAACACAGGATGCACAGTCACACTTGCATGCATCTGCATATTGAATGGGTCTTCCTGGGCTGGGAGGGTGGAGGGCTTGACACTTACATGTCAAAGGACAGTAGCCTTCCCTCACACAAAGGACTGCCACACCCCCTACTGGGACCCTGGCAGGCAGGATGGAACTGAAAGGGGACCTTGTGCACTTCTAAGCCACTCTTTGAATTCCCCCCCACTTCAAAGGCACATTTGGGTATTTAAGCAGGGTCTCTGACCCTACCAACTAAGACACTTCTGAGGTAGATACTCTACCCGACAAGACACTTCCTGGATAAGAGAACCTGAACCTGCATCCTGCCAAGGAGAACTGCCTGGCTGCCCAAATGACTCACCTGACTGCTTCCTGTGAAGGACTGCTGCCTTGCTGTTGCCCTGCTGCCTTGCTGCTCTCTGGCTGTGGTGAGAAGTGCTCTTCAAGGGCTTGGATAGAGCTTGCCTCCTGTTCCCTGAAGTCTCAGGACCAAACAGACTTCATCTCTACAAGAAGGACTCCTTGTGCGGCGAAAATTGACGCACAGCCTGCCAGAAACGACACACAGCCTGCATCGCGGTGAAAAGTCACCACACACCGAACCGGCACGACGCAGCCTGACTTCGCAATGAGGAGATCGATGCAGTGTCAGTGTAGCAACCGGAAATTCGATGCACGGCCCACTGGAGCGATGCACAGCCAAGCCGGAACGACACAGCCCGACTTCCAGAGAGGAAGGGACGCAGCACCTGCTGTGAGGTAGAAATTTACACGCAACGCCCACCGGATCGACGCAGCCCCTGTGACTTTGTCCTGTCAGCGCCGGAAATCAATGCATCATCCCCGGGTTGTCCAAAAACCCTGCAACCCAAAGAGGATCCATGACCGAGTGCTGGAAATCAACGCACAGCCATCCCTGCGTGGAATACTAAACGATGCTTCGCCGTGTGCGGCCCGAGAAATCGACGCACACCTCCTTGTTTTCCATGCATTTCCTCCTCTGCGGTTCTTTGTGGAGATTTTGAACACAAACCAGGTACTTTGTGCTTGAAAGAGACATTTATTGCTTTTGAAAGACTAGAGACACTTTCTATCACTTTTACAGTGATATCCTAACTTATCAGATGAATATTATATATTTTTCTAAACCCTTAGTGGCATATTTTTTGTGGTGCTGTACTGTGTTATTCCATATTTTATTGCACAAATACTTTACACATTGCCTTCTCAGTTAAGCCTGACTGCTCAGTGCCAAGCTACCAGAGGGTGGGCCCAGGATAATTTGGATTGTGTGTGACTTACCCGGACTAGAGTGAGGGTCCTTGCTTGGACAAGGGGTAACCTGACTGCCAACCAAAGACCCCATTTCTAAAACCCACCATATGATAAGGGTCACAAAAACAACTCCCCCTCAACATAGTAGAAACTACAAACATCCATCTCAGCCATACCACACATATACTGTACAGCACACCAGTCAAATCCCATCCCTATAAAAACTGCACCGTTTCATTTAGCACAAAACCAAGTGATTACAGGTTTTCAGAGGTCACTCCTATTTAGACAGAAGGGCACTCACAATTCCATCAAATCAGTCCCCCACACAGTAGGACTTCATGAGGACTGTAAGAATTCCCCTACATCAGTCGTTCCCAACCTCTGGTCCGGGGTCCCCTGTGGGTCCACGAATCCTCCTCAGGGGGTCCACGACTGCTTAAAAATTAAGTCCCCAGCTTTCATTAAAGACTCATTGGGTGGTCCCCTGATTCGAATTATAATTCAGTGAAGGTCCCTGGGTTCCCGTAATGATAAAGTGGGGGTTTGCAGAAGTCAAAATGTTGGAAACCACTTGTAAGGAAATGCCTCCTTGGCATGGTTACCTCCTGACTTTTTGTCTTTGCTGATGCTATGTTTTGAATTGAAAGTGTGCGGAGGCCTGCTAACCAGGCCCCAGCACCAGTGTTCTTTCCCAAACCTGTACTTTTGTTTTCACAATTGGCACACCCTGGCATCCAAGTAAGTCCCTTGTAACTGGTACCCCTGGTACCAAGGGCCCTGATGCCAGGGAAGGTCTCTAAGGGCTGCAGCATATCTTATGCCACCCTGGGGACCCCTCACTCAGCACAGACACACTGCTTGCCAGCTTGTGTGTGCTGGTGAGGACAAAACGAGTAAGTCAACATGGCACTCCCCTCAGGGTGCCATGCCAACCTCACACTGCCTATGCAGTATAGATAAGTCACCCCTCTAGCCGGCCTTACAGCCCTAAGGCAGGGTGCACTATACCATAGGTGAGGGCACCAGTGCATGAGCACTGTGCCCCTACAGTGTCTAAGCCAAACCTTAGACATTGTAAGTGCAGGGTAGCCATAAGAGTATATGGTCTGGGAATCTGTCAAACACGAACTCCACAGCACCATAATGGCTGCACTGAAAACTGGGAAGTTTGGTATCAAACTTCTCAGCACAATAAATGCACACTGATGCCAGTGTACATTTTATTGTGAAATACACCCCAGAGGGCACCTTAGAGGTGCCCCCTGAAACCTTAACCAACTACCTGTGTAGGCTGACTGGTTTTAGCAGCCTGCCACACTCGAGACATGTTGCTGGCCACATGGGGAGAGTGCCTTTGTCACTCTGTGGCTAGTAACAAAGCCTGCACTGGGTGGAGATGCTATCACCTCCCCCAGGCAGGAGCTGTAACACCTGGCGGTGAGCCTCAAAGGCTCACCCCCTTTGTTCCAGCACCACAGGGCACTCCAGCTAGTGGAGTTGCCCGCCCCCTCCGGCCACGGCCCCACTTTTGGCAGCAAGGCCGGAGGAAATAATGAGAATAACAAGGAGGAGAGACTGGCCAGTCAGGACAGCCCCTAAGGTGTCCTGAGCTGAAGTGACTCTAACTTTTAGAAATCCTCCATCTTGCAGATGGAGGATTCCCCCAATAGGGATAGGAATGTGACCCCCTCCCCTTGGGAGGAGGCACAAAGAGGGTGTACCCACCCTCAGGGCTAGTAGCCATTGGCTACTAACCCCCCAGACCTAAACACGCCCTTAAATTTAGTATTTAAGGGCTCCCCTGAACCTAAGAATTTAGATTCCTGCAACTTACGAAGAAGAGGACTGCTGAGCTGAAAAACCCCTGCAGAGAAGACGGAGACACCAACTGCTTTGGCCCCAGTCCTACCGGCCTGTCTCCCTCCTTCAAAAGAAAACTGCTCCAGCGACGCTTTCCCCAGGACCAGCGACCTCTGAATCCTCAGAGGACTGCCCTGCTTCCAAAAGACCAAGAAACTCCAGAGAACAGCGGACCTGTTCAACAAAGACTGCAACTTTGTTTCCAGAGGAGCAGATTTAAAGACCCCTGCAATCCCCGCAAGAAGCGTGAGACTTGCAACACTGCACCCGGCGACCCCGACTCGACTGGTGGAGAAACAACACCTCAGGGAGGACCCTCCGGCGACTCCGAGACCGCAAGTAACCAAAGTTGTCCCCCCTGAGCCCCCACAGCGACGCCTGCAGAGGGAATCCTGAGGCTCCCCCTGACTGTGACTGCCTGACTCTAAGATCCCGACGCCTGGAAAAGACCCTGCACCCGCAGCCCCCAGGACCTGAAGGATTGGAACTCCAGTGCAGGAGTGACCCCCAGGAGGCCCTCTCCCTTGCCCAGGTGGTGGCTACCCCGAGGAGCCCCCCCCTTGCCTGCCTGCACCGCTGAAGAGACCCCTTGGTCTCTCATTGAAACCTATTGGAAACCCGACGCTTGTTTGCACACTGCACCCGGCCGCCCCGCGCTGCTGAGGGTGTACTTTTTGTGTGGACTTGTGTCCCCCCCGGTGCCCTACAAAACCCCCCTGGTCTGCCCTCTGAAGACGCGGGTACTTACCTGCTGGCAGACTGGAACCGGGGCACCCCCTTCTCCATTGAAGCCTATGCGTTTTGGGCACCACTTTGAACTCTGCACCTGACCGGCCCTGAGCTGCTGGTGTGGTGACTTTGGGGTTGCTCTGAACCCCCAACGGTGGGCTACTTTGGACCCCAATCTGAACCCCGTAGGTGGTTTACTTACCTGCAAAAACTAACATTACTTTACCTCCCCCAGGAACTGTGAAAATTGCAGTGTCCACTTTTAAAATAGCTATATGTGTTTTATGTAAAAAGTATATATGCTATTGTAATTATTCAAAGTTTCTAAAGTACATACCTGCAATACCTTTCAAATGAGATATTACATGTAGAATTTGAACCTGTGGTTCTTAAAATAAACTAAGAAAATATATTTTTCTATACAAAAACCTATTGGCCTGGAATTGTCTCTGAGTGTGTGTTCCCCATTTATTGCCTGTGTGTATGTACAACAAATGCTTAACACTACTCCTTTGATAAGCCTACTGCTCGACCACACTACCACAAAATAGAGCATTAGTATTATCTCTTTTTGCCACAATCTTACCTCTAAAGGGGAACCCTTGGACTCTGTGCATACTATTCCTTACTTTGAATTAGTGCATACAGAGCCAACTTCCTACATTGGTGGATCAGCGGTGGGGTACAAGACTTTGCATTTGCTGGACTACTCAGCCAATACCTGATCACACGACAAATTTCAAAAATTGTCATTAGAAATTGATTTTGGCAATTTGAACTATTTTTCTAAATTCTTAAAAGTCCTGCTAGGGCCTTGTGTTAGTCCCTGTTAGCATTTCTTTTAAAGTTTAAAGGTTTTGTGAAAGTTTGAATTAGATTCTAGAACTAGTTTTAGATTCTTAAAAAGTATTCCAACTTTTAGAAATATAGGGGGTGATTCTGACCGCGGCTGTCAAGGACCGCCGGGGCCAGGGTCGGCGGGAGCACCGCCAACAGGCTGGCGGTGCCCCGCAGGGCATTCTGACCGCGGCGGTTTGGCCGCGGTCAGAACAGGAAAACCGGCGGTCTCCCGACGGTTTTCCGCTGCCCTATGGAATCCTCCATGGCGGCGCAGCTTGCTGCGCTGCCATGGGGATTCTGACACCCCATACCGCCATCCTGTTCCTGGCGGTTCGCCTGCCAGGAACAGGATGGCGGTATGGGGTGTCGTGGGGCCCCTGGGGGCCCCTGCAGTGCCCATGCCAATGGCATGGGCACTGCAGGGGCCCCCGTAAGAGGGCCCCACAAAGAATTTCAGTGTCTGCCTAGCAGACACTGAAATTCGCGACGGGTGCAACTGCACCCGTCGCACCTTCCCACTCCGCCGGCTCCATTCGGAGCCGGCTTCCTCGTGGGAAGGGGTTTCCCGCTGGGCTGGCGGGCGGCCTTCTGGCGGTCGCCCGCCAGCCCAGCGGGAAACACAGAATCACCGCAGCGGTCTTTAGACCGCGGAGCGGTGTTCTGTTGGGGGAACTCTGGCGGGCGGCCTCAGCCGCCCGCCAGAGTTAGAATGACCCCCATAATGTCTTGTGCAGAGATGAATGTGGAGGAACTCAACCTCACACCTTACCTCCATCTTAAGATGAGGGAGCTAAGGTCACTTTGCAAAATAAAGAAAATAACAATGGGCCCCAGACCTTCCAAACTACAGCTCCAGGAGCTTTTGGCAGAGTTTGAAAAGGCCAACCCCTCTGAGGATGGCAACACAGAGGATGAAGATAGTGACTTGGAGGAAAATTCCCACCTACCAGTCCTAACTAGGGAGAACAGGGCCACTCCAGCCCTGTCTCCAAATATAGTAGTCAGAGATGCTGCTTCCCTCACAGGAGGGACCAACATCTCTGAAATCACTGAGGATAACTCCAGTGAAGAGGACATCCAGTTAGCCAGGATGGCCAAAAGATTGGATTTGGAAAGACAGATCCTAGCCATAGAAAGGGAAAGACAAGAGATGGGCCTAGGACCCATCAATGGTGGCAGCAACATAACTAGGGTCAGAGATTCTCCTGACATGTTAAAAATCCCTAAAGGGATTGTGACTAAATATGAAGATGGTGATGACATCACCAAATGGTTCACAGCTTTTGAGAGGGCTTGTGTAACCAGAAAAGTGAACAAATCTCACTGGGGTGCTCTCCTTTGGGACATGTTCACTGGAAAGTGTAGGGATAGACTCCTCACACTCTCTGGAAAAGATGCAGAATCTTATGACCTCATGAAGGGTACCCTGATTGAGGGCTTTGGATTCTCCACTGAGGAGTATAGGATTAGATTCAGGGGGGCTCAAAAATCCTTGAGCCAGAACTGGGTTGATTTTGTAGACTACTCAGTAAAAACACTGGATGGTTGGATTCAAGGCAGTGGTGTAAGTAATTATGATGGGCTGTACAATTTATTTGTGAAAGACCACCTATTAAGTAATTGTTTCAATGATAAACTGCATCAACATCTGGTAGACCTAGGACCAATTTCTCCCCAAGAATTGGGAAAGAAGGCGGACCATTGGGTCAAGACTAGGGTGACCAAGACTTCCACAGGGGGTGACCAAAAGAAAGGGGTCACAAAGCCTCCCCAGGGGAAAGGTGTTGAGACATCCAAAAACAAAAGTAGTAAAGAGTCTTCTGCAGGCCCCCAAAAACCTGCACAGGAGGGTGGGCCCAGAGCCTCTTCACAAACCAATTTTGGGTACAAGGGTAAAAACTTTGATCCCAAAAAGGCTTGGTGTCGTAGCTATAATCAGCCTGGACACCAAACTGGAGACAAGGCCTGTCCCAAGAAAACTACCACTTCTAACTCCACTCCAGCTAACACTGGAATGGCTATTCTCCAAGTGGGATCAACAGTGTGCCCAGAGCAAATCAGGTGTCACACTGAAGCTACATTAGTCTCTGAGGGTGGGGTGGATTTAGCCACACTGGCTGCCTGGCCTCCTAATATGCAAAAATACAGGCAGCAACTCTTAATTAATGGGACAAGTGTAGAAGGCCTGAGGGATACAGGTGCCAGTGTCACTATGGTGACAGAGAAACTGGTTTCCCCTGGTCAATACCTGGCTGGACAAACTTATCCAGTCACCAACGCTGACAATCAGACTAAAGTACATCCCATGGCTATGGTAACTTTAGAGTGGGGAGGGGTCAATGGCCTGAAACAGGTGGTGGTCTCCTCAAATATCCCAGTAGACTGTTTGCTTGGAAATGACCTGGAGTCCTCAGCATGGGCTGAGGTAGAACTGAAAACCCATGCAGCCATGCTGGGTATCCCTGAACTGGTGTGTGTCAAGACAAGGGCACAGTGCAAGGCTCAGGGTGAAAAAGTAGAGCTGGAGTCTGGAAAAAGGGCCCAGCCTACCAAGAGAAAAGGAAAGCCAGCTGGGAAACCAGCTGCAACACAACACCAAAAAGAGAACCTCTCTTCTCAGGAAGAAGTTCTGCCCTCTGAGGGAACTGAGCCTATGGAGTTAGAACCTTATCAGGTTGAGCTCTTAGGCCCAGGGGGACCCTCAAGGGAGCAGTTGTGTAAGGGGCAAGAAACCTGTCCCTCTCTTGAAGGCCTTAGGCAGCAAGCTGCTGAAGAGTCCAATGGCAAGAAAACTGGAACACATAGGGTCTATTGGGAAGATGGGCTCCTGTACACTGAGGCAAGCGATCCCAAACCTGGTGCCACTAGGAGAGTGGTAGTGCCTCAGGAGTTCAGAGAGTTCATACTGACCTTAGCCTATGATATTCCCCTTGCTGGGCATTTAGGACCAACCAAGACGTGGGAGAGACTAGTCAACCACTTCTACTGGCCCAACATGTCCCAGAAAGTTAAGGAGTTTTGTGTCTCCTGTACCACCTGTCAAGCCAGTGGTAAGACAGGTGGACATCCAAAGGCCCCCCTCATTCCACTTCCAGTGGTGGGGGTCCCCTTTGAAAGAGTGGGTGTGGACATAGTGGGTCCACTTGAACCTCCCACAGCCTCAGGAAATATGTACATCCTAGTAGTAGTAGATCATGCTACTAGGTATCCTGAAGCTATTCCCCTTAAGTCGACTATTGCCCCTGCAGTAGCCAAGGCCCTCATTGGTATCTTTACCAGAGTGGGCTTCCCTAAGGAGGTGGTATCTGACAGAGGTACCAACTTCATGTCAGCATACCTGAAAAACATGTGGAATGAGTGTGGAGTGATTTATAAATTCACTACACCCTATCATCCACAAACTAATGGCCTTGTTGAGAGATTCAACAAGACATTAAAAGGCTGCAATGGTTGAATTTCAGCCAGGGCAGAAAGTCTGGGTTTTGGAGCCTGTGGCTCCCAGGGCACTCCCGGACAAATGGAGTGGCCCTTACCCAGTACTAGAGAAGAAGAGTCAGGTCACCTACCTGGTGGACCTAGGCACTAGCAGGAGCCCCAAGAGGGTGATCCATGTGAACTGCCTAAAACTCTTCCATGATAGGGCTGATGTGAATCTGTTGATGGTAACAGATGAGGACCAGGAAGCTGAGAGTGAACCTCTCCCTGATCTCCTCTCATCAAACCCTAAAGATGGCTCAGTGGATGGAGTGATCTATTCAGACACCCTCTCTAGCCAACAGCAATCTGACTGTAGGAAGGTCCTGCAGCAGTTTTCTGAGCTCTTTTCCCTAATCCCTGGTCAGACACACCCGTGTACCCATGATGTGGACACAGGAGACAGCATGCCTGTCAAAAACAAAATATTCAGACAGTCTGACCAAGTTAAGGAAAGCATCAAGGTGGAAGTCCACAGGATGCTAGAATTGGGAGTAATTGAGCACTCTGACAGCCCCTGGGCTAGCCCAGTGGTCTTAGTCCCCAAACCTCACACCAAAGATGGAAAGAGAGAGATGAGGTTTTGTGTGGACAACAGAGGACTTAATTCTGTCACCAAGACAGATGCCCATCCCATTCCTAGAGCTGATGAACTGATAGACAAATTAGGGCCCGTATTTATACTTTTTTTGCGCCGCATTTGTGTCGTTTTTTGACGCAAAAACGGCGCAAACTTGCAAAATACCATTGTATTTTGTAGGTTTGCGCCGTTTTGCGTCAAAAAGCGGCGCAAATGCGGCGCTAAAAAAAGTATAAATAAGGGCCTAGGTGCTGCCAAATTCTTAAGTACCTTTGACTTAACAGCAGGGTACTGGCAAATCAAAATGGCACCTGGAGCAAAAGAAAAGACAGCATTCTCCACACCTGATGGGCATTATCAGTTTACTGTTATGCCCTTTGGTTTAAAGAATGCCCCTGCCACCTTCCAAAGGTTGGTGAATCAAGTCCTTGCCGGCTTGGAGTCCTTTAGTGCAGCTTATCTTGATGATATTGCTGTCTTTAGCTCCAACTGGCAGGATCACCTGGTCCACCTGAAGAAGGTTTTGAAGGCTCTGCAATCAGCAGGCCTCTCTATCAAGGCATCCAAATGCCAGATAGGGCAGGGAACTGTGGTTTACTTGGGACACCTTGTAGGTGGAGGCCAAGTTCCGCCACTCCAGCCCAAGATCCAGACTATTCTGGACTGGGCAGCTCCAAAAACCCAGACTCAAGTCAGGGCATTCCTTGGCTTGACTGGGTACTATAGGAGGTTTGTGAAGGGATATGGATCCATAGTGACAGCCCTCACAGAACTTTCCTCCAAGAAAATGCCCAAGAAGGTAAACTGGACTGTAGAATGCCAACAGGCCTTTGACACTCTGAAACAAGCAATGTGCACAGCACCAGTTCTAAAAGCTCCAGATTACTCCAAGCAGTTCATTGTGCAGACAGATGCCTCTGAACATGGGATAGGGGCAGTTTTGTCCCAAACAAATGATGATGGCCTTGACCAGCCTGTTGCTTTCATTAGCAGGAGGTTACTCCCCAGGGAGCAACGTTGGAGTGCCATTGAGAGGGAGGCCTTTGCTGTGGTTTGGTCCCTGAAGAAGCTGAGACCATACCTCTTTGGTACTCACTTTGTAGTTCAAACTGACCACAGACCTCTCAGATGGCTGATGCAAATGAAAGGTGAAAATCCAAAACTGTTGAGGTGGTCCATCTCCCTACAGGGAATGGACTTTATAGTGGAACACAGACCTGGGACTGCCCATGCCAATGCAGATGGCCTTTCCAGGTTCTTCCACTTAGAAAATGAGGACTCTCTTGGGAAAGGTTAGTCTCATCCTCTTTCGTTTGGTTGGGGGGGGGGGGGTTGTGTAAGGAAATGCCTCCTTGGCATGGTTACCCCCTGACTTTTTGCCTTTGCTGATGCTATGTTTTGAATTGAAAGTGTGCTGAGGCCTGCTAACCAGGCCCCAGCACCAGTGTTCTTTCCCTAACCTGTACTTTTGTTTTCACAATTGGCACACCCTGGCATCCAAGGAAGTCCCTTGTAACTGGTACCCCTGGTACCAAGGGCCCTGATGCCAGGGAAGGTCTCTAAGGGCTGCAGCATATCTTATGCCACCCTGGGGACCCCTCACTCAGCACAGACACACTGCTTGCCTGCTTGTGTGTGCTGGTGAGGACAAAAGGAGTAAGTCAACATGGCACTCCCCTCAGGGTGCCATGCCAACCTCACACTGCCTATGCAGTATAGATAAGTCACCCCTCTAGCCGGCCTTACAGCCCTAAGGCAGGGTGCACTATACCATAGGTGAGGGCACCAGTGCATGAGCACTGTGCCCCTACAGTGTCTAACCCAAACCTTAGACATTGTAAGTGCAGGGTAGCCATAAGAGTATATGGTCTGGGAATCTGTCAAACACGAACTCCACAGCACCATAATGGCTGCACTGAAAACTGGGAAGTTTGGTATCAAACTTCTCAGCACAATAAATGCACACTGATGCCAGTGTACATTTTATTGGGAAATACACCCCAGAGGGCACCGTAGAGGTGCCCCCTGAAACCTTAACCAACTACCTGTGTAGGCTGACTGGTTCCAGCAGCCTGCCACACTCGAGACATGTTGCTGGCCACATGGGGAGAGTGCCTTTGTCACTCTGTGGCTAGTAACAAAGCCTGCACTGGGTGGAGATGCTATCACCTCCCCCAGGCAGGAGCTGTAACACCTGGCGGTGAGCCTCAAAGGCTCACCCCCTTTGTTCCAGCACCACAGGGCACTCCAGCTAGTGGAGTTGCCCGCCCCCTCCGGCCACGGCCTCACTTTTGGCGGCAAGGCCGGAGGAAATAATGAGAACAACAAGGAGGAGTCACTGGCCAGTCAGGACAGCCCCTAAGGTGTCCTGAGCTGAAGTGACTCTAACTTTTAGAAATCCTCCATCTTGTAGATGGAGGATTCCCCCAATAGGGATAGGAATGTGACCCCCTCCCCTTGGGAGGAGGGACAAAGAGGGTGTACCCACCCTCAGGGCTAGTAGCCATTGGCTACTAACCCCCCAGACCTAAACACGCCCTTAAATTTAGTATTTAAGGGCTCCCCTGAACCTAAGAATTTAGATTCCTGCAACTTACGAAGAAGAGGACTGCTGAGCTGAAAAATCCCTGCAGAGAAGACGGAGACACCAACTGCTTTGGCCCCAGTCCTACCGGCCTGTCTCCCTCCTTCAGAAGAAAACTGCTCCAGCAACGCTTTCCCCAGGACCAGCGACCTCTGAATCCTCAGAGGACTGCCCTGCTTCCAAAAGACCAAGAAACTCCCGAGAACAGCGGACCTGTTCAACAAAGACTGCAACTTTGTTTCCAGAGGAGCAGATTTAAAGACCCCTGCAATCCCCGCAAGAAGCGTGAATCTTGCAACACTGCACCCGGCGACCCCGACTCGACTGGTGGCGAAACAACACCTCAGGGAGGAACCTCCGGCGACTCCGAGACCGTGAGTAACCAAAGTTGTCCCCCCTGAGCCCCCACAGCGACGCCTGCAGAGGGAATCCCGAGGCTCCCCCTGACCGCGACTGCCTGACTCTAAGATCCCAACGCCTGGAAAAGACCCTGCACCTGCAGCCCCCAGGACCTGAAGGATCGGAACTCCAGTGCAGGAGTGACCCCCAGAAGGCCCTCTCCCTTGCCCAGGTGGTGGCTACCCCGAGGAGCTCCCCCTTGCCTGCCTGCACCGCTGAAGAGACCCCTTGGTCTCTCATTGAAACCTATTGAAAACCCGACGCTTGTTTGCACACTGCACCCGGCCGCCCCCACGCTGCTGAGGGTGTACTTTTTGTGTGGACTTGTGTCCCCCCCGGTGCCCTACAAAAACCCCCTGGTCTGCCCTCCGAAGACGCGGGTACTTACCTGCTGGCAGACTGGAACCGGGGCACCCCCTTCTCCATTGAAGCCTATGTGTTTTGGGCACCACTTTGAACTCTGCACCTGACCGGCCCTGAGCTGCTGGCGTGGTGACTTTGGGGTTGCTCTGAACCCCCAACGGTGGGCTACTTTGGACCCCAATCTGAACCCAGTAGGTGGTTTACTTACCTGCAAAAACTAACATTACTTTACCTCCCCCAGGAACTGTGAAAATTGCACTGTGTCCACTTTTAAAATAGCTATATGTGTTTTATGTAAAAAGTATATATGCTATTGTGATTATTCAAAGTTCCTAAAGTACTTACCTGCAATACCTTTCAAATGAGATATTACATGTAGAATCTTGAACCTGTGGTTCTTAAAATAAACTAAGAAAATATATTTTTCTATACAAAAACCTATTGGCCTGGAATTGTCTCTGAGTGTGTGTTCCTCATTTATTGCCTGTGTATATGTACAACAAATGCTTAACACTACTCCTTTGATAAGCCTACTGCTCGACCACACTACCACAAAATAGAGCATTAGTAGTATCTCTTTTTGCCACTGTCTTACCTCTAAAGGGGAACCCTTGGACTCTGTGCATACTATTCCTTACTTTGAAGTAGTGCATACAGAGCCAACTTCCTACACCACTGCCCTACATAATAAGCATTTCATGAATATAAATGTACAGTAATATAATAAATCAATCTTTTTAGATGAATATCAGGATATTTATAGCTGAAACGGACTAGGCGTTCCTTTGGGCCACCGTTATGATTCAGCTTTCTTTGTAACCTTGTTCCATAGAGAGCTAAGAAGGATGATAAGACCTTGGAGGACAGAAGGAAGAGGATTGTATTTGTAGCCATGTCCTCTGTTAATGCTCCTCAGGCTCCTAAATCTTTCAATAATGATCAGTGCTCCTCTATTTATAGTTCTGTTTGGAACAGAAGAGAATTGATGTCCTCCCGACTTTAAAGGGAAATATATTCTTAAGGATATGCTTTGTAAGATTCTGGCCAGAGTACACCAGAGTATGGGATATCCTGTGAAAGAGTTACCCTGTACCTCTGCTGAAGCCGTTGTTAGACAATTCCAGGTGAAAAAGGCCTTGAATTTTCTTATTCATCAACAGTTAATGAATGTTGTTCAAAGGGAATGGAAGGATTTGGACACAATTATTGTCCCTAGATTTGTGTCTCTGTTTCATCCGTTGAAGCATATTGACGAGTCTGTGGCAGTGGATTCTTTGGCGGGGAATCTGGGTGGCAGATCGACTTTGGCAGAGGAGAGCATTCTTAAAGATCATATTGAAAAAGAAGATTCACTCAGCTATGAAAAATTCTTAAACTTGTGCTGGTTCTTACAATGAGAGCTGGTATTTCCAGTGCTTACACGTCATAGTCTCGTATTTCTGATACCAAGCGCCTATTTTAAGCAGTTCAGGAGCATACTGAGTGTTATGAACTTCTTGAAGGCTTGGAGTACCAGGTAAAGATTTTGTCTGATATCTTCTTTGACATGGTGAGATCTGCTGCACTGGCAGAGGGTGCTGTTGTTTCCACTCAGAGGAACCTTAATTTTAAAGAGTGGCACAATAATGCAGCCCAGAAATCAGTGTCCTTAAGATTGCCTTTTGAGGAAACGAGGTTCTTGGCTACGACCTGGAGGAGAAGTTACAGAAAATCTCAAAGGAGAAGAAATACTCTGTCTTTTTGTCACACTGGTACTTCTGGTTCAGGATCCCACTCTTCTATTACCAGATCCTCCTTTTGTCAGCCTTCTAGGCAACAGTAGTTTTCTTTTTATAAAAGGCAAAAAGGCAAAGAAATAAGAATCAAGGTTAGCATAAGAAAAATCTAGATCTCCAGCCAGAAACCAGCAATCCTGACTATGCCGGGAAAATGATCCTTCAGCCTGTAGGGGAAAGGATGCGATTTGTCCATGCAGCATGGAGAGGAGAAATCTACTTCAGATGCATTGGGTGCGTCAGGTGATGCAGAAGGGATGTTCGATAGAGTTTCTAGAAACTCCATTGAATTCTAGGATCATTCATACTCCAGAGGCTCAGGGCAGAACCAGAAAGTTAAGGCTGGAATCAGCAGTCCTCAGTCTGGTGAAGAAGACAGGAGTAGTCCCAGTCCCCGAAACAGGGAAAGGCATGGGGTGTATTCAAGGATCTTCATGGTCCACAAACCCTCAGATCAATTCAGATTGATTTTAGACCGGAGAGGGGTGAACAAGTGGATTAAGAAGATTCCATTCAATATGGAAGCAATTAAAATAATTATTACTTTAATTTCAGTGAAGTTGTTTATGATCACAATCGATCAAGCAAATGCTTCCACATTCCCATTGATGTGCCTCATCAGAAATTCTTCAGGTGTTTTGCCTTGGGAAGTCACTTTCAGTTCCAGATATTGCCATTTGTTATCAAATCAACCCCAATGATCTTTACAAAGATGATGGGACCCTTGGGGGCTCTTCTCCATCTTCAGGGTAGGAGTTGTGTTACTGTACTTGGACAACTGGTTTCTTCATACTCCATGCACCTAGAAACCTAGACTGCTACTTGCCTGTGGCCTCCAGTTCCTGCTTGTTCCAGCCTGATGCAGTGACACTACCACTGCCTGAATTGTCCCTCCCAGGTTTTCTTACTCAATGTTTTTCCCACCAACAGAAGCCCCTCCCACCGCAGAACCTACGGATGCAGGCCACCAGTGTGCCATTGGCAAGCTCGACCGCACCTGGATCATGCTTAGTGCCACAGCCCCTGGGCATCCGGCCCCCACAAAGATACACCATTGCCGAGCTCTTCACCCTCAACCCCGGATACAGCAACGAACACTGCCACCGTGCCAACCCATGCGACATGGTAGAACATTTTACATGCCCCCACTGCCGCTTCACTTGCCACAGCACACACACCAGCCCCACACTGAACACACCACCTAAACAAAAACTCCAACTCGCATGCACCCTTCTCAACACACACTCACTATGTAAACACACCACTGAGATTTGGGACCTCCTCTCCACACTCTCAGCCGATGACCTCTTCCTCATTGAGACCTGACTCAACACTACTTCTGCACCTGACATCGTGATTGCAATACCAAAAGGATACAAGATCACTCACCACAACCACCTCAACAAGCCTGGCGGAGGTATCGCCATCATACATAAGGAATCCATCCAATGCACCACCACAAAATGATGACTCCAGCATTGGAATAACTCAACTTCTGACTTCAAACAGATGGTAAAACTAACATCAGGGTCAGTCTCACCTACCGTCTTCCAAGACCACATCTAGCCTTCTGCAACTTCATAGCCACTCTTGCGATAGACTCCAACAACTACATTTTCCTCGACAAACTCAACTTCCAGCTCAACGACATCAACATTATCAATCTACGAGACAGCACAAACAACTCACCCAACTCATTCACAACCCTACGCACACCAGAGGCTACACACTAGACTCTACACACTAAAACCCATCTTCACCTCTAGAGACCACATTAGGTATAGCCACACCAAGGAACTCACCTGGACTGACCACTCCTTCGTCCATTTCAATATCACCAGCTCATGGACCTACGTCCCCAGTCTGCCCAACACCCCCTACCTCAGCTAGAGCAAAGTCTCAAAGGACACATGGATCAATACCCTCAATACGACCCACCCCATATCTTCCAAAAAACCTAGAGCAGAACATCAGAAACTTCAATAATTAGATCACCAGCTGCGCCACCTGTGTCACTCCTATCAGCAACAACACCCACAGAAGGTCTACAAAGCAGGTTAACTGGTAAACTGAAAACCGCAGAATCGCTAAACGACTCTGTAAACAACTGGAAAGGAGATGGGGCACCAGCAAGGACATGACTGATGACTGCTTTCAAGACAGCCCTCAAACGCTACATCAGACAGTTGAGAGAATCGAAGAAAAAGGCCTTAGCCTCACACACCAACTCTAGCTCCAATAACAACAAAGAACTCTTTGACATTGTCACAGAATTATCCGGCCTCTCAGCTACAACAAACAAAATTATTCACTCACAGGAACTCTGCAACAAATTTGAAAACTTCTACCACAAAAAGATCACCAACATGTACAGAAACTTCAAACCTCAGCCAAGGCCACTAATCTCTTCAAGCAACACACTGACCCTGCTACCACCTCACACACCCAACTAACCAAATGTGAGCCAGATCTCCTCACAGGCTATCACCTCCATCATGAACTAGGTCCACTCAGAAGCCCAACCGACCCATGCCCGCACCACATATTCAAACAAAGCAAAACCAGAATCAGCCACGTACTCACCACCTTGTTCAACATCTTAGTTGTCACTGCCACTTTCCCTGAGGACTGAAAACACACACAAGTCTACACCCTACTAAAGAAACCATCAGCAGACCCCAGTGAACTCAGCAACTACCGACCGATCAGCCGGCTCCCATTTCAAGCCAAACTATTAGAAAAAGCCTACAACTCTCTTCACGTCTGGAACGGAACCTCCTACTTGATTCCTCCCAATCTGGGTTCTGCAGCAACCACAGCACTGAGACAGCCCTTATCGCAACTACCAATGACATCCAAGCACTACTCAACTGACGAGAGACTGCAGCTCTGATCCTCCTATACCTCTCTGCAGCATTCAATATACTCTCCCACCACACACTCCTCTTAAGACTGCATAACAGAGGCATCCAAGGAGCCGCCCTCAGATGGATCACCTGTTTCTTAACCGGAAGAACACAAAAAGTTTGCCTCCCCCACCCCGAACAGAGGAAAGCATATGTGGAGTACCCCAAAGATCCTGGTTCAGCCCCATCCTTTTCAACACTTATATAACACCTCTGGCCAACATCACCAAAACCCATGGACTCAACATCATATCCTATATCGATGACACAAAACTCATCTTCTCCCTCTCCGAAGGCAACACCAAGACCACCTTCCACAACTGCTTGACAGATGTCGCCAACTGGATGAAGGACAACTGCCTGAAACTCAACACTGACAAAACAGAGGTACTGATTTTCAGAAACAAATGCTCCCCATGGGATGCATCCTGGTGGCCCTCAGAACTCTGACATATTCCTCCCCTCACTGACTTTACTAAGAACCTGGGCATCATTCTGGACGACAAGCTAAACATGATGCCTTAAGTCTACCATTTCTCCTCCATCTTCTTCATCCCCCACATGCTTAATAAGATATTCAAATGGCTACCCATAAGCTCTAGAGGCACCATCACCCAGCCGACTGGACTATGGCAACGCTCTCTACGCAGGAATTGTAGATCACCTCAGACAACTACAGACTCACCCTGGATCTCCCTAGATGAACCCACATCACCCCTACTTCAGGAAACTCCACTGGCTCCCTGCACAGAAAAGAAGCCAGTTCAAGCGTGTAAGGAAATGCCTCCTTGGCATGGTTACCCCCTAACTTTTTGCCTTTGCTGATGCTACGTTTTCATTGAAAGTGTGCTGGGACCCTGCTAACCAGGCCCCAGCACCAGCGTTCTTTCCCTAAACTGTACCTTTTCTTCCACAATTGGCACAGCCCTGGCACTTAGATAAGTCCCTTGTAACTGGTACCCCTGGTACCAAGGGCCATGATGGCAGGGAAGGTCTCTAAGGGATGCAGCATGTCTTATGCCACCCTGGGGACCCCTCACTCAGCACATGCACACTGCCTTACAGCTTGTGTGTGCTGGTGGGGAGAAAATGACTAAGTCGACATGGCACTCCCCTCAGAGTGCCATGCCAACCTCACACTGCCTGTGGTATAGGTAAGTCACCCCTCTAGCAGGCCTTACAGCTCTAAGGCACGGTGCACTATACCACAGGTGAGGGCATATGTGCATGAGAACTATGCCCCTACATTGTCTACGCAAAACCTTAGACATTGTACGTGCAGGGTAGCCATAAGAGTACATGGTCTGGGAGTTTGTCAAACATGCACTCCACAGTTCCATAATGGCTACACTGAAATCTGGGAAGTTTGGTATCAAACTTCTCAGCACAATAAATGCACACTGATGACAGTGTGCAATTTATTGTAACATGCACCCAAAGGGCATCTTAGAGATGCCCCCTGAATACCAATCCGACTTCTAGTGTGGGGCTGACCAGTTTCTGCCAGCCTGCCACAACCAGACGAGTTGCTGGCCACATGGGGAGAGTGCCTTTGTCACTCTGAGGCCAGAAACAAAGCCTGGACTGGGTGGAGGTGCTTCACACATCCCACTGCAGGAACTGTAAAACCTTGCGGTGAGCCTCAAAGGCTCACCCTTTTTGTTACAGCGCCACAGGGCATCCCAGCTAGTGGAGATGCCCGCCCCTCCGGCCACTGCCCCCCTTTTGGCAGCAAGGCTGGAGGAGATAATTAGAAAAACAAGGAGGAGTCACCAACCAGTCAGGACAGCCCCTAAGCTGAGGTGACCCCTGCCTTTCGAAATCCTCCATCTTAGTTTTGGAGGATTCTCCCAATAGGATTAGGGATGTGCCCCCCTACACACAGGGAGGTGGCACAAAGAGAGCGTAGCCACCCTACAGGACAGTAGCCATTGGCTACTGCTCTCCCAGACCTAACCCCACCCTTAAATCTAGTATTTAGGGGCACCCCAGAACCCAGGAAGTACAAAGGACTGCTGACCTACAAGCCTGCAGAGATGACGGACGACGACAACTGCTTTGGCCTCAGCCCTACCGGCCTGTCTCCAGAGTCAAAAACCTGCAACCAGCGACGCATCCAACAGGGAACAGTGACCTCTGAAGCCTCAGAGGACTGCCCTGACCCCCAGGACCAAGAAACTCCTGTGAGCAGCGGCTCTGCTCAAAAACAGCTACATCTTTGCAACAAAGAACTCACTCTTCCCGCCGGAAGCGTGAGACTTCACACTCTGCACCCGAACCCCCCGGCTCGAGATCCAGAGAACCAACACCACAAGGAGGACTCCCTGATGACTGCGACCCAGTGAGTAGCCTGAGACGACCCCCCCTGGATCGCCACAGCAACACCTGCATTGAGAATCCAGAGGCCCCCCTGCACGCGACTGCATGTAACAAGGGACCCGACGCCTGGACCAAGCACTGCACCCGCAGCCCCCAGGACCTGAAGGAACCGAACCTCAGTGCAAGAGTGGCCCCCAGGTGACCCTCTGCCTAGCCCAGGTGGTGGTTGTCCCGAGAAGCCCCCCCCTTTGCCTGCCTGCACCGCTAGAGTGACTCCCGGGTCCCTCCATTGTTTTCTATCTAAAACCCGATGCCTGCTTTGCAAACTGCACCCAGCCGCCCCTGTGCCGCTGAGTGTGTGTTTTGTGTGCCTACTTGTCCCCCCGTGCTCTACAAACCCCCCCTGGTCTGCCCCCTGAGGATGCAGGTACTTACCTGCTGGCAGACTGGAACCGGAGCACCCCTGTTCTCCATAGGCGCTTATGTGTTTTGGGCACCTCTTTGACGTCTGCACCTGACCGGCCCTGAGCTGCTGGTGTGGTAACTGTGGGGTTGCCCTGAACCCCCAACACTGGGCTGCCTATGCCCAGGAACTGAGACTTGTATGTGTCTTACTTACCTCACAATCTAACCATTACTAACCTCCCCCAGGATCTGTTGATTTTTGCAGTGTCCACTTTAAAAAAAGCTTATTGCCATTTTAACAAAGACTGTATATGTTATTGCTCTAATTCAAAGTTCCTAACTTACCTATGTGGAGTACCTTGCATTTTATGTATTTACTTCAAATCTTGAACTTGTGGTTCTTAAAATAAATTGAGAAATTATATTTTTCTATATAAAAACCTATTGGCCTGGAGTTAGTTTTTCAGTGTGTGTTCCTCATTTATTGCCTGTGCGTGTTCAACAAATGCTTAACACTACCCTCTGATAAGCCTACTGCTCGACCACACTACCAACAGAGCATTAGAAGTATCTCATTTTGCCACTAAGGGGAACCTTGTGCACGCTATATCTTACTTGGAAATAGTAAATACAGAGCCAACTTCCTACAAAGCTCTGACAAGCACATGCAAGGCCCTACACATCTGCAGACCTGCATACTTGAACCACCGCCTGAATTTCCATCCACATCCCTTTCACTAAACCTCATCCCCAGCATCCGGCGTAACACATGCAAGCTCATTCCTTCTTCTACCTAGAAGCTGTAGGAAGTTGGCTATCTATGCAGTGTACCAAATGTTGGGGTACAATATGGAGATAGTACAAGCAGCCATTATTGGTTTACAGGGTAAAAGTAATAATCTCAAAACTCTCTTTTGTGGTAGTGTGGGTGGGCTGTTAGGCTAATCAGAGGGAAGTGCTAAAATTTGTTGACCACACAGATTCAATAGACACACACTCAAGAAGGAGCTCTATGCCAATGTTTAGATAAAAAGTTACTTTGTTTATATAATGTTTCAACACCAGAAAACTTCAAGGAAGAGGAGTACTGTTGCAACAATTTAGCAAGTAAGTACCATTTTCACTCAAATGCGCTTTTATGTGGTAAAGGTTGTAAAGACCTGTTACTGCAAAGGGGTCATTTTAAACAGTTCTTGGGGGTCACCTGTGGATTGTAGTATGGTAGGGGTGCAAGGTCACAAGCAAGACCAGTGATACAGTTTTATCTGCACTGAGACATCCAGGTACAGTGGTGCTAGTTGAGTTGGGTGTCTTGCGTACCGCACGGTTTGCGTCAAGGAGGGGGGCATCAGAAAGAGACTACAAGGGTGACTTGGGAACAAGTCCGGGAGCTCTCCACCGACACAGTAAGGGTTGTGGGAGCAAGGGAACAACGTCTGATGTTGTGGACCTGGGGGGTGGAGCTCAGGTGCAGCAGGTCTTTGTCATCAGTGCTCCTGTGTCAAGGCCCCCACTGTTCTTTAGTGGAGCTGCAAGAAGAGGGACTAAACAGAGTAGCTGGACTACTCTGGAAGATGTTCTTTACAATGCTGACATCCCTTGATGGCTGGTCTTCGGACGCAACATTGGAATGCAGGTTGGACTTAAACATGTCTTGGCTGCTGCAAGGGGTCCGGAATGACAGAAATTGGTGCAGGTTGGCTACGGTTGGTCCTGATGACTTCTCACTTGGTGGGGAGATGGAGTGGCATCTTGGACCACGGTGACCTCCTCCTGGATGGTTTCTGCATCAGTGGACCTGGTGGTCAGCAAGACAGTGAACCGGACGTTGTGATTAGTACCTGCAGGAAGCAGGAAGGTGGCTCCTCCACTCCAGGGGAGATGCTGATGGGTTGGTAAAGTGCTGGAGAACTTTCAAGGCCTTTTGAGTCCCCACAGATGCAGGAAAAGTCAGGATGTCATGATTGTCGGAACAGAAGCAGTTAGGCAGGGAAGGTTTTGCGCCACCAGTCTACCAGTCATAAACAGTTCTCACTCCTTCGGCTCCTCTTTGTCCTCTTCTTCTTGAGTGAGACAAATCTGTTCTTCTGGTGTCAGGGGGTCACCTAAACACTCAACTTAGGGGCGTTTAGGGGAGCTTTCAGTAGTAGCCAATGGGCTACTTGCCCTTTGGGTGACTACACCCCAGAAATGACCACTTCTTGTTGGAAGTGAGCATGACCCTGCCTCAGAATTCCTAGGTTCACCAAAAGCAAAATGGCAGAATCCTTTCTCCAGTGTCCACTTCAAGTAGCCCACCTTAGAGGTGTGGCTAACCCAAAGGTGAAACACACCTACTGCAGGACTAATTTTCCCACCTGTCCTGGTGCCAAGTGGGCCTCAGGTCAGGGGGTGGCAACTTCCAGGTCTGGGGAAGCTAGGGTCCCATACCAAAGGTGGCAGGGTCTTTGGAGTTCCTTGCCTTGGTATTCAGATTCACCAACCATCCTGCTGGATTAGGTGATAACACCTTCCGCCGAAGGAGGCATTGTTTTTGGCCTCTGAGAGCATGGGCTTTCACCACCAGGGGGGCAGAAACATGTCTGTGGTGGCAGGATGGTTGGTACTAGTCAGCCAGCACACCAAGGGACTAGTTGCAGGGTGGTCCTCTAAGGTCAGCACATCATAATAAATCTAAGGTTGGCATCAGCCTGAATTTATTAAGATGAGGTGTTTGATACCAAACACCATAGGTTTTAGTGAAGCCCTTATGTAGCTGGGGAATACGTAATGACCAGCATTCAGTACATACCTTAGTATGGCTTTCTTGGTCGCTTGCAACATCCAGTAATCAAACTACACATCACAGGAGCATATTTGCTCATACAGATAGGTCCTCACATAAAATATAATGCCCCCTGACTTAGGGCTCTAAGGCATGTTGTAGGGGTGACACATATATTTAGATGCAGTGAGTGGGGCATGGCACACAAGAGGTGTGCCATGTTGTGTTTTCACCTGGCTTGCACTAGGACACACAGGTCCGCATTATGACATTGGCGGTAAATGCCGCTTACCGCCACAGTGCCGGCCGCCAACATACCGCCATATTATGACACACACACACCAAACTGACAGAATACTGCCACATACACAAATCCGCCAGCCCAAAGGTCAGTGCTAAAGTGTCGGTATGAACACCCATACCGTTACGCCAACAAAATAACGCCTACAGCATTATGACCCACGAATCACGGAAAAACGGACATTCAATGGCGGTAAACCATTAGCGGTACACCCTGGCACGCTCAGAATGGCCACCCAAATACAAAGCAACACAACATTGGCCAAAACGAAAATCACACAACTGACATCCATACACACACCCACCCACCCATAGCACTGTAAAACACTCACCCACATTACACACCACCCTTTACGAATACCAATAAGCGCCACAAGACTTACACGAAGACCACTGAGACAACTCCGTCACGCATCCCACATCCCACACCCCACCACATCAGTTAACATCCTCTGCACAACACACACCACACAACACCCATGTCCCCTCTAAGGCACCCCCGTTTCACAGATGAGGAGTTGCGGGTCATGGTCGAGGAAATATTCAGGTTAGAGCCACAGCAGTTTGGAGCACAGGTACAGCAAATATCCAATGCCAAGAAGTTGGTGCTATGGTGGAGAATCATGGACAGGGTGAACCCCGAGGCACAGTATCCAAGAACAAGGGACAACATCAGGAAGAGGAGGGAACAACCTACGGGAGAAGGTATGTTCTGTGGCAGCAAGGCACCAGCTTGCCATCCAGAGGACTTGCAGTGGACCCCCACCACCTCCCCCACAGCTCATAGCATGGGAGGAGCGAGTCTTGGCAATCCTGCATCTTGAGGGACTCACAGGAGTAGCCGGAGTACAGGACACATGTGAGTAAATATTTGCTACCTATCATCCCCCATATCTGCATGCCATCTAACCCCCTCACCCTGACTCCCATCATTCCACTACATCCCACACACTGCACCTATAAATCTGACTAACCCCAATGCCAAGCCCTGCATGCTATACGAATGCATGGGCACCTCTCCCAGCCCTGCATGGACACCCATCACCAAAGCATGCACAGTATAGAGAACTAACAACCACACAATACATCACCATACACAAACAAAGGTGGCAGGACAAAACCAAAAATAGACAGGAAGCAAGGGATGTACAATATGTCACAGAGCCTCCCCCATCGGTATCCAACACCACAGCACCCACCCAACTTCCCCCCACATCTGTCCCCAGGACACGTCAATCAGCAGTGTGCCCACCTGTACAGGGACCCCATTCCACACCTCACCCCCAAAACAATCAGGGACCTTGGGTCAGTGGCAGTGGGCACACCGTTCAGGGGATTCAGGCACAGGGGAACAGAGACACTGAGAGGACTGCTGTGGGCCAGGGGAAGGACAGGCCCAGGGAACCGACTCTCCAGGAGGTAGTCACTAATGGCCTGGGGGCTTACCAACAATACCAGGACAAGATGAGCCAGATCCTTACCAACATGCAGGAGAACAAGTGGCTGCAGGAGGTACACCATCAGGAGATCAGGGAGGATTTGCAAGCCCTCAACACCACCATGGTCTCCATAGCAGGGGTGCTGGCGGATATGGCCAACATCATGAGGGAAGGGACAGCACACCAGCGGGCCCTTACCACTAGCCAGTTTATTGACCAGCCCACCATTTCTGCTGCAGCTAGTGGGCAGTAGGGCCAGCCACTGGACCCACAGGTCACCTTCATCCCTCCTCCTGCAGAAGGTGAACCACCCCGCAAACGTTCCCTGCGCCCTAGACAGAAGGCAGAGACACTTGCCAAGACCACTGCCAGGAAATGAGACCCTCCTGAATGTCCCCCTTGTGTCCCACCTTGTTACCGCGTCCACTTTGAACTGCTTTTGCTCCCCTTCCTATGGTCCCTTGGACACTGGACCTGTTGCACAAACAGACTGGAACAATATCCTGGACTTTCCTCAACCATCACCCCATTCCATTGCACTTTTCCGTCAATTATTTGTACTACAATAAACACCCTTGAACACAACCTGAGTGAAAGTGTTTTATGTGATGAAAATGTGCATATATTTAAACAGTCACATCATGTGCAAATGATTTGAACACTGTGATAGCATACAGTAAATGACCTGTATCTGTCTGTAGTCATCACGTCAGTACACAGTTGTCATATCACCAACATCTGCAAAATGAGAAGCCATAGGTGACAGTAAGTAAAAATGCAAAAGAAGGGAATGCCATCCTGCTACAGCCACACAGAAAACATCAATAATCATAGGAATGGTCAGTTCCACTGTCTCACCTCTGTGTCATTGGAAGTATTGATGTATAACTGATGTTCTGTTATCCACATTATCATCCTCTGCCCCCTCATTCTCACTGTCTTTAGGGTCCACTGCTGCCACAGGGGCATTTCCAGCCTCCTCCTCCTGCAGATAAGACACATGTTGTCTGAGGGCCAGGTTGTGCAACATGCAGCATGCCACTACTATCTGGCATATCTTCTCAGGTGAGTAGCACAGGGATCCACCGATTAGATGGAGGCATCTGAACCTGCCTTTCAGGAGGCCGAAGGTCCTTTCAATAATTCTCCTGGTTCGCCCATGTGCATCATTGTAATGATTCTCAGCCCCTGTCCTGGCATTTCTCACAGGGGTCAGGAGCCACAATAGGTTTGGGTAGCCAGAGTCACCTGTAAGTTTTGAGAGACAGGGGGCGTGGCTTCGGGCGCCAAGATAGCAGTCGCAACCTAAGAGTGCTCCGGACCCCTCCGTCATCCGCCTTTAGAAGTGCCGTCCGTCCTGCGCCCTGTCTGCCCCCACTGACTACCTGAGCATGCGGGATGATCTGGAGAGGCTGTGCCGACCTTGACCTGCAGGAGGAGACGACTGGAGACCCGCGGTCGGAGCACCCATGGACTTGGGCCTTCGGCTGGTGGTGAGGAGAAGCGCTGGTGAAGGCGCAAGCGGGAGGCCCCAGAGGCCAGCTGTGAACCATCTACGACCCGGGTCAGTTGGGGAAGAGACCGACCTGGACCGACGTCCCCCGGCTGGGCGGGCGGTGCTCCTGGCAGGAGGAGTGAGCAACTTGAGCTCAGGGTGGGAGGAGACGCGAACAGCGACTCCATGCTACATTGAAGAGAGCATCCGGACCACGCTGTTGAGCCTTGGCTCTGGGCGGCAGGTGGAGAAAGTGGAGCCCGAGAGACGCTAAGTGGGGCGGAGCGGAGCCCCGCAGACATGAGGTGCGGCACCGGCCCCATCTTCTGGAGCGTGAGCCCAGAGCCTGAAGGAGTGGTTCCCCTTGAGGCCTGGTCCACTGGGGGGGAGACTTGGCTCTGGACCAACGTCGCAGCCGCAGGCACTGGCGGTGGGAAGCCTGTGGCCACATGGACCCTGTCTAGAGGTGCTGACGCACTGGTGGAGACTGGGTGAGAGGAGAGTGCAGCGACATCTGGCATCCTGGTCCGAGGGCATGAAGTTGCCGGTACTTGGATGAGGGGACCCTATCAGAGGAGACGTTGGCCCAGCGGTGCCGGAGGTGGTGCACGTGAGAGAGACAAGTAAGGAGTGACCGCAACACATAGTGCACGTGTGTGAGGCTGAGTGGTGCTGCCCTCGCGGGCTCTGACTGATTTTACCATTAGACGTGGGATGGCGCACCCGGCTGCTGCCCCAGAATCGCACGCCAGTTCGGGCGTGGAGGCGGCTACGAGACATCCTTTGTGCTGAGAGGGGGCCTCCTGGCCCACCGTGCAGGAGGGACCAGTCGGATATTTGCCGGGTCGGCGGGGGCCTAGGGCTCGTGTGATTGGCATGGGGAAAGACAAAACCAGCAAACCACCACAGACTTCCCAACAGCGTATCGACCAGTTCACCGCGCCTGAGTCCTCCCTCAGGTGAGTGGTAGGACGCCGGAGACCCCTGCGTTGGACGGAGTGGGCATAATCTTACAAGCCATTCAATCCTCGCAGTTGTCGGTAGAAACCAAAATCGGAGAGGTGAAAGAAGATGTGGGCTTGCTGCGACACTACCTCAGATCAGCGGTGAGCCGAATCAAGGAAGCCGAAGAATGGGTCTCCCAGGCGGAGGATGACATTGCGGGTCTTAAAACTAAGGTTGCCCACCTGCTGACCCGCACAGGGGAGGTACACCACAGAGCCGAAGACGCGGAGAATTGCTCCAGACGTAACAATCTGCGCTTTATAGGGTTCCCTGAGGCAGCAAAAATATCGCTGGCAATCGAGTTTTTGGAGAGCTGGCTTAGATCCTGGGTCCCGGAACACTGACTGTCCCCTTGGTTTGCGGTCGTGCCCAGACCTCCGCAGGGGGGACCCAGGCGGCCAGTTATTGCAAGATTCCTGAACTTTAAAGATCGTGATGCCATCCTTAAAGAAGCGCGGGTACACCCTGATCTCTGCTGGGACACTCATAGAACCCTGGTCTTCCGGATTACACCCGAGAGGTGCAAGCTAGATGTCGCTCCTATGAAGGAGTCAAACAAAAACTTAGGGCCATGCAGCTGACCTACATGCTCCTTTTCCCTACGCGCCTCAAGGTCCTCATGGATGGGAAATCATTCTTTTTTTACTTACCAGAGGATGCGTGGGACTGGCTTACGGAGGAGCACCGGGCAGCTGGAAAGGGCCCTCTCAGCCGAAGGTTAATTCCCCGAGACCAGGTTCCACTGGTCCGCCGAAAACACATAGTGGGTGCGGGCGTACCCGGTCCCGCCGGCGGAAACGGAGCGAATTAAGTGGCTCACCTGCAAGTGGGGCACCACCAGGTCCGGGTAGACCGGGCGGGCAGTCTGGCCCGGATGGCCCAGGAGGGAGCAGAACTACAACTAACTGTGAAGATGATCGCCGTAGCCAGATCCTCTCTCTGATCTAGCATCATGGCTACTTAGATTCGGGGCGGTGGGGGGGGTACTTGAGACAGTCCCCATCTCCGCGCGGGGCGTGAGGCTACACTATTGCAGAACTCTGATTCTATGGAGGGGTCCACCACTCCACACCAATGACTGACATTTTGTTTTGGAAGTTGTTGGGGGGTTTGCGGGCGACAGATGCTTCAGGGCTGGACGGGGGGTTGGGTTGACACAACGTTACAGCAAGTTTTGGCCCAGTTGCGGTTGAACGTTAGTTGTATTAACCTTATTCTTTTATTAGGTCACATCGCGGCTCTGTGGCCAGCGGGTCACTCATGTCAGTATCGGTTCCCCACACACATCAGAAATTTCAAAGCAGGTCCTCCCCTGGAATGTTAACGGACTCTTAGATAAAATCAAACGCTCTGCGATCTTTAGCACACTCCGCCGCTTCGCTCCTAATATAGTCCTACTTCAAGAGACGCACTTGCTTGGCACCAGGTGCCCCATGCTTGCGCGCGGTGGGTATGATAGAGTCTACCACGCGGGATTCTCCAGAGGTTCCAGGGGTGTGGCAATCTTGCTGCACCGCTCGTTGCCAATGGTGCCCACTTCCTCTCAGTTGGACCCGCAGGGGCGGTATGCAGCAGTGTCGGGCACGCTAGACGGCCTTTCGATAAATATCCAGAGTGTCTATGCCCCTCCTGGGGCTCTTGAGCAATTCTTGGTGGCCCTGCAGGAAGTGCAGGTGGCACTTCCCAAAGGCCTGACGCTCCTGGGGGGCGACTTCAACTCCGTCATTAACCCAGAGTCAGATATCACTGGACCCCTATCTGTGAATCGCTCAGCCCGAGCGTCCAGGCTGTGCAGTTGGGCTGAGGGCCTCGGTCTTTGCTATGTATGGCAGATTTGGAACTCCAGAACACGGCAATTCATGCACACTTCAGCGGTGCATCATACTCATGCAAGAATTGATCTCTTCTTTATGTCAGCCATAGATATATACGGAGTCGCCGGAACAGAGATTCTGCTGCATGGGGTTTCGGACCTTGCACCACTCCTCGTCTGCATGGAGGGCACCGAGGCTGCCCGGAGCCCCCTGTGGCGCCTGAACGTCTAGGCATCTACAGAACGAGGAATATACTCAGGCTCTACAAGAGCAACTCGTCCAATATTTTGCGACCAACCTAGGGTCAGTACCGTCGCCTGGCATTATCTGGGCCGCTTGCAAGGCCACACTCCAGGGGCACGCCAAGCACCTCCTTCTCATACGGGAACGTCTCACATCTCACATCTCTGTGCCCGAGGCGATAACGAGGCAAGTTACCCTAGCTAGGAATGAGATCAGGCACTCCACTCTTGAGACGGCGAAGCTTATGTGGTGCGCTTCGATGGCCTGCGTTTATGGCTGGGGGGACAAGAATGGAAAACTTCTACACTGGTTCGCGATGCGGCCCTTAGCAAACAGAAACGTACCGAGGTCATTGAAGGATTGGGAGCTGTCTCCCAGACGCCCCATGCAATCGCACAGAGCTTTGCCGCTTACTATGCAGGACTCTACGCAGAGCGGTCCAGGCCCCAGGCAGAGAGAGAGGCCCCCCTGCTGGAAGATGTGCACTTCCCAAAAATTTCAGACAAAGAGCGCCAGGATGTTGACGGGCCTATCGGACTGGAAGAAATTAAGACTGCTATCTCGGCTATGGCCGCCGGCAAGACCCCTGGCAATAAGTGCTGCGACCTCCTGGCCCCCCACCTACTCAATGTGTTTGAGGAGGCAGAACAGAGGGATGGGTTCCCCCCCCGGGTCTAGACCTGGCCACTATTGTAGTAATACCCAAGACAGACCCCCCCTCGCAGTTGTGCTCTGCCTACTGCCCCTTTTCACTTCTCAACACCGAAGTCAAGATAGTGTCCACGATATTGGTCACTAGTTTAAAGAGGGTGATACCCTCACTGTGACACTCAGACCAATGCGGTTTATGCCATTCAGGAGTTTCCAGATATTGCATTCGTCGCCTGCATGTTGCATTGGCTCACCGTGGCTCCGTGCCCTCCTTCTAGATTTCGAAAAAGCATTTGATACAGTGGACTGGTCGTACCTCCACCGGGTACTCCTTAGCGCAGGGCTCAGCCCCAGATTCTGCTGGCTGGTAAAACTCCTTTATTCTAACCCAACGGCGTGGGTTCAGGTGAACGGGGTAGTGTAAGACCCATTTCCCATTCGTCCGGGGACCCATCAGGGGTGCCCTTTGTCCCCGCTCCTCTTCGCGCGCGCGCAATGGAGCTACTTGCAAAAATAATAAGAGAGGACCCCTTAATGGAGGGCTGGTCCTGGCCCACAGGGCGGAAAGACCGCATAGCACTGTACGCAGATGATGTCTTTTTATTCCTGGCAAACCCGGCCACAAGCGGTCCCCATGCCCTGCATCTACTGGGGCTGTTCTCGGAGTCCTCTGGGCTGGCGCTCAACCCCAGCAAGTCTCTGCTGGTCCCGCTACACCCCGCGAGGGACACCTATGATTGGCGGACCAATATTCTAATCCGGCGCAACAGGTTCTGATATCTGAGGGTGACTGTAGCCTCCTATCTGTGGTGGCCTGGTCGTTCAATATGGTACCCCTCACTCGGAGGGTCAGAGACGACCTCCAGAGATGGCGGACCCTACCACTTAATGTCCTGGGAAGGATTGTACTATATAAGGTGATGGTTCTGCCCCGGTTTGTTTACCTACTCCAAAATTACCCCTATTCTATACCCAAGAAATGGTTTAAAGAGATGGATGCTGTGGTGCGACAATTTCTATGGTATGACTCTCGCCTCCGACTTGCATTCCGCACCTGCCAGGGAGATGTGTATGAGGGGGGGTTGGGGATGTCTAATCTCTACCTCTACTACTTAGCAATGCACCTACTGGTGGGTAATGACTGGCTGGGGGGCGGTTGTTTGGACCCTGCATATCAACTAGAACTGCCTATGGGCTTCTCGGGCCTACTCGGGATGCTTTATGGGAGCCCCCTGCCACGTAGACTCCCTGAGGTGACAAGAGTGGTCCTGGGGGGTGGGGGGTGGAGGGTGGCGCAGGGGGCGACGAGCTGGTGGCAGCGACTCACCCAGCAGACTCCGCTGTGGCACGGGACGTGGTTGGGGGAGGTTGCGACCCTGGCGGGGCTCCAGAAATGGGACCTTATAGGTATATCACTTTTAGGAGACGTTTGAGCGGGCTCCCACATGGGATCCTTCCTGGAGCTTCAGCAGAGGTATTCACTCAACAGCACTCAATTTCATAGGTTCCTACAACTCAGGCACGCGCTAAGTGTACATATCCCCTCTGGAACGAACCTCCCGGAATTCAGCCCTGTGGATGCCAAATCCTTGATGGGTGGCCTAGGCAAGGGGGGAGTATTGCGCGTATACCGCACCCTGGTCACCAACACAACGCAGGTACCCAACAAACTTTGATAGCGGTGGGAGGGCTGGTTGGGCCCTATAACAGAGGACGACTGGCGAGACGCACTGATGGCCCCCAGAACTATGACTATGACCTCCGCCTTCGTGTTGTGCAGACCTACTATCTGCACGCCGCTTACCTCAAACCTGACAGATTGTACAAAGCGGGTTTCCGACCCCATGCTGACTGCCCGACGCTGATTTCTATCACAAGGTATGGAGGTGCCCACGTATAGCTACCTACTGGCATGCGATTGTGGCCTCAGTCTCTAGAATCCTTCAGGTGGAGGTGGAGACTGCCCCGCTGCCACTGTTGTTGGGTGTCCTGGAGGGGGTGGGGTCCAGTAGGGCAGACTGGGCTTTCCTGGGTGTGGCATGTCTAGTGGAAAAGAGAGATATTGAGGCTAGCTGGAAGGCAGAGTCGGCTCCGGCACTTGCGCGATGGCAGCAAGGGGTAGACTGGTGCGCTCAGCAAGAAAAGTTAGTATATGAGGCAAGGGGATGCCCCGCAAAGTACAACAGAGTGTGGGGTAAGAGGACCAGGACATGGGGCGCCCATTTCGTTGCTACGCCTTAGTGGCGCCACTATGGTGAGACCTGTTTTTGACCAAACCCTTATTGACTATTGACCATGTGCTCCTGTTGACTATGTGGGACTTGTGCTGTGCGAAGCATATAAGGAGCGGACATGACCTTCTTGTTATGATTTTGTTTTTTCTTTATGTATGCATGAAAACTAATAAAGTTGCTTATTACAAAAAAAGTATTGAGGGACAAACATTAGCCTTACACAATAGTATGGGGTTAACACCAGAAGGCATACACCGACATACAATTGAGTGAGTGGAAACTCTTCCGAATCCTGAACACCTGTTTATTCTGGCGGGGGGCACAAATGCAACATGTGTACCGTCATTCACCCCAATAATGTTGCGTATATGTCCCATTGCATAGAATCCTGCCTTCAGAGTGGCCAAATCTTCCACCTGGGGGAAAGCAATGTAGCTGCACATGTGTTTCACAAGGGCAGACAAAACCCTTACCAGCACGATTGAAAACACTGGCTGTGACATTCCTGCTACCAAGCCCACTGACACTTGGAATGGACCCATTGCCAGGAAATGGAGTACTGATAGAACCTGCACAAGAGGAGGGATCCCAGTGGGATGACGGATAGCTGACATCAGATCAGGCTCCAATTGAGCACACAGCTCTGTGATTGTGGCCCTGTCCATGTCTATAATGAGTGTTATGTGCCGCTCCTCCAGTGTAGCCAAGTCCACAAGGATTTGTACACAGGGCTCGACTCCTCCTCTGATTCCTCCACAGTGGTAGGTATCTAAGGGACACAAGAATGAGTAGGCTGTTACAATTTGAACAATGGAACCTCAGTGTACATAGAGCAGTAACTTGATGGGACATTGAGAATGGTAATGTATGTGCAAAATATGGAAATGACACAGTTCTTGATTATCTGAATGTTGTCCACCACCATAAAATGATGACCGCCTGTCCTTTATGTATGGACAGGTGGAAGTGAGGTAACTCCGTAGCTGGGGATAGCCTCCCAACGATGGTGGGGTGCCCGTCAGAACCTGACCCCCAGGTGGCCTGCATACTGGCGGTGGCCTACCCAGAGCTGGATGGGCACTTGAGGGGGTGAGTACAGTGTGCGTTACAACTATGATTGGTAGGTGGCATGGAATCTTGGTGGTGGATGTCAGTTAGTGGGTGCCCCTTAATGCCAGCTGGAAGAGATCACAGCGTGATCCAGATCAAGGTTAATGGTTGTATTGCTAAATCTGGTAATCTAGCTAGGTTGCATTCTATGTCAGATAGGGATTAGTGACTCCCAGAAGTGCAGTTGGCGGGGAATGGCTCACATCTTGCTGTGGTACCTAGCCAATGCAATGTCAGTGCAATGCATGGTGCTCAATCCTGATCCCTGTGTGTGACGGTAATGTGTATGCCAGCTGTGGTGTTGGTGCTGCAACTGACCCAGTGCTCCCTTTCTCCCCCCTTTTTTCTACTGTCATCCTATCCATGTGTGCATTAGCATCATCTGGCAGAGGAGCAGGGGCACTGGCGACAGTGGGAGCTGCATCCCAATGGACCCAAGAGGCAGAGTCCACTGACGCCGAGGTGACCAGTGGGACGGAGGGCGAGGGGAGCACCACAGCAGAGACAGGATGTGACAACAATGACTCTGATACCTCCTCCGATGGAGGCTCCCTGGTGGTGGCGGACACCTCTGGGACCACGCCAGCTACAGATACAGCCGCCACCCTGTACCAGCACTGCCCTCCCAGTAGCCCCTCACCGAGTTGCTTGTGCCCACTCACCCAGGAGGGTGAGCATCTCCTTCGCCCCAGGCACCTCAGGCCCTGCCCCAGTCAGCCCTGCTACCCTCAGTGAGGAGGCTATTGACCTCCTGAGATCCATCTCTGTAAGGTAGTCAACCATTGTGAATGCCATCCAAGGGCTGGCATCCCAGATGCAGCAATGCAATGCATTACTGGAGGGCATTCACGGTGTATTGGCGGCTCAACAGAGACTGTCCCAGGCTTTGGCCTCCTCTCTGATGGCAGCCATTGTCCCTGTTCTTATCATCCCCCCTCCAACTACCACTTCCCAGTCCCAATCTCCTCAACCCCAACCCATCTCATGCACACATACAGACAAGCATGCACACAAACTATCACACAAGAGTGGCACAAACAAACACAGGCAGCACACCTCAGGCCACAAGAACTCACACAAACAACAGACAGTTGCACACACAACAACATACACTACCTACACTGTCTCCCCCTGCTCCTCCTCTTCCCTCACTGTCACATCCCCACTCACACCTACATGCACTGCATCAACAGCCACCACCACCATCACCACATCAAGCAGCACACACACCTCAAGCACACACACCTCACTTGCAGTCACCTCCACAACATCCATCCATGCGTCCCCTGTGTCCTCTCCCACCCTGTCTGCCCCACCTCCTAAGAGACACAAACTCATGCACACAGACACCCAACAGCCATTCCCCTTACATCAGCACGCTACCCATGCACCTGCACCCAAGTCCAGCAGACATACACCTCCAACAACCACTCCCTCAACCTCCACTCCTATCCCTCCTCCCTCCTCCCTCATCTGCCCCACCGTCTCTAAGAAGCTTTTTCTTGTCCAACTTGATCTCTCCCCCCACCCCATATTCCTGCTTATAAGAGCAGGGTCACAACGACCACGCCCAGCACCTCAGCCAAACAGTCCACAGGGACAGTGGAGGCACCTCCTAGTCATGGAGGCAAGAAAGTAAAGGATCCCACTCCACCACCCAAGAGAGGGAAGAATCCAACTCCACCACCCAGGAAAGGGAAGGATCCCACTCCACCACCCAAGAGAGGGAAGGATCCCACTCCACCACCCAAGAAAAGGAAGGATCCCACTCCACCACCCAAGAGAGGTAAGGATCCCACTCCATCAACTAAGAGAGGCACCCTCCCCCCAACAGCAGTGGTCAAGGTGCCCTTACCTCCAACTGGGACACAGCAGCCCTCACCTCCAACTGGAACACAGCAACCATCACCTCCAGGTGGGACACAGCAGCCCTCATCTCCAGTAGAGGCTGGCAGGGTTTCCTCTCCAACAACAGTAGACAAGGAGCCTTCACCTCCAGCTGGGACACAGCAGCCCTCACCTCCAGCAGAGGCTGGCAGGGTTTCCCCTCCAACAGCAGTGGGCAAGGAGTCCTCACCTCCAACTGGGACACAGCAGCCCTCACCTCCAGCTGGTACACAGCAGCCCTCACCTCCAGCAGAGGCTGGCAGAGTCTTCCCTCCAACAGCAGTGGGCACTGGTACACAGCAGCCCTCACCTCCAGCTGGGACACAGCAGTCCTAACCTCTAGCAGAGGGCATGTAGGCCACCCCCCAGGGACTATTGTACAAGGAGCCCCCTCCAGAACCATTGGCAAGTTCCCCACCTCAGAGACTGTGACCTTGCACTCCCCAGCAAAGTGAAATGGGCAAGGAACCCTCTCCAGAATCAGTGCGCAAGTACCCCAACTCAGAGACTGTGACCTTCCACTTCCCAGCAAAGTGAAAAGAGCAAGAAGCCCACTCACGAACCAGTGGGCAAGTTCCCCACTTCAGCTGAGGTGCCTTCCACCCCACTTCCCCCTGAGGTGCCTGGCCATTCCCAAATTGATGCCCCTGCAGAGTGTAGTGCGGATTACTTCAGGGAACGAGTTGGGCCTTGGACTGTGCCCTGTGGCGATGTGGCCCTTTTGCACTTTGGACTGGCCATTGGCCCTTTCAGAAGAGTGAGTCATGTATATCTTGTCACATGGACAATATGGTGGCTGTTTGCATCAAATTACACTATCTGTTCTGGATAACTGTAGTCCTTGCATTATTATGACGTGTGTCCTGTGAGACCTGTTTTGCTCTGCAGCTGGTTTTGTGTATGGCGTGTGTGTGTCTGGTGTGTGTTGTGTGTGTGTGTGTCACTCTCCTTTTCCTCCCTCCCTCCCTTGTGTGCTAGGCGGCTGTACTCACGGTCGGCGTTGGAGTTCCAGGAGGAGCATGGCGTAGAAGGGCATCGGGAAGACTTGTATTTCCAGTTCAATGGTGGCCTTGATTTTCTCTGTGTCTCTGTTTGTGAATCTTTGGTTTTCTGTAATGTGTTTCCGCCAGGCTTTTGATGGCGGAGTACCGCCCCGGAAATCCTGGCAGTTTGCTATGTCAGAATATGGTGGGCGTTACCTTGTCTTCTGCCTGGCTGTTGATGGCTACCGCTGTGGTCAGTGGTGTTTACACCTTGGCCGTTGGTGTGGTACATTAGCTGTCTATGGGAGTTATCACTGCCATGGTCATAATTTGGCGGTAATTACCACCAGCCTGTTGGCGGTATTACCACCACTTTAACAGTCATCGCCACTGTCATTCATTCATTCATTTAACTTTATTTCGGTAAGTAAAAACATACCATAAAAGTACAATACAAGCATCATAAATTGTTAATTTTTTTAAATTGGTAGAACACTAAAAAATATGAGCACAGTAAAAATATAAAAGAGATAATAGAGAGTTAAAATTCGAACAAAATGATCACAATATATGTCTCCTAAATTTAGAGTGTACAACACAACAAGGACCCTATTCCCTATGCCCATAGGTGTTCAATAATGCAATAAAACGGTGTCTTAATATTAAAAGTTAAATACTAAAATCAGACATCATAAAGTCAATTAAAGTGCATACATGGATCTAAAAATTAGCTACCCAGTCTTATTCTTTAAAATTGCTAGTCTAAGGCGCCAGATTGATTCGAGGAATTTTGCCACTGGTAAAACTACCTCGGCAGATGGATCTGATTTAAAAATTCTCTCAGCATACAAATGAGACCTGGCGCCTATAGATTTGCAGAGCGGGATAATCCAACAAGCTCTTTGTTTGTGATATGCATGACAATAAAAGAGAACATGTGAAATAGACTCTTCACGTTGGCAGCCCATCGGGCAGAGCTTGGAACTATTAGTGGAACAATGCCAATTGTACGTTAGAAAACACAGAGGGAGGGACCATATTCTGAATCTAACAAAAAGAGCTTGCGCAAATGGAGATAATGCTATATCCATATAAGGCTCAAATTCATAGTGGCATTTGAGTAATAAATAATTATCAGACATTGACAGCGGAACAATCTTAGTAAATTGCACAATCTGAGCGTTGTGCCAAAAAGCATCCTTCAGTAGCTGCACAGCATTTTTAGGAATGGAAGGAGGGTCCAACCAATAGGACCCAAAACCTAGATGGAATAAGGATTCTTTGACATAGGAACACCATTTCATTTTGCTAATAGTGTTGCTGCCCACCAATTTGAGAAGCCCACAACGAAATGGAGAAAGGGCATCTGTTATCCAGAGCCGGATCCAATATAGCAAGGGCCTTAAAGCAGCAATCTGCAAAATAGAAAAAAGATTTAAATCCATACGGATGGGCAGAGATGGAGTGCTAGAAGAAACTTTTAACAATGATTTCAAAAATTGATTTTCCGCCCTTTCCAAATCCACCAGGTTACAATGGCCCCAAAGTTCAGCACCATATAAGGCCCCCCCCGGGCTTGGAATTTATATATTTCAAGGGCGGGAGACATTGCAAACTTGGGAGATCTAGAAGAAAATCTTACAATGCCACCCGCCCTTTGCTTCAGGCACAATAAGGATTTCTGGCAGTGTGCATGCCAAAGGTGTGAGTCTTCCAGTTTGATACCTAAGTAGTCAAAAGTGCCCACTCTTTCCAAGGGAGCACCATCTAGGTATACTGGTCTCTTCATTTTGCACCTATTGTCCCCAAAGACCATATACTTTGTTTTTGCTGAGTTGATTTCCAACCCATGGTCTTTGCAAAACTCTAAAAATCGTGATAGCAATCTGGAAAGGCCCATGGCAGTTTGCGAGAGTAACAGGGTGTCGTCTGCGAACAGTAGACAGGGGAACTTCTGGCCACCCAAATTCGGGGCATCACCATAACAATCTAAGAGGTATGGGATGCAAGCGTTAATAAACAATAGGAATAGGGTGGGCGCAAGGACGCACCCCTGCCTCACACCTCGCGTTGTAGAAAAAGCTGGGGTCAGGTCACCAGCCGAACCCCAGAGCACTCTGGCGTAATTATCAGAGTAAAGATCTTGGATAACATTAATCAAAGAACCCGGAACTCCAATATTGCTCAGGACCTCCCAGAGCTTAGCATGCGGGACAAGGTCAAACGCAGATTTCAAATCGACAAAGGCCACAAATAAATGGCCTTTGTCTGCGTCTACGGTCTTCCACTTGATGGTAGTAAATCGGAAGACCTGATCAATGGTACTGACCTTGTCCCAGAAACCAGCCTGGAGATGGCTTAAAACCTGATTTTTTGTTATCCAGTGTTTTAATCTGGATAACAACTGGAAAGAGAATATTTTTTGCAGGTTATCTAATAGACTAATTGGTCTGTAGTTCCCAGGGGAGCTCTTATCTCCTTTTTTATGTATGGGGACGATAATAGCCACCTTCCACGTATCTGGGTAAGAACGAGTTGTCAGAACAATGTTCGATAGCCTATTAATGTACCGGGTCCAAACAGATAAATCTGATTTATACAGGTCCGATGGGACACTGTCTAGGCCAGGAGCCTTCCCTGTTCTTTGAGCACGGATTGCCAGCTCAGTTTCCTTTAGGGTAAAGGGTGACACAGGGGAAAAGCACAATGAAGAATCAATAGGAGAGTTGTTCGGATTGGAGCAAGACCCATAAAGTTCCTGAAAATGGGAGAGCCAGGATTCTGCATCAATGTGACATTCAGGAGTAGATGAAAAGGCGGGGTCTCTGTGTGAGACCAGGGTCCAAAAAAGTTTAAGGTCACAGGCACTAGCTGCCTCCAGCAGACGCTCCCACAATTTTTCTTCGTATTTAAGTTTAGATGACTTACAAGTAGAAGCATAGTTCCTTCTTGCATGTATGATAGCATCCCGGCTCTTTAGCTTTAGAGCTTTGGACAAAAGGCTCTTAGCCTCCCGACACTCCTTATCAAACCACTTACAATTGGGCAAGGAGGAATTGTTTTGGGTTGAGGGGGGTTTAGTAAAGAGCTCCTTAAGATCCATAAAAAGAGTCGCATGAGAGGATATAACTTCTGAGGGAGATAAGACAATAGAGTCATCAAAAAGCTGGTGGCAAGAGACTAGGTCGTGAAGCTTATCATTAAGCAGGTTGGATTTAAAAAACGAAGACCATCTCACCACACACCTATTGCTGGATAATTCCAGCCAATCATTGGGAGCATCCAAAACATAAGGTGGAGTGAGCCCTGAAAAAAGAGTTGCATTATATTCAATTTGTAAAGGGGCATGGTCGCTAGTGTACCGAGAACCAACCTCAACATTGATTATAAAATGCCAGACTCGCAGATCAAAAATCCAGAGTGCTGCTATAGTGGCCTCTGTAGAAGGTAGGTCTAGAGTTGTCATTTAAAAAATGGCCATTTCCAAAACGCAGGCCATAAGTTACTACAAGGTCTATTATCTGCATGACCCTAAGGGGAGGAGTACATGGCACTGGTTGGATTGAAAGCGGGGGAAGATTCCATACTTCATCTTCGGCCTGGATAGACTCGACAAAAGCTGAATCGAATTCAATTTGGGCATTGAGATCACCTGCAATAATAACACAATATTTGGAATAAAGATCGGATAAAAATTTGTGCAACAGATGAATAGTACCAGACTGGCGGTTAGATGGGCCTAGCCTATTATAAATATTAATACATAACACCGGAGTGCCTGTGATAGGCCATATTGCTATTGCAAGGATATCGCAAGAGTCAACAGTGATTTCCTTTACCCTGCCCACTTCAGTCAGTTTGACCCAAGTGCATAGACCCCCAATCGCCCTTCCCCTAGTGGACGGAGTCGCCTTTTTGGTGAAACAACAATAGCCTTGCCTATACGCACAATCCATAACCCAAGTTTCCTGAAACATACATATGGAAAAAGATTCAACATAAGCCCCCCAGTCCGGATCAGATAATTTGCTCTTGATGTCAGCCACATTCCAAGACAATATTTTCCTTTTTGTAATGCTACAAGCTGACGTACAAGAGTCGGTATCGGGAGCAGAATTGGAAGTCCCATTAGTGGTGCAGGGTAAAGCCCTTGAAGTATTGTCACCCAAACTGAATGAAGATCTTGTAAGTGTCGTTGCCCAGACATGTGGAACATTATGTTTGCAAGAATTAGAATGACATAGTCAATCCACATCAGATGTATCCCCTGAGGTGACGGGGTCTTGTATGAAGGTACCTTTATTGTTGCAAACCAAAGCAGCCCTGTCGCCTGGAAAAGACAACAAGCCAGGGGAGACAGTTGAAACAGAGGCATTTCGAGGAATTGGGTTGGCTCCGGGTGGACACAAGGACGTAATCTTGTGACCCATAGCAGGCAAACCTTCTCTAAAAAAAATGTCAGAGTCAGATCTTGATAAATTATGAGCTTCCATCTGCAAGATCCCTTTAACTAAAGCGGGGCTGGCAAGATGAAGTTTGATAGTGTCCCGCCCACCAGGGCCTCGCACACGAGAAGCAAAGGCAATATCCGCGTGGAGGATAGAGCCACAACCCCTAGTGTGACAAATCCAATACGACACCTTGTTAATAAGAGAGGAAGTGTCTTCCCTCGTATGAGATGGAAGTCGAGGGACGTGACACATGTTGATGCAATTTCGGTTGGGCACGTGAGTAGAACGGGCCACAGATTGGCCCGGATTAAGAGGAAAGAGTGACGAATTCGCTTGAGCAGAGGTCGAGTGATTTCCATGATGATGACTATAACTAGGACCCTTGACTGTTTCCCGTGGCAGTGGGGAATCTACTGGCAGAGCAACAGGAGCCAATGGCCGAGAAGCTTGTGCAATGGCTGAGTTCGGGATAAACTGAGGAGTTAGGTCAGATTGTTTGAGTGATTTAAGGACCTCAAATAAAAGACTCTTCAATTCCCCTACTTCACGCTTTAGACTAGATACCAGAGCTACGACATCATCACTAGGAGGATCAAAAATGGGTTTAAAAGGCACAGGCACAGGAAGCGAAGGCTGTATGGCACTTACTAATTCTGGTTGGTCCAAAACAGAAAACCGATTTGTACATGGAATCCCATTGACAATGGAAACAGAACGGATTACGTCCAAATTAGAACTAGTGCCAGGCGAAAGCGAGGAATTAGCCAGACCAGTCGAGCTGGGAGGGACAGCAACCTGGGCTAAAAGTTTCTGAGGCTGAATGTCAGTAGGTTTAGTGGAGCTAGTCGTTAGAAATGGAAGTAAAGATCCTGATTTCAGTTTCTTACAGGCATCGCCCTCTTTTTCCTTGAGGATGGATTCCACTTCCTCAATTAAGTTATCAATTTCTCTAGAAACGCAATTAGAGTGGAATTGCGTTGCTCTGTTGGATTTAGAGCTTTTGGATTTGGCTATAGCCAGGTCAGGACTAGAACGAACCTTGCGCTTTCCCATGCTGAATGGAGATTGGGGAAGAGAAAAAAGAAGGAAACTTACTCAGCACCACAGATCACCGCTGGTCGACGCAGCACAAAAACCGAGAGATTAAGGGGTATGGCCCAGCCCAGCCTCTTCCGGGCGATGACGGACCCACCCTTGGCCCGGGCTGTGCCCGGGCGCCGCCCGCCCGCGTCCAGCAACGGCGGGAGCGCAATGAAGTTTTTAAAGGGCTCCTGCCCTGTTGTAGTGACGCCGCTCCCTGGCTCCAGCAATGCGCATCCCGCGACGGCGGGAGTGCAACAAAGTTTTTAAAGGGCTCCTGCCCTGTTGTAGTGATGCCGCCCCCGGCTCCAGCAATGCGCGTCCTGCAACGCGGGAGCGCAACAAAGTTTTTAAAGGGCTCCTGCCCTGTTGTAGTGACGCCAACCCCGGCTCCAGCAATACGTGTCCCGCGACGGCGGGTGCACAACGAAGTTTTTAAAGGGCTCCTGCCCTGTTGTAGTGACGCTGCCCCCAGCTCCAGCAATGCGCGTCCCGCGACGGCGGGAGCACAACAACGTTTTTTAAAGGGCTCCTGCCCTGTTGTAGTGACGCCGCCCCCGGCTCCAGCAATGCGCGTCCCGCGACCGCGGGAGCGCAACAAAGTTTTTAAAGGGCTCCTGCCCTGTTGTAGTGACGCCGCCCTCGGCTCCAGCAATGCATGTCAGTTGCTCACAAGAATCTTGAGTCTGTTGCGGAAAGAGCTCGTGCTGGCTGATGTTTTTTAATTCCCCAGAGTTCGCGGGTGCTGCATTAGGAGTTTGTGTATGCTGTTGATGTTCAATTCCAATAGACTCGCTGCAGAGACAGCTACGCCATCCTTTTTTCACTTTAGTTTATTTTCAGGGTTACACTCGCAGCTCCTGGTGCTGTTATCGCTGCCTACAACGTCTCCACTGTCATAATGACCACCAAAGTCTGCAAAGACACCTGTGTGCAACTTGTTTTTTTGGGAAGTTCCTGTGGGTGGCACAATGCACGCTGCAGCCCTTACGGACCCTCTCCAGTGCTGAGGCCCTAGGTACCAGAGGTACAGGAGTGTGTTCCAAGTGTATGCATTTTACCTTGATTTAAAGAAAGAGCACTGGCACTGGGGACCTGTTTGGCAGGGACTTAGTACACCTCAGTCGAAAAAACTCAGTACCAGTGGGCAAAAAGTGAGGGTGACTGTGCCCAAAAGAGGCACTGTCCTACAGCAGCAAAGACATGGAATGTGATACCCTTTCACCTACACGCCACCCCATCTCGTCTAGAAGATCTGGCTATTTGGCTAATTAACTGGACCCTGTTAGTGCCTGGATACCATCATGGGTGACAAGTAGTACTCTACAAATCTACTGATTGAATAGGAGACAAGGTGTTGAAGTGTTGGGATGTAATGAGATATTGTCTTCTGTGTCATGCTTTCCTCATAAATCTGGAGAAGTGCAGGCTGGATCCCTCAAAGGACAGAACTTTAATCAGAGCCCATTTCAGGCATGTTTTTTCTGCCAGAAGAGAGAGCAGTGAGTCTGAGATCAATCATCTTTTATCCCTGAAGAAGGCTAGAGCAAGATTGCGGTTCAGAGTAACATGACATTGTATGCTTTTCTTGTCCCTTGGACCATGTGCCTTTTGTGCCTCTAATTTGTGTTGTCCTGAAATACATATCTTTTAAGGTAGCATTCCTAGTAGCCATTACTTTGGCTAGGAAGATTAGGGAGTTGGGGCATGGTTATGCAAACCTCCTTTTATAAAGATTATGAAAGATGGTATAGTGTTCAAACACAATCTTACTTCCGTTCCCAAATTAGCATCCAAGTTGCATAGGGAGAAGGAAATATTGCTACCCATGTTTTTCCCTTCCCCATCCTCTGAGGAGGAGAAGCTTTTTCATTTGTTGGATGTTAAATGAGCGATATACCTTCAAAGGAACGAGGGGTATAGGAAATCTGAACTTTTTTTAGTTACTTTTGGTGGTGTCATTCAGAGGCACAAAGTTACTAATATTACTTAAAGCAGATGGATTAGATCCACTATTATCATATTTTCTGTCTAATGTTTCTTTGCCTGAAGGCATACAAGGGAGATCCACCAGAGGGGTGGCAGACTTTTCTAGGCTGAGGCACAGGGAGTTCCCCTGTCAGAGAGATGTGAAGTGACCACTTAGGCTTCAGATGAGATTTCTATGGAACACTATCATATTGAGAGGGTTCTGAAGGGTAAATTGTTTGGGGAAAATGTGTTAAATAGAGTATTTTACACATGATTTCAGTTCTTTATTATTACCTTGATTAACATGCACTGAGCATGATTGGTGTATTATGTTTTCAGTACTCTAGTAAGATTGTGGGTAGTGTTGAAGGCCAGCTTTTGTTTCAGTAAACCTCAAAATTAATGACTGGGACGGTACTTGGGACATAGGGATAATACCTGGTTGCTTATGAGTAAATCTAATTATCCTTTGTCCCTACTGTCCTCTTCACAGTCATTATGGCCCACCCTGCTCACCCTGATGGCTAGCCTTCATGTAGATTGGTATGTTCAGCAAGTGATGTGGGTAGCTCAGCACCATCTACTGCAGCTGGTCTGGAACCTCTGCTCCACACACCTTGCCCTCGCACAGATCTCTCGTATATGCCACTGCCACACTAGAGGACACTCCTTCCATCTCGCCACTAAAGCCTGGAACACCCACGCCCTCCACCTCGCCCTCGCTGACCAACTTCAGAAAGCAGTTAATGAACTGGCTCTTAGATTAAGACCCTCAGCAAATCGCCTGGATATGCTCGCGGGTGACAAGCCACGCTCTATAAATACAACTTGATTGATTGATTGATAGAGGGTGGTAATACTTGTCTAGGGTGGGTGGGATTATCCCATCACTGCCTGTTTTTCTTCATCTTGTTGAAGTGGAGTTCACTTCGAAAGTAATGACTGTGACACGGACAATAAGGACTATGGATAATGAGATTTGCTGGTAAGTAACCTGGCATTCCCCTGGAGGCAACTGAGAAAATAGTCAAAATATAGCTGATTTTATGGGTTTTGATGGGAAAATGGGAAAATGTACTGTGCAAGAAAACATTTTCTTTTCTAAAAAATGGCATCAACAGAAGGTCCGCTGTGCTACGATCACCATCTTCCCAGCTTTCGGGACAAAACATAGTTGTATAAAACATTTTGTACCATAGATTTTGCATTTTTGTAAGAGATACTCCGGAATTCCTCATTTTTGTGGTTTCAACTTCTATGCAGTTTGTTGTGTAAACAGGTGCGAAACCTATGGGTGATCTCAGAAAACTATACATTTCTGTACAGTAGACAAAATTCTGAATGCAGCAAGGGGTAATTTGTGTAGATTTCGCAGGGTTTTCCCAAAGAAATTAACTGTTGTAACAAGCACTGGCAAAGGCAATAGGTGTCACCTATGCAAATGTAATTGGCTTTACCAATATGATTTAGCAATGTTGTACACTAGCTTGGCAGCTTTTCAGCATTGCTAAAAGTGGAGTAAAAGAGAGTGTTGTGGAGTGTCGTAAGGCAGTGTCATGGAGTAGTGTGGGGTGTTATGGAGTAGCGTAGAGAGGTGTGGAGTCATGTATAGTAGAGTTGAGTGGAGTGACATAGTGTTGTAGAATGGTATAGAGTGTAGTGGCATAGAGGGTGTGGCGTAGAGTCGAGTAGAGTGGTGTAGAGCAGAGTAGATAGTCATAGAATGGAGTGGCACAGAGTGGAGTAGTGTAGTAGAGTGGAATGGTATAAAGTGGAGTACCGTTTGGTAGAGTGGAGTGCCATGGAGTGGAGTGATGTAGAGTGGAGTACTAGAGTGGTGTAGAGTAGAGTAGTGGAGTGGAGTATAGTGGAGTAGAGTTTCGTAGAATAAAGTAGAGTAAAGTGGCATGGAGTGGTAACAGGGCAGTTGCGTAGAGAGTCATAGAGTGGAGTATTGTCGTAGAGTGGCATAGAGTGGAGGATAGTGCCATAAAGTGAAGTAGAGTTTAATGAAGTAGAGAGTCACAGAGTGGAGTGTTGTGGAGTAGAGTGGCCTAGAGTGAAGTAGCATAAAGTACAGTTGTGCAGGAGTAGATTGGCATAGAGTGCAGTGGCTTAGAGTGCACTGGTTTTGAGTAAACTGGTGTAGAGTGCATTGCCGTAGAGTAGTGGTGCAGAGGAGAGTAGAGTGGAGTTGCGTGCAATGGCACAGAATAGAGTGGCACAGTGAGGAGTAGAGTGCTGTAGACTGCAGTGGTGTAGAGTACAGTGGCATAGAGATGATTGTTTCAGAGTAGAGTGAGGTTGTGCAGGGTAAAATGGGGTGTGCAGGATAGAGTGTAGAAGTGTAGCATAGAGTGCAGTGACATAGAGTGCAGTGGTGCAGAGTAAATTACAGTTTCGTATAGTGTAGTGGCATTGAATGTATTGGTGCAGAGATGAGTGGTGCAGAGTAGATTACAAAGACATAGAGTTCAGTGGTGAAGAGTAGCATAGAGTTCAGTGGCGGGGAGTGCAATTTTGCTGAGTAGAGTGTCTTAGAGTGCACTGGCATAGACTGCAGAGGCGTAGAAAATTGTAGAATAGAGTGCTGTAGAGAGCAGTGGCATACAGTACAGTGGTGCATAGTAGAATGGAGTAGTGTAGAGTCCAATGGTGTAGAGTGGTGCAGCGTGCAGTGGCGTAAAGTGTTGCAGAGTAGAGTATAGTGGCAAAAGTGCACTGGTGCAGAGTAGTAGACATAGACTGCAGTGGGATAGAGTGCACTGGTTTTGAGTAAAGTGGTGTAGAGTACATTGGGTAGAGTGCAGTAGTTTAGAGTAGACTGGCACAGAGTGGCGCCGCATAGACTAGAGTGGTATAGAGTGCAGTGGTGTAGAGTAGATTGTTTAAGAGTAGAATTAAGTGGCGTAGAGTGAAGTGCTGCATGGTAGAGTAGAGTGAAGTGGCCTAGACTTGAGTGGTGTTGAGTGCAGTTGCAAAGAGTGCAGTAGTATGTAGTAAAGTAGAGTGCATTGGCTTAGAGTACAGTGGTCCGAAATAGAGTACAGAGGTGTAGAGTAAAGTGGCATAGAGTGTAGTGGAGCAGAGTAGAGTGGCAGGAAGTTCAGTGGCAGAGAGTGCAGTGTTGCAGAGTAAAATGTTGTAGAATGCAGTGGGGTAAATTGGCGCAGAGAGCAGTAGCATAGAGATAGAGGAGATGATAGCCTAGAGTTCTTTAAAAAGAAAATGAAAACTGAAGAAGTAATTTGTTTTCAATGTGTCCTTGATGTCAGATTTTCCTTGTGTGACTACATCTGTTCCAAAACTAGAAAGAGTGACACATAAATGTGTGTGCAAAAGCTAGGAATGGGAGAAAGCGATGTCTGCTAAAGTGCGATGAATTACTCATGAGGATTTGTTGTTTCAAAAGACCACATTGGCATAGGTTAGAGGTGATAACACAAGTAGGGTAAATCTATTTTAGATAAAGGCTGAAGTTAAGGGGCCATTGAGATTCCTTTTGTTCCAATCTGATTGTCTCTGGATGCAGTCTGGAGGCTCACACTTAAGTGCAAATGGAAATGCAATGAATGAAAGGCTCACAGCTTGTTATCACTTCACAGGTGCTTAGGAGAGGTATGCTTTTAACTTTGTTCAATCCCTGTTTATAAGGGAATTGCATGCACTGATAGAATGTCAGATGTGGTGGTCTGTCCCAGTATCTGCACAAATAACAATGTAAATACCACTATTTTATTTCTTTTATAGTGCTACTAATCCCAGTGTAGGTTGTCAGAGCCCTTTACATAACATATGTATTACCCACCTAGCTAAACAAAATCTGTCATCCATGCAGTGCTATTTAAGGGTTATTTTACAGCCTTGTAAATGGAGCACCTGAGAGGCACAAGCCTATGAGGAGAGAAAACTGCATTTCTCTTTTCTATAAACACTCTCACTTTAAAGGCAGCTGAAATCAAAGTACACACCAAGCTCCCTCAAAGGCCCAGCTTGACATTTTACCTCTTTCTTTGAGCGCAGAGTAAATGTGACAAGATAAAACAAGATTTAATGGCCTGTTTACAGAAAGCAAGTTTGTGCAAGAATACAGTAAACACAGTTTAGGCAATGGGAGGGACAAATTCAACCTGGAGAGCCTAAAGCAAATAAAGCCAACACATAGAAAGATAGATAATGTGAGTTACAAACCACAAAGCCAATGGTAATCAACTGGTAGAATCCATTCCTAGGTCAACTTTCTGAAAGTCCCCAAGATGTCTTTAACAAACCAGGTTGGCTGTGACCAAAGAACAAAATAATGAAAATTAGTATTAAAAAACAGCCATTTGTGACAACATATTAATCTGTAACTTCTTGTCACAATGGCCAGTTTACAAAAGCAGTATACTGTTACAGCCAACAGATCCTTCTGACAGCTGCAATATAACAGGTTTGTAGATTTTCCAAAACCACACAATACCCGGAGCCAAACACTGAGCTGCACCTTATACTGACTTTTCATTGTTTAACAACTATACAGCAAATCATACCTATCTTGTACTGGTAGGCCTAGCACCTGCAGTATGAAAAGGCCTAAAACACTACATGGATAAATGAAATATTTACACTCAAATTCTGCAATTTGGATAGCTGTGAATTTTGAGTCTTAGTTCAGCCAGCATTGTAGAGAAACCTACCAAACCTGGACATTTCTGAAAACTAAACAGCAGGGGAAGTCCAGGGTGGTGTGACTTGCATAGATCTTACAATGTGTTTGTAACCAAAAGCCCTGCAAACCTAAAATGTTGTGTAAAAACACAAATACTGGAATCTGCATGGATACACACATTTCTTACCATCCTGATTTCTCCCACATCTTCTGATAAAAATGGTACCCCACCTGCATTGCTGGGCCTAGTACCTGCAACAGGAAAGGGCCCAAAACACAACATGAACAGATCAAATGTTTTCACACCAATCCTTTTTTGGCATTGTGGGTAGCTGTGGATTTTGGGCCTGGGCTTGCTCACCACCCAGGTCTCCGATTTTCAGAAACCCAGACATTTCTGAAAACCAGACACCTAGAGCAGTCCATGATGGGTTCACTTGCGTGGATCTCACAAGGATTTCTTACCTGAAAGTCCTTTGACTAAAAACACATTTTCTTGACATTTCTAAGAGGGAATGAACCAGAACCTGTGGGAGATCCTAAAGTTTCTAACCATCTAGTTTTCCCACATGATAAAAATTGTACGCCACGTCTGTGAGCTGGTGTTGTGTTGAAGGTGAATTTAAGAAAAACAGGACTCCTTTTGGCAAGAGAAAAGCAGGTTTACTATCACGGCAGGGCGAGTAGCTATGCCCACACAGGTAGATAGCTGGTCTCAAATAACTGCTCTCAAGCAGCTACTTATATAGTTACATGAACAATGTTTTTGCAAAAGGTTAAATAATAGGTTACTCAATAATTACATATTTGTTGCAAAAACATCACGTCACACGTGTCCTTTAACTTGTACAGTAACGTTTGATCTACATATTCTTCATTGTAATTCTAACAATACTTAATAAACCACTTATTTGTTCTTTTGTATGCATATGTGTGCATGTGTGTTTTATTGCTCTGCTCCCAAGACTTCTTTTCAAGTTCTGTGCACACTTGGCTAACTCTGTCTCCTGCTCTCATTCTTTCAGTCACGTTTTAAATTCACCAAGAATAAAGAATATGTGCTTGTGTGCTGTGATCATAAATTCCTCTAAGCTTGCAAACACAGGTTTTCCTTCAATTAAAATCTTGCTGATCATGCACTCTATTTTCCAGTGAACTCTTCACCTGTCTTGCAATATTGTAGAACTCTGGCCTGCGCTGTTCGTTTGCCAAGAATAACTCTGTTATACTCACTACTAATGTCTGTGATGGCACAACTTCTTTACATTTTGTTTCCTTGCTAACATTCCCCCCTCTAGTTGATATTTTTTCTACTGGTTCTAATCCCAAGTCTCCCCTTGGCACTAGATGATATGTATTGCCCTGAACATCTATTACTTGTGTAGGTGTACTATTTGTAAATATCCCTCTGCCTTTGTACTGAACCTTCTACAACATGCTATAATTAATTGAATACTACAACAGGTCAACAACAGTGTCACAACAGCTGGCAATAAAGCTTCAAACAGCCCCGACATCCAGGATGGTAGTAAAGCAAGCCACCCACTGAGCCAATTATCTACCATTTTCTTCTGTAGGTTATGCAAAGTTTGTATAGCCTCTGACAAAGTTCTATTGTCCAAGTCGTTTGCTGGGACTTAGGTTTGACAAGAAGTTCCTATCCTGGCACATGCTCATCCTTCCATGGCTATCATAAGATCAAGTAGATAAAGATGCTGAATAATCATCATTCTTATGGCACACAGCTCTTCCTTGATAGCATTAAATCCATCTTTTGTAGTATTGATTATCTTCAGAAGCTCCCATCTAGTTATTTCAAAACGTCATGACTTGGCACCCACAGCAAGCAGTCAGCAAGAATGCATACATTGAAAAGGTCAATTTCACATTAAAACAATTCTTTATTCATCATTTTACTTTTAAAATATTTATTGTTTTTCTTCTCTGATTCTGCTGTAACCAACATGTTTTGTCCAAAAGTACTTCTTCAGGTCTACAAAGCACATAGGCCCTCATTACAACCCTGGCGGTCGGTGATAAAGCAGCGGTAATACCGCCAACAGGCCGGCGGTAACCAAAATGGAATTATGACCACGGTTGAAACTTCTCAGGCAGACAGCCACTTTAACACACCGACGGCCACAGCGGAATCAACAAGCACCACAGCGGTAACCGCCAACAGCCAGACGGAAGACAATGTACCGCCCACTGCATTAAGACAGTCCAATCCGCCACCTTTTTTGGGGCGGTACCAACGACATCAAAGCATGGCGGAAACAGAGCTCAGAAGTCAAAGGACTTACCTGTGGAGACTCAGGGAACATCCACAACGCCATGGAGCCCGAGCTGCACATGTTTCCGATCCTCGTCTACCTTCTGCTGCATTATGAACAGCAACGCGGGCGAAGACGACCACGATGAGTACTGCTCCCTTCGTCCGTGGCAGATCCTGTTAATCAGGGACCACCCACAAGCACCACGAGCCAAGCCAGCGAGGAATGTATTCCGGACCTGTCAATTGCTCCACACATTCTGGGGTCCACCCGTATGGCCAACCTACCAAATTCAAATATAGCTGGGGTCACATCCAGCGAGGTTTACAAGGCACATAGCGAGAAAGCTACTGGTCCTAATATACCTGAGGGAAATAGCATGGTTCCTAGCATTTCCTCCCCCTGCAGGAAATATCCTCAGAATAAAGCAGGGTCCATAAAAACAGAGGATCTCAATAAGGTACTCAGCTGGAATATAGCAGGGTTGGAAAGCAAATTACAAAGCCCAGGATGGGGCAATTTTATTGATGATCACCTGATCTGCCTCTTCCAAGAAACGTGGGCATTAGAACCCAAATATAGACTAGGTTTTAAAAGCTATTGGGTTCCAGCACGCAAGTCATCTTCTGGGAGATCATCGGGAGGGCTGCTTGTGTGGATCAATACTTCTCTTAGGTGCAAGATAGAAGAAATAGACACGGGTTGCCCTGATTTGCAAGTCCTATTAATAATGATTTCTGAAGAGAGACCTTTACTTTTAATTAATATCTATAACAGGAATGTGAGCTCCCACCCTGATTCTGATGTCCTGTCCATTTTGGACAGTTTTCTTAAAAACAATCCCTCCTTCTTTGTTTTGATTGGAGGGGATTTTAATGTCACTTTCAAACCTAATCCTCTAGTCCAAGGAATATGTAAAGAAGAGGATTCCCATTGGGGCATCCCTCAGCTAGTCTCCAACAAAAGACCAAGGCTGAATAAATCTGCGCGATTACTGGCTGACATCACACTAGCCCATGGCCTCCGAGCCTGTAATGGTCGCTCGCGCTCGGATGTAAATTTGCAAGCTACCTTTAGGCGCGGAGGGCACAGCAGTCGTATTGACTATATATTTCTTGACATCCGACTGTGGAGCCACATGTTCGATATGAGGGTCCAAAAGCAAATTGAGAGCGATCATGACCCGTTAATCTTATCGACCAGAGGACTTTTTCCTTCGTTTAATGTGCCCTACTCCAAGATCCATGCCTCCCAGCTGGCCCTAACTAATAACAGACGCAACCTAAAATGGGAATCTGTTATTTCTTCCCCTAGCACCTGCCATCTATTTACAACCTGCTTGCCAACCAGATGGAGTGTATGATCTGGCTAAACGAGAAAGGGGAGGGTGACAGACTCTTAGCAGCCCACACTGATTTGTTTCAATCTCTAAAGCATCTTTTAACAAAAAAGATTCTTAATAATCCTAACAAAAAGCACTGCGCTCCTTGGTTTGACAATTGTTGCAGAGAAGCACAACTATCTCTCCTGGAAGCAATAAAAGAAGGCCATGTTGGGCTGTTAAGAACAGCCAGAAAGGTTTATAAGAAGGAATGTTCCAAGGCAAGCAGAAGCTGGGAAGAGGCCAGATGGGTTATTATTATGGAGACTGCTAAATCCAATAACACATCTAGGTTTTGGAAACTAATAACTGATGACTGTAGTAATTCCCCTGCCGCACCTGGCTCCTCAATTCTCTCAGCATCATGGCTAGAGCATTTTGGGCAACTATAAGAAGGGCCATCTGAAGCATCTCTGTGGGCCCCTGATGCCTCAATAAACCAAGAGACCACCCCGATCACATTCTCCCTAACCAAAACAAGAGCAGCAATAGACTCATTGAAATGGGGAAAGGCACCTGGCCCAGATAAGATTCCAGGCGATCTATACAAATCAAGACCAGATATATGGGCACCATATCTCAACCTTATCTGCAATGCAATTGCAGCAGGGGCCCCCGCTCCACCCACTTGGAAAGGGGCTGAAATAGTACCCATTTTTAAAAAAGGAAATCCGAATATCCCTGCCAATTACCGTCCGATTAGTCTCCTTGATAACTCCCAAAAAATCTATGCAAAACATCTTCTGCTCCATCTTGAGGAATGGATTATGGAGTCTGAAGCTCTTTCTGACCTACAAGCAGGATTCAGACCTGCAGTGAGTACAGTTGACCAAGCCCTAAGATTCATGTCAATAAAATGGAAGAATGTTGACCTGGGGAGGGGCAATCTCTATGTGGTCTTTATAGACCTCAGAGCCGCATTTGATTTGATCCCCAGGAACCTGCTGTGGTCAACATTATCAAATATGGGAGTGCCATCTGGTCTCCTGAAACTCATCGCTCAACTGCATGAAAATACTTTCGCTCAAATTAGATGTGGCCAGGGGGGCGAGTTGACTGACCCCGTAGCTATTAAAAAAGGAGTTAGACAGGGATGTGTCCTGGCACCCACTCTTTTTTTGCTATATATCAATAATTGCATCCACTACTTAGAGAACTGTACAAATGATTCACCTAAATTGGTTGGGAAAAAATCCAGTGTCTGCTATATGCAGATGATACAATTTTGATATCAAAATCGCCAATGGGAATCCAAAACCTGATCAATCAATTCTGTGTTTTTTGTAGTGACTATGGTCTGGACGTAAACATTAAGAAAACAAAACTTATGATATATAGTACCTCCAAGAAACGATCGCGCGTTAGTATAGAAATGAACTCGATTCCATTGGAGAAAGTAGAAGAGTTCGACTATTTGGGTTTTAGATTATCGACCACAGGCAAATGGAAGGCAGCCATTGACAAAGGGGCTCTCATTATAAGCCAGAGAGGCGGGGCCCTTGTCCGTAGATCGAGAAAGGCTCCGAGTCCCCCCTTGAACATACTTGCAGAGATTTACAATGTCCAAATCAGAGCAGCTGCCCTTTATGGAGCGGAACTTTGGGGGTCCCACAAAAACCTTGATACTCTGCAAACCAAGGAAAACCATTTCCTTAGACAGATTGCCCGGTTAGGTATGGGCTCACCAATGACCCCTCTAAGGCTTGACCTAGGTTTAAACAGTATTAAAACCACAGCGGCCCTAAGGCCTGTCTCCTATTGGATTCGTTTATGGAAATCTGTTGAACTCGAACCATATAGGCTGGCTATAAGAGACCTCATAGCCGCCCCCCAGGCACTGGAGAAAATTCCATGGCTGAGGAGATGAAATCTGCCTGGGTCAAAATAGGTTTTCCTTGCTACTGGAAATATCCGGATCAAATCCCCGATAATGCAAGGAAACTTGTCACAAAAAGATATTGGGAGAAAGTTAATGAAGACTCCTTGCACCAAAAAGGGGCGGGCAGGCTAACAATGGAATTTCTCCAATTCAAGCACAAGCCCTGGGCTGAGAACTTCTTGAACCTTCCCATGCCTCCGTACGCCCGTGCTTTATATCTCCAACTAAGATATGGTACACTGCCTATTAATGGTTTTACGGCTCACTGGTCATCTAACATCGTTTCAAATGATAGATGTATCTCTTGCCAAAATTGCAAAGAAACAATAGAACATATACAATTTTTCTGCCCTTTGTATAAGAGTCCCAGAGGGAGATGGATCATTCCCCTCTGCAAAAACATGTAATTACAGGATAGAGCAAACGCCACCAGAATCTGTACATATGACTCATCCTCCGTGGTAGCTATTACAGTTACCAAATATTTATCGGAGGCCTGGTACATCCGGCGTAGGCTTATTGTATCAAAGGGCATGTGAGCCACCCTGACATTAGTCGACAGAAGGAGTCTCAACTGTTATTTTCTAGTAGTATCAGTAGGAATTTTTAGTAGGAACTTGTTGCCCTCTATATGAACAATGGAGATTGTATAAGCTTATATAGCCTTTTTTTTTTAGCTGAAATCTGATAGGCTTCTTGTTAAAGTACCCTATACCTAAATGGGAACTCTATTTGTTTTTTGGATTGACGAGGGCCAGGTCTTACGGGAAAATAACTGCACACGTTGGTATGTTAGACAAAATTTTATATCCTAGCTTTTATCTTTTTTCTCTTAACATTTTTAGCCATGTCTTATTTATTGTACTTTTTATCTATGATCAAATACTTAGTCCTGTTGATTTTATTGTTATACTGTCCTGATTATTATTGTTTTTTATATTGCTATTACGTTTTTTTAACAAATATTATCTATCATGTATGATTGTTATCTTTGTTACTCTAAATGGTCTAGATTTCTAGACCGAATGAACTAAAAAAAATAAAAAATAAAATACTGCTGCCTAGCACACAAGGGAGGGGGGACGAAAAAGAGAGTGACACACACACACGCAACACGCAACACTCCCACCTCCAACACCATACACACAACCAGAAGCAGCAACATAACATACCTACTCCGTACCCCTCAGGAATAATGCAAGGACAAAATGACTTGAAGAAAGTGATTGTAATATGATAACATTCTAGGAATAAGTGCATCAAAATACAAACGTATTTACATATTTACAAATGGAGGGACACTGCCCAGTCCTCAATGTCCATGGGCCACAACACATAGGCCAAGGCCCCACCTTACTCCTACAACAACACGGGGAGAACACTGCAGGGGCATCAGGTCAAAAATACACAGGCACCTCAAGGGGATGGGAAATGGGGGGGCACCTCAGCCGGAAGATGGTACAACACCACTGGTCCTGAAGGGGGCTATATGCCCTGTGTGATGTCCTGGGGAGTGCAAGGCCACAGTCTCTCAAGTGGGTGGTTTGCCCACTGTCTCTGGAGGGGGCAACATGCCATGTGCTTGGTCTTGGGGAGTGCAAAGCCACAGTCTCTTAAGTTGGTGTTTTGCCCACTGCCTCTGGAGGGGGCAACATGCCCTGTGCTTGGTCCTGGGGAGTGAAAGGCCACAGTCTTTAAAGTGGGTGATTTGCCCACTGCTTGGTCCTTGGGAGTGCAAGGCCACAGTCTTTAAAGTGGGTGGTTTGCCCACTGCTTGGTCCTTGGGAGTGCAAGACCACTGTCTCTCAAGTGGGTGGTTTGCCCACTGCTTGGTCCTGGGGAGTGCAAGGCCACAGTCTCCCAAGTGGGAGGTTTGCCCACTGCTTGGTCCTTGGGAGTGCCAGGCCACAGTCTCTCAAGTGGGTGGGTTGCCTACTGCTTGGTCATGGGGAGGGCAAAGCCACAGTCTCTCTAGTGGCTGGCTTCTTCCACTGGTTCTGGAGGGGGCATTGTGCCCAGTGTGCTTCATCCTGGGAAGGATGGGGTGAGTGGATGGCTTCTACCACTGGTTCTTGAGGGGGCATTGTGCCCAGTGTGCTTCATCCTGGTAAGGATGGGGTGAGTGGATGGCTTTTTCCATTGGTTCTGGAGGGGGTATTGTGCCCTGTGATGCAAATCTTGGGGAGTGCAAGGTCACAGTCTCTCACCTGGGTGTCAGACCCGCAGGATTTGCAGGGGCAAGGACGCACAACAGCCCATGGATGCTGGACTACACACTGTCCGCCGGTGGTGACAGCTGCTCAGTAGTGGCAGTGGTGGTGCTGGTGTCGGGGTTGGCAGTGGTGGGGGGAGGCTCCAGCCCATCCCTTGCAGCCTCAGATGGCTGCCCACTGGGGCTGCTGCTGCTGGCAGTGCTGCTGGTGGCGGTGCTGGCAGCGGTGCTGGCAGTGGTGGGGGGAGGCTCCAGCCCATCCTCTGCAGCCTTGGACAGCTGTCCACTGGGGCTGCTGCTGCTGGCAGTGGTGCTGGCAGTGGTGGGGGGAGGCTCCAGCCCGTCCCCTGCAGCCTCGGAACGGCTTCCCACTGGGGCTGCTGCTGCTGGCAGCGGTGCTGGTGCTTTCTGCGGTGCTGGCAGTGGTGGTGGAAGGCTCCAGCCCATCCCCTGCAGCCTCGTACGGCTGCCCACTGGGGGGTTGCTGCTGGCAGTGGTGCTGGCGGCGGTGCTGGCAGTGGTGGGGGGAGGCTCCAGCCCTTCCCTTGCAGCCTCGGATGGCTGAACCACCATGGTTGGTGGGGGGCTTTGAATGAGTCCCAGCCCTAGGCCTCCTGTCTTTCCTGCCTGCTGGTGCAGGCCCCTTGCCCTTCCCTGTCATCAGCCGGGGATTACCCCTTGCCCTTCTCTGTCGCAGCTGGTGGTGCCTCCTTGCCCCTCACTGTCGCAGCTGGTGGTGCCTCCTTGCCCTTCCCTGTCACAGCTGGTGGTGCCTCCTTGCCCTTCCCTGTCGCAGCTGGTGGTGCCTCCTTGCCCTTTCTAGATGCTGCTGACGCAGGCACCCTTTCAGTATTGCTGACTGGTGCCCGGGATCCTCTCCCACCTGCAGTAGCTGTCGACACTACTGTGGTCGTGGACTGGGTGGCTGAGGTGCTTGCCTGGGTTCTGACCACCCTGGCCTGATGTGAAGGACGGGGGGGGAGTGGTAGGAAAGAGGTCAACGGTGGAGAGGAAAAGCTTCTTAGGGACATTGGGGTGGGAAGAGGGTGAAGGTTTGGGAGTGGAGGAAGAGGAAGTGGTTGTAGGAGGTGTTTGTCTGCTGATTTTGGGTGCATGGGCTGGATGCTGTTGTGAGGTGGATGGCTGTTGTGTGTCTGAGTGCTTGCGTTTGTGTACTTTGGGAGGAGGGGGCACAGACACAGTGGGAGATGACACAGGGGACATGTGCATGGATGTGGGGGTGGTGACTGAGTGAGGGGCGTGTAGTGATAGGCGTGATGGTGGTAGTGGATGAGGATGTAGTGCATGCAGGTGTGAGTGTAGACGCAACTGGGAGGGAGGTGGAGGAGGAGGGGGCCACAGTAGAGGCAGTGGACATTGGTATGTCTGCATATGGATGGTGTTTGTGTGGGTGCCTGTGGGATTGTGTGTTTGTGTTTGCCTGAACCACTCCTGTGTGTTGTCTTGTGTGCATGCTGGTATGCCTGTGTGCTTGGAATAGGTTGGGGTTGAGGGGAATGGGATTGGGTAGAGGAAGTTGGAAGGGGGAGGCTAGAAACAGGGACAATGGCTGCCATCAGGGAGGAGGCCAGAGCCTGGATTGATCTCTGTTGGGCCGCCATGCCAGAGTGATTGCCCTCCAGGAATAAATTTGTTTGTTGCAAATGGGCTGCCAGCCCCTGGATGGCATTCACAATGGTTGACTCCCCAACAGAGATGGATCACAGGAGGTCAATAGCCTCCACACTCAGGGCAGCAGGCCTAACTGGGGTAGGGCCTGAGGTGTCTGGGGCGCAGGAGATGCCCACCCTCCTGGGTGAACGGACAAGGGAAACATGATGAGGGGCTGCTGGGATGGTGGTGCTGGTACAGGGGTGGCGGCTGTACCTGTAGTTGGGGTGGGCACAGAGGTGTCCGCCACTACCAGGGAGCTTCCATTGGAGGAAGTATTACTGTCAGAACTGTCCCCTCCAGTCTCCGCCATGGTGCTCCCCTCGCCCTCCGTCCCACTGGTGCCCTCAACATCAGTGGATTCGACCTCCTGGGCCCTGTGGGATGCAGCTCTCCCCGTCGCCGGTGCCTCTGCTCCTCCATCAGATGATGCTAATGCACATAAGGACAGGGTGAAAAAACAAAAAAAGGGGGGGAGAGAGACAAAGGATACCCTTGGTCAATGGCGCCAACAAGACCACTGTTGGTGTACACGACACACACAGGGAACAGCCCTATGCACTAGGCAATGCACTACCAGTCACAATGCTAGTCACCAGCCCATGGACAGGGATACCTAATGCTAATTGGTGCATACCTGAGACCCACAGACCCCTGCCCAGTAATGGATGCCTACTACCTTGGTTGGAGGAGGTTTACATCAGGCCCTGCCCAACATGGGACCTACCCTGCAATGTCCGGCCTGGCTTAGGGGCACCCACAGGCCCACATACCCCACCCGGATGCCACCCCACCACGTGCAAGTAGTATATTGGGGTACCGTACTCACCCCCTTGTGGCTGCTGTGATGCCACAAGCACCCATCCAGCTCCGGATAGGCCACTGGCAGTATGCAGGCCATCGGGGGGGTCAGGGTTCGACGGGCACTCCCTCCTCGTTGGGAGGCCATCCCCAACTGGCCCTCTGCCGTCTTCCATGCCCAGCGTCTCAGGTCCTACCACCGTTTCCAACAGTGAATGCTCCGCCTGCTGTAGACCCCCAGGGTCCACACATCCTTGGCGATGGCACGCCATATACCCTTTTTTTGATGGGCGCTGACCTGCAGAGAAATACAAATAGGAAAAGGTATCAGTCAGACTGTCCTGCGTGTTACACTCATGGCCCACCATAGCCCTCACATCCCCTTATGCACAGACACTGTCCACCATACATGCAGCACGCTGCCCAGGGCCCTCCCACCAACTCCCCCCTACACGAGGCCCTCACACACAGCACTCCATGCATTCATGCCCCATACATCGTGCTCACAGTGTACTCACCTGTTGGCCTGGAGGCCGATACAGCATTCGGTACTGGGGTAAGACCCCATCCACCAGCCTCTCCAACTCCGCAGAGATGAAGACAGGGGCCCTTTCCCCAGTGACAGGAGCCATGGTCGTTCCAGACACAGGTCACAGCAGCCCTTGTAGTGTAGGTCCTCTCCTGTTGAAGGTCAGGTAGCAAGTGAGTGAACAGATAGAAAATGGCGATCACGTCCGCGGCAGTGCGTACCATCACAGCCGGCGTACATCACCATTGGCCACTGCAACCCATAGGGCCCAATGGTATCCAATGATGAGTTGCACGGTGGTTCTTGACCGCCTCCCGCAATGGCACACAACATCAGTTTCCACATCTCCCTCCATACAGGACAGGCGGATGCCATTTCAGGGAGGGGCAGGCCATGGCACCTAACAGTGTCACAGTACACATAGGCACCATTTGGGCCTATCCAACAATATACTTCTACAGTCACAACATGCAATGCAGTGTGGTGTTTGTAAATATGGAATACAGACCAGCTGCTCACCGTTTTGCTCCCTAGATTGAAACCACTGCAGATTAATGGGAGATGAAGACATCCCCCTGTGTACAGGCCCCTTGTGGACTTGGCAACAATGGAGGTCAGGCACATTATCCTCACCTATAGACTGGACAGGGTCACAATCACAGAGCTGTGTGCCCAATTGGAGCCTGACCTAATCTCTGCTATCCGTAAGCCCACCAGGATCCCCCCTCTTGTGCAAGTCCTATCTGTGCTCCATTTCCTGGCAACTGGCTCCTTCCAAGTGACAGTGGGCTCGGCAGCAGGAATGTTTCAGCCAATGTTCTCAATAGTGCTGTCCAGAGTGCTGTCTGCCCTGATTAAACACATGTGCAGCTACATCGTTTTCCCCCAGATGGAGGATTTGGCTACAGTGAAAGCTGATTTCTAGGCAGTGGGACATACCCCCAACATTATTGGGGCTATTGATGGTACACATATTGCATTTGTCCCCCCCCCCCGGAGAAATGAACAGGTGTTCAGAAATCGAAGGAGCTTTCACTCCATGAATGTGCAGATGGTGTGCCTGGCGGATCAGTACATCTCCCATGTCAATGCAAAGTATCCTGGGTCTGTGCATGATGCCTTTATCCTGAGGAATAGCAGAATCCCATATGTGATGGCTCAACTCCAGAGGCACAGGGTGTGGCTAATAGGTGAGCCCTGGTTCCCACCCAGTTGGTGTGTGGGTATGGTGTGGGCCCCAAGGGTTAGTGTGGCTAACAGTTGTCCCTCGATATTTTCAGGTGACTCTGGTTACCCCAACCTCTCATGGCTACTGATCCCTGTGAGGAATGCCAGGACAAGGGCAGAGGAACGTTACAATGAGGCACATAGGCAAACAAGAAGAATCATAGAGAGGACTTTCGGCCTCCTGAAGGCAAGGTTTTGTTTCCTCCATCTAACAGGTGGATCCCTGTACTACTCACCCAAGAAGGTCTGCCAGATTATCGTGGCAAGCTGTATGTTGCACAACCTTGACTTACGTCGCCAGGTGCCTTTTCTGCATGAAGATGAGGCTGGAGAAGGCCGTGTGGCAGCAGTGGACCCTGTGGACAGTGAAGATGAGGAGGCAGAGGATGAGGATGAGGACAACAGAAGTGTAATAATACGACAGTACTTCCAATGACACACAGGTAAGACACTCTAACTTCACTTTTCATTGACAGTTTTGTGTTTGACAATGTCACTGGCAGGCTGATTTTCCCACTTTTATGACCACTTACTGAACCCTTTGGCATCTCTATTTTCAGATATTTGTGTCCCACTATCGCTCCTGGTGTGTTGACTGCAGCCAACTACAGGTCATTCCTATGTATACATTACTGTACAGTTGTATTGCAGTGTTTAAAGCTTGTTAAACAAATACATAGTTCAATCATTTGACATACTCCATACTTGTATTTATTCAAATGGTGTTTATTTAAGTAGAGTGGGATGTGCAATGGGCTGGGGTGATGGTGGAGGAATGTCCAGGATAGAGTCCAGTCTATGTGGATCACAGTTGCATTGTACAAGGGGGCATGGGAAGTGGAGCAATGGCAGTTCAAGGTGGACAGGGTGACTGAGTGGGACACAAGGGTGACAATCAGGACAGTCATATTTCCTGGCAGAGGTCTTGCGAATAGTCTCTGACTTCTGCCTGGATCGCAGGGACGGTTTGTGGGGTGGTTCTCCTTCTACAGGGGGAGGGGTGCTGGTTGCCTGTTGGTCCTGTGGCGGGGCCTCCTGTCCACTAGTAGCAGTGGAGGTGGAAGGCTGTTCAGTGGTTTGGCTAGTGTCAGGGGCCCGCTGGTGTGCACCTGCCTCCCTCATGATGTTGGCCATGTCTGCCAGCACCCCTGCAATGGTGACCAGGGTGGTGTTTATATCCTTCAAGTCCTGCCTGATCCCCAGGTACTGTCCCTCCTGCAGCCATCGGGTCTCCTGAAACTTGTCCAGTATCTGGCCCATCGTCTCCTGGGAATGGTGGTATGCTCCCAGGATCTTGGTGAGTGCCTCCTGGAGAGTCGGTTCCCTGGGCCTGTCCTCCCCCTGTCGCACAGCAGTCCTCCCAGCTTCCCTGTTGTCCTGTGCCTCTGTTCCCTTGAACCGTGTGCCCACTGCCACTGACCTCAGGTCCCTGATCGTCCTGTGTTTGTGGGGTTCCCTGGAGTCCCTGTAGTGGTGGACACACTGCTGATTGACGTGTCCTGGGGACAGAGGTATGGGCCCGCTGGGTGGGTGCAGTGCTGGTGTTTCCTGAGGGGGGAGGATCTGTGGTGGTATGGGACTGTACCTGGTTAACCGACTGTCCGGAGGTCCCTGATGGGTCAGGTTGGTCACCCAGATCCAGGCATCCAGAGCTGCTGTCATCACTGTGGCCTCTTCTAGTGGTGGACTGGACTTTGCTGGCACCTCTTCTCCGGTGACGTTGGGTGGGGTACCTGTGGGGATGTAAACGCAGTGTTATTGTTTCTGGGTGTGACATCTTGGGCATGGGTGTGTTATCCTCTATGGTTGTTATTGCTGTGGAAGCTTTGCCTTGTGTGAGTAGTTATTTGGTGGGCTAGGTGATTCTCTCTAGTGTGCACGCTTTAGTGATGGGTGTCCATGCAGGTCTGTGATGGAGGTCCGTGCATTGGTGTTACATGCAGGGCTTGGTATTGGGAGGGGTAGGTTGTGATGGTGGGGTGTGTTTGAAGTGGTGGACTGATGGGAGTGAGGGTGGGGGTAGGTGACGGCATGCAGGTGGGGGGTGATAGCAATAGATATTTGACTTACCAGACTCCAGTCCTCCTCCTACTCCTGCCAGGCCCTCAGGATGCATGATTGCCAAGACTTGCTCCTCCCATGTTGGTAGCTGTGGGGAAAGAGATGGGGGTCCATTGCCAGTCCTCTGTACAGCGAGTTGGTGTCTTGCTGCTGTGGAACGCACCTTCCCCCGTAGGTCGTTCCACCTCTTCCTGATGTCATCCCTTGTTCTGGGGTAATGTCCCACGGCGTTGACCCTGTCCATGATTCTCCACCATAGCTCCATCTTCCTAGCAATGGATGTCTGCTGCACCTGTGATCTGAATAGCTGGGACTACCCGGATTATTTCCTCCACCATGACCCTTAGCTCCTCCTCTGAGAACCTGGGGTGTCGTTGTGGTGCCATGGGTGTAGTGTAAGTGGTGTGGGTGAGGGTGTGTGGGGTAAGGTGCGTGGATGGTGTATAGGTGATTGTGGTGTGTGGCTGTGGTCTTGTCTGTGGTCTTGCTATCTCCCTTGTGGCAATTATTTTTAGTCGTAATGGGTTGTGGGTAATGTGGGTGTGTGTTTTATAGTTGTGTGGGTGTGGTGTGTGTATGGGTGTCAGGTGTGTGTTATTCAAATTGTCCAATGTAGTGTTGTTTTGTTAGTGTGTGTGTATTTTGAGCATGGCGGTATGTAGCGCTAATGGTTTACCGACATTGAATGTCCGCCGCTGTAATTTGTGGGTCATAATGCTGTGTGCGTAGTTCTTTTGGATTAACGGTGTGGGTTTTGCTACCGCCAGTTAATCACTGACCTTTGGGCTAGCGGACTTGTGTGTGTGGCTGTATACTGACGGATTGCTATGTGTGTGTCATAATATGGGTATCGGTAATCCGCTGCGGTGGCGGAATGTTGGCGGCAGTCAGCATGGCAGTAAGCGGTACTTACCGCCAATGTCATAATGAGGGCAATAATATACAAAAATTTTAAACCATGACAAACCAACTTCACCATAAAAACAATGTACATAAAGCCTAATATAAAAATGCCAAATAATCAGGAAAAACTGCTCCACTGAACAAAAAAGGGATCAGATCATTTCTGTATAAACTAATATAAATCCACCCACTGTACATAATTGCATATTATGTTCACATCAAATTCAACTCTCATCCAACATCCATCAATTATCATGTTATCAATGTTATTTTACCTCTAATTCTGCTATGTAATGATGTTCTAATCCATGCACTAGTCTAAGATCGCGCCCAGCGATTACACCATAGTTTATGTATTCATTTTCTTGCGATAATTATTGGCCACCATATTGTATTTCACAGGTTTACTCTTTCCAAGATGACCACCAGCGACGTCATGCGCGCGCCACGCTCTTGAACATCCTCAGTTCTCTTCAACAGTGAACCTAAAACATTGAAATTGGCCTAATGCCGACAGAAGGTGATCCAGTTTTGTGATGCTGATTCTTTTTCTTAAGGTAGACATATAATTTGTGTTAGAGCTGACAGCCTTAGGGTGGTCATCCCCCAACGTTTTGCCTGCCTCCCTCCACTTTTCTGACACTGTTTTTGCTGGTTTTAGGACTCTGAGCACTTTACCACTGCTAACCAGTGCTAAAGTGCATATGCTCTCGCCCCTCTCCCTTTCACATGGTAACATTGGTTTATTGCCAACTGGCATATTTGATTTACTTATCAGTCCCTAGTAAAGTGCACTACATGTGCCCAGGGCCTGTAAATTAAATGCTTCTTGTGGGCCTGCAGCATTGATTGTGCCACCCACGTACGTAGTCCCTTAACCATGTCTAAGACCTGCCATTGAAAGGCTTGTTTATGCAGTTTCACTGTCACTTCGACTTGGCATTTAAAAGTACTTGCTAAGCCTTAAACTCCCCCTTTTCTACATATAAGTCACCCCTAAGATAGGCCCTAGGTGACCCATAGGGCAGGGTGCTATGTAGGTAAAAGGCAGGACATGTACATATGTGTTTTATATGTCCTGATAGTAAAAAACTCATTTCCAATACTGTGAGGCCCGCTCATTTATAGACTAGCATTAGGACTGCTTTTATAATACTTTTTGAGTGGTAGATTCTGATCTGAAAGGGGTAATCAGGTCATATTTAGTGAGGCCAGAATGGTTATGGAAAATCCTGCTTATTGGTGAGGTTGGATTTTACATTACTATTTTAGATATGTCACTTTTAGAAAGTCAGCATTTCTCTGCATTTAAAACCATCTGTGCCTTATAGCCTGTTTCCAATCAACGTCTAGGATGGGCTGGTTGACAGCTCCCTTGTGCATTTCACCCAGACAACCACAAACACAGGACACTTAGTTACATCTGCAATCATCTGCATACTGAATGGGTCTTCCTGGGTTGGACGTGTGGAGGGCCTGACACTAGCATCTCAAAGGCCAGTGGCCTGGCCTCACACAAAGGACTGATAACCCCCACTGGGACCCTGGCAGATAGGACTGGGCTGAAAGGGGAACCTGTGCACTTCAGAATCACTCTTTGAAGTCTCCCCCACTTCAACGGCATTTTTGGGTATATAAACTGGGCCTCTGCCCCCACCATCTCAGACACTTCAGGACCTACACTTGCACCCTGTCAGAGGAGCTGCCTGGCTGCCCAAAGGACTCATCTGGACTGCTTTGCTGAGAAGGACTGCTGCCTGCTGGCCTCTGACTTTGCTGGAAGGACTCGGCCTTCCCCAAATGTGCTCTTCAAGGGCTTGGATTGCGCTTGCCTCCTGTTTCTGAAGTCTCAGGGCCAACAAAGACTTCACCTCTTCAACAAATTCCTTGTGCGTAGAAAATTGACGCAATGCCTGCCAAAATCTAAGCAATGCCTGCATTGCAACAGAGAAATCACCGCACAGCTGACCAGAATGACGCAGCCCAACTTCCCGACTGGAAATTCGACTCAGGGCCTACCTTATGATGGAAAAAATGGACACATCGCCTACCGGATCGACGCAGCACCTGTGCCATCTTTCAGGGCGTCAAGAATTTCCACACATCATTCCTGCGTGTCAAAATATCCCCTCGAGGAACCAAGACTGCACGCTGAAAAATGACACAAAACCCTTGCAGCGTTAAAAGAAGTTACGCATTGCCTGTGCCGCATTGGAAAATCCGATGCAACACCTTATTTTTCCATGCATCTCCTCCTCTATAGTCTCAGTGCATCATTATTTTTGACACATACCAGGTACTGTGTGTAACAAAGGAACAACAGCTTATTTCTAAGAATGGAGATTCTTTTAAACCTTTTAACAGTGATATTTCAACTTGTGCTTATTGGTCTTTGTCATTTTACCCTATTTTATTCAGATAAATATTATCTGGGGAAGCGCGATTAGCTGGAGGAGGCGGCGGCAGCAGCGTCACACAGGGCAGGAGCCCTTTAAATCTTTCCTCGCGCTCCCGCCTCGCGGGAAGCGCGATCAGCTGGAGGAGGCGGTGGCAGCAGCGTCACACAGGGCAGGAGCCCTTTAAACTTTTCCTCGCCCTCCCGCCTCACGGGAAGCGTGATTAGCTGGAGGAGGCGGCGGCAGCCGCGTCACACAGGGCAGGAGCCCTTTAAACTTTTCCTCGCGCTTACTTTTCCTCGCGCTCCCGCCTTGCGGGAAGCGCGATTAGCTGGAGGAGGCGGCAGCGTCACACAGGGCAGGAGCCCTTTAAATCTTTCCTCGCGCTCCCGCCTTGCGGGACGGGCGCGGGCGGGCGAAGCCCGGGCCAAGGGCGGGACCGTCCTGCGCCCGTCGGCGACCGGAGGAGGCTGGGCTGGGCCATACTACTTTCTTCCTGGTACTGGCATTGGGGCTGGTGACTAGCGTCTGAACCCACAGCAGCCGTGAGGATAATACACTGCTATAGGTAAGCAGCATTTGTACCTTTCTGACGTTGTAGCTTCTTCAACAAGGCCCTAGTGGGGTTGAAACAGGGTGGGAACAGGGGAGGCAAAGTGCCTACAGTAAAAAGCTGATTAAAATACCTGCTAGACAAAAGGAGTCCAAAGAGTCAAGATGGGTAGACGGAAGGGGGGGGGGCACCCTTGGAAAAGGCCGGCAATAACAAAACCCTAGACGGTTTTCTCCAAAAAGTGGTTGGAGCACTAGAAAAGGAAATTGAAATGGTGGAGCGCCGTCTAACTGCCCCCCCAGACGGTAGTTAATTGTCCATCCTTATCCCCACCGCAATTTCCAATACATCCCCTCCACCCACCCGATTTACAGTCTCCCTCGGCTATCTCTCCTCTAACTACCCAAGAGTCTATCGTAGGGACCCAGGACAATGCCACGCAGCCACCAGAACTTACTCAGCCACTCTTAGGCAGGTCTCTACTCAATACTGAGCACAACACAAAAGGTAAAAGAAAACAAGGTGAGGTAAATCTAAGAAACAAACGGGCCCGCATTTTGAGCTCCCCCAATCACGGTGCACCAACTCGGAATAAGGACTCTATATTAATTCAAACATCTAGCGATGACCGTTCAGCTATTGATTATATAATTGAACACATAAAAGACGAGTTTTCTAAAAGGTTACACCCTATAGCAACTCGCCTACAAGCCATTGAAGAGAAACTGGAAGGCCTTATCAAGTCCAAGCAGACAATCACTCCCCTTTCACTGGACTTGTAGTCTCCCCGTCAAATTCTCCCCCCGATCCTACCAGGCAACAGCGTCAGTAACCTCTGCCAACCATTGGGCATGGACCACAACCCTTCAATGAACTGCCCTGGTCTTCTGTACCGACCAGTGAGGGCTTCAACTGCCAGGCTGGCTACCGCCTCAAAGGACAGGTGCACTAAGACTGCTACCCCCTTTTTGAGGGGGAACGGAGGAGTTGCTTCCTCCAATAACATGGGTTAAAAATCCTACAAAGATATCTTTGATCAGAACTATCCACCAACAGATCGGATGCATAGGGATGAAGGAACCAATCTGAGAACTTTATATTTACCGCCGGAATCCTGTCCATATGTTCTTGTTATCACGAGCGTCCCTAAACTTAAATCCGATAGCGCCGAATCATTCACAGAACTGAAAACTAAGGTCATACATTGGTTACATAACAACGCCAGATTTGCATTTCATATGGTACCCTCAATATTAATGGTGAGAAGGGTGGGTTGGGTGGGTCCACTTAAGAACCCCGGTACGGGGGATTGCATTGTTATCAATTTTGATTCACCCACCCTTGTCCAGCAGCTTTCTCTAAACGTGTGTAAATCCAACCCTCTAGGGGGAGTAGTATCTTTATGTAGACTCCAGGCTTTCTACCCTCATATAGTCTCACCAGCTACTAAGGGGGCCCTAATGCCACTCAGAGGTTCCACTAGCTCTCAGATGCAGCCTGCCCCCCAGCCAGGACGTAGCTCCCTTTCACCATCTCTTTCTGAAATCGATTGACTTAAAATTAGCCCCACGCATGGTCCACCTAAGCCTCAAGGATCTAGAAACTGGGATAAGAATCATCCTACAACCAAAATTACTGAAGCACAAGGAATAGGAAGTCCTGAGGCTGATCAGACTCTTACTGCAGACATCAGAGGCTTCACACCAATCTTTTCACCAGCCCAAACAGAACCCTCTAGGATGGAAAACAGCCCATCTTTTTCCCTCTGTGACCAGAGCATGGAGACCTGCACATGGGGAGCTAGTAAGGAGGGCATGGCTTATGAGATCAACCTAGCCCCGGGTTTAACAGGTACCAGCAACCGTGGGTTCACTCTGCCTGTCCGGGCATTTGAACTGACTATGCCAGGCCCCGATCTAAATGGGGCGAGTAACATCATGGGTGATAATGTAGTAGAAAACCTAACTGAGGCCAGTCCATCTATGATGGAAAGGGATGTTAAATCTCCCCGTGGCACTTCATCTGTAAGAGGGCACTCCACGGCCAAAGCTTCCCAAGATAAAATAGATGGCTTAGACACAGTTCTTAGTTGGAACATTGCAGGGCTGGAGAATAAAATGGGCATCCCTGAATGGGGCAAATTTATAGATGAACACAAAATATGCCTCTTTCAAGAAACGTGGGCATTGGAGCCCAAATACAGAATTGGTTTCAATTGGATCCCAGCAAGCAAGGCGATCTCCGGGAGACCCTCAGGCGGGCTGCTCATATGGCTTAGCTGCTCCCTCAAATGTCGGGTTGAAATTGTAGATATGGGCTGTCCCGATCTCTTGGGTTTATCAATACCATCACTTAAGGAGAAACCGCTCCTAATAATTAATATCTACAACAGGAGCCTGGGCAATAAACATGAGTCAGACGCTTTGACTATTTTGGATAGTTTTCTTTCCTGCAAAACCTCCTCTCACTTCATTCTTATCGCAGGGGATTTTAATACTACCTTTGAGCCCTACCCGTTGGCCCAGGAACTATATAAAGAAGAGGATGCTTATTGGGGCATCCCCCAATTGGTGTCAAGCAAAAGACCGAGAATGAATAGATTAACACACCAAGTCGTGGACATCACACTGGCACATGGTCTTCGGGCCTGCAACGGTCACTCCCGCTCGGACGTTGACCTCCATTCTACATTTAAGCGTGGATTCCTGAAGATCCAGATAGATTACATTTTGCTTGACATTCGGTTGTGGGGTCACATGGCTGACATGAAGATTTTAGAACATGAGGAAAGCGATCATGAGCCACTGATTTTATTGGTTAGGAGCTTATTAACTTTACTTGAAGCTCCTTGCTCCAAGATTTACGAACAGCAGCTTGCACTGACAAACAATAGACAAAATGTCAAATGGGAATTTGTGAGCACTGACCCAGGTACCATGATATCCCTGTATAGCCAGTTGGCTGACCATATGGAACGTATGCCCCTGCTTTTAGAAGATGGCGAAGGGCTTATAGCAGCCCACACATTATTATTTAATTCTTTAAAACATCTTTTCACCAAAGAGATTGCCTGCAAAGGAAATAAAAAGTGTAATACAGGGTGGTTTAGCCCCGCATGCAGGGAAGCACGGCACAATTTATTGAGAGCTCTAAGAGGGGGGCCAGATAGAGCATATAAGGCAAGCAAGGAAAAACTACAAACAGGAACTCAGAAGAGCCCGCAGGAGATGGGATGAGCTCAGATGGGCTTCCCTTCTGGAGTCTGCAAAAGCTAATGATACCTCAAAATTTTGGAAATTGGTGGCTGACGCTAGTGAAGAACCAAACCGTTTGCCTGGTGCCTCAATACTCCCTGTAGAGTGGACAGATCATTTTGGCCGATTATACTCAGGGCCTACAGATGTTACTACCAGGGAACTGAACCATATTATGACCCTTGAGACCTCCCCAATCAAATTCACCCTGGCAGAAACCAAGGCTGCGATTGTTTCACTGAAATGGGGAAAGGCCCCAGGCCTTGACAAAATCCCAGGTGACCTGTACAAAACAAGTCCGGATATATGGGCTCCATACCTGAACTTGTCCTTTAATGCAGTAGCTGCAGGAGCGCCTATACCGAGCTCCTGGAAGGGAGTGGAGATAGTTCCTATCTTCAAGAAAGGTAGCCCCTCTGACCCTGCCAACTACCGTCCAATCTCCTTACTTGATAATTCCCAAAAATGTTTTGCAAAGCAAGTCCTGTTTCATCTCGAAGAATGGATTCTAGAAACCAACGCCATCTCCAATTTGCAAGAAGGGTTTAGGCCAGCAGTCAGTACCATAGATCAGGTCTTAAGATTTCTAACAATTAAATGGAAGACTGTGGAAATAGGAAGGGGTAACCTGTTTGTGGTCTACATTGACCTTAGAGCCGCATTTGATCTAGTCCCCAGGAACCAATTATGGCTGACATTAGCCAACATGGGCATCCCAAATGGTCTTTTGAAACTTATGGTACAACTACACGAGAACACCTATGCACAAATTAGGAGTGGTAAGGATGGCGATTTAACAGATCCAGTTGCCATCGAAAGAGGAGTCAGACCGGGCTGTGTCCTAGCCCCTATCCTTTTCCTCCTATATATAAACAATTGTTAACAATTGCATTAACTATCTAGCAAACTGCACCAATGACTCACCTAAGCTTGCCGGGAATAAAGTGCCATGCCTGCTTTATGCAGATGACACTATCTTGCTGGCCAAAACACCTATGGGAATCCAAAATCTGGTTAACCAGTTTTGTGCATTTTGCAGAGATTATGGGCTGGATATCAATGCCAAGAAAACCAAACTTATGATATATAGTACCCCGAACAAGAAGTTGAGAGCAAATATAACGATGGATTCAGTCCCTTTGGAGAGAGTAACAGAGTATGATTATCTGGGCATTAGACTATCAGATAAGGGCAGCAGGGATGCAGCCATAAGAAAAGGGGCACTCATTATCAGACAAAGAAGCGGAGTGTTAGAATGAAAGGCTAATACTACAGCAAGCCCCCCTCTGATTCCTATTTCCGAAATGTATAAAGTCCAAATCTGTGCTGCTGCCCTGTACGGAGCGGAACTCTGGGGCTCACATAGACAATTGGATACCCTCCAAACCAAAGAAAACAACTTTCTCAGACATATATCTAGGTTAGGGAAGGGAACGCCGATGATTCCCCTAAGACTAGACCTGGGCATAAATAGCATTAAAGATACAGCATGCTTAAGGCCGCTTCTATACTGGATTCGACTTTGGAAAACGGAATAACTTGAGCCCTTCAGAACAGCAATCAAAGATCTTATACCACCATTCCAGGGATGGGAAAAAGTTCGTTGGTTGAGGGAGATGAAATCTGCCTGGGTTAAATTGGGCTTCTCCCATTACTGGGAAAATCCTGAGATGATTCCTGCTAATGCCAGACTGCTGATCAAAGAACGATATTGGGGAAAAATCCACGAGGAGTCTTTCCATCGTAATGGGCCAGGTCGGCTGGCCGCAGAGTATTTGCTGGTCAAACACGAACCTCAGCCCAAAAATGTCTTAGACCTCCCCATACCAGCACTTGCCCGAGCCTTATATCTTCAGTTCAGGTACGGAACATTAGCAGTGAACAGCTTCACGGCCCGTTGGCCGACTAATAGTCCCATGTCTGACAAATGCATAAACTGTCAATCATGCAAGGAAACTCCTCAGCATGTTCTATTTTTCTGCCCCTTGTATAAATGTCCTAGAGGAAGGTGGATTATTCCCTTGTGTAAGGTATTGCTATTACAAAACCAAACTAGTGCCTATAGACTATGTAAATATGACACTTCCACACTGATAGTATGCGCTGTTTCTAAATATCTGTCAGCAGTAATTCGTAGCAGGATTATTCTAGACCCTAGTCTACTGGCTGAAGAGAGGTCCATCAGCTAGTGGACGAGGATCTCTAGGCAGTTAGGGAATTCAAATATAATTATCTGTGTCGATTTATTTATGTTATCAGATTTTATTCTTGCCTGTGTTTTTAGCGGATTTTTTGTATCTAAATCGAGTCACAATATCTGAATAATTTACTTAAGACATGAGGCTAACCCTACGGTACCTTTTTAAATGTTTGATTTTTAATTTTCACAAGTCTGAAGTATTTTACGAAGTATTATGAACTACTTTTTAAGTATAATTTGTTCTAGAACAGTTTTTATAGGTAACATTAGGAATGATTTGGTACACTATTTGTTTCTTTTTTAAAACTGTCCTGGTAAATGGTATTCAAAATGCTAGGAGGCACCAACTGAGGTGTACAACTTAACATTCGGTTCGTCGGACAAGCAGTGCATTATTTGTTATTGCTTTTCCCTTTCTGGGATGGTTATGATCCTTGTATTTTGTTGTATGTATGGTTTATTTTTATGCATTTTAATGGTCTAACATTAGACCGAATAAACTAAATAAAATATATTATCTATTGTTTTAAACCTGTGTTGTGTATTTTTGTGGTGTTTTCACTGTATTATTGTATGATTTATTGCACGTATACTTTACACATTACCTTCTAAGTTAAGCCTGACAGCTCAGTGCCAAGCTACCAGAGGGTGGACACAGGATAATTTGGATTTGTGTTGTGACTTAGACTGATAAGGATTGTGGTACCAACTTGGACAGGGCGTATACCTCTGCCAACTAGAGACCTCATTTCTAACATTGGTGACCAGAGGTGGGGATAGGACTTGTGTTTGTGCAGTGCCATACAATAGCTATGTGTACACGACCCAACTACAGTTGAAGGTCAATTTTATTTGTTTTCTTTTTCCTGTAATTTCCCTGCTTGACATTCTTTAATCCATACTATACATCATGTCTCTGGCTGGGTCCACAAGTGGAGCTGGGGAGGTTGCCTGGCTAAGCTGGAGGGATACACAGTTAACTAACTGAAAGGCTTTTGCAAGGGGATGGGGGTATCCACCTGTGGAGCCTTCAAGGAGGAGGAGTACCAAAAGGCGCTGAGGGCCTGGGCAGAAGCCCGCTCACAAGAGCATGATGAGTTGGGAAAGCAAGTGGCTGGCTCTCCCAAGGAGCTGCTAACAGCAGTGGCAGATGACACCCCTGGATTTGTGCCCCCTGCTAAACCAGGAATCAGTGTCTCAAGTCAGGGCCTGACTGCAGAGGAAAGGAGAGACGTGAGGGGATTCAGGCTGCAGTTGGCAAGATTAAAAATGGAGGCAGAGGAGCGAAAGGCTGAGAGGGAATCTGAGCGAGCCTTGACAGAAAATAAACTACTTCTGGCTCATGAACTGAGTCCAAAAGAGCTGGACCTCAAATCCAGCAGTGATGGTGGCAGCATGCATACAGAGCCTGCTGGAGACAAGAAGGTTCGTATACTCAAGGATGTGGTGCCAAGGTAAATGGTGGGAGATTACATTGATAAGTAGTTTTCTGCTTATGAAGTTGCTCTAAGGGCTTATGGGGTTCCTGAAAAGCAATAGCGGGCGGGCTTATGGAAACACGTGTCAATACTTGGTAGGGACTCACTTCTCACATTAGAGGTTGGGGATCAAACCAAGTATACCCCTATAAAGTCCATTTTTATTGCCAAATTTGGACTTTGAAAAGTACTGCCAAAACTTCAGGGACAATAGCAAGCTTCACAACCAAACGTGGGTAGACTTTATTGATTCTTCTAGTAAGGTACTCAATGGCTGGGTGAGGGGCAGTAAAGTAAATGATAACCTGTGTTTGTACAATTTGATCCTGAGAGAGCACATGCTCAGCATTTGTTTAACAGAGTTGCCCCAGCACCTAGTTGACAGTAAGCTGACTGATCCTAGGAAGCTTGCTGAGGAGGTGGACCTCTGGACTAGCACCAGAGTGTCTAAAAAGGTATCTGGGGTGTCACCCACAAAGGTAGTCAGTGTCCTCACCAGAAGAAAGAGAGGGGAGAAAAACCTAAAAACCTAAAAATAAGGTGTTCTCAAAAGGCCCCCAAATTAATTTCCAAGGGAATAGTGGTAACCAGTCCCAGTTTGACTCTAAAAAGAAAAGGTTCTTTGACCATAAGACAGGAAGGTTTGCATCCCAATGCATAGAGTGCTCTAAGTACGGTCACTCTAAGGGTGACTCCAGGTGTCCAAAGAGCACACAGCCCCCCACTGGAGACACTGGGGTTGGCTAGCATAGCGCTCAGGGAGGAGGTCGTCCCAGTTAGTTTTGGGGAACAGAAAGAGATAACCCTAGTGTCCCTGGGGGATGCAGAAATGGTGCCAAATGCCCAGATGCCTGCCAATACATCCAAGTATAGGCAGTGGGTCACCATTAATGGGCAATGGTTCGAGGCTGTACGTGACACAGGAGCCAGCATGACTACTGTCAAGAGTCAGCTGGTGTCAGATGAGCAGGTCCTACCGAACACATTCCACCAAGTCATAGTCACCGACAATTGTGAGAGCCTCCTACCGATAGGTCTGGTTCCCTCTGAGTTGGAGGGGGGATCTCTGGTACTCTGAAAGTAGCTATGAGTCCTGCCATGCCTGTAGATTGTCTGTTAGGCAATGACCTTGAGCACACTACCTAGATGGAGGTAGAGTTAAGGTTTCACTTGAAGATGTTGGATTGCCTAAGAGGGTCTGCATGAGCACCAGGTCCATGGCTGCCCGGGAGGGGATTCAAGGGCGTCCGGAGCCTGGAAGAATGGCCCAGACAGCGGCCAAGGATGGGGGCAAGGTGCGCGGGAATCCGGTCCCAGAAGTTCCCATGGTGGTTGACGGGGTCCATGAGGAGGAGGCCCCCCAGCCAACCATGGATGACATTCCTGCCCTGGGTGACCTACCTGAGCTTGCCGGCTTGCAAGTTGAAAGTGGGCCAACCAGGGAAGAATTCTGCAGGGCACAGTAGGAGTGTCCCACTCTTGCGGGTTTGAGGCAACAGGAGTCAGCCCAAGCAGTAGGTCGAGCCTCTGGGGATCACCTTATCTATTGGGAGAATGATCTCCTTTACAGTGAGCCTAAGGTACAGGAGGCTGGGGCAGCATGTGTGATGGTGATCCCCCAGTGTTACCAGGCCTTCCTACTGTGCCTGGCTCATGACATTCCCCTGGTAGGACATTTTGGACAAGACAAGACCTCTGGCAGGCTTGTCACCCACTTCTATTGGCCCCGAATCTTGGTTTTGATGGACTATGCCAACCGCTACCCAGAGGCAATCCCCCTGAGGACGGTGACTGCACCAGTGGTGACCAGAACTCTGATGGTTTTTTTTACCTGTGTGGGATTCCCAAATAAGATTGTGTCTGATAGAGGCACAAACTTCATGTCTACATACATGAAGTCCAGGCAGGATGCGTGTGGGGTAGCCTACAAGTTCACCACACCCTATCATCCTCAATCCAGTGGTCTTGTGGAGAGATTCAACAAGACCTTGAAGGGCATGATCACAGGCCTCCCTGAAGCCATGAGACGTAAGTGGGACGTCCTCGTGCCATGCCTTCTCTTTGATTATAGAGAGGCACCCCATAACGGGATAGAGTTCAGCTTCTTGAGGTTCTCTATGGGGACCCTGTCAGGGAACCCCTAAGCATTGTGAAAGAAGGGTGGGAGAAAGCTCCCAAGGCACCCCCTCAGGATGTGGTCAGCTATATGCTGGCCCTCCACAGCCAGATGAACCGCTTCTGAAAGAAGGCTAAGAGCAACCTCGAGTCCAGTCAAGAGGTTATGAAATGCTGGTACGACCAGAAGACCACCCTGGTGGAGTTTCAGCCAAGAGACAAAGTATGGGTGAGAGAGACAGTAGAGCCTACAGCTCTCCAGGACCGCTGGACTGGCCCATATGAGATAAAGGAGCATAAAGGGGAGGCCACTTACTTAGTGGAACTCCAGTCTCCTAGGAACCCCCTAAGGGTGCTCCGTGTGAATAGATTGAAGCCTCATTTTGAGAGGACTGAAGTCAACATGCTTCTGTTGACAGATAAGGGTGTGGAGGAGAGTGAATCTTTCCCTGTCCTCCTCTCTGCCCAAGAAGGTGATGGCCCAATGGAGGGTGTCAGTCTCTCTGACTCACTGACCCTGGACCAGCGAAGGGACTGCTACCAGCCCCTGAAGCAGTACTCCTCCTTGTTTTGCCTCACTCCTGGACTCACACACTTGTGTGTCCTTGATATTGACACCGGAGAAAGTTCCCCCTTTAAAGAATAACATTTGCAGGTTCTCAGACAGAATGAAAGCCAGTATCAAGGAGGAAATTGCCAAGATGCTGACTCTAGGGGTAATTGTGAAATCCAGCAGTTCCTGGTCCAGCCCTGTTGTGCTGGTACCAAAGGCTGCCCCACCGGTGCCAAGCCAGAACTTTGGTTCTGTGTGTATTACCGGGGTCTCAATTCAGTCACCCTATCCCCCGACCTGATGAGCTCATAGGTAGGGTAGGCGCTGCCAAATTCCTCAGCACTTTTGATCTCACATCAGGGTACTGGCAGATCGCCTTGTCTGAGGGGGCAAAAGAGAGATCTGCTTTTTCAACTCCTGAGGGACATTACCAGTTCAGAGTGATGCTCTTTGGTTTGACAAATGCCCCCGCTACCTTCCAGCGGTTGGTTAAATGGGTCCTGGTTGCTAAGGATGGGTTCTGCACCACCTATCTAGACGACATTGCCACAGCTGGGAGGAACACCTGCTCCACCTCCAGCAGGTGTTCCAGGCACTGCAACAGGCAAGTCTGACAATTAAGGCCAGTAAGTGCCATAATGGCAGGATTCCATGGTGTAATTGGGATATCTAGTAGGTGGCGGCAAGGTGCAGCCCCTTCATGCCAAGACTGAGACAATCACAACCACCTAGAACTCAAACAGAAGTGAGAGCCTTCCTAGGCCCTTACCGGGTCTAGCATAGGTTTGTTAAGGGATATCGCACCATGGTGGCCCCCTTAATAGAACTAACTTCAAAGCAGCAACCTAGGTTGGTGATTTGGACAGAGGCTTGTCAGAAAGCCTTTGACTTCCTAACGGAAGCCATGTGCATGTCACCTGTGCTCAGGTGCACGAGTGACATGCACCCCTGACTACTCCAAGGAGTTTATTGTGCACACAGACACTTCAGGGCATGGCATAGAGGCGGTTCTAGCACGGCTGAATGAGGAGGGCCTAGACTAACCAGTAGCCTTTATTAGTAGAAGGCTATTACCACTGGAACAGAGGTGGAGTGCTATTGAGAGAGAAGCATTTGCTGTGGTCTGGGCACTGAAGGAGATGAGACCATACTTGTTTGGGACTCACTTCCGGGTTCAGACAGATCACAGGCCCTTCAGATAGCTCATGTAGATGAGGGGTGAAAATCCTAAACTCTTGAGGTGGTCCATCTCCCTACAGGGAATGAAATTTACGGTTGAGCATCGCGTGGGGTATGACCACGCCAACGCTGATGGTCTCTCCAGATTCTTCTGCCTTAGTGATGAAAGCTCCCAGGGAGTTGGAGAGCTCTTCCCACTTTTAGCTGGAGGGGGACCCATTAGATCTGACAGCCTTAGGGTGGTGATCCCCAAACTTTTTGCCTCCTCCCTCCACTTTTCTGACAGTGTTTTTGCTGGTTTTAGGACTCTGCGCACTTTACCACTGCTAATGAGTGCTAAAGTGCATATGCTCTCTCCCTTTAAAATGGTAACATTGGTTCATTCTCAATTGGCATATTTGATTTACTTATAAGTCCCTAGTAAAGTGCACTGCATGTGCCCAGGGCCTGTAAATTAAATTCTACTTGTGGGCCTGCATCACTGATTGTGCCACCCACATAGGTAGCCCCTTAACCATGTCTCAGGCCTGCCATTGCAAGGCCTGTGTGTGCAGTTTCACTCCCACTTCAACTTGGCATTTAAAAGTACTTGCCAAGCCTTAAACTACCCTTTTTCTATATATGTCACCCCTAAGATAGGCCCTAGGTAACTCATAGGGCAGGGTGCTATGTAGATAAAAGGCAGGACATGTACATATGTGTTTTATATGTCCTGGTAGTGAAAAACTCCTAAACTTGTTTTCCACTACGTGAGGCCTGCTCTTTTCATAGACTAGCATTAGGACAGCCCTCATATACTTTTTGAGTGGTAGAGTCTGGTCTGAAAGGGGTAACCAGATCATATTTAGTATGGCCAGAATGGTAATAGAAAATCCTGCTTATTGGTGAGGTTGGATATTATATTATTATTTTAGAAATGCCACTTTTAGAAAGTGAGCATTTCTCTGCACTTAAAATCATCTGTGCCCTACAGCCTGTCTCCAATCAATGTTTGGTCTGGGCTGGTTGACAGCTCCCTTGTGCATTTCACCCAGACAACCACAAACACAGGAGACTTAGGCCCTCATTACAACCCTGGCGGTAAATGCCGCTGCCCGCCTGCTGACGGCCACCAACATACTGTGACCGCAGCGGTATACCGTTACGGGTATTGTGACCCACAAAGAGAAATCTGCCACTATACAGACACCCACACAAGTCCGCCAGCCCAGAGGTCAGTGATAAACTGACAGTACCAAAACCCACACCGTTACGCCAACAGAAATACGCCCACAGCATCATGACCCACGAATCATGGCAGCGGTCATTCAACCGCGGTAAACCATTGGCAGTACACACCGCCGCGCTCCAAATACACACACAGTAACAAAACGACACCACATTGGAAAATTCAAACTATACACACCTGACACACATACACACACCACACCCACACACCCAAACCAATATAAAACACACACTCACAATGCACACAATCCCTTACGACAAACAAAAAATATTGCCAACTGAGAGAGAGAGACAAGCCAGGAGCACCCACTGAATAAGAGCCACAGAACACCATCACCCATACACCATCCACGCACCTCACAGCACACACCCCAGCACATCACCCCACACATACCACTCACACTACACCCATGGCACCACAAAGACACCCCCGCTTCACAGAGGAGGAGCTAAGAGTCATGTGGAGGAAATCATCAGGGTAGAGCCACAGCTATTTGGAGCACAGGTGCATCAGATATCCATAGCTAGGAAGATGGAGCTATGTCAGAGAATTGTGGACAGGATCAACACTGTGGGACAGCACCCCAGAACCAGGGATGACATCAGGAAGAGGTGGAACGACCTACGGGGGAAGTTACGTTCCATTGCAGCAAGACACCAGTCCGCTGTACAGAGGACTGGTGGGGGACCCCCACCTCCTCCCCCACAACTAACAGCATGGGAGAAGCAAGTCTTGGCAATCCTGCATCCTGAGGGCCGGAGTAGGAGGAGGGCTGGACTCTGGTAAGTCAACTCTCTACTACTACTACCCCCCTACCTGCATGCCATCACATACCCCTACCCTCACCCTCACTCCCATCACACCACCACCTCCCACACACCCCACCATCACATATCACTTATCCCAATGCCAAGCCCTGCATGCTCTACCAATGCATGGACACCCCTCACACTCATCACTAAAGCATGCACCCCATAGACAACTAACAATCCCACAATACACCAACATACACAAGTGAAAGCTGCCAGGGCAAATACAACCAAAGAGGGCAAGCCACAGATGCACAATATGTCAGACACAGAAACCATAACACATCATTTACATCTCCACAGGTATCCCAGCCAATGTCAGTGGAGAGGAGGTGCCAGCACTATCCAGTCCCCCAGATGAAGAGGCCCACAGTGATGGCAGCAACTCTGGTCTTCAGGATCTAGATGACCAACCTGGCCCATCAGGGACCTCTGGACAGCCAGTTACCTAGGCCCAGTCACACACCACCACAGAGCCTCCCCCATCAGGAAACACCACCACAGCACCTTCCTAGCGTACCCATACCTGATGTGTCCCAAGGACACATCAATCAGCAGTGTGTCCACCGCTACAGGGACCCCAGGCCACACCTCGCACACAAGACAATCAGGGACCTGTTGTCAGTGGGCACACCGTTCAGGGGACAGAGGAACAGGCCAACAGGGAAACTGGGAAGACTGCTCTGCGCCAGGGGAAGGACAGGCCCAGGGAACCGACTCTCCAGGAGATCCTGGGAGCCTACCAACATTCCCAGGACACAATGGGCGTGATCCTGGACAATGTGCAGGAGAACAGCCGGCTGTAGGAGGGACAGTACAAGGGCATCAGGGAGGAGTTGCAGGCCATCAACAACAACCTGATCTCCATGGCAGGGGTGCTGGCAGACATGGCCAACATTATGAGTGAGGCAGTCACACAACAGTGGCCCCTGCCACTAGCCAGACAACTGAACAGCCTTCCACCTCCGCTGCCGCTAATGTCCAGGAGTCCCCACCACAGGACTCACAGACCACCAGCACCCCTCCCTCTGCAGAAAGAGAACCACCCCGCAAACGTTCCCTGCGATTCAGACAGAAGCCAGAGACACTTGCCAAGACCCCGCCAGGAAATGAGACTCTCCTGATTGTCACCCTTGTGTCCCACTCAGTCACCCTGTCCACCTTCATCTGCCATTGCTCCCCTTCCTATGTCCCCTTGGACAATGCACCTGTGCTACAAACAGACTGGAACAGTACCCTGGACTTTCCTCCATCATCACCCATCCCATTGCACTTGCCCCTTTATAATTTAGCACTTCAGTAAACACCCTTGGAAATAAAAGACTTTTGGAGTATGTCATATTTTTCAAATATGTATTCATTGAAACAGATACAAACATTGCAATTCAACTGTACTGAAAATGAACATATATTAATGGCCTGTAGCTGGCTGCAGTGATCACACCAGGAGCATATGTGAGGTCACCAACATCTACAAAATGAATTTCCAGAGGGAACAGTAAGTGGGCATAGAAGTGGGAAATATCAGCATGCCAGTGCCACAGAAATTCAAACAAATGTCATTGAAATATGAAGTAACACTGTTCTACCTGTGTGTCATTGGAAGTATTGTCTGATCACTGATGATCTGTTGTCCTCATCCTCATCCTCTGCCTCCTCATCCTCACTGTCCACAGGGTCCACTGCTGGCACACAGGCATCTCCAGCCTCCTCCTCCTACAGAAAAGGCACATGTCGTCTGAGGGCCAGGTTGTGCAACATGCAGCATGCCACTAATATCTAGCAGACCTTCTTGGGTGAGTAGCACAGGGATCCACCTGTTAGATGGAGGCACCGGAACCTGGCCTTCAGGAGGCCAAAGGTTCTTTCAATTATCCTTCTGGTTCACCCATGGGCCTCATTATAACATTCTTCTGCCCTTGTCCTCGCATTCCTCACAGGGGTCAGCAGCTATGATAGGTTTGGGTAACCAGAGTCACCTGCAAATATTGAGGGACAACATTTAGCCACACACTATCCCATATGGCCCACACATACCCATACACCAACATATACTGGGTGGGAACCAGGGCTCACCTATTAGCCACACCCTGTGCCTCTGTAGTGGGGCCATCACATTTGGGATGCTGCTATTCCTCAGGACAAAGGCATCATGCACCAACCCAGGATACTTAGCAAAAACGTGGGAGATGCAATGGTCCGCCAAGCACACCATCTGTACATTCATAGAGTGGAAACTCTTCCGATTTCTGAACACCTGTTCATTCTGACAGGGGGGACAAATGCAATATGTGTTTAATCAGTCGCGCCAATTATGTTGGGGATATGTCCCATTGCATAAAACTCGGCCTTCACTATGGCCAAATCTTCAACCTGAGGAAATAAAATGTAGCTGCGCATGTGTTTAATCATGGCAGACAACACTCTTGTTAGCACTGTTGAGAACATTGCCTGTGACATTCCTACTGCCAAGCCCACTGTCACTTGGAAAGAACCAGTTGCCAGGAAATGGAGCATTGACAGAACTTGCACAAGAGGGGGGGATCCCAGTGTGGTGACGGATAGCAGATATCAGGTCTGGCTCCAATTGGGCACACAGCTCTGTGATTGTGGCCCTGTCCAGTCTATAGGTGAGGATGATGTGCCTGTCCTCCATTGTTGCCAAGTCCACCGGGGGCCTGTACACGGGGGTATGTCTCCATCTCCTATTCATCTGCAGTGGTAGGAATCTATGGGGCAAAAGAGTGAGGAGCCGGTGACAAACTGAACAATGGAGCTACAACAGAACTTTGCATGCTGTTAACTTGTAATGGGTAAGTGTGATTTGTCCAGTATGTCCTAATTTCACCAGTGATGCAGCATTATTCCAGGGCCTGCCCCCCCGTGAAATGGCGTCCGCCTGTCCTGTGTGGAGGGATAGATGGAAGTGAGGTAATTCAGCTGATTTGTGTGCCGTTGGGGGAGGCAGTCGGGAACCGCCGTGCAATTCCTCATTGGTTAACATTGGGCCCTGTGGGTTACAGTGGCCAATGGTGATCTACGCCTGCGGTGACGGTATGCACCGCCGTTGAGGTAACCCCCATTTTCTATCTGAACCCTCACTTGCCACCTGATCTTCAACAGGAGAGGACCTACACTGCATGTGCTGCTTTGACCTGTGTCTGGAACCTACCTTGGCCCGTGTGACTGGGAAAAGGGCCCCAGCCTTCACTTTGGAGAAGTTGGAGAGACTGGTGGATGGGGTCCTACCCCAGTACCGGCTGCTGTATGGGCCTCCAGACCAACAGGTGAGTACACTGTGGGCACGATGCATGTGGCATGAATGCATGGAGTGGTGTGTGTGAAGGCCTCGTGCAAGGGGGGTGGGTGGATGTCCTCTGGGCGGCGTATAGGTTTGTGTGCTGGGCCATGTGTGTGTAAATGGTGATGTGAAGTGGTGTGGTGTGGTGGGCCATAAGTGTAACAGGCAGGACAGTTTGACTAATTCTATTTTCCTGTGTGTATTGCTTCTGCAGGTCAGTGCCCATCAAAAGAAGGGTATGCGGTGTGCCATCCCCAAGGAGGTGCGGACCCTGGGGGTCTATGGCAGGCAGAACACCCACTGTCACAAACGGTGGAAGGACCTGAGACGCTGGGCATGGAAGACGGCAGAGGCCCAGCTGGGGATGGCCTCCCAACGAGGAAGGGGTGCCAGTTGAACTCTGACCCCCCCTGGTGGCCCGCATACTGGCGGTGGCCTATCCTGAGCTGGATGAGTGCTTGAGGGCATAACATCAGCCACAAGGGGGTGAGTACAGTGCCCTCCATTACAACTTACACATGGTAGGGTGGTATTCGGGTGGGGGGACGTGTGTCAGTGGGTACCCCTAGGCCAGGCCTGACATTGCAGTGTTGGTCCCCTGGTGGCTAGGTTTCAGAAAGGAAAATCTTGTAACCTAGCTTGTAGACATCCACTACTGGTCAGGGCTGTGTGGGTCCCAGGTGTGCCTCATTTGGCAGTGTGTGCCCCTCCCCATGCCTTGGCTGCTAACTATTTCTCTGGTAGTGCTATGGCATTTTGCGTAGGCCTGTTCCCTGTGTGTGAGGGTGCTGTGTACACCAACGGTGGTGTTGGTGCACCCATTGACCAAGTGTATCCTTTGTCTCTCCCCCCTCTTTTTGTTTTGTCATCCTGTCCTTATGTGCATTAGCATCATCTGGGGAGGAGCAGAGGCACCGGCGAAAGAGGGAGCTGTATTCCACAGGACCTAGGAGTCCACCGTCGCTGATGGCACCAGTAGGACGGAGGGCGAGGGGAGCACCACGGCAGAGACTGGAGGGGACAGTTCTGGCACAGATACCTCCTCAGATGGAAGCTCCCTGGTGGTGGCGGACACTTATGTGACCACCCCAGCTACAGGTACCACTGACACCCTCGTACCAGCACCGCCCTCCTGGCAGGCCCTCATCGAGCTGCCCGTGCCCTCATCTCCTTTGCCCCAGGTACTTCGGGCTCTGCCCCAGTGAGCCCTGCAGCCCTGAGTGAGGAGGTTATTGACCTCCTGAGATCCATCTCTGCAGGGCAGTCAACCATTGTGAATGCCACCCAGGGGCTAGCAGCCCAGATGCAACAGACTAATGTATTCCTTGAGGGCATTCACACTGGATTGGCGGCCCAACAGAGATCGATCCAGGCTCTGTCCTCCTCTCTGATGGCAGCCATTGTCCCTGTTTCTATCCTCACCCCTCCAGCTTCCTCTTCCCAGTCCCATTCTCCTCAACCCAAACCAATCCCAAGCACACAGCCAGACGAGCATGCAGACAAGGCAACACACAAGAGTGGTATAGGCAAACACAAGCACCACACTTCATCCCACAGGCACTCACACAAACACCATCCAGATGCAGACACACCAACGTCCACTATTTCCACTGTCTCCCCCTCCTCCTCTTCCTCCACATCCCTCCCAGTTCTGTCTACACTCATACCTGCATGCACTACATCATCATCCACTACCAGCATCATCACCACACCAAGAGGAACATGCACCTCACTGGCAGACACCTTCACAACAGCCATGCACATGTCCCCTGTGTCCTCTCCCACTGTGTCTGTCCACCCCCTCCTAAGGTACACAAATGCAAGCACTGAGACACCCATCAACCATCCACCTCACAACAGCATACAGGCCATGCACCTGCACCTAAAAGCAGCAGACAGACACCTCCAACAACCAGTCCCTCTTCCTCCACTCCCATTCCTTCTCCCTCTTCCCGCCCCAATGTCCCTAAAAAACTGTTCCTATCCACCATTGATCTCTTCCCTCCCCCTCCCCCCTGCCCTGCACATATGGGCAGGTTTGGAAGAACCCAGCCAAGCACCTCAGCCACCTAGTCTAAGTGGCCCGGTCGTCACCACACCCACTAGTGGTGGAAAAGGATCCAGGCCACATGTACTGAAGGTGAAGGAGCCTCCACCAGGCAGCCTCAAGGGAAAGGAGCCTGCTCCAGCTGCCAGAAAGAGCAAGGAGGCTGCCCCATCAGCCAAGAAGGGAAAGGAGCCTGTCCCAGCTGCCAGGAACACAAAGGAGCCTGCCCCAGCAGGCAAGAAGAGAAAGGAGCCTGCACCATCAGGCAGGAAGACCAAGGGGCCTGGGGCAGGAACTGTGACAGAGCCCCCACCACCAACCATGGTTGTGCAGCTGTCCAAGGTTGCAGGGGATAGGCAGGAGCCTCCCCCCCAGCATCGCCACCACCTCTCCTGAGCAGCCGTCTGAGGTTGCAGGGTATGGGTAGGAGCCTCCCCTCCCTGCAGAACCACCACCTCCACTGAGCAGCCATCAGAGGTTGCAGGGGATAGGCAGGAGCCTCCCCCCCTAGCAGCATCACCACCTCTACTGAGCAGCCATCACCGCCGGCAGACGTATGTAATCCTGCCTCCATGGACTGCTGTGCGGACTGCCCCTGCAAATCAAGTGGGTATGACACCCACCTGAGAGACTGTGACCTTGCAATCCCCAGGATCAAGGGCACAGGACACGAGGCCCCCTCCAGAACCAGTTGGTAAGACACCCACATGCCCAACACTCCCCAGGATCAAGAGCACAGGGCACAAGGCCCCCTCCAGGACCAGTGGGTAAAACACCCACTCGAAAGACTGTGGCCTTGCACTCCCCAGGACCAAGCACAGGGTATGTTGCCCCCTCCGGAACCAGGCCACAGTCTCCTGAGTGGGTGTCTTCCCCATTGGTTCTGGAGGGGGCAACATGCCCTGTGCTTGGCCCTTGGGATTGATACACCACAGTCTCTCGAGTGGGTGTCTTCTCAACTGGTTCTGGAGGGGACAGGCCGCGCAGCAGCAGGATCACATTGCTTCTGCCGGCAGTGATGGCTGCACTGTGGTGGTGGTGGTGGTAGTAGGAGGCTCCTGCACAGCCCCTGCACCCTCCGATGGCTGCACTGTGGTGATGGTAGTGGGAGGCTCCTGCACAGCCCCTGCACCCTCTGATGGCTGCACTGTGGTGGTAGTGGGAGGCTCCTGCTCAGCCCCTGCACCCTGTGATGTCTGCACAACCATGGTTGGTGGTTGGGGCTCTGTGACAACTGCTGGTGCAGGCTTCTTCCCCTTCTTGCCTGCTGGTGCAGGCTCCTTCCCCTTTCGGATGGCAGGTGCAGGCTCCTTCCGCTTCTTGCTTGTTGGTGCAGGCTTCTTCCCCTTTCGGATGGCAGGTGCAGGCTCCTTTCCCTTATTGCCTGCTGGTGCACGCTCCTTCCCCTTTCGGATGTCAGGTGCAGGCTCCTTCCCCTTCTTGCCTGCTGGTGCAGGCTCCTTCCCCTTTCAGGTGGCTGGTGCAGGCTCCTTCCCCTTCAGTATTTGTGGCCTGGAATCCTTTCCACCACGAGTAGGTGCGGATGGAATTGGGCCCATGGACTGTGTGGCTGAGGTGCCTAGCTGGGTTCTTGATAATCTGGCCATACGTGCAGGACGGGGAGGAGGGAGAGGGGTAGGGAAGAGGTCAATGGTGGAAAGGAAAAGCTTTTTAGGGACATTCAGGTGGGAAGAGGGAGAAGTAATGGGAGTAGAGGATGAGGGAGTGGTTGTAGGAGGTGTCTGTCTGATGGATTTGGGTGCAGGTGCATGGGCTGTATGCTGTTGTGAGGTGGATGGCTGTTGGGTGTCTCAGTGCTTGCGTTTGTGTACTTTAGCAGGGGGGACAGACACAGTGGGAGAGGACACAGGGGACGTGTGCATGGATGTTGTGGAGGTGTCTGCCAGTGAGGTGTGTGTTCTGCTTGGTGTGGTGATGATGCAGATTGTGGATGATGCTGTAGTGCATGCAGGTGTGAGTGTGGATGTAGCTAAGTGGGAGGTGGAGGAGGGGGAAGAGAGGGAGACAGTGGAAATAATGGCTGTTGTTGTGTCTGCAACTGGATGGTGTTTGTGTGAGTGCCTGTGGGGTGAAGTGTGGTGCTTGTGTTTGCCTGTGGCACTCTTGGGTGTTGTCCTGTGTGCATGCTTGTCTGGCTGTGTGCTTGGGATGGGTTGGGGTTGAGGAGAATGGGACTGGGAAATGGAAGTTGGAGGGGGGACGGTAGAAACAGGGACAATGGCTGCCATCAGACAGGAGGCCAGAGCCTGGATTGATCGCCAGTGTGAATGTTCTTCAGGAATGCATTAGGTTGTTGCATCTGGACTGGCAGCCCCTGGATGGCATTCACAATGGTTGACTGCCCTACAGAGATGGATCTCTGGAGATCAATAGCCTCCTCACTCAGGGTAGTAGGGCTCACTGGGGCAGGGCCTGAGTTGCTTGGGGCGTAGGAGAGGCCCACCCTCTTGGGTGAGCAAGCACGGTCAACTCGCTCAGGGGCTGCTGGGAGGGTGGTGCTGGTACAGGGGGGGGCGGCTGTACCTGTAGCTGGGGTGATCACAGAAGTGTCCACCACCACTAGGGAATTCCATTGGAAGAGGTATCTGTGTCTGTATTGTCCCCTCCAGTCTCCGCCATGGTGCTCCCCTCGCCCTCCATCCCACTGGTGCCCTCAGCATCAGTGGACTCTGCCTCCAGGGTCCTGTGGGATGCAGCTCCCTCTGTCGCCTGTGCCTCTGCTCCTCCACCAGATGATGCTAATGCACATAAGGACAGGATGACAAAACAAAAAAGGGGGGAGAGAGACAAAGGATACACTGGGTAAATGACTGCACCAACACCACCGTTGGCGTACACAGCACCCTCACACACAGGGAACAGGCCTATGCACTATGCATTGCACCACCACTGATATCGCTAGCCACCAATGCATGAGGAGGGGCACACACCGCCAACTGCAGCACACCTGGGACCCATGCAGACCTGGCCAGTTGTGGATGCTAACAAGCTAGGTAGGCAGTATTATCCCTGCAGACCTCTAGCCACCAGAGGACCTACACTGCTATCTCTGGCCTGGCCTAGGGGCACACAAGGACACACAACCACCACCCGGATACCACCCCACCAGGCATAAGTTGTAATGATAGCCACTGTATTTACCCCTTTGTGGCTGCTGTGATGCCCTCAAGCATCCATCCAGCTCTGGGTAGGCCATCGCCAGTATGCGGGCCATCAGGAGGGGTCAGGGTTTGATGGGCACCCATTCCTCGTTGGGAGGCCATCCCCGGCTGGGCCTCCGCGGTCTTCTGTGACGAGCGTCTCAGGTCCTTCCACCATTTGCGACAGTGGTGCTCTGCCTGCCATAGACCCCCAGCGTCTGCACCTCCTTGGCGATGGCACGCCACATACCCTTCTTTTGGTGGGCGCTGACCTGCAGAGGACATACACACAGGAGAACACCATTAGACAAACACTCCAGCCTGTCACACACATGGCCCACCATACCCTTCCCATCACCATTGGCATGTACATAGCACAGCTCACAACATGTACACCGCCAACAGATAATCCCCCCCTTACACAATGCCTACACACACATATCCATGCCACATGCATTGTGCCCACAGTGTACTCACCTGTTGGTCTGGTGGCCCATACAGCAGTCCGTACTGGGTTAGGACCCCATCCACCAGTCTCTCCAATTCCTCCAAAGTGAAGGCTGGGACCCTTTCTCCGGTCACACGGGCCATGGTAGGTTCCAGACACAGGTCACAGAAGCACATGCAGTGTAGGCCCTCGCCTATGGAAGGTCAGGTAACAAGTGAGGAATCAGATAGAAAATGGCAGTCACGTCAGCGGCGGTGCATACCGTCACTACTGGCGTAGATCACCATTGGCCACTGTACCCCATAGGGCCCAATTTTAACCAATGAGGGATTGCACGGTGGTTCCCGACTGCCTCCCACCATGGTGCACAACGTCAGCGTAATTACCTCACTTCCACCTGTCCCTCCACACAGGACAGGCGGATGCCATTTCAGGGGGGCAGCCCTATGGAATAATGCTGCGTCACAGGAGAAATAGGCAAATACTGGACAAATCACACTGACCCATTATATGCTTACAGAATGCAAAGTACTGTTGTGGCTCCATTGTTCAGTTTGTGAAAGTCTCCTCACTCTTTTGTCCCATAGATTCCTACAGCTGCAGGTGAATAGGAGATGGAGACATACACCCATGTACAGGCCCCTGGTTTTATGCAATGGACATATCCCAAATATAATTGGGGTGATGACCTGGAGGTAGGCGGCTGCCCTAGGCACAGTGCTTGGCTAGAGGCCACACTGAGGCCGCAGACAGAATACTGAGTGCTCCTGTTCCCAAAAATCCACAAATAAAGCTTGTGATGTGTATCTTCTGTGCATGTGTCGTTCCCTTTGGCTGCCTGGTATCCCTGTCAGTGACTGGATCCATGCGTGGCCGTTAACTGCAGTTTAAGCCATGATCCGACATTTGAGCTGGTGGAATTCTCAGTGTGGTAATCCTGAAAGAGGTCACGTTGAATCCTGCCTCTTCTCTTCTGTGACATTTTCTTCCTTGTGAGGCTCTATGTTGATGTGCTTTCGTGACCAGTACAGATAGAGAAGCTCTTGTTGTTTGTTAGTTGAGCTCCACAAGGACGATTCAACGCTTCATCAGGGGGACTCCATGTCCTAGGAGGCTGACTAGCAGAGGGGCGGAGCAGGAAGCAGGAAGCGCTCTTAAGCACTGCCACATCACCGCAGCACGGGACACGTATATCTTTGGTGCAGGACTCCATGTCTCAGGAGGCTGTCTGGCAGAGGAGGGGCGGAGCATAAAGCAGGAAGCGCTCTTAAGCTCTCCCACATTACCGCGGCGCGGGATGCGCATATCTTTGGTGCAGGACTACATGTCCCAGGAGGCTGACTTGCAGAGGAGGGGTGGAGCAGGAAGCAGGAAAGTGCTCCCACATTCCCTTACACGTCATTGGCTGGAGGAGGTGGGCTGGGCCTCCCCTCTAAGTTTTGGCATAGGGGGTAAATGCCTAATTTATAAAACTCTTTATAGACCTTTGCACTAGCCCTCCTTTAGGTAATTCCCAGGGTGGAGAGAAGTCTTCTGTTGTGAGATATTGGTATATCAGCATTTACTTATTGAGGGAGCTGCCTGACTTGTGTCAGTCTTGAGAGGCCCTAGTGGAAATTCGTAAGGATGGGTAAGAAAAGGTCTCTTCTTAATGGAGATCAGAGTGGAGGGGAGATGGCGACAACAAATTCAATGTTGGATTCCTTTCTTTTGCGTGCTGTGGGGGTAGTCACGCGGGAGATCGATCTGGCAGAGAGGAGATTATTGCTGGAGATGGGTGACTGGCAACAAGCTTCCACAGAAGATGGGGGTTTGGGGATCCCTGATGTGGAGGATGGTCAGCCTCGGATTGGCCGAGGGGACTTGCCCAAATCCCCACTACAAGTAGAAATAGGGGCCTTATGGGCACCCGGGGCAAAGGTCTTGGAAGGAGGAATAAGGAAGAGCAAGAGGCTTTTGATGGTCTCTCCTCCTGGCAGTAGTAGTCCTCCCCCGAAAAAGAACAAGACAAAAAAAAACTTGGGAAAAAACAAATCTGTCTCTGCCTGTCAACCCTAACTCGATTCCCCAGGGTTCTATGGATCAGCGCCCATGTTTATGCCCGGACAATCTATTGGCTAAGTTTAAGGTCATGATTGAGTCCTGTTTGGCCCCAGTTATGGAGAAACTGCAGGTGCTTGAAGCTGCAGTTTCCTGGCTGAGTGTCATAGAGAGGCCAAGGCTGGCTTCTGCCAAAGGGGGCCTCCTGGATTCTCGGGGACAAAGTAGTTTTACCAAGGGGGTGCTTCCACTAGAGGAAAGCCCTAGCCCCATGCTGAGAGAGACCCAACAACCTCCTAGCTGTTCTACTCTGATAACCCCTGGACACTGTATAGAGACTGCTACGGACGACTCCTCAGCTACTGCTGGGATAAACCACGGGAGGTGGGATGGTCAGCTACTTGGTAGCCGCTATTTGGACAACTTGGGAGTGACACAAGAGTGTTGCAAAACCAACATCTGGTGAAAGCCCCCCCTTGTTTGTTTAGAGCTTCCTCCAGCCTGTGCACCCTATGTGGTGGTTCTCACGAATGTTCCCTCCTTGGCTTCGGGCATTGGTGAATCCACGGTCCAACTGAAGAACAAGACCTGTCATTGGCTGAGCAAAAACTGATTTTGCCTGTGAGGATTTTGAGGATATCCTGTTTGCCAGAAGAATTGACTGGTTTGGGCATCTGGCAAAGGTTGGTAATGGGGATTGTGTAATTGTAAATTGTGGATATCCAGGTCTGGCCCAGAGGATCCTTTTGTCACAACATTTGGCATACAAGCTGAAGAGTAAGATTGGTATGGTTCATTCGGGTTTTTTCTATAATCGTACTCAGCTGAGTAATGATATTCAAATCAGGAACTCTAACCCAGGGCAGGGTGTCTTAGTGCCAATAGTTCTGGCCATGATTTTTATACCTCCCCAGATCTGGAGAGGGTGGATTGACACTACGCATAAAGTCACGTAGAGGGTACGACAGAATCTCCTTCCGATTCCATGATCATTCAGGGTAGGGAAAATTCCCATGCAAAGTGTTGACTTATCTCATGGAATGTAGCTGGTTATGATTCTACGCTTTTGGATAGCAATTGGCTGAAGTTTGTGGCACACTACGATTTCATCTTATTACAGGAGACCTGGTCGGATGGGTTGGCTGAGTGGGATGGGTTTCAAAGATTTGCAGTCCTGGACGTCAGGTCTCAAGGCGGTCACCCTAAAGGGGGCTTAGTCACCCTAATCCGATTTTCCAAAATAGAAGGGGCCTATCAAATCACCTGTAAACATCAGGGCTTTTTAATTATTTGGGTGGCCTTCTCAAATAAATTAAATGTTGTATTGGTTAACTTCTATAATGCTATCTGGGACTCTGGCTGCCAAATTAAGGTTCTTTTTTCTGTCCTGCTGAAATTGAAGTGTAGATTGGAGGGGGTTGGGCTGGATTTCTGTGCTGTGGTGTCAGGGGATTTCAGTGCCAAACTAGGGAGTTACAGTACTATGATGAACCCTTTTGAGCAGGACAATGAGATAAACTCAGATGAGGGATCACACAATGTGAGGGGTGGGACTGGGATCAAGGGTCTCAGGAGTTTGGGTCTCTTGAATATCTGTGACCCGGAAGTGGTGGGTACACCTCAGGCCCCTACTTTTGTAGGTAGGGGGGCTGGTACAACAATTGATTATATTTTTAAGTCCCCACCCATAAGAAACATGGTCAAGGAAGGTGAGATAGTAGTGCAGCATTTCAGTGACCACAATCCCCTCAGGATTTCTTTTAATTTTCCTGAGGTAATGCGGAAATTAGTGTGGGCTGGGCCAGTCTTGGTGAGACCCAAAGATCAGGGTAGACGACTTGGCGGGAAACAGGTTAACATTCAGCAAGTAACAGAGAACGTGGTGGGTAAGAACTTAAACCTGATTTTAGGCACCCTCTCGGCTGACTCCTCTAGCCCAGGGGCAGTTATGGTTGCTATATCCATAGTTAATAAAGCTATTAAAGAAGGGATGATCGCAGCTGCCCAGCCGCTGTGTAAGCAACAGGGCGGGTGGTTCAGTAAGCCCTGTTATGAGGCTAAGAAATCTATGAGGGAATTATTAAAGGAACAACCATGGGACGCCATGCTTGTAAGAGATGCGAGGGCCCACTACAAATCTGTTTTGAGGGCCAGGAAACAACAGCAAAAGGAGCGGGACTGGGAGGATTTGGAACGTGCATCAGTTCATAAGAACCAGGGCTTGCTTTGGAACGTGGTTAACAGGGGCTCTTTTAGGATGGAAACCTCTGAAGGTTTGGGGTGCAATATCGCCCCTGAGGCTTGGGTGGCCCACTTTTGTGGGATCTTTTCGGGGGGAGCGCTTTTTGGGGACCTTGAAGGAAATCAGCATGGACATTCTCCAGACTTAGCTATTAAATTCTACCTTGAGGAGGTACAGGAGGCGCTGCTTTTCAGCGCTAGCCATAAAGCCCCAGGCCCCGATACTATCCCTATGGATTTCTATAAATTCTGCCCCAGCTTTGGGCACCTATTTTGTTAAATGTTCTCAATGCAGCGGTTAGTGTAGGAATACCGGGCACTTGGAGATCGGCATGCATAGTACCTGTCCATAAAAAGGGCAATCATAATGATTCAAAGTCGTATTGTCCGATCTCATTACTTGACTCTTCAGCAAAAATTGTGGGTTGGATTATCTTAAGACGTATTGAGGACTGGATGTCTGAAAATACAATCCTGATCAGGGTCCAGTACGGTTTTAGGGAAGGGTTAGGTACACTAGAGCAGTGTCTAAACCTGCTTATGTTGATTGGCAAATATACACAAGCTAAGAGGGGTACCCAATACCTTGCCTTTATGGATTTAAGCTGCGCCTTCAACAAGGTCAATTGCAGTAAGCTCTGGGATGGACTAATCGATCTGGGCATGGATTCCCACATTGTGGAGTTGCTCCGTTATCTTCACTCAGGAACTAATGCTAATGTGAGAGTAGGGCAGCATGGGGAAAGCTCGGAAATGTTTGAATTAAATAGGGGCGTGCGACTGGGGTGTGTTTTGACCCCTACCCTTTTTTTACTATATCCAAATGGATTATATGATTTCTTTTGATCGAAAGAAGCAAGGACGCTCCAATGGCAAAAGTATCCCAGTTTTGATCTATGCTGATGACGCAGTTCTTATGGCCCCCACCATGAATGGCCTACGTGAGGCAGTCAAAGTTTATGAAACTTTAATGTCAGCTTTAGACTTAGAGGCAAACTGCAGCAAATCACATTTTATGGTTTATGGGAAGCCACTGAGTAGGGTGGGGGTGCTGAAAATAAAGGAACAGGTAATTGGAAAAGTTCAGGATTTCCCCTATTTAGGGGTGAACTTTGATGAAAAGGTTACCTAGAAACCATGTATTTTTAAGAGAGGGAGATTATTTAACTCCACTATAGGGGCCACGTTTGAGTTTGCTGCTAGGGTGGGCAATAAACCCATTAAGCCCTTGCTCGAGGTCTATAGGTGTAAATGCCTTCCAGTTCTGATGTATGGGGCCCCACTCTGGGGCTATATGGAAAATAGGGCCCCCATGATTGAGGAAAATCGACTCTGTAGATGGTTGCTCGCGGTGGGTCATAATATTCCTGGATATTGCCTGCATGTTGAGCTGGGTCTGGATTTTATAGAAGACACCGTTAAAATAGCTCCCCTTCTATTGTGGATTTCTATTTGGACCAATGAATTTGTGTCCCTCAACAGGGAAATCCTGCGAGATTGTTTACTTTGTGCTCATACTAAGGAAATTCCCTGGTTGGCTTATATAAGTAAGTTAGCCAGTGTATTGGGGCTCTCAGACATTTTTGATGCACCAGAGGGTTTAACTATCTCTGATAAACAGTGGGTGAAGGAGAACTTTTGAAACATTTTAGGGGTTAAGAGGGAGGAGGTAGAGCTCAGGAAAAACTCAGTGAGGGGCTTTATCATGATAAAGATGGGGGTGGGCCCAGAGACCTACCTTTTTGAGGCTAAAAACATATGGGAAAGGACCCTCGTCATTCGATTCAGTTTGGGAGTAATCAGAAGCAATTTGTGTTTTCCTTTAGGGCAGTTTGACCAAAATTCTATAAATCTGTGTCCGTGTGATGGAGCATCCCCGCAGACTTTAATTCATTTTATCATGTTTCATGAGTTTTATGCACCTTTTAGGATACGTTACCTGGTCCCCTTTTTGAAGGGCAGGGGTTTCGTGCAATACTGCCAAGCCTTTATGTGGTTGTGTATGACTTCTGATGCGTTGGTGTGGCAAGACATAGGCTCCTTCTTAAAGGGAGCTGTAACATGCTGGAATAGTGTTAACTTTTGTCATTTTTATACATTTTTACTCTTTTATGGAAATATGAAATGAGTATTGTAATGTTTAATGTAATTGTTTTTTACAAAATATTTGGGGGAGATGAGGTTTGAGAGTTATGCAATATGTTGCTTATTTGTATGTTTTTATGGTTGAAAATCTTTTAACCAAATAAAGTGATTTGATTGATTGATTGAATTGGGGCGATTGATGGAACACATATTGCATTTGTACCCCCACCAGAATGAACAGGTGTTCAGGAATCGTAAGAGTTTCCACTCCATGAATGTGCAGATGGTGTGCTTGGCGGACCAGTACGTCTCCCTGGTCAATGCTAAGTATCTTGGGTCGGTGCATGATGCCTTTGTCCTAAGGAATAGCAGCATCCCAAATGTGATGGGCCAACTACAGAGGCACAGGGTGTGGCTAATAAGTGAGTCCTGGTTCCCAACCAGTAGATGTTGGTGTATGCCTATGCTGTTGGCTATATAGGATAGTGTGTGGCTAAATGTTGTCCCTCAATATTTGCAAGTGACTCTGGTTACCCAAACCTATCATGGCTGCTGACCCCTGTGAGGAATGCCAAGACAAGGGCAGAAGAATGTTATAATGAGGCACATGGGCGAACCAGAAGAATAATTGAGAGAACCTTTGGCCTCCTGAAGGCCAGGTTCCGGTGCCTCCATCTAACAGGTGGATCCCTGTGCTACTCACCCAAGAAGGTCTGCCACATAGTAGTGGCATGTTGCACAACCTGGCCCTCAGACAACATGTGCCTTTTTTGCAGGAGAAGGAGACTGGAGATGCCCCTGTGGCAGCAGTAGACCCTGTGGACAGTGAGGATGAGGAGGCAGAGGATGAGGATGAGGACAACAGAACATCTATGATCCGTCAATACTTCCAATGACATACAGGTAAGACATTGTAACTTTAAATTTCAACGACTTTGGTTGTAATCTGTGTGGCAATGGCATGCAGATATTTCCTACTTCTATGCCCACTTACTGTTCCCTCTGGCAATTCATTTTGCAGATGTTGGTGATTTGACAAATACTCCTGGTGTGATCACTACAGCCAGCTACAGATCATTAATCTATGCTCATTCTATGTACAGTTCATTCTCTGGGTCTTTTGCGGTTGGTCCAGTGGTCAGCTCCTCCGCGGTGGTGATTGTTGGGACTCTGATGCAGCAAGCAGGGGTCTTGGAACATCTTCTGGTGCAGCAGTTCCTCTGTTCTCATCCTGTCTGGCTCTTTGGTGCTGTCTTCTGTTCTTCCAGATGAATCTAATCTCTGGGTCTAGGGGAGCCCACTAAATACTGAATTTAGTGGGCATTTTAGGGGAACCTGGTAGTGTCCAATGGGACACTTACCATTGGGTGGCGACATCCACTACAGTGACCACTTCCTGTGGGAAGGGGCACTTCCCTAAACCCTGTTGGATATTTTCCTACCATCCAACATGGAGGAAAATAAGATAGAGGGTCCACTTCGCGTGAAAGCCCCTAGGGGTGGTGCATGCTCAGTGAGGCCACTCCTCCTACCCTTTGTCTGGTTTCCCACCCTTGCTCCCACCTAAAGTGAGGGTTTGCAAAGGGAGAAGCCATCTGCTGTTAGCAGCAGGCCTGGGGGCTCGAGTTTCAGGGGCAGTAGCCCTTTGAAGTTCACCGCCAGGGTGTTGCACATTCCTGAGGGAGGGGGTGTTAGCTCCTCCACCCAGAAAGGGTATTGTCTTACAAACCAGAGAACCATGGCTCTCCCCCAGGTTTGTATATTGGCCGTCTGGAGTGGCAGGTTGGACGGAACCAGTCAGCAACTATGCCAGTTAGGGTTAGCTTTTGCAGGGGGCACCTCTAAGGTAACCCCTATGTGCATTTATGGTTAAATCAAACAATGATATCAGTTTGGATTTAATATTCTGAGTTGTTTGATACCAAACAACCAAGGGTACAGAGTGGCCATCATGTAGATGGGGAATCCTTGTTTGACCAGCGTCCAGCACATGTACTTAAAATTGCTGTTCTGTTCACTCACTATGTCCCAGGTCTGGCAAGGACACAGTTGGGGCATATTACGCGTGCAATTATGCCCTCACATACAGCATGGTGGACCCTGCCTTAGGGTTGTAAGGGCTTCTAGAGGGGTGACTTACCCATAACATATGCAGTGTCGGGTGGACAGGGCACACAGGGAGTGTGCCCTGTCGAGTTTGAATTTTTGGGTTTGCCCCAGTACACTCAGCCTGCCCTGGCAGTGCTGTAGGTATCTGGGTGCAGGGCCCTAGAGGGTGGCACAATCAGTGCTGCTGCCCTCAGAGTCTGACCTCTATTATCTCACGCCCTGGGTACTGGGGTACCCATTTACTAGGGTCTTGCAGGGATATGTAGGAGTGTATCCAAATGTGCCAATCATCACAACAGATTTAGGGAAAGAGCTCTGGCCCAGGGAACCTGGTTAGCAGGAGTCCTGGGCACTACCAACTTGTAGAACACATCAACATCATGGAAAAAGTTGGGGCTAACCTTACAAAAAAATGCCTCCTCTCACAAATGCAAATTGCAAAGGAATCAAATATTTTCCTGGTGTAAATTCTTGCAATGCTGAAGATGCAGCTGATTTTGAAACAGACTGAGTTGCTGAAGTCGCTGCTTGCATCAAATAAGGATTTGTTGAGTATAAAGCTGAAGACCCAGCAGTCCCTCTGATTGGGGAGACAACTCAACTCAGCTGATCTCTTCTCACTGTAACTCCAGAATAGGGAGAGGATGTATTAGTCTAATTTGAAGGAACCTTGGCCCTGGTAGGGAGCACTACTGAATAGAATCGTCCACATGATAATGTTTGGTTTGTTTATTTGGTGCCTTCTGGTTTTTCCTAGCACCAAGCAATGATGGCAGAATTACAGTGTGAGAGCTTTCTACCCCAGGATTACAGTGCAAGTGCATTCTACCCTGAGAACTAGAACCGGAGATATATAAGATGGTCCAAAAGGTACTTTTTCTTGAGAATCCTTTCCTGGACCAGTCCTCCCAGTTTTGGAAGCCACCTGTTGGCACCTTTACTTTCAGTGGAGGAGTCAGAAGAACTTTTGTTGTTCACAGGCTTTGCTCTCACACATTGGAGAATCTGCAACAGATTGACATGTGAGTTCTGTGATTCAATCTACATATCTGGCTCTCTAGGAAGCAGTAAGTCAGGTACATACACTGGTATCCCAAAAAAGCAGTTGTTATGATATCATCAGCAAGTTATTGAGTGCTCCTTGAACCTGATAAAGGTTGTGGTGCCTCAACAATACTGGTTCCACTTTCTTGGCATTTGAGGCTTGTTTAAGCATGCTGATGGCTTGATTGATAATTCTGTTTGACTCCAGTCAAAAGGAATTCAAAAGTAGAAGGCATACTTCCAAAGCAGACATACCATCAACGAACTGCTTAGCGGTGATTGGAGGTCCTTTGAATGAAAGGTATCTATGAATGAAAGCTTTTATGAGCATGCAAGCAGTGGCCGTTTTTGTGGCTATTCCCATTGGAAGCTAGATCATGAATCAACCCCACCAATATATATCTGTAATGGTTGATAACACGCTAAGGGCTGATATGCTTGAGGTAAACAACAGCAAAAGGTCTATCACATATCTTCAGAGGAGCAGGAGCTGACCTCATAGCAGTATAGGATATTATTTGTTGGCTTATAATACATTGCTGTAACTATTTCCTTGTAGCTTTGGACACATGCAGCCACAAATAGAGTTGCCGTAGAACTGATCCTGTAGCATTAATGTATCAATGGACAGATGCAATGCCCTCATACACTGCTTGTTCAAGGTCTACCCTAACTGCTTCATTCACGGGCCTCTAACCGCTATCCATGGTATAAACACCACTGGAACATTATCTTCATTTAAACTGTAGGGATATTTAATAAAGATCCTTCAGAAAGTTGACAGCTGTTTGGATTTCAGTTTGAGATTGTGTTACAAGAGCAACCTTGCAGGTCTGTACAGCTACCTTTGCATCCTAATCAGCTGCACACTTTCCTCTAACTTGAATCCCTTCACTTTTAAGGCCCATCGTATGTTATACATGGACCAATGGAAACTTATTCTGTAAGTTGGCCATCATTCCCCATGGCTATTTAGCTTTATCGATGTATCTTTTAAATTGTTGAATCCATTTAAGTACCAATGGGGTAGATCTAGATTGTAACCTTGTACAAAGTGAACAGAATTCAACACTATGGCCCTCATTATGAACACGGCGGTAAACACCGTCGACAGCCGTAGGCGACGGCAAACAGAAGACCGTCACTGGCGGTGAACAGACCCCCCCCCATATAATGATGAAAAAAATAAGAAACTGATTAAAAAACTCACTGCCACCAGTCACCACCAGGATGTTGTCGGGGGAAATGCTGGACATCCCACCCCACCACCGCTGAGCACACAAACTCGCCGCCCTCCAAATAATGAAGCACAAATCACCGTGGCATGTCAGTGGAAGCCGAACGACCATTGGCGGTAAAGACCGCCAAGTGCGGCAAGTGGCCCCAACAGTAAGAAACGCATACATTGGCAAGTCTAAAACCCATATACCTGACACACATCCACAACACTATAAAACACTCACAGACTCACCCCACAATCCTTTGCAATGAAATTAGGCCAACTAATACAGAGAACCCCCACAAGCAGACACCGAACGCCACAATACACGATACATACACCCAATCACACAAGAGCACCCTCACCTAGGTCCACACAAGACACCATTCACAATGCACACCATGGCACCCCCAAACACCCACGCTTCACAGAAAGGGAGCTAAGGACCATGGTGGATGAGATATTGAAGGTCGAGCCACAATTATTCAGGGTACAAGTCCAGCACACACCCATCGCTAGGAAGATGGAGCTATGGCAGTCAAAAGTAAACAAGGTCAATGCAGTGGGACACCATCCACACACCAGGGATGACATCCGCAAGAGATGGAACGACCTGCGTGGGAAGGTCAGGTCCATGGCATCCAGGCACCTCATTGCAGTCCAGAAGACTGGGGGAGGACCTCCACCAACACCACCCGACTACACTGACTGGGAAGAAAAGGTACTGGCCATCCTGCTCCCTGAGGGACTCACTGGAGGAATGGACTTGTGTAAGTCGTCTACATTTACCCCCTATCCATCACACTTGTATTGCATGCACCACCCCACCCCTCCAACACCCACCAGGGCCACTACCCCACCCGGCCACAATCCCTACATCCAGTCTCCATGCATGCCCACAAACCCACTAACAGGCCCACATCCCTCACACTGTGAACAGCCACCCACCCCGGCAAGGAATCACAATGGCCTACAGCACCCACAATGCACCTCCACATCCAAAGCAAAATGCAATGCTAACCTCACAAGAGCACCCTGCATGGCCCCAAAGTCTGAAAACCTGCACAAAACTGCTCACTCCTGTGCACCCCAACCCATCATGCATTTGTAACAGACATGTCCATTCCCCCCCAACAAGCACCACCACCCATGCCACGCTAACAGACAGGACAAGGAGCGGCAGTGCCCGACAGGTAGACAGAGCCACCTCCCAGGACACTGGAGATGGAACCCTGGACATTGACGATCACCCTGGCCCCTCACACAGTCCTGGACTGTCATCATCCAGCAGCCCCACCCAGGACACCACTGACACCCCCTACCACCCAGCCAACAACATCAGCCCAGGGAAACCGTCCCCACATCAGAGGCCCAGGGGAGAGGCCACAGTGTTGTTGCAGCAGCCCAGGACATGATCTCTGAGGTCCTGGGAGCACATCACCATACCCAGGACAGATTGGCCCAGATAGTATCCACCCTGGAGCAGAGTCAAAGGATGCAGCTAGCACACCACCAAGAGGCCATGGAGCAGTGGAAACTGCACAATGCCACAATGGCCAGCATAGGAGGTGCACTGCTGCACCTTGTCCCAACACTTCCTGAGGCCCACACAGACCAGGAAGCCCCTACTACAGGCAAGGATACAGACTGGACAACAACAGCATCAGCAGCAACTGCACATGTTCCACCCTTTCAGGACACACAGGGGACATCAATCTCAACCCGTACATGCCAACACCAGGCACCCAAATGGACCCTCAGGCCCAGATATGGCACAGGAACACCTGCCAAGACCGAAGCCCCCTCAAAGAAGTGACTATGGCAAGAACTGTCCTCCAAGTGTCCCACTGAATCAACGACCAAACCGTGTGAAAACAACAACAAACTCTTGTAAACATAGATGGACCTACCACTACTGGCTACAAATGCTGTGACCATGTTGCCATATTGTACAGCCACCAGTAGCCCACTCCCATCACTGTAATCTGCACGATTTAATCCCTGCACCAAATAAAACACCAGTTCACCTATTACAATGTCCCCTGTCATTATGTTTAAACAAAGTGAAGTATGGATGCAACTGTATTATAACTCATTTATTATTATCTGAGTAGCAGGAAATGCACCACACGCATAACATGTTGTTGTGCCTACAGATGTGTTGAACTATTATACGATAATGTTGCCTGTCCTATGCAGACCTGGTCACAGTGGCAGTGACTATAGACCCAACACCCCCCTAGATGAAAAGGCACACTGACAGTATGCGCCACAGACAGCAATCTCATCCAATAGTCCCACATAGTTACTGGAAGTAGACTTGTATCAGTTGGGTCCTGGAATTTACATCTTCCCCCTCCTCATCATCACCATCACTGTCATCTCCTCTCTGATGAAGGTGGTCTGGATATACAGCACCCTCCTCCTCCAAGAGGGGGATAGAATTCCTCACGCCCATGCTGTGCAGCATGCAACAGGCCACCACTATTCTACACACCTTTTCATGCCCATAGGCCAGGGAACCGCCAGAGATACGTAGGCAACAAAATCTAGCCTTCAGGAGACCTATTGTGTACTCTATCACCCTCCTAGTATGTCCATGGGCCTCATGTCACGGTTTCGGGAGGGTCTGATCAGGACAAACAGGTAACAGATTACTAATGGACAAACACGCTGGGGTTGTACACAAAGTAAGGCGCAGAACCTCCCACAGTGACAGGAAATGTCAATGCCTCTGTGTAGTTTGCTCTTACAGATAGTCACCCTGCAAGCGCAATGGAAAGGAGGCAGCAGAAGTGATTCTGTATCTGGACCCTAGAGCACAGACAAGGAAAGTACTTACATACACAAGACACGCTCTTGTGGGTCCAGCTGGAAACACAGTGGCGATTCCTGAGAAAACAGCAATAGCACACTGTCACTGTTAAGCACGAAAGACAACGTATAACACTGGACAAGGATGGGGGCTGGAATTGCCTCCTGGAAACCAGGAGGCAACCCCAGAACAAACAAGGACACTTATACACTGGTGAAGACTGATAGAACACTTACCAGACACAAATAACCAAGAAGAAACCGTAGGGAACAAACTAAGAGGCAGAGGCAAGAACTAGGAACAGGCTCAGGCTGAAGCAAAGGCGGGACTAGAACTTGAAAACAGGGCACAAACTTCTGGCTGGGACAAACAGAGACAGGACTGGGAAACAGGCAAGGACAGGGCTGGAATACAGGGAGTAGGAAATGAGCAGTAAACAGGACTGGAAACAGGGAGAAGGTTCAGGCTGAAACAAGGCAGGAGCAGGGCAGAGCAACAGGGAGCAGGCTCTGGAAGAAACAAACAGGTACAAGACTAAGAGATAGGGAGCAGACTCTGGCTGGAACAATCAGGAGCAGGGCAGAGAAACAGGAAACAGGCTCAAGCTGGAACAGAACAGGACAGGAACAAAACTGGAACACCATCCGACAAAGGGTCTGTAACACAAAGGAATCGAACTCCGATGCACGACGAGGATCTTGAGGAAATGGCTGCTTATAAGCAATTCCAAGCTGGGCTGCACAGGAGAGGTTTCAGGTGTGTGCTATTTCAGACACTTGCAAGTACTGGAGGAGAGGATCCGGTGAAAAGGAGCAACTGGACTTCTCCCATAGAAAACAATGGGAAACAGAATCCAGGCTTTTCTGACTACCAGGCTGTGCATTATGGGATTTGCAGTCCCAGGAAGCAAATGTAGTACTACACAAGTATACCATGGAGAAAAGAGAAACAAACAGGAGTCAGCAAGGGACTCTAAATAAGTGTTCAAGGTGATTTCCAGGCTACCGAGAGTCCCCTTACAGCACCCCCTGGAAATGGGACGACAGAGTCGTAACACTTCATTGTAATTCCTCTCTGCATCTGTTCCAGGATTCCTCACTGGTGTCAGGAGCCAACGCAAGTTGGGGTAGCCAGAATCACCTAGAAAATGGTGCAAAATAGGACTGTCAATGACAACCCTCAGAGGCAGACAGCCTGGCTGTTTGCTATGTGGCAATAAGTGTCAGAAACACCTACCTATGATCCATCCTCTGTCCTCTTGTAGTTGTTCCGTCTTGTGTGGCACACCACTGTTCCTTAGCACATAGGAATCATGGACTGATCCAGGGAACATGGCATTCACATGTGAGATGTACTGGTCTGCAGTACACACAACTGAATGTTCATGGAATGGAAGTTCTTCCTGTTTCTGTACACCTGTTCACTGCCTCTTGGGGGGATGATAGCTATGTGGGTGCCATTGATGGCACATATCACATGGGGTATGTTGGCAAAGGCATAGATGTCCGACTTGATGGCAGGGAGGTCAGCACTTTGGGGAAACCTCTCATAGGACTGCAGGTGTCGTACAAATGCATTTTGGAATCTGGACAGTATAATGCTAAATATTGGCTGTGAAATACCTGCACCCATGCTCACTGTCACTTGAAATTAGCCCGTGGCCAGGAAATGGAGTGCAGAGAGCACCTACACTTCAGTAGGGATGGCATGCTGATTAGGATTAGCCGGTCTCAGTGCTGGATCCAGTAATGCACATAGTTCATCAATAGTAGCACAAGTGCGTCTGTAATTAATAATGATGTGACACTCCACCATGGTCCGCAAATCAACAAGTGGTCTGTACAACGATGGGGCCCTCCCTCGCCACAAGGGTCTGTACCTAGGAGGAGTTGAAAACACGTGTGAGGAACACACATATATATGCATACATTGTTGCTCATTCAGCACTGCTGGCATGATTGTCGACAACACAAATGCGTAGTGTGTGTGACATTACAGCAACATGACCACAATGATATATCAGGACTGGTCAGGTGAGGTAATGTATATTGTTTCATGCCTATGGGTGTTTAGGGGACAACAGGACCTGCATCGTGCTGATGCGGGTTTTACAACTGCGTAGTTAGGGACAAAATGTCTGCCCCTTGTAATCCAGAAGTGTTGTGGTAGAAGTGACCTCATAACGCTAGCGGTTGACATAATAGCGTAAGGCGGTGTTTACAGCTGTGCGCAAATTTATTGGTTAACACAGTTGTCAATGGGCATTCTTAGCGTATCATGATTGCCGCTGGCGGTGACGGTGCACACCGCCGTGGTACATACACGTACTCGTCATCCCAACTTCACTTGACTGCCTGATCTCATGCATGCAGGTACTCTTCTGAGTGTACTGCTGTGTCCTTCCTCTGGTCATGGAAATAACACGTGTTGCAGGGGAAAGGGCCCCGGCCTTCACCAACGAGGAATGGGAGAAGCTCATGGATGGGGTCCTGCCCCTGTACGCCAAGCTCTACGGTTGGCTCGAGGTACAGGTGAGTAGGAGGATTAGGGGGGCATGGATGTGTGTAATGGTGGTTGATGGCTGCATACATGTGTGCACGTGTAACACTGTATAGTCCAGGGTTCCTGACATGTTGCGTGTGTGTGTGTGTGCTGCTAGGCTGTTTGAAATATCCATCCCATAGTGGACGTATAGCCAGATGTATATTATTGGCCATTGTCTGACCTCAGTGTTACTTTTTCTGTGTGTCCCTTATAGGTAAGCGCCCACCAGAAGAGGGGACTTTGGCATGCCATCGCCAAGGAGTTGCGGACCCTGAGGGTCTACAACCGGCAGAGCACCCACTGCAGGAAGAGGTGGGAGGACCTGCGGTGCCCGGCAAGGAAGATCTGTGAGTCCCAGCTGGGGAAGTCCTACCAGCGAGGAAGGGGTGCCCGTCGGGCACTGACCCCTCTTATGCAACACATCCTGGCGATGGCGTACCCGGACCTGGATGGGCGCTTGAAGGCTGCACAGCAGTCACAAGGGGGTGAGTACATATACCATATTTTGGCTCCTTGATGGATGTGTGTGTGTGCCTTCGTATTTATGCTGTCTAGTCGCAGGGACTCTGACTGATGTCCATCTACCTAATGGCCCCTGTGGGGAGTAGGGGTGTAAGGGTCAATTCTGCAGTAAGTCAGGTACTTAATTTCTGTGGGGAATGGCTGTAGAGCAGGGTTCTGGCCACTAGTCAGGGGCATAGCCATGTGTATAGCGGTAGGTGCTGCCAGGTGGAATATTTTCTGGGTGGGTGAATGTGTGAAACACTTATTTACCACCATTCCGCTATACACAAGTGTCTCTCCTGTTTTGTCTTCCCATTCCTGTTCTCTTGTCTTGGCTGTGTACATCAGTATCATCTAGCGAGGGAGTTGAGGCACCGGCGAGTGGGGAGGAAGCAGCCCACAGATCCTCGGAGGCAGAGTCGTCCAACGTCAAGGGGACCAGTGGGTTGGAGGGCAAGGGGAGTACCACGGGGGAGGCAACTACCACTGGAGGTAGTGACTCTGATACTTCCTCCGATGGGAGCTCCCTGGCAGTGGCGGACCCTAGTGGGCCCACCCCTACTGTGTCATCTTCCGCCACCCCCCATACCATCACTACCCTCCCAGTTGCTCCCCACCGAGTTGCCCGTGCCCACTCACCAGAAGGGCGGGCGTCTCCTTCGCCCCAGGCACCTCCTCCCCTGCCCCAGTCAGCCCTGCTGCCCTCACGGAGGAGGCTATTGTCCTCCTGAGAACCATCTCTGAAGGGCAGACAACCATCGTCAATGCCATCCAGGGGCTAGCATCAGAGGTGCAGCAGACCAATGCCTATCTGGATGGCATTCACAGTGCCATGTCTGGCCTACAGAGATCTTTTCAGGCTCTGGCCTCCTCTTTGACGGCAGCCAGTGTCCCTGGTCATTCTGTCCCCCCTCCAACCAACTCTACCCCTTCCAGCACCCCACTCCCTTCACCTGTCTGTAGGAGGCTGGCCTGGCTTATAGTGGGTACCAAGGGATACTTACACTCTGTACCAGGTCCAGTTATCCCTTATTAGTGTAGAAGAGGTGTTTCTAGCAGCTTAGGCTGATAGAAGGTAGCTATAGCAGAGCAGCTTAAGCTGAACTAGGAGACATGCAAAGCTCCTACTATACCACTGGTGTCATATGCACAATATCATAAGAAAACACAATACACAGATATACTAAAAATAAAGGTACTTTATTTTTATGACAATATGCCAAAAGTATCTCAGTGAGTACCCTCAGTATGAGGATGCCAAATATACACAAGATATATTGTATGCATAGATTGCAATAGGAGCACATAGGAATAGGGGCAACACAAACCATATACTCCAAAAGTGGAATGCGAACCACAAATGGACCCCAAACCTATGTGGGCTTGTAGAGGGTTGCTGGGGCTGTAAGAAAACAGTGAGGGTTAGAAAAATAGCCCACCCCAAGACCCTGAAAAGTAGGTGTAAAGTACACCTATAACCCCCAGAGAGCACAGAAGTCGTGATAGGGGGTTTCTGCAAGGAAGACCAACACCAGCAAAGCAACAGTGGATTTCCGGACCGGAGTACCTGTGAAACAAGGGGACCAAGTCCAAGAGTCGCGACAATGTCGAGAGTGGGCAAATGCCCAGGAAATGCCAGCTGAAGGTGCAAAGGAGCTGCCACCGGATGGTAGAAGCTGTGGATTCTGCAAGAACGAAGAGGGCTAGAAACTTCCCCTTTGGAGGATGGATGTCCCACGTCGTGAAGAAGCTTGCAGAGGTGTTCCCACGCAGAAAGCCTGCAAAGAAGCCTTGCTAGCTGCAAGGGTCGCGGTTAGGGTTTTTGGATGCTGCTGTGGCCCAGGAGGGTCCAGGATGTCGCCACTTGGATGAGGAGATAGAGCGGGGCCCAAACAAGTCAGGGAGCCCTCACAGAAGCAGGCAGCACCCACAGAAGTACTGGAACAGGCACTTGGAAGAGGAGTGAACTGGAGTCCACCCGAAGACACAAAAGGGAGTCCCACGACGCCGGACGTCAACTCAGAAGGTTGTACACTGCAGGGTAGAGTGTCGGGGACCCAGGCTTGGCTGTGCACAAAGGAAACCCTGGAAGAGTGCACAGGAGCCGGAGCAGCTGCAAATCACGCGGTACCCAGCAATGCAGTCTAGGGTGGGGGAGGCAAGGACTTACCTCCACCAAACTTGGACTGAAGTGTCACTGGACTGTGGGAGTCACTTGGACAGAGTTGCTAAGTTCCAGGGACCACGCTCGTTGTGCTGAGAGGGGACCCAGAGGACTGGTGATGCAGTCTTTTTGTTGCCTGCGGTTGCAGGGGGAGGATTCCGTCGTCCCACAGGAGATTTCTTCAGAGCTCCTGGTGCAGAAAGGAGGCAGGCTACCCCCAGAGCATGCACCACCAGGAAACAGTCGAGAAGGCGGCAGGATCAGCGATACAAGGTTGCAGTAGTCGTCTTTGCTACTTTGTTGCGGTTTTACAGGCGTCCTGAGCAGTCAGCAGTCGATCCTTTGGCAGAAGGTGAAGAGAGAGATGCAGAGGAACTCTGGTGAGCTCTTGCATTCGGTATCTGAAGAATTCCCCAAAGCAGAGACCCTAAATAGCCAGAAAAGGAGGTTTGGCTACCTAGGAAGGAGGATAGGCTAGTAACACAGGTAAGAGCCTATCAGAAGGAGTCTCTGACGTCACCTGCTGGCACTGGCCACTCAGAGCAGTCCAGTGTGCCAGCAACACCTCTGTTTCGAAGATGGCAGAGGTCTGGAGCACACTGGAGGAGCTCTGAGCACCTCCCCTGGGAGGTGCAGGTCAGGGGAGTGGTCACTCCCCTTTCCTTTGTCCAGTTTCGCGCCAGAGCAGGGCTGGGGGATCCATGAATCGGTGTAGACTGGCTTATGCAGAGATGGGCACCATCTGTGCCCATCAAACCATTTCCAGAGGCTGGGGGAGGCTACTCCTCCCCAGACCTGACACCTTTTTCCAAAGGGAGAGGGTGTAACACCCTCTCTCTGAGGAAGTCCTTTGTTCTGCCTTCCTGGGCCAAGCCTGGCTGGACCCCAGGAGGGCAGAAACCTGTCTGAGGGGTTGGCAGCAGCAGCAGCTGCAGTGAAACCCCGGGAAAGGCAGTTTGGCAGTACCCGGGTCTGTGCTAGAGACTCGGGGGATCATGGAATGGCATTGGGGTGACAATTCCATGATCTTAGACATGTTACATGTTACATGGCCATGTTCGGAGTTACCATTGTGACGCTATACATAGGTAGTGACCTATGTATAGTGCACGCGTGAAATGGTGTCCCCGCACTCACAAAGTCCGGGGAATTTGCCCGGAACAATGTGGGGGCACCTTGGCTAGTGCCAGGGTGCCCACACACTAAGTACCTTAGCACCCAACCTTCACCAGGTGAAGGTTAGACATATAGGTGACTTATAAGTTACTTACGTGCAGTGGTAAATGGGTGTGAAATAACGTGGACCTTATTTCAATCAGGCTGCAGTGGCAGGCCTGTGTAAGGATTGTCAGAGCTCCCTATGGGTAGCAAAAGAAATGCTGCAGCCCATAGGGATCTCCTGGAACCCCAATACCCTGGGTAATTCAGTACCATAAACTAGGGAATTATAAGGGTGTTCCAGTATGCCAATGTGAATTGGTGAAATTGGTCACTAGCCTGTTAGTGACAATTTAGAAAGCAGAGAGAGCATAACCACTGAGGTTCTGGTTAGCAATGCCTCAGTGAGACAGTTAGTCATCACACAGGGAACACATACAGGGCACACTTATGAGCACTGGGGCCCTGGCTGGCAGGGTCCCAGTGACACATACACTAAAGCAACATATATACAGTGAAATATAGGGGTAACATGCCAGGCAAGATGGTACTTTCCTACACCGTCCAAAGCACACATTCAGACACGCAGGCACACACCTCAACACACAAGAAGCACACTTCAAAACACAAGCACCACACCTCCCACCACAAGCATACACACAGCCAACATACACATGCACACACACCAACATACACTTCCCCCAGTGTGTCCACCTCTTCTGCCTCCCTGTCTGTCCCCTGTACATGCACACCCACAGGCACTGCACCCTCATTCAATGTTGATGACCCTATTCCTGCAGTCACCCCAATAGCGCACATCCATTCATGCACCCCAGACACCATACCTGCACTCACCACAACAACTTTAGTTGACACATGCAGCACACTCATCAGACTTGCAGACACCCATGCTACATCCATTTACACTGGCAGCCTGTCTTGTCCCACTGTGTCCACCCCCCCTCATCCCAAGACACTCAAACGCACTAAAACACCCACCCATCTCACACCCACAACACCTCAGCATACTGTCCAGTCACCTGCACCCACGTCACGCATAACTACACCTGTCACAACCACTCCCTCTACCCCCACGCCTTCCTCCAGGTCCACCCCAATTGCACCTAAGAAACTTTTCCTATCCCGTGTTGACCTATTTGAACCCACTGGCCCACCCCGCCTCTTCACTAAATGTGCTCACCTCCTTGCCCTGTCCACTCCTCCCACGTCAAAGTCCACCCCTGTCCGCCCTTCCCATTCCCGGGCTACCTCCCCTGTGAGGAAGAGATCCCGTGCTGGCCCAGGAATATCTGCTGCACCCCAGGCCAAGTCCGCTCCACCAGCTGCTGTGACAAACCCTAAGCCCCCTCCACCTTCCAAATGGAAATCTAAGCCCCCCAGTCGTAAATCTCCACCCCCACAACCCCCTGCCCCTTAGGTGCCTGGATGCCCCTTTGCTGCACTTGTGGGAGTCAAGTTGGGCCATTGTGGCCCATCGGACTTCTTTGACTATGGACTGGCCATTGGCCTTCTATGCACTTCTGTTGCTCAGTGAGCACAATAAAGGTTAATGTGTGGCCTGTGTTGTTTGGGGCACATGCATGTACTTTGGACAGGTTGGATTTGCCTTGTGTCAGGTAAGTACCTCTTGCTGGGGGTGTATGGCTTGTGCTGCTGTGAAGGGTTGTGGGAGCGTTGCAGGGTGGGTGGGTATGTAACTGTGCCCTTTCTTCCCTTGTTTAGTAGGTTGCAGGACTTACCGTCGTCGTCTTTGTCGGCAATCTCGGTCGTGGAGGTATATGGCAAGGAGCAGGGCTGGCATGATCTGCAACTCTCTCTCTCCATGTCTGCTTCGGGCGTGTTGTGTGAGCCTCCGGTGAGTGTTTCCTTCTATTTGGTTTGTTTCCGACTGGCTTTGCGTGACATTGGCTCCCGCCCTGGAACTGACGGCAGTCTAGTGCTTCATTATTTGATAGGCGGTTAGGGTCTTTCCGTCGGCCTGTGGGCAGGCTCTGCCGTCGTTGTTGGCACTCCTCTTCTGGCATTGAGTAGTTTTCAGGATGCCTATGTTTCAGTTGGTTCATTATTTCATAAATCCTGGCATTTCCCCTTAGAGATTTACCCCGATACCCTGGCTCCTTCACCATTGGTGAATTCACCAACTGGCATGAATCATCTCTGGCCACTGTGCAAGATATGTTCCCTAACGGGCACCTACTTACATTTGAGCAGCTCACAAAGGACTACTCCATCCCTCCTAGCCTATTCCTTACATACAGACTATGGAACACAAATGATGAAGAACCACAGACACATTCTATATTATGATCACTGCTGCTCCTCGGCAGGGGTCGCCGCCTGGCTACCTGGACATATATAGCAATCAGAGAACACACTTGGATTTCAATCACAGACCTATGCGAGACGTGGGACGCGGATGTGGACAGGGCATCCCATGACACAGAATGGGCAAAGGCACTAGAATACCCACAGCAGGTCTCAAGAAAAGCTTGATTAAAGAGCATCCAATTTGCCATACAACACAGGGCCTATATTACACTTGCCAAGCTTAATCAATATTTCCCCATGGGGCACCTCACCTGCCCTTGTTGTCAATCCCCAAAGGCCAACCTGCAACATATGCTATGGTTCTGTCCCACTCCTCACACAATACTGGAAGACTATACACAGTACACTTTCCCAGGTAAGGGGTACTCTGACCTATATAACTGGACAGCAAGTATCTTGGGGATCCATAATTGTAACTGTATTTATAAAGCGCTTACTACCTCTCCTCTTGCGAGGCGTTGAAGCACTTTTCAGCGAGGAGCACACTACTCAGGAACCCAAAGGGGGATTAGTAAGGAAAAATATAAATTGTTATTGGGAATGGTGGGAGTGGTAGACATGTGATTCTGTTGGTTGGATGAATAAGATAGGGATCGCTAGAGGAGGGAAGAGTTTAGAAAGGATTATTTGGGAGCTCATACTAGTATAAGAGGTTTAGGGAGAGTCAAGGAACCTGATAGTTGAATGAATCAGAAAAAGGCTGGACAGAGAAGGGACAAATTTGGAAAGAGTTGTTTGGAAATTCACAAAAGTAAAAGAGGTTTGGGATGAGTCAGAGAGTGGAGACGGGATATTGTGGAAGAGAAATAGGATGAGTCATTAATGCTGATTTGATGAGGTTTGGTAAGAAAACTTTTTTTTATTCTTCTCTGAAGTGGGAGGTGTGAGGGGAGGCCTCTTCTTGCATGCTTAGCCCCCACTTTTTTCCTAATGTTGATATGTTCTAGAAGTTGGTAGTGCCAAGGGTCCCTGCTAACCAGGTTCCCTGGGCCAGAGCTCTTTCCCTAAATATGTTGTGATGATTGGCACAATTGGATACACTTTTACATATCTGGTAAGACCTTAGTAAATGGGTACCCCAGTACCCTGGGCATGAGATAGTAGGGGTAGGCCTCTGAGGGCAGCAGCACTGATTGTGCCACCGTCTAGGGCCATGCACCCAGATACCCTCAGCACTGCCAGTGCAGGCTGAGTGTACTGGGGCAAACCTAAAAAGTAAAACTCGACAGGGCACACCCAACCCACACAACACTGCATAAGTTATGGGTTAGTCACCCCTCTTAGCACATCTCCTGGATTAGCCTACCTGCCCGACCAGCTACCTTAAAAACTGGAGCATTAGGTGGTCTAATTTTTACCTCTGGAAACCGTGTGGTTGCCTGGACCCCTGCACAGTGTGCCTAGTTTTGCACACTACATAGAGGGCCAGCCTCCTACAGGAGGAAACTGTATAAATATGTAGATAGATGACCACACATAACAGCTATATAGAGATTTTTACATGATACGCATAAGGAAAAAAATGTTCATGAATAGAGAACAAGAAGGGAGAGGAAAAGTGGACATACACAAATTGTTGGGATGGGAATGTCCCCATAAAGCAAGCTTCTAATTTGCAGCCTACTTGTTACTCATTCATAAGCTATCTCCGCTGGGCTTTAAGAGTAGAAAGCAGTAAGCCGTCTAGGGCTTTTCCAAATTTCTCTTCCTGGCTATGCCGATATTGTTAGTACATGGGATTTTCATCTGGGTCACTTCTTGGTATTTGGTATATAGAGCTCACAACAATATACACACTGTTAGTGTTTGGCATGAGTGTCTCCACACTTAAGAGAGATTGCGGATGAATTCTGACGGCCACTCTTTTTTAGCCAGCAAAATATCATAAATAGAGACGATGCGGTCCGAAAAGATAGCGTCAATTATGTGCTCAATGTCCCCTTTTAACTGAACAGTTACTCTGTACACCCTATCAAGTGGCAAATGTGCTGTTATCAACTTTTCCATCATTCTCATACTTCATAGTTGTTTATATGCATTATCCCTTTCTAAGCTCTTTAGAGCGATATTCGTGCTCCCCTATGGCAGAAAATGCTCATATTTGAATCTGGATTGAAGTCAATGAAAACAGCGTTTAAATGCCGCGGGGAGTGTTTTAAACATAATGTAGTGTCCTTTAGCATACACATGCGAGCATGTGATATTTGTGTTTAAAATTGATTGCTAAGGAGCTAGGAAATGCCTCAGAACCGTAGAAAATAAGCTGTTGTCAAATATTCCATCATTCTTATACTTCGTAGTGGTTTATATGCATTATCACTTTCTAAGCTCAAATAAGCCTTTTAGAGATATATTTGTGTTCCACTCTGGCAGAAACTGCACATATTTGAAACTAGACTAAAGTCAATGAAAACAGCGTTTAAATTCCGCGAGGAGTGTTTTAAACATCATTTGGCGTGCTTTAGCATACAAGCGAGCAAGTGATATTTGTCCTGAAAATTAATGGCTAATTAGCTAGGAAATGCTTCAGAACATTAGAAAATGAGCTGTTATCAAATTTTCCACCATTCCTGTACTTTGTGGTAGTTTATATGCTTTATCACTTTCTAAGCTTAAATAAGCCTTTTAGAGCGATATTCATGCTCCCTTATGGCAGATAATGCTCATATTTGAATCTGGATTGAAGTCAATGAAAACAGCGTTTAAATGCCGCGGGGAGTGTTTTAAACATCATTTAGCTTCCTTTAGCATACACGTGTGAGCAAGTGATATTTGTGTTGATAATTAATGGTTAATGAGCTAAGAAATGCTTCAGCACAGTAGAAAATGTGCTGTTATCAAATGTTCCACCATTCCTATACTTTGTGGTAGTTTATATGCTTTATCACTTTCTAAGCTTAAATAAGCCTTTTAGAGCGATATACGTTCTCCCCTATGGCAGATAATGCTCACATTTTAATCTGGATTAAAGTCAATGAAAACAGCGTTTAAATGCCGCGGGGAGTGTTTTAAACATCATTTGGCGTGCTTTAGCCCTACAACCAACAACCAATCTGAATCATAGCCCTATCAACCAATCAGAATCTCAGCCCTATCCACCAATCACAGCCCTAGAACCAACAACCAATCATAATCTCAGCCCTATCGACCAATCAGAATCTCAGCCCTATCAACCAATCAGAATCTCATCCCTATCAACCAATCACAGCTTTAGAACCAACAACCAATGAGAATCTCAGCCCTATCGACCAATCAGAATCTCAGTCTATCAACCAATCACTGCTTTCGGAAAGATCATAATGGACCGTTATCAATCGTTGCATCTTTAAACTCTTTATGACGTGTTGATGTGAATCATCACTTTTGGGTCTGAAATAAAAAAATTTAGAGACATTGCCATGCTCGCAATGGGGCCAAAATGCATATTTTTGAGAGTTTATAAAAGTGAATGAAAATGGCCTTTTTTGTAATAATGGGGCCTTAAACAGTGCTTAAACATCCTGGAAGTGATTTAAACATCTTTTGGAGTCATTTTGCATTAAAAGAAAAAGTAAGATTTTTAATGAAAATCGATGACCCACGGACTTACGAAATGCTTCAGGCAGTTCCTAAATGGACCGTTTTCAATTGTTGCATCTTTTAACTTTTTTATGATATGTTGAAGTGAACCATCACATATGGGGCTTAAATAAGCATGTTTAGAGACATTGCCATGCTCTCATTGGGGCAAAAAGCCTTATTTTTTGATTTAGTAAAAGTGAATGAAAATGGCCCACTTGGTAACATTAAGGCCTTAAACACGGTTTATAAACTACGGGGAGTGATTTAAAAAGCATTTCAAATCATTTGGAATTCAAGATAAATGGTCAGATTTTAGATTAAAATTATTGACCCACGGACTCACAAAATGCTTCCGGAAAGGTCAAAATGGACCGTTTTCAATTGTTGCATCGTTTAACTCTTTATAACGTGTTTTATGTGAATCATCACTTTTGGGTCTGAAATAAACGTGTTTAGGGACATTGCCATGCTCTCAATGGGGCCAAAATGCATAGTTTTGAGATTTTATAAAAGTGAATGAAAATGGCCCTTTTTTGTAATAATGAGACCTTCAACAGTGCTTAAATATTCTGAAAAATGATTTAAACATCCTTTGGAATCAATTTAGATTCAAACAAAAGCAAGCGTTTTAATGAAAATCGATTACCCACAGACTTACGTAATGCTTCAGGAAGTTCCTAAATGGACCATTTTCAATTGTTGCATCTTATAACTCTTTATGACTTGCTGACGTGGATCATCACTTTTGGAGGTTAAATAATTAGATTTTTTGCCATTTTCATGATCTCAAAGGTCGAAAGTGTATGGTTCTGAGATTTTGTAAAACTGAAAGAAAATGACTGATTTGGTGACATTAAGGCCTTAATAAGTGTTTGCGCACTGCGTGAATTGATTTAAACATAATTTGAGGTCATTTTGAATTCGTACAAAAAGGTCAATTATTTTCTGAAAATCATTGACCCACGGACATACGAAATGTTTCAGAAAGGTCCAATATGGACAGTTTTCAATTGTTGCATCTTCTAACTTTTTTATGCTATGTTGAAGTGAACCATCACTTTCGGGTCTTTTATAAGCATGTTTAGAGACATGGGATTCTCTCAAGGGGCCTAAAAGCCTAATTTTTTTATTTTGTAAAAGTGAATGAAAATGGACCGCTTGGTAACATTAAGGCCTTAACCACTGTTTATACCCTGCGGGAGTGATTTAAACAGCATTTGGAGTCATTTTGAATTCAAGCTACATGGTCAGATTTTTGATGAAAATCATTGACCCACGGACTCACGAAATGCTTCCGAAAGGTCCAAAATGGGCCATTTTCAATTGTTGCATCTTTTAACTCTTTATGACGTGTTGAAGTGAATCATGATATTTGGCTCTTAAATAAACATGTTTAGAGACATTGCCATGCTTTCAATGGGGCCAAAATACATAGTTTTGAGAGTTTATAAAAGTGAATGAAAATGACATTTTTTTTTAATAATGGGGCCTTAAACAGTGCTTAAACATCCTGGAAGTGATTTAAAAATCTTTTGGAGTCATTTTGCATTAAAAGAAAAAGTAATATTTTTAATGAAAATCGATGACACACGGACTTAGGAAATGCTTCAGGCAGTTCCTAAATGGACCGTTTTCAATTGTTGCATCTTTTAACTTTTTTATGATATGTTGAAGTGAACCATCACATATGGGGCTTAAATAAGCATGTTTAGAGACATTGCCATGCTCTCATCGGGGCAAAAAGCCTAATTTTTTGATTTTGTAAAAGTGAATGAAAATGGACCGCTTGGTAACATTAAGGGCTTAACCACTGTTTATTCCCTGCGGGGAGTGATTTAAACAGCATTTGGAGTCATTTTGAATTCAAGCTACATGGTCAGATTTTTGATGAAAATCATTGACCCACGGACTCACGAAATGCTTCCGAAAGGTCCAAAATGGACCATTTTAAATTTTTGCATCTTTTAACTCTTTATGACGTGTTGAAGTGAATCATCACATTTGGCTCTTAAATAAACATGTTTAGACACATTGCCATGCTCTCAATGGGGCCAAAATACATAGTTTTGAGAGTTTATAAAAGTGAATGAAAATGAATTTTTTTTGTAATAGTGGGGCCTTAAACAGTGCTTAAGCATCCTGGAAGTGATTTAAACATCTTTTGGAGTCATTTTGCATTAAAAGAAAAAGTAATATTTTTAATGAAAATCGATGACACACAGACTTACGAAATGCTTCAGGCAGTTCCTAAATGGACCGTTTTCAATTGTTGCATCTTTTAACTTTTTTATGATATGTTGAAGTGAACCATCACATATGGGGCTTAAATAAGCATGTTTAGAGACATTGCCATGCTCTCATCGGGGCAAAAAGCCTAATTTTTTGATTTTGTAAAAGTGAATGAAAATGGACCGCTTGGTAACATTAAGGGCTTAACCACTGTTTATACCCTGCGGGGAGTGATTTAAACAGCATTTGGAGTCATTTTGAATTCAAGCTACATGGTCAGATTTTTGATGAAAATCATTGACCCACGGACTCATGAAATGCTTCCGAAAGGTCCAAAATGGACCATTTTCAATTTTTGCATCTTTTAACTCTTTATGACGTGTTGAAGTGAATCATCACATTTGGCTCTTAAATAAACATGTTTAGACACATTGCCATGCTCTCAATGGGGCCAAAATGCATAGTTTTGAGAGTTTATAAAAGTGAATGAAAATGGCATTTTTTTGTAATAATGGGGCCTTAAACAGTGCTTAAACATCCTGGAAGTGATTTAAACATCTTTTGGAGGCATTTTGCATTAAAAGAAAAAGTAATATTTTTAATGAAAATCGATGACCCACGGACTTAAGAAATGCTTCAGGCAGTTCCTAAATGGACCGTTTTCAATTGTTGCATCTTTTAACTTTTTTATGATAAGTTGATTTTTGATTAAAATTATTGACCCACAAAGTCACAAAATGCTTCAGGAAAGTCTAAAATGGAACTTTATCAATAGTTGCATCTTTTAACTCTTTATGACGTAATGAAGTGAATCATCACATTTGGCACTTAAGTAAACGTGTTTAGAGACATTGCCATGCCCTCAATGGGGCCAAAATGCATAGGTTTGAGATTTTATAAAAGTGAATGAAAATGGCCTTTTTTGTAACAATGGGGCCTTAAACAGTGCTGAAACATTCCAGAAGTGATTTAAACATCTTTTGGAGTCTTTTTGGATTCAAGCAAAAAGTAACATTTTTAATGAATTTTGATGACCCACGGACTTACGAAATGCTTTAGGAAGTTCCTAAATGGACAGTTTTCAATTGTTGCATCTTTTAACTCTTTATTACTTGCTTGAATTCAGAATGACTCCAAATGCTGTTTATATCACTCCCGAAGGGTACAAACAGTGTTAAGGCCTTAATGTTACCAAGCGGGCCATTTTCATTCACTTTTACAAAATCAAAAAATTAGGCTTTTTGGCCTCTTGAGAGAATGGCAATGTCTCTAAACATGCTTACATAAGACCCAAAAGTGATGGTTCACTTCAACATATCAGTGTGTGTCGCCAGCAGTGTACAAGAGGGCATGATGCTCAGCAGCTTCAGAGTCAGTTTCACCAAAATCCAGGATAGAGGCTGAAACATCGGAATCATAGGCTGAATATCCTAGATTCACGTTTTTGGGAGGTTGTGTGTTCAGAAGAGCTCTGATGAAAGTACACATTTGAGAGGGAGTAAGGTGTGACTTTGCCAGGTTTATAGTGAACCACAGCAAATGCAGGAGGCCCGCTGTAGTCTGGAGGTGGAAGACAATTGCATGGGGAAAATATGCCTTTAACAGCCAGTCGCTGAGTTAAGGGAAGACTGAAATCCCAGACCTCCACAGATGTGCTGTAACCACTGCCATCACTTTGGTGAGAACCCGAGGGGCACTGGTGAGGTCAAAAGGGAAAAAAAAGAACTGGAAATGCTTGCGGCCCAGTATGAACTACAAGTAACGCTTGTAGGCAGGCAAGACAGGATGTGAAAATAGGAGTGCTGCAAGTCCAATGCTACCTTCCAGTCTTACTGGTTGAGGGTAGACAGGACTTGTGCTGATATGAGCATCTTGAATTTTTCTTTCTTCAGGAAGAGGATAAGAAGTCACAGGTCTTGAATGGGACCGAGTTATCCGTCCTTTTTGGGCACCAGAAGGTACTAGGAATAGCAACCGCAACCTACTTCTGATACCAGCACCCTCTCTATGGCTCCTTTGTCCTGAAGGGCCTGAACTTCCTAATGGAGCAGGGAGGGATGGTCCTCCATCAGCCAGTTGTAAGTAGGTGGCAGGGGTGGTGGGATTTCCAGAAAGGGAATAGAGTAACCTTTCTGGATAATCTGGAGCACCCATTGGTCTGATGTTATGGACTTCCAGTGGTGCAGGTGATGGTGGGTCCTGATGCCCACTGGATGTCTGTAATGATATGTGGGAAAGCTAAAGCGGTTTGGAGGCTGTGGCTGCTGGGAAGGGGGGGTTTGGGGGCAGGGGTTGTCATATTAGGTCCAATTCTGGCTAGTGGCCCTATGTTGTCTGTGGGAACAGCCCCCATGGCCAGAAAAAGGCTGGAAAGTCAGTTGGCCTGGGTGGCTGACAGGGAAAAGACACAGTTGGTAGCCCCTTCCATAGCCACAGAGAGGACAAAAGGCAAACTGGGGATGGCAACTGGCAACTGGCCATGGAAAGGCCGAAGGACCTGGCCCTGGTGCTCCAGCACGGAGCCTGCGTTTTCAGCAAAAAAGGTGGGAGCCATCAAAGGGAATGTCCATAAGGGACACTTGGACATCCCCCAGGTTGCCAGTGGTTCTCAGCCAGGCTTGGACCCTAAAGGCCACTGATGATGCAATTGTTCTGCCCATCGAGTCATGCGTATCCAATCTGCAGCGAACGGTGTTCCTTGCTGAATCCCTTCCAAGGGTAATCGGCTGTGACAGTATGACTTGGGCCTCATGGGCAGAACTTGCGCAACTGAATCTCACACTTTGTAGGTGTATAGGCTCAAGAGACACACAGTGTTCACCGACTACAGTGCTAGGCTAATGGAAGAGAACATCCTCTTGCCAAAGGTATCCAGCCTCTTAGATTCCCTATCCAGTGGAGTGGCAGGAAACGTACCACAGTTGACTATGGAAGTAGAGACTTGGTGGTTCACCGAGGTTGGGTGCTGGGTGAGGAAAAAGGTGTCCCCAGAAGCGGGCTGATGGCAGCGGGCAATTGTCCTGTGCACAAGAACACCTGTGATGGGCTTGTCCCAGGCCCCTATCAGTACATCCCTGAGGACCTCATTAAATGGGATGAGAGGTTCAGAGGAAGCAACTCCTGGTTGAAGCACCTTTGTCAAGATGTTCTCTTGATTGCTACTGAGGGCAGATGAAGGCCAAGGGCCTCAGCCGCCTTCTGCACCAACAAAGCAAAAGAAGTCCCTTCCTCCATAGCCACGGTAGGAGAAACCAATACAGTGTCTGATGGGGTGTCCAAATCACTGAAACTGCCAGTTCCTTTTACCAGTTGTCCTCAGGTTCCTCAAGTGAACTGTAACCATAAGGGTCATGAGACCACTCCCAATCATCTCACTCTCCAGGCCCATCACAGGGAAAAGTCGGCAGATGACATCTATCCTCCTCCATGTCAGAGTCAGGAACAACAATGGGGCCATCAGCTCTGGAAATTACAAAACTGGAGCGGACTCTGTGGAAGGTGGAGGTCTCACTCTAGATCTGTCTCTATTTCCCTGGGGGCTGTCTGGGGCTGAGGGCGAACCTTCTGGTGTCAATCCAGTGGGGGCTCCTCTGAACCCTTTGGGCCTGAAGGCGCTCCACAAATGAGGTGCATGGCCTCATAAAATTCCTTGAGTTAAGCAGGGTCACTCCGGCTCCCCAAAACACGGGAAGGCATGGAAGGGACCCAGGCACAGGCTTCACAGAAGACACCTGGAAGTGAGACCTAGATTTGTGTCAGCATTCTTGTGCGTCATCCGAGGACTTGTGTGGTGAAGACAAAGAGCACGTTGACTTCTTGGACTTCTTCCATTTGTGGGACTTTCCAGAAGAAGGCTTTGATCTTGATGATAAACATCGAGATTGGCTCCACAAGCGATTCTGGGACCTTCCACGCAACCAGGATCCTGATTGCTGTGTGGCCGTTTGCCGTCAGGCAGCACGGAAATTCAGGGAGTGCTCCCTCAATGCCTTTTGGTGCATAGCACAGTAGCCTTTGCAGGTCTTGGAGTCGTGGTACCACTCTAAGCACAAAAGACAAATAAGGTGTGGGTCTGTCACATACATCTGCCTGTGACAGGCACCACTGGGTTCGAACCGTAAGTTTTTTGTGAGATATCCTTGACACACCAGCAGACAAAGTCTTGCAAAAAACTTGAACAAACGTTGGGGGAAAAGTCAGTCAAAAAAATGCCTCAAGGTAGCAGTCTCTGGATCTGCACTGACTGTCACAAAGAATTAAGAACTGAAGTCAGTGTGCTGGGGTGGCAGAGTCGAACGACACCACCTACCAACGTGCAGAGGTACTGATTGAAAAGGTTCCGGAATCAATCTGCTGCCTGAGGATAATTCTAAGGTAATGAATCTGCGACTAGAAGACTCCATCAGATATAACTTTTATTGGATTATTCAATGGGAAGTGTAAAAAATTCTGACACTGAATGATTCTGGAATTTTACAGAGGTTTAGATTTTCTCTAAACTAGCTGTTTGTGACACCAATTTCTCAAGTCCTGCAAGCTTGTTTACTACTGATTAACATAGTGGTAAATGTAGGCCTTGATGCTCTATCTGGTCTTTACATGGAAGGTTAATGATGGCTTCTTTCTCTAACATCAGCATTTCACTATTGAACTGTGCACACTCTTCCAATGTTAGCACAAGTCCATAATCTGCTTGTAATTTTTAATCAGCTTCTCCATTACAGCTCTGGCAGACTTGTGGTGTGGGTAAAGAGACTCTCAGAGCCTACTTAGATTTTCTGGAGACTATTCCTAGTTTAATGTCCTTCAATATATTTCCAAACCCCATATCTGCAGACTTTCTCATATTTCTGGTATTAGGTGTACTGGAAATTTAACCAAATGTTACATTTTCCAATGCTACCTAAAGAGTTCCTAGTTTATTTGTGCAGGAGTTTTTCTTTTTTTAAAACAGGCTGATCTTTGCGAGGGATCAACTGAAGTAGATCCCCCAAACAATATGACATGTTTTCCTCACTACAATAGCATAGTTCATTCTGAGAACTTCTTGCATTTTTAGATGAACAAAGGCTAGCATTAAGCGTGAAACCACACTTACCCCATTATATTCAGGATCTTCAATGTTTTAGTGTTGTGTAGGTTCTCATTATGCTATCAAGGCTACTGGATTTGGGAGACCAGATCACATGGATTGTGGCCACTAAATATGATTCCACATCATATGACGCCTGTCAGCCTAATCCGGGACCTCCGGCTAACTACCAACAACTCATCTCAGGCCAAGATGATTGCGGCAACCGGGCGCATGACAAGAAGACTCCTCAGGGGAATCGTGGTGATCAGATCCCATCCCTTTCTCTCAGTTACCAAAGAGTCTCATACAGGCAAAGCAACAGAGGCAGAATATAGTTCAATAAGGATTTATTGAAGTAACTACATTTTGGATGAAAAGGCATGTATTGCAATAACTAGGATGATAAAACACAATAAAAGCAAGCAGGAGACTAACAGAGTAAAACACAAGAATAGTCCTACCATACTGTCACTAAGAATGATATATATATTTTTCCTACCTACACTATGTCTGAGCACAGCGTAATAAGCCTAATCTGTCCTTCAGATTTCCCCTTTGGGGTACATCATCCCTCATACCAGGAGGAAGAAGCCTGTGGTCTAGAGAGACACCATCCCCATGTGGATCAGGGTTATAGCTGTCGAAGCAAGTAGCTGCAGCGAAGCAATCAGCATACAGACATGGTCAGCTGGCTGGAACCTCCCTCTAACATGTCTAGGACAAAGGAGTGCTTTTATAATAAAACAGCTCACATTCTAAGAAATAGACCCCACATATGAGTGAGTGTTTTCTGTGAATGTTGGAGACACAGCATACCACGTTTGTCAGCAACCCCATCTGACTGTAGCCTTGGAGAAAGCACAAAGTGAAATAAATGTCCTACTAAGTATGTGATGCTTTCCTAGGTGAGAGTACAATGAGATAAAGAAACTAAAACAGCACCGCAAATGTGGCTATTGGTAGAAAAATAAAGCAATGTTTAATAAAATGTAACAGGGTTCACAGCGGCAGCCTAGTTAGCTTAAAACAACGTGTCTAAAACATGGCTAAAATAGCTGTACAACACCCTCCCCTTGCCGGTCAACGGTAGCTTAAAAGCTCAAGGTAAAAGAAATCTAATAAAAACATATATGTCAACAGTGACAAGTTGAGAGACAAAGAGTCAAGAAAAGGACAATTTGACAATAAATCCAAATTCAATAGACAGTGCGGGTCATTCCGACCCTGGCGGTCGGTGGCCGCCAGGGCCACCGACCACGGGAGCACCGCCAACAGGCTGGCGGTGCTCCTACGAGCATTCTGACCGTGGCGGTTTAGCCGCGGTCAGACGCGGAAAGCCAGCGGTCTCCCGCTGACTTTCCGCCGCTCGTAGGAATCCTCCATGGCTGCGGAGCGCACTCCGCAGCCATGGAGGATTCCGACTCCCCCTCCCGCCATCCAGTTCCTGGCGGTTCTCCCGCCGGGAACCAGATGGCGGGAGGGGGAGTCGCGGGGCCCCCGTAAGAGGGCCCCTAAAAGTATTTCAGTGTCTGCAAAGCAGACACTGAAATACGCGACGGGTGCAACTGCACCCGTCGCACCTTCCCACTCCGCCGGCTCTATTACGAGCCGGCGTCATCGTGGGAAGGGAGTTTTCCCCTGGGCTGGCGGGCGGTCTTGCGAAGACCGCCCGCCAGCCCAGGGGAAAACTCGGAATACCCTCCGCGGTCTTTCGACCGCGGAGCGGTATTTCGGAGGGGGGAAGTCTGGCGGGCGGCCTCCGCCGCCCGTCAGACTCAGAATTAGGGCCAGTGTCTCTTTGGAAATCGCCAATTACATCCGGGACAATTGAAGCCAGGAGACGTTCTACTTCGGCAGGTGGTAAAATATCCAGATCATATCCAAGGAAAGCCAAAAAGCACTTGTGTTCCAAAGCCTGAGCTCCAGCTGAGGCAGCAGCATTTCGTGTCATTCCCTCCATAGAGTTAAGAGTTGCGGCATCCATGAAAAGGCAACTCAAAAACGGTTTCCCATAGCAAACGCACCCTCACCGTGAATGTCTGATAACGAGCCCTCATCGAGAATATCAACAGATTAGCGTCCAATGAAAGTAAGCGCTGTGTAGAAAGACAGACTTTCAGTGCACATTCAAAGAAGCACCAGAGGCATCAAAACACAGGCTGTGCACAATCCAAAACCAGGCAGAAAGACAAAGACCAGTCACACTCCAGTTGTTCCAGGAGTGGTGCTCCGAAATACTGCCTCATGCTTTCACCACAGCTGTGCTGGTAGTAGCGCTTTTAGTACTCCTTCCTTTGATGGGACAGCCATTGAGCAGAAAAAGTAGCAACAGCAAAATGCCACCTACTATAACCAAAGTAATCGGAAATCCCCCCGAAAACACTCAAAAATATAGAATGTATGGCTGATGGTATTAAACCGAATACAGAGGAGAAGGTGTGAAGAAAACCAGAACCAACAGCCTTAAAAAAGTGGGCGATTCCAGTAGTACTGGACGCATTAAATATTCGTCACATGAGTTTACCAAAGTGTCTCGGAAAGCTGTAGGTAAAAGGGACTGAATCTCCTCCGATGACCTCGCAACCTGAAGCGCATAGGTCTTGCATGCAGATGTAAGCGCCACATGTTTTTGAAACAATAAAGCCTTTAGTCTGCTCAACTTGTCAAAAATTCACATCAGAAGTAGCAATATGAGGCCAAACGTCTGCTAATCCTTGAAACTGCATAGGGGGATTGCCGCAGCCCGTAACAATTTGGGAGATCAAAACGACGTAAACTATTCCGTCTCGCATTCCAAAACAGCTCTCACTGTTAAGGAGAACATAGCTGCCACTGGAGAGTACCTGGAACGAAGCTCTAATCAACGGGACTCAGACTCCCTTCAGATAACAAGCCAAACTTGCCGCTGAGGCATTACACGGCCAGTGCAAGGACAGCTGTTTACAAACCACTGAATGGCTCACAGAAGTCTTGCATTCATTACCGCTAAGAAGGACTTCTTTCATACCACTGAAACATTTGTATGAGAAAGGAAGCTCCCACACTTCGTGTATGTAGCTATCTCCCAGCCTTTCATATCTACCCACTGGAATGTGTTTCAAACAGAATGAAAGTTAAAGTGGAGGAATGGGCAGATTTATAACCCCATGTATTAGCCATTCAGCAGATGGTATTTCAGCCACAGTAAAAGGCAATTGTTCTAACTTTTTTCAGTTTTCAACATGACATATGTTGCTTCTATCTTAGCCATAATTTATTGTTGTCACGTTAAATTAAATGAGGACAAAATCTCCCTTGCTCTCCCGTGCTGCCTGGGAATGCGACCTGCTTTCAAAGTTTGTAGTGTCCAACCTACCGGCATAATGGATCTTAGATGACTTTGTCCATGTTGCAAAAATTATACATCATTCGGTACTATGCCTATTTCAGAGGATACAATGTTATTTAAGGTGTATATTTGTTCGTACAGGGTGTTAATCCCATTATCTACAATGGGAAATGCTTTCTGTAAATTTTCCTGATCTATTTGCCTTAACCGGGTAGCCGCTTCTTGTTGGGAAAGCTTCCATATTACATTATATGCAGCATATAAGAAGCGTTTTCTGCGTTGTCTTCTGGGGCCTAACAGGAAATCCTGTAAATCTGTGTTATTGGACAGGTGACTAAAATGTTCTTTAACAGCATCTAGTGAGGAGACCTACATCAATTGCTAGGATAGTTTCCCTACACTATATGTTGTCACTATACCCGAGTGTTCTGAGGACACATAGCGAGGGTCCTGCGTATTTATTTTAAAACTCCCTGAGGAGTTAACAAAACGCGTATGGCACTCATTGGTGTCTACATGCCAAAATAACCACCCACCAGGATGTGAAAAGGATGGTTAAATGTACCATTCTGGACCCATTCATTGAGCTGATCTCCGGACACATTTATATACTTTTGCCATTTGTAAAATTTGGCAGGAGTAGGAACACTGGTCGCTAAGCCTAAACAGCTTGTTTGTTGTACTGTTTTGTTTAGAAATATAATTTGAACACTCATCATACATGCCCTAAATAAAGCTTCTCTTCCGCTTATTTGCCAATTTTTTGTTCCCCACACATTTTTTAAGTCAATTGACTTCAACAAGTACTCATAGCCTTCTATAGCCAATCAGGAAACAAAGGAATCAGAGTAAATCAATTTTGCATCTGTCAATAAAACATGCTGACTTTCCATTTCTGGCAATTTAGAATAATATGGCTCTGCATTCTTAACATTGTTAAATTTTTCAGTATACGTTTTAGAACTGCCCACCGGTGGAGCTGGGCAGTGTTCCCATTGTGTATATTAAAAAATAGTCTTTGGGGTACTTGCTCTGTGAATGAAATAATGTTAATAGTAATTATGACAGAACATATCTCCATAATTTCCTTTAAACTGGTACACATCTTGATTTTCAAATACTGTATAATACTTTAGATCAGACATCATAGCATCAACAGTTATCACATCTCAGTCATCAGAAACTATTCCGGGTATGATCACATCTGTCATAGAAAGTTTAAAGACATATGGGGGGTTATTCTAACTTTGGAGGAGTGTTAATCCGTCCCAAAAGTGACGGTAAAGTGACGGATATACCACCAGCCGTATTACGAGTTCCATAGGATATAATTGGAAAGTTGGAATAACCCCTTTGGTATTTGAATGACCTCAGTAGGCCCATATATATAGGATAATACTTTGTCCCAAACAATCACATCGGGAATTGGTATGGCTGTAATGTTCACTAGAGACAAGTCTCTGCGAATTTTGTGGGATGAAAAATGTGGTTTTAAGATCTCATCCACCAGTTCAACTGTAGAGGGTTTAGGAAGAAAATTTGCATGCATAAGGAGAAAGAAGACAATAACAAACCCAGGCCCGTATTTATACTTTTTTTAGCGCCGCATTTGCGTCACTTTTTGACGCAAAACGGCGCAAACCTACAAAATACAATGGTATTTTGCAAGTTTGCGCCGTTTTTGCGTCAAAAAATGACGCAAATGCGGCGCTAAAAAAGTATAAATACGGGCCCCAATCTATAGAAGAAAAGCAAGTACAGTAAATAAAAGCTATAGATAAATCCATGGACGAATGAGATAGTTAATTATGAGCCAATGTATTAGCTAACGTGCTCTTGACATTTCTGTTGCAGTAGAGGCAGATAAGTCACTGAAAGTGTTGTTAACGTCGACAAAATAACCAGAATCTGTTTGTGAACAAAACTGGGGCTGTATTTTGAAGATGAGAACTTGCTAAGGACTCCCTTGGTGGTTCATAGTAAATTACGACATCTGTTTTTGTAGAATGCGTAAGAAATTGCTCATTATTTTCATTACTGATTGTAGAAGTAGTTGTAAGTGGAACCAATGAAAGCTCATTTCCCACCCTCCCTAAGCTCAGAGAGGTGTCAACGTTTCTGTTGAAGACTTGTAGCGGAACATCCTGGTCTGTAGTGGGAGGGATTTGGGCACTACTCTGCTGTGCAGGATCGACCACATAGTGTAACTTGGCATTGTCAATGGAGACAAAGCGATTTTCTTTAGAGCCAGGCAGCGATGGTAGAATCACAGTTCTGGTACTGTGTATTCCCAGGGCTGGAACCGGTGCATGATAATAAGGACCAAACTCCTTTTTCACAGCAATCTTTTCACGCCCTAGATCTCCCAGGTTTAGGAATCCAGCCGGTAGATGTTATTGGTACATTCCTGATTCCAAATAAGGCAGCACTCGCAGATGCATTGTCATCACAGAATTGTTGTAAGTCCTGCAAGACAGTGACATGTTCATTTTGTCAAAGGGTGTATCCGCCGACTCCATGCCAGGACCATCAATATCTGAGACATACATTTGAGTTCCAAAAAGGTAGATAAGTATGATGCACGCTCCCCCTCAGGGACCTTCTAGGCAGATTGTTTAGTGCTCTCTGGACTCCATTTAGGAGTGCCTAATACTCTAGCTGTTAAGGATTGCTTTACATCTCGGTTTCGTCACTCCACTACACTATTTGCCTCTGGATGAAATGGAGACGAGTAATGCAGTTGGACTCCTACCGAAGCTATGGCATCCCTGTAAGCCCTTGAGGCAAAAGCAGGGCCTGAGTGGAAAGCCGCAACAGCATATGTACCGATAAAGACTCGCAAATCTTTAATAACAGTTTGAGCATCAGCCGAGCGTTGTGGCCAAACCCATAGAAATCTGGAGCATGAGTCAACAGAGACTAGGATGTATTTGTATGCGTTATCTGGTGTCAAGGGACCACAATGGTCCAAGGACACACATTGTAATGGTTTGTTAGAAATTAGGAGGGGTGTCTGAGGTGGGTGTTTCACAGTGGACCCTTTTATTTGCTGGCAGATGTCACAATAAAGGACATCCTGCTTGGTCTGTTTGTATAGACTTGGCCACCAATATCGTAATAGTAGGTTTGTGGTGTTCCTGTTCACATGCTTTCCTGCAGAACCGGAATGCCCACAAGCATGCAGAGGGGTGGGTTTGACTAGTTCGGAGGCACGCAAGAGCTCCCGTCATGCTGCGAGCCTGAAAGACCTTCGCCTCACCTCATTGAAAGTATAGCGGTTCCATCTTCTACGGCCGCCGGACAAACACTCAGAGGCTCGGGGAGATCGAGCCTGCAGCACCGAGCAGCAAGCTTTATAAACGCTGGTTGGAGCGCCTGCCGAGTGATGAACGCGCTGCATTGCGCAGCACTCAACACAGATACCCCCTCGATTAAGGAACCGGCTAGAGGCATCCCGAGCCTGCAGTGCGCTGGGCTGAGCAACGTGAGTCGCTTATGGTAGAAGTGACACAGTGGAGTCGATAACAATTACCGGCTCGTGTTTCCTCTGTATTCTCATCTTCTGGAGAAATTTGGAGAATTCCTATGCCCCACCGCCACCAAAGGAGGTAGTGAGACGAGGAGCGACTCCAGAACAGTGCTGCCTGCAGATGATCAGTTAAGGGCCAAAGGAAGCTTTAAAAAAAAGAAAACTGTGCAAATACGTGTTGTGTGGCGGGGGGTTGGAGTGGAGCCCTTTTTAATATGGGAGGCATGTTGGAAGTGACTTATTAACTCTTGCTTTGCATTGACTTAAGATCCAAAAACTGTAGGTAAAATCTCCAGCAACATATGAGATTTCTGAGGGCTTATCAGTTTTGGATGACTTCTAGCTAACCATATCTTTAGTTCACCACAGGGGCGCGACGGAAGTGGTCCATACCTAAGTGGATGTGTTTTGTGGTCCCTCCGGTGCCCCCTCGACTCATTCCACTCTTCTGGTATCTTTTCACCCCTGCCTCCTGGCTCTACCTTTGCTACAAATCGGGACATTCCTTTTTCGGCATTTTTTGTCTCCACAATGAAACGCATGGCGCTATACACAGGGTCTACATCTCGGTCAATGGGCAAATTTCCAAAAGGATCTAAATCTAAGAGCCTGACCCCAGCTTCAGGAAGGTTCAGGCAAAGCTCTAGCCAACAAGACCTGATAGGCCCCTTAAGGGAATCTCCTCAGACTCAGGATCTTTCACCGTCCTCCTCAGGTCCCACTTCTATGTCGGTGCTCACTATCATGGAGCTTGTGGAACTGCCTGCTGAGTGTCCATCACGATCCACAGAGCCATCTCTTCAACCACATTCTCAATCTTCCTCTACCTTCCCGGTAAGCGCAGTCACTGAATTTCCCTATGCATCACCCTACTCAGCAACACCAGGCAATCTCCCTCTGGACCGTCTTTCAATCCCCTCCAACCCAGTGTGAAACAATATGAGAAACCTGCATATCCCTTGTTTGCAAACCCTAATAGTAATCCTAAAGGAGCACTTATATCGAGCATGAGGGATGCAAAAGAAGGCGGGTGGAGAGGAGAACTCTCCCAAGCGACGCAATCTTGTTAAACACTGGTGAATCCTCTGCTTTGGCTCTAAATTCTGGGACGGAAGGACAATGTGCAGAAGTTCCCGCTTCATCTGGAGTCAATTCCAATACAAATACTGGGTCACCCCTCGGCTCTTCTCCTAACCTCCTGAATTCAGCCTATACGACAAGTGAGACAAAGGGTGGGACAAAGGGTTCGTCAACTGTGGAGGAGTAGATGGGACAGATTCTGGTGGAGCTTCGAGCTATAAAACTTTCCCAGGAAGAGACTCGTATAGAGACAAAAGACTAGCTTACTCAATTGAACACTCATTTAACTCTTCTCTCCTCTCAAGTCTCATAGGTGGAACAGAGGGTCTCTGACCTAGAAGATGCTGAGAATCGAATTGAATTAACAACGTCTCGGATCCAATCTGAATTGAAGACCTCCAGTTAAAACTGGATGAAGCAGAGAATAGGTCCTGGCGATCCAATCTCAGATTTGTAGGGGGCCCAGAGGGGATTGAAACCGCCTCATCGGTGGCTAACATTGTCTTGGAATTCATCTATAAAGTCGTCCTCCTGGATAGGGATAAAACGGGAGGGGACCTCACTTTCATGAGGGCTCATAGGGTACCCTTTACCCGCCCTGTTAACTCTAAATATCCACGTACCATTCTGGTTAACTTTGGAGACTTTCGAATTAAGGGGCAAATTCTCTCTCAAGCTAGAAAAGAGAGGGAGTTTAAGTCTGATGATCAGTTTACTTTTTGTATTTTTCCAGACATGTCAGTTGCGGCTGCACACCGGTGCTACAAGTTTGTTGGTCTAATAGACAGCTTCAAAAGATTGGGGGCGCCGGCTGGTATAGTGCAACTTGCTAAACTTAAAGTTTTACATAAAGGCCAGGCGAAAGTTTTCCAGAATGTTCAGGAAGCAACTAACTTCTTGGAACTCTTAAAAAAAACAAGGAGGGGGCACTAGATAAGGGGGGGGGGTTAAAGCGGGGTAAGAGCTATTGTTAGCTATTTGACACTGTACACTATAGGTCTTTTTTGTAAATGATACTACTGTGTTTAAAAATTTAGCTGTCCGGTGGGAATATTAAGCACTAGAAGTAAATAGGGGGTGGTGAGGTGACTGATTTCTGTTCGGTGAATTGCCGCCACGCTGCTCTTCTGGAACCAGGTCTCTAGAGGTGCCATGTCACTGCACTCAAATCTTGGGTTCATGGGTGAGGGTGTGGGGGAGAGGGGTGGTTCACTGTCCGGTGGGGTCATGATGGGTTGGACCCACCGGGGTAGGGGGGGAAGGGAGGGAGGGAGGGGCCAGGGCAGGGAAGGGTCATGATGGGGGGAGGAGTTGGAGGGGGAGGCACTAGGTTGCGGGGGAGCACAGGCTGGAGCTAGATCAAAAAAAGCAGGTGGAGACTAATCAGCTATATCCGGTACCCGAGGTCAAGGTTCAGGAGGAGAGTGCAGGGAAGAATGCAGCCATAATACAACCGGTCATGGAAGGGATGGGGTGGAATAATCAGAAATGACCGGGTTCAGGCTTAGAGTAGTCTCATGTAATGGGGACAACAATAATACTAAGTTCCAAGCGGTTCTTAACTGGTTGGCAACATCTCACATACAAGTTGTCTTCTTGCAGGAAACTCATTTGAAGGTCAAAGGCAAGCTACCGAAACTTCCTGCAGATATCGCCCACTCTTTCTTCGCGTCGGCTGATGGCACAGTACGAGGTGTGGCAATTCTGTTTTCTAGCAAATTTGCAGGAATGATAAAGGGCGTTTTTAGGGACCCGCAGGCAAAGTGGATAGTAGTTACTACTATGGTAGCAGATAAAGTAATCCATTTTGTTAGCTTCTATGGTCCAATAGAGGATGATGTAGCGTCAATGCAGGCTCTCTATAGACATTTGTCTCTACTTCTAGGAGGGGATTTCAACGTTATACCAAACATCCAATGGGACACATCACAGCGGAATAAAATGCAGAATAAACCAAGAGCTTGTCAAATGCTCTGGAAAATGTGCACAGATTTAGCGCTAGTGGACGTGTGGCGGGCTGATCATTCCCAGGAGAAAGAATATACATGCTACTCTAAAAGGCATAATACTGCTTCAAGAATCAATTATATTTTAATCTCATTTGCACTGAAGTGGCAGGGGTCAGGAATACTTGCAAATTCTTTCTCTGATCATTCGGTACCATGGGCTGATATTGGTGGATTAGGAAGCCAGCAGCGCCGCCCGCAATGGTACTTTGATAGCTCTCTCTTGACGGATGAAGGTTGGGTAGCAAAGCTCAAAACATCCGTCTCTGAATTCTTGGAAGTAAAAAGATGTCAGCCTCTCTTTTCAATATTTGGGGGGCCACCAAAGCTCATATTCGTGGACAGGCAATTTCTTTTAAGGCCCATCGAGGGAAAGCAGCTCGTGAAAGAAGCAACCTACTCCAAAGGGAGCTAGAGCAGGCACTAAAAAAGAATCAAGTACTACCCAGTCCGGAGACAGAATGAGTATTGGGCAGGGCTCAGGCTAAATTAAGAGATTTCTATCTGTTGTGTGAGATACTTAATAGGCATACTAGCTTCCAGAGGCAATACGAAGAAAACGAGGATGCAGGTAGATTTTTGGCATGGTCAGTCAAGAAAAGATCCAACTTCAATTTAATAAAAGCTATTTTAGATGAGGAACGGGGGGTAAATGGCTAGTCACCCTGAAGAAATAGAAAAAGTATTTCTCTCGCATTACCGTAAGCTGCATATCGAGACGAAGCAAGCGAGTATCTCGCAAATCAAACAGTATTTAGCTGCAGTGACTCTGCCAGGTTTAGACGCAGGGGCACAGAATATATTAGTGTCCCCTATCACTCTTAACGGAGTGGTAGAGACAATCAGGGGAGCTCCTAATGGGAAAGCACCAGGGGAAGATGCCTCCCTGTGGAGGTTTACAAAATATTAGAGGGTCAAATCGCCAAAATTCTAGTAGAACTATTCAATAAAATATTAGAAGGAGCTGCAATCCTTTTGAATTTTCAAGAGCTGTGGTTGTTAGCTTTATTAAAAAGGACAAAACACCGGAATATCCGGGTTCATATCGCCCGATTAGCCTATTAAATCAGTACTATAAATTGTTTACCAAAATACTTGTGGTTTGCACAGCTCAGGTGGCGCAAGGGTTAGTACACGAGGATCAATGTGGATTTTTGCCTGGGAGGCTATTATCTACAAACACTACCTTTTTGGTGCAGGCAATAGACTATCTTTCCCACAATCATTATCCGGCAGCGATCATAATGCTTGATGCCGAAAAGGCATTCGATTTGGTGCAATGGGAAACATTGTTTTTGGTCTTAGGCAAGTTTGGCTTCCCGATGAAGTTTATTCAAGTATTACGTAGGCTATACGTAGGGGCCCAAGCCAAGATCTCGGTAAACACACAAATAGCAGGCCTGGTACAGATATCACGGGGCACGCGGCAGGGCTGTCCTCTGTACCCCGTACTGTTTGCACTTTTTATATTGAGCCATTGGCTTCAGCAATTCGACAGGATCAACATATACAGTCTCCACTCCCTCTAGTACCTAAGGTGAAGTTATTAGCCGATGATATGATTTTTTACCTTCATGCGGACCCACACAACATCAATAGAGCTTTTTCTAAGATTAAGGCCTTTTCGGATTTGGGGGTGTACAAATTCAAGAAGTCCAAATCAGAGGCTCTCTTGTATAATGCAGAAACATCAGTCCTGCCAAAATATTCGGGTAGTATCTTTGTTCTACAGTCCCATTAGATATTTAGGTATATATGTGTCCAGGGACTCGGCAGATCTGTTCCAGTTGAACTACACAAGGGTTTACAAAAAGGTTCAAGAACTACTTTTCCAATGGCAGGAACCTACCATGACGATTATAGGAAGGACCGCACTAATCAAAATGATGATTCTTCCGTTGTTAATTTTTGTTTTCTTCAGTGTAGTTCTGAGAGTCCCGAAGAAGTTTTTCCACGAGTTGGATTTACTAATCTGACAGTTCATATGGAACCACAAGCAGCCCCGGCTGCAGTTAGAAAAACTAGTTTTTTCAGTGGAAGAAGGGAGCCTGGCACTCCCCAATTTTCTAACCTATTATGAGGCTTCTATATTGGATTGGGCGTCAAGGGCTGCGCAAAACCCAAATCTTAATTTTTATCTTAATCAAATGCTGGGAGAATCAAACATCCAGCTTACTTGATTCCTTAAGGTTCCCGATCACCCAAATGGGTAAGATATAAACTGCTGGTAATGTTGCAGCTCAGTATTCTCCAAATACAGGCAAAGTACCAAATCCACAAGATTCATCCGATTATCCGAGTCAGGGATGTATGGATGATAGGTTTGGAACTCAATTTACACGATGTCCATGCACTGGAGGAAGTAGGTATCAAGACCCTAGCGGATTTCTACATAGGGGACCATATCAAAACATGGGTAAAATGCATAAAGGGACGAAGGGACATCCCAGCAAATTTGAAATTCTCTTACTGTAAAATCCAACACTTCTTACACACTTCTTACAAACAATGGAAAAAGCAAGAGACAGCCCCTTTGAAGCTATTGGTCAGGCTTTCTATAAAAATCAAGTAGGTATTAGCAGATGGTACGAGACACTTCAGGGTGGGCGTTCAAATAAGGCAATCTCTCAACTTTTGGCTAGAGTAGAAAGTATCACGGGGTGCAAAATAGGGGTACAACAATGGAGCAAGTACAATGAGGTGTCTCAAAAAGCACTTAAAGGAGCACATTTTTTTAAAAATCGCCCTGTACTCTAAATGGCTGCTATACTACACCCCCTCTAGAATGAAGGAAATGCACCCGGAGGCATCAGGTCTGTGTCCATTTTGCCAAGGGACTCAGGGGGATTGGCTCCATATGTGCTTTGCATGTATTCACTTGGTAGGCTATTGGGAGGCAATTTTCCAAAAGATCAGTACCATGATATTATATGAGATAGCCCCTAACCCATTAGTGGAATTATGGGGTATTACACAAAGTACGTATTTGCCCATCGCTTATAGACAAATAATATTAGTGTGCACTTTGATTGCCAAATCATTGACTCTGCAGGCATGGAATTCATCAGTGCCCCCCACGTATGTGGCATGGGAGGCAACGATGGAGGCAACACAGGGAAAGAAAAAAGGGCTACTGCTGATTTGGGTGCTTCATCAGCCAGAGTATTGCCTTCAATGTGTATTCCAACACGCTGATGTCCTAGTGTATGCACAACATGGACATTAGGTAGCGTTTCTTTCAGCTCTGCTACTTCCCCTACAGAAGTCTGTTTAACGGTGTTGCCTTTTAAATCTCTGACCCCATTTTGGAGCCTGTAATGCAGATATTAATAGAAGGACTGGACACAAGAGTAAGAATAACAGACAAGCAAAGTCATCTGCTCAGGATTCGTATGTTCCAGTGCCATCACCACAGCCTTTGCTTTGCAAGTTGTTCATTGCAATCTCCTAGAGTCTGTGTGTAAGTATTTTGTGGATGGAACTTGCCATCCTTTATGTAACCATTCACGACTGCACAAGCAGCGGAGTATTGATGTTTTGTTCCTATCGCTGGTTGGGCTGAACCATCATTGTACAAAATTCTATGATATTGTTCGATAGGCAATGTATTTGCTGGAACTGGATACTTAAGTTCATATTGTAAGAATTCTTGGGTCTGTTATTTGGAGTCAAAGACATAATCAACATCATTGGCTGTCAGAGACGTTGCTCATTGGATCCAACGTGGATGTAGTGCTTTAGCGTTAGGAACACTCACTTTGGTAACAGCTTCTAGGGCTGGAACAGGGGAGACGACAATAAGGCACTTCCCCTGGGCCAGAGGTCTCTCTTTAAGAACCTTCATCTGGTCAGCAGTAAGGATTTTCTCAGTGGGAGCAAAGCGTTGTTCAGCTGTGGAATATAAGTGTGATTTATATACAATTGGGACGGTCTCACCCTCATTGAATGTCACATAGGTGAAACCAATGGCACCAGCAATTACTCTGATGACCAAATGTTTTTTATTGTCCCTTGTATGCAAGTGTTTTGATTTGAGCATGTCTTTTTGCAACGCTTTTAGAATGTGTGTATGTTTGACTGTCCAAGTTTTACCAGTAAAATCAGGACGTATTAAGTCAAACAGTGGTTTGATGCGTTGTGCATAATCTGGAATATATGTTCTGCCAAAATTTAAAAAGCCCAGTACTGACTGGAGCATTTTTTATTTTGTTTGGAGATTGTAGTTGCGCTCATTTTTCTAGAAATTGGGGCGCCAGGCTCCTGCCTTCATCTCACAATTCGTATCCCAAAAACAGGACACTAAGGAAGGCTATTTTTGTTTTTTTAGGTTGAATTTGTAGCCAATTTTGGTAAATCCTACAACAATGCGGGCTACCCATCTTAAATGTTGCACAAGGTCGTCGTCTGTGAGATAAATTTCATCCACATATGACAACGCCTCAGGGTCAATGTTCTGTAAAATAGATGTTACACGAATTGACAACAGTCCTGGGCTGTTCTTGTACTTCTGTGGGAGTCAGCAGATTTTTTTTCAGAGAGCCAAGGGTGCTAAAACTTGTTAGCTCCCTACTTTCTGGTGCTATGTTTTGGCAGAAAAACCCGTTGGCTATATCCAGGGTCGTCTTGTATTTCCTGCACACTATTTTTTCATAAGTGCTGTGCTGTGTGCATTTTGTATAGCAAATGTTTTTGTATGACTATTTAAATGTCTGTAGTCTAAGAATATTCTATATGAATGGTTGGGTTTATCAACTGGAAACAATGGTTTACTCATGGATGAGTCTGAGGGTTCAATGACACCTGGTAATTGATTGAGGATTTCCCTCACAGGTGCTTTAGCATCATATTTTATGGGATATTGAAGTTGGGGTTGGGACTTTATTGGTATTATGTGGTAGAGGGGAAATCTTTGTCTCATCCTACGTGATTGCGATATAACGCAGGTGACTGTGCCACTGCCTAATCAATGGCATGCATTTCAACGAGCTTTCTGGGTGCAAGGGGTGAGAAAAAATGTTCTATCACATCCTCTCCTTAAGAGAGATTGCGGATGAATTCTGGCAGCCACTCTTTTTTAGCCAGCAAAATATCATAAATAAAGACGACGCAGTCCAAAAAGATAGCGTCAATTATGTGCTCAATGTCCCCTTTTAACTGAACAGTTACTCTGTACACCCTATCAAGTGTGGAGACACACATGCCAAAAACTAACAGTGTGTATATTGTTGTGAGCTCTATATATAGGTGACAAACCTCAGCTACTGCAAAGGTTGCTGCATCAGGGTGTGGTGTATATGTGGCCAATAAAGGCAAGGTCGGGCCATCATTGTTCAGAGGACCTAACCTAACATGAATATTGTATGTACTAGGGCGCCATCAAGCCAGGTACTATGGTCTTGATAAGATAAAGACATTTCTAAATATGCATAAGCTCTGTATTGTGTTGTATGTTTGCAGGTTTGTAGTGGTGAAATGTATTTGTGTTTCCATCTGCTGCTGGAAAAGTGACCCAAGACTAAAACATTTCTGTTCTATAGGCTGGAAGAGCCTCAACAACAAATGTAACTGGACCCCCCGGTCTGTTAGGCCATTTGACAATAAATGTGCAGTAAGGGGTGGTCGCATATTTACTGCAATTGCTGCCCATTCTGAGTTTGCCATTTTAATGGTAGATGTATGTTCAGAAATAAGGACACCTAGTGGGAATTGGTCCTTTTAAGGTTCAAGCTTGAACAACCTACAGCTCAAGATAGGTACTACCTATTTAGCTGAGGAGGAAATTCTCAATACCATGGACGCCTCCATGGTATAGTCCTGTATAGTATTGAGGTGTCTTTTAGCCTTAAATGAGACAGAGATACTCAGGATGATCCGAATATTAGTGCCTGACCAAACGCTGGTGGTGTCATGTCGTGCAAGTTCTCACTATGCGAATGAGGCTACTGGATTTGGGAGACAGGATCACATGGATTATGGCTACTAGTATGATTCCACATCATATGACGCCTGTCAGCCTAATCCGGGTTCTCCGGCTAACTAGCAGCGTCTTATCTCTGTCCGGGCGCATGACAAGAAGACTCCTCAGAGGAATCGTGGTCGATCAGATCAGATCCCTTTCTCTGTTACCAAAAAGTCTCATACAGGCAAAGACAACAGAGGCAGAATATAGTTCAATAAGGATTTATTGAATTAACTGCATCTTAGAGAAAAAGGCATGTATTGCAATAACTAGGATGATAAAACACAATAAATGCAAGCAGGAGACTAACATTAAAACACAAGAAAAGTCCTATAATGTGTCACTAAGAATGATATATATATTTCTCCTACCTACACTATGTCTGAGTACAGCGTAATAAGCCTAATCTGTCCTTTGGGTTTCTCCCCTGGGGGTACATCATCCATCATACCAGGAGCAAGAAGCGTGTAGACTGGAGAAACATAGTCCCCATGTGGAACAGGGGTCTGGCTATCTAAGAAAGTAGCTGCAGCGAAGCAATCAGCCGTCGTCATCTGACTGGAATTTCCCTCTAATGTGTCCAGGACAAATGAGTGTTTTTATAATAAAACAGCTGATATTCTAAGAAATAGACCCCACATATGAGTGTGTTTTCTGTGAATGTTGGAGACACAGCAGACCACGTTTTTCGGCAACCCTATCTGACTGTAGCCTTGGAGAAAACACAAAGTGAAATAAATGCCCTACTATGAACGTGATGCTTTCCTAGGAGAAAGTACAATGAAACTAAAACAGCATCGCAAATGTGGCTATTGCTAGAAAAATAAAGCAATGCTGAATAAAATGTAACAGGGTTAAAGTGCACAGTGGCAGGCCTAGTTAGCTTACAACAACGTGTCTAAAACATGGCTAGGATAGCTAAATAACATTAGGAACCCTTAATACTTCATGTGTTTCTGACGAGCATCACTGGCTATCTCAGAGTACTCCAGTTTGGCATGCTCCAGTTGTAAAATTAGAAGATGATGCAAAGTAATACATTTTATATTGTGTGCAGCTAGTCCAGTGGGTACTGTCACAACACAAGAAAGTTTACACTCTTTTTATGGACATATGCAGTTAGCACTTTTATTAGGGAACGTTTGCCGGTACCTGCTTGTCCACTTACATAGAGAAGAATAGGCTTACACGTAGAGCATGTACATTCAGAATTATCAAGCAGAATTCAATCATCCACTACTACAGTTATTTCCAGGTAAATCTGCAGTTGTTCTTAATTTAGTTGAGCTACCAAACTCTACAAGTTAATACACTGATCTTTCACCTGATCCATAGTATTCTGAACCTCATTCATAGCAATGGCTTCCTCATTCTCAATAACAGGCTGTCCAAGAGGATTTTGATTATGAATTCCTGAATTATGGCTGCATTGTGAACCATCCTTCAAAACCTTGGCTGCTACTGTCTCCTCTTGTTGAATCTCATCATTCAACATTTTCAAATATGCAGGTAGCACTGAACATTCAATTTGGTCTTTAACGCCATTGAAGGTATCCTCATATTAGTCACACTGAATTATTATGCCAAGAACTCTCTCTTACCCGCATCACTTCAAATGCCTTTTTCTACATTGTTTAATATTCATAGGACTGAACTACTTCACACAGCAGAGGTTTTCTGATTAAACATTTCGATTTGGGAAGTAAGCGTCCAGCATATTTATATTAATAATGTCTGTGCTATCAGTATCAGAATGTGTAAGATATTCAATCTAATCAAAATAGTTACATTCTCTATTACAAGTAGAAGCAAGGCCTATACTAATTAAAATGATGGATTTAGACTTCCCATTTAAACTAGTCAAATTCAATCAGTCACAGTACTTTCAGGCAATGCCTCTTTTTGCATGTTCACCCCCACATGTTTGGACTGGTGCTGTTGGTTTTTCCACTCTGAGAGTGCACTGAGGCCTGATAACCAGACCTCAGTGCCAGTGTTTTACCCTATACAAATTGCATGTTGAATTGGATATTCCCAATTGTCAAGACATGACTTACTTATAAGTCCCTAGTATATGGTGCCCAGGGTGTGTAAGACAATAGTGTACACTCAGGGCTGCAAGCACTGTTTGCACCATCCTTCGTGTGACAACATACAAAATGGCTCCCAGCCTGCCACTGCAGACTGGAAAGGCAGTGTTTGAAGTTCGACTTTGTCATTTAAACCTATGGAAAAGCCACCCAATTTCTTGGCATTTTTTTGGTTGTTTCCTATGGAAGTCCTATCGAGTCCTACAGCAGGGAGCAATATTCTGTTAAGACATATTTTTATGGTATGCCTTAGCAGTATTACTTCCAAATTATTGTTTTGCTGTGGGTAGGGTTGGTAGCTCCACTGGCTAATATAGAGTTACCAGGTGGCATCCCAACCAGGCTAATTTCTGACTTGGACCACCAAACTGAGTCATGTGAAGTATCAAATAATCATGGCATTAAATGCAACCTAATGCCCAGGTCAAAATTAATGTCACTATTATTGATGGGCAGCTTTTAGAAAGTTGCTCCTCAACAGCCTCACAAAGGTTTCTGACTGTCTGGGGAAATGTATGAATGACTCCCAGGCTGCCAGGCTCAGGAACAAAGGGCATGCCCACAGTCGTGAGGTGTCACTCCTCTGCCTGGATGGTCACTCGGGGGTTAACCCAGAGGTGAGCATCAAAGGGGAAGCCACCCAAGTCACATCTCTGGTAGCCACCATAGAAGTGTTGCTGCTACTAGACACGTGGCACCCCAAAAGACAATTCGGAGACAGCCAAAAAGTGTACTGGTGTCTGCTGGACTCAGAGTGTTGGTTGTGGCTGGATTAGTCACCCAAGGCGGACACCAGCCTCCACCAAAGATTTGCACCGTGACTGCTGTGTTGTAAAAGGGTAAGGTCTGCATTGGCAGCTCTTTGAACCCTGCAAAGAGGACTTTATGGGACCCTGAGATCTGTGGACAGAGTCACCCCCACTCTCCTGTGGACCGAGGACTCAACCAAACTTTACCCCGCATACCGCACCGCATGAGGAGCATCCCTGAGCATCTTTAAGTCTGCATCCCTCAGCATCAGGACAACTCCAATGTCGTCTACAGCAGTCATCCTGTAAAGTCTGGATTTTGCTTTAAAAATGCTCTGGTGTCCAGGTAACTGTCCAAAGCATCCTTTCTGCAAGCCTAACCCTCTGTCCTGTTGAACTTGGTTGCCCAACTCGAGCCAGAGTTGTTAAACTTTTTCTGTTAGCCAATGCTTTTTTGCCATTGATTTAAAAGTTATTTAATCAAATCAAATCAAATCATAAATATTTATAAAGCGTGCTACTTACCCGTGCGGGTCTCAAGGCGCTAGGGGGAAGGGGTTACTGCTGCTCGAAGAGCCAGGTCTTGAGTAGTCTCCGGAAAGCGGAGTGGTCCTGGGTGGTCCGGATGGTGGGGAGGGAGTTCCATGTCTTGGCCGCCAGGTAGGAGAAGGACCTCCCACCCGCCGTGGTGCGGCGGATGCGAGGGACGGCGGCGAGAGCGAGGTTGGTGGAGCGAAGAGGACGGGTGGGTGTGTAGAAGCTGAGGCGGCGGTTGAGGTATTCGGGTCCCTTGTTGTGGAGGGCTTTGTGTGCGTGGGTGAGGAGTCGGAAGGTGATCCTTTTGTTGACGGGAAGCCAGTGCAGGTGTCTCAGGTGGGCGGAGATGTGGCTGTTGCAGGATATGTCGAGGATGAGGCAGGCGGAGGCGTTTTGAATTCGTTGCAGACGTTTCTGGAGTTTAGCGGTGGTTCCTCCGTATAGGGTGTTGCCGTAGTCCAGGCGGCTCGTGACGAGGGCGTGGGTTACCGGTCTTTCTGGTGTCGGCAGAGATCCAACGGAAGATCTTTCGGAGCATGCGGAGGGTGAGGAAGCAGGAGGATGATACGGCGTTGACTTGTTTGGTCATGGTGAGAAGTGGGTCCAAGATGAAACCGAGGTTGCGTGCGTGGTCTGAGGGGGTCGGTGCAGTGCCAAGGGCCGTGGGCCACCAGGAGTCGTCCCAGGCGGTCGGGGTGTTTCCGAGGATGAGGACTTCCGTTTTGTCTGAGTTCAGTTTCAGACGGCTGAGTTTCATCCAATCTGCGACGTCTTTCATTCCATCTTGCAGGTTGGTCTTGGCGCTGGTGGGGTCCTTGGTGAGGGAAAGTATCAGTTGAGTGTCGTCGGCGTAGGAGGTGGTGATGATGCTGTGTTTGCGTACGATGTCGGCGAGGGGGCTCATGTAGTAATTGAACAGTGTCGGGCTGAGCGAGGAGCCTTGTGGGACGCCGCAGATGATCTTGGTGGGGTCTGAGCGAAAAGGTGGGAGGTAGACTCTTTGGGAGCGGTTGGAGAGGAAGGAGGTGATCCAGTCCAGGGCCTGTCCTTGGATCCCGGTGGAGCGGAGGCGGGTTATTAGGGTGCGGTGACAGACGGTGTCGAAGGCAGCCGAGAGGTCCAGGAGGATGAGGGCGACTGTTTCTCCGTTGTCCATCAGGGTTCTGATGTCGTCTGTGACTGAGATGAGGGCGGTTTCTGTGCTGTGATTGGCTCGGAATCCGGACTGAGAGGGGTCGAGTAGGCTGTTGTCTTCAAGGAAGTTGGTAAGTTGCTTGTTGACGGTCTTCTCTATGACTTTGGCAGGGAATGGGAGGAGCGAGATGGGGCGGAAGTTCTTCAGGTCGCTTGGTCCGCCGTAGGTATTTTCAGTAGGGCGTTGACTTCAGCGTGTTTCCAGCTCTCGGGGAAGGTAGCAGACGAAAACGAGCTGTTGATGATGGTCTGGAGGTGCGGGGCGATGATGTCGTCGGCTTTGTTGAAGATGAAGTGTGGGCAGGGGTCCGAGGGGGCACCGGAGTGGATGGAGTTCATGGTGGCTTTGGTCTCTTCCGTGTTGATGTGAGTCCAGGCGTTGAGGGTGTTGGCTGGGGTTGTAGGTTCTGTGGTGGTTGGCTGGGTCTGGTGTCTGAAGCTGTCGTGTAGGTCAGTGATCTCACGATGGAAGAAGGTGGCGAGGGAGTTGCAGAGGTCTTGTGAGGGCGTGAGGGCGTGATGGCGTGATGGCGTTGGCGTTGGCGTTAGGGTTGGAGAGCTCTTTGACGATGTTGAAGAGTTCTCTGCTGTTGTGGCTGTTTTTGTCCAGTCTGTCTGTGAAGAAAATTCTTTTGGCAGCGCGGATCAGTTGGTGGTGTTCGCGGGTAGCGTTCTTGAGGGCAGTCATGTTGTCTGTGGTGTGGTCCTTGCGCCAGGCTTTCTCGAGGGTGCAGCAGGTTTTCTTTGATTCCTTAAGGGTGTCGGTGATCCAGAGAGGTTTTTTGGTGTTGGTCTGTCTTGGGAGGCGTCTGAGGGGAGTGAGGTCGTCTGCGCAGTTGGTGATCCAATTCGTGAGGCTGAGGGCTGCGTCGTTGGGGTCAGAGAAGAAGGTGGGTTGGTTGTTGTTGAAAGTGGAGAGAAGCTGTTCCTCGGGGATTTTGTTCCACTGTCAACGCGGGATGGGTGGTGTGCGGAGGTGGCGAGTCTCGCGTCGGAAGGTGAAGTGGACACATCTGTGGTTGGTCCAGTGTATAGCTGAAGAGTGGCTGAAGGATATGTGGTTGCTGGCGGAGAAGATGGGGTCTAGAGTGTGTCCGGCGATGTGGGTGGGGGTGTTCACCAGTTGCTTGAGGCCAAGGTTGCCGAGGTTGGCGAGCAGGGCGGTGATGTTGGGGTCGTTGTTCTGTTCCAGGTGGAAGTTGAGGTCACCGAGTAGGATGTAGTCCGGCGAGGCAAGGGCGTGCGGGGAGATGAAGTCAGTGATGGAGTCGCTGAAGAGGGCACGTGGTCCAGGGGATCGGTAGATGAGAGTTCCTCTGAGTGTGGTCCTGGGGTCGGTGTGGATCTGGAAGTGCAGGTGTTCGGCGGCGAGGGGGATGTCTTCGGTGGAGGTGGTGATGTTGATGGAGTCCTTGAAGACGATGGCGATTCCTCCACCTACTTGGTTGGTGCGGTCTCTCCTTGAAATCTTGTAGCCGTTGGGGATGGCTATGGCGATGTCGGGGGCCGAGGAGGCGTTCATCCAGGTCTCAGTGATGAAGGCGACGTCCGGTGCGGTGGAGTCCAGCAGTTCCCATAGTTCAATGGCGTGCTTGTGGGCGGAGCGTGCGTTGATCAGGATGCATTTGAGGTGGTTGTTGGCGCGTGGGCTGGCGGGCGTGGTGTTTTCGCGGTGGAAGGTGAGTTTGCAGGTGTGATATACGAAGGGTCCGTGGGTGCGTTTTGGGTTGGCTTGGAAGCAGGTGCTGGAGCGCCCCGGGTTGAGGGCGTGGAGGGTGACGGGGTCGTAGCGGTGCTGCGGGGTTTAGGAGTGCTGGTGGCCAGGGGTCGTGGCGCTGGGCGCGGTCCAGGCGCGGACGGGCGCAGACGGGCTTGCCTTTGGCGCGTCTTTGGCGCGCCAGCGGCCGCCTTAAGAGGGAGGAGGGGGGGAGGAGGGGTCAGCTGGGGGCGGGAGTGGGGAGTACTTACTGTGGTTTCGCAGGACTTGCTTGGAGGTTTCAGGAGCCTGGGCTGGTGGAGCTGCAGCGGCAGGGGGAGCGACCTACCCTTGCTTCTATTGCTTCTTGCTTCTATTGCTTCTAAAATCTGTATCTCCGGAAACCTCCCGTAGATTTTGATGATTAAGGTCTCTAAATGTTCATAAAATAAGCATAATTTTTATAATTTGGTGTGTTGCTTATTTTGTGTTGTGTGACTTTCTTATTTCGTTGTTTGGTGCTTTTAAATGCTTCACACATTGTTCCTCAGCTAAGCCTAAATGCTCGCAGCCACAGCTTCCCAGGGTTGAGCTTAAAGTGAAGTAAACATACCTTACTGGACCCAAGAAGGCATTTGCCAGAGTAACGCACGGTTAGGCCACCCAGCCATATCATATAGCATACCCAGATCCTCACATTGGTGCTTAACGGTGGAATCCAGAACATGTGTTTAGCCCTATCATAGGCTAAGAAGTTGTTAACTGACTGAAAGAGTTTTTGCCAAGTTGAGAAGTATACATTTGGCCAAGCTCTGAAATTGTAAAGCCACCTGCTTCCAAGAAGAAAATTTTCTAGGAGTTGCAAAATCTTTTTTCCTTCTGCTACAAAAAGTCTTTAAGGATGATTAGCAAAGGAATCAACCTGGCCACCTTGCCTACTTTAAAAATAAATGAATTGAGGTCACTGTGCAAAGGGAGGAAAATCCTCTAGTATGAATCCTTGTCTGGGAGTAAAAGGAGCTCTATTCGTGAGGAGGCCTAAGGACCTGGAGGCCCAGCTTGGCCTCTTAGAGCTACAGGAGAGGAAGTTGGCCATAGAGGAGAAGAAACTGACACTGGAGGAGGGAAGGGTCAAGCTGGGGATGAGACCCGAGAGGAATGGCAGCAGCAAGAGAGCCACTGAGGTAACTGTTAAGGGTACCTATGATCCAAGGTTTCTAAAATGAATTGTGTCAAGTACATTGAGGGGATGACATAGACAAATGGTTGACACCCTATAAAAACACTCTTAGGAGGAGAAGGGTGGGTGCACGGCACTGGGGATCAGGGTCAAGACTGATTTGCATATGGCTGGGTCCAAACTGGAATGGCATGGGCAGCAAAAAAACGATGGATTTAGGCCCAGATCACTGTACTGGGGACGAATGTTTGACAATGTTCAGCATTCCGTCCATCACTTGTTGTTTTTGCTTTGTCGCCCTAAGTGGGAAGGGTATGCCCAGACGTGGGTCCCGTGCTTCCCATGCCACTGGATTCATGCTAGCCTGGCTGATGAGGGGTGAAACCCCGAAACCGGTCCCAGGATGCTTGTTTCCAGTCCAGGGAAGACCTGGCCTAGCAGTTCGGGCTTGACTGTTCCCATGGGGAACAGGGTCAAGACTGATTTGCATATGGCTGGGTCCAAACTGGAATGGCATGGGCAGCAAAAAAAACATGGATTTAGGCCCAGATCACTGTACTGGGGGTGAATGTTTGACAATGTTCAGCATTCCGTCCATCACTTGTTGTTTTTGCTTTGTCGCCCTAAGTGGGAAGGGTATGCCCAGACGTGGGTCCCGTGCTTCCCATGCCACTGGATTCAAGCTAGCCTGGCTGATGAGGGGTGAAACCCCGAAACCGGTCCCAGGATGCTTGTTTCCAGTCCAGGGAAGACCTGGCCTAGCAGTTCGGGCTGGACTGTTCCCATGGGGAACAGGGTCAAGACTGATTTGCATATGGCTGGGTCCAAACTGGAATGGCATAGGCAGCAAAAAAAAACATGGATTTAGGCCCAGATCACTGTACTGGGGGTGAATGTTTGACAATGTTCAGCATTCCGTCCATCACTTGTTGTTTTTGCTTTGTCGCCCTAAGTGGGAAGGGTATGCCCAGACGTGGGTCCCGTGCTTCTCATGCCACTGGATTCAAGCTAGCCTGGCTGATGAGGGGTGAAACCCCGAAACCGGTCCCAGGATGCTTGTTTCCAGTCCAGGGAAGACCTGGCCTAGCAGTTCGGGCTGGACTGTTCCCATGGGGAACAGGGTCAAGACTGATTTGCATATGGCTGGGTCCAAACTGGAATGGCATGGGCAGCAAAAGAAACATGGATTTAGGCCCAGATCACTGTACTGGGGGTGAATGTTTGACAATGTTCAGCATTCCGTCCATCACTTGTTGTTTTTGCTTTGTCGCCCTAAGTGGGAAGGGTATGCCCAGACGTGGGTCCCGTGCTTCCCATGCCACTGGATTCAAGCTAGCCTGGCTGATGAGGGGTGAAACCCCGAAACCGGTCCCAGGATGCTTGTTTCCAGTACAGGGAAGACCTGGCCTAGCAGTTCGGGCTGGACCGTTCCCATGGGGAACACGGTCAAGACTGATTTGCATATGGCTGGGTCCAAACTGGAATGGCATGGGCAGCAAAAAAAACATGGATTTAGGCCCAGATCACTGTACTGGGGGTGAATGTTTGACAATGTTCAGCATTCCGTCCATCACTTGTTGTTTTTGCTTTGTCGCCCTAAGTGGGAAGGGTATGCCCAGACGTGGGTCCCGTGCTTCCCATGCCACTGGATTCAAGCTAGCCTGGCTGATGAGGGGTGAAACCCCGAAACTGGTCCCAGGATGCTTGTTTCCAGTCCAGGGAAGACCTGGCCTAGCAGTTCGGGCTGGACTGTTCCCATGGGGAACAGGGTCAAGACTGATTTGCATATGGCTGGGTCCAAACTGGAATGGCATGGGCAGCAAAAACACGATGGATTTAGGCCCAGATCACTGTACTGGGGGTGAATGTTTGACAATGTTCAGCATTCCGTCCATCACTTGTTGTTTTTGCCGGATCCTTACTGTGGGAACTGATTCCAACTGTTGGAAGAAATAGATTGCTGACACTAGGGACTGGGGTGACAGAATCATATACTCATGTAAATGGTGCACTCACCCCTGAAAAGTGCAGACAAAAAATACAGGAGCACACAAAAGGGAGCAACAAAATCATGGGTAGACTTTGTAGATGCCACTGTGAAGTCACTGGATTGTTGGATAAAAGGTAACAAGGTTTATACCTATGAGGACTTCTACAAGTTAGGGTTTTAAAGAGCACATTTTGACAAATTGTTCCTCATACAAGTTACACCCGAATCTGGTAGACTCCAAGTTATCTAACCCCAGAGACCTAGGAAAGATAGCTGATTAGTGGGTATGCACTAGGATATCCAAGAAGTCTTCAGGTGGTGAGCACAAAAAGGGAGGACAGGCCCCTCTTCAGGGGAAAGATGGGGGTGGGTGTTTACAAAGATTGATAAGCCCAAAGAGTCCTCAAAAGAAGACCAAGCGGGGAAACCCAGAGCCACATCCAGAACTAAGGGGATGGAGTACTAGGTAAAGAATTTTGACCTTTCAAAGGCTGGGGTGTGCTTTGAATATAGACTGCCAGGGCACAAAAGGAGTGATGCTGCATGCACCAAAAAGTCACCCACCGGTGATCCGTCCAAGGGAATTGCCAGTGTAGAGATTGGGGTGGAAATAGTCCCAGGGGATTGCAAAGGATACACTAAAGCCACTTTTGGTTCCCTGGGTGGTGAGGATATTGAATCTTTAGCCGACTGGCCTGCCAGTATGGTAAAGTACAGGCAGTGGCCAAAAATAAATGAGGTGGAAGTTCAGAACTTTAGGGATCCAAGTGCAAGCATAACAATGGTTATGGCCAAGCTTGTTTCCCAAGCAAGATCTTACCAGATGAGGTGCATGAGATAGTCGACTCTGACAATGTTAGAATTTCCCATCCCATGACTATGCTAGACTTTGAGTGGGGAGCGGGCTCACTGGCCCTAAGAAAGTAGCTGTGTCCCTGCCTTACCATTGGAGTGTCTATTGGGCAATGATCTTGAAACTTCTGCTTTGGAGAGAAGGACTCATTCAGCAATGCTGGGTCTCTCAGAATGTGTTTGTGTCTCCATTAGAGCGCAGAAGGCCTTAAGGTACAGTAATGGGACTGTGGATCCTAAAACAGTAGGTACAGTCCCTAGCAACAAGAGGAAGGGCAGGAAGCATGTAAAGGCTTCTTCATAGAGTCCTCAGAACCAGAAGGAGCTTAACCCTGAGGGGAAGGGCCTGGTCTCTGAAGGGGAGGGTGCTGCCTTGAGAGACAGGCAGTGATACCCATAAGGTATACTGAGAGGGGGTAATCCTGTACAGTGAGGCAAAGGACCCCAAACAAAACATGTGCATGACTCCAGGCTCCACTGCACGGATGGCCACTTTGGGGGGGTTAGCCCAGAGGTGCGTTTCAAAAGGGAAGCTGCCTTTGAGTGGGCCACCTGGCTCAACACCCCTGAGCAGGATGCCTTTTGCTCCTGTAGACAGCGTGGAGACCGGGTCAGAGAGGGGATCCTCGCCCCCAAACCAGTTTTACCATAGGCATGTTACTCTCAGGAAGCCATACCTCTAGGGTTGGCTACCTTGCTCCTCACAACTGAGGAGAGGTCATGCCATCTTGAAAGGTGCAAGACTGTGGCATGCTGGGATAAACAGATGTCACACATCGCAGGAACTTCACCACTAGGTAAGTGGGGACCCAGTAGTCCATTGGCTAGTGACCACGTGGTCCCCTCAGGGAACTTTCCTGGGATAAATATGGCACTCCTGACATGATGACTCTTAGTACTCGGTGGACTTAGAAGGAGAGGATGTTATGCCGGAGCAACTGCTGCACTGTGGGATAGCGGAGTTTGAACGTTGTTCTGAGTGCCTGGCTTGTGAAAAAGTTGGTTTCTAGCCAAAGTCCAAAGCAGTGACTCCAAGGGTCAGGCGGCTGACCTACCAGACCAGCACTGGGGAAGGGGGACACTAAAGCTGGAAAAGCCCAAGTCACATCTTGGGTAGTCACCACAGAAGCCTTGCCGCTACCAAACGCAGGGCACCCCAAAGGACAATTCAGAAATAGTTAAAAGGTGCAGTTGTGTCTGCTGGACGCGGGGATATTAGTTGTGACCAGATTCGTCACCTGGGGTGGACATCAGCCTCCACCAAAGATTTTCATTGAGACCACTGTGTTGCAAAAGCGCAAGCAAGGTCTGCATTGGTAGCCAGTGGAACCCTGCAAAGAGGACTTTGTGGGACCCCGAGATCCGTGGACAGAGTCACCCTCACTCACCTGTGGACTGAGGATTCGACTGGACTTCACCCACATGTACCACATCGCAGCAGGGGCATTCTTGAGGATCTTTAAGCCTGCATCCCTCAGCATCAGGACCAATCATTTGTTGTCTACATTGGTTATCCTGTAAAGTTTAGATCTTGCTTTAAAAACACTCTGGTGGGGGCATGGCCTAACACGCAGTCGTGTGAAATGTGTTTCTTGTCTCTCTGGGCTCCACCCCTGCTACTCCACCACCATCCTCAGCACTAGAGCCAGACCCCAGCCTACAATCTGAGGCGGGACCTCTCTGGGTCACACTCCTCCCTGTGGAAAATTGATTGGTGACATCCTGGGGCCGGCTCCGGGCAAATGCTATAAGCAGCAACGATTGCCTGAGGCGGATGGGCTCTGCCATTTTACAAGCCCATACCACTGATGAAACCTCAATGTATCAAGCCTGTCGGTGAGCATTACCTGGGGCACACTGGGCTGCTCTTCCTGCCTGGCCTGTCTGGTCAGCTCCGGAGAGGGCCCAGCATCGCAAGCCGTCCCCCCCAACCCGTGTCCCCCATTCCCCCCAGAGAAGCTGTACAGGGAGGCCTGCGCGGATCGGCTGAGGGTACTCAGGTTGACGTGAAGGGACGTGGAGAGACAGAGGGGCCTGCTGCAGCCTCTCGGGCGGACATAACTTGGGGGCACCATCGCTGACATCAGAGGGCTCCTACACCCTAGGGAGATTTTAAGCCTCCTGCTTCCCATGGGGGAGCTTAGAAATTACCTGCCAGCTGGCCCAATGGAGGTGAACAGCAGGGCCTAGGCGGGCAGCCTCCCCCTGTGCGACGCCTAAGACTCTGTATCTGTAGCACTCATCTATACACTAGATGTGAGCCCCTGTTACAGTCCTCTGCCCTGCGCAAGTGGCAATTGGCAGGAGGAAGGGAGGTAGACTGTGCTGCGACTGGACATTGTAGAAGGCAGCTTCAACCCTTGCGGCCCCTCCGATGGACATCGGCATCCGCAGAATATTTTTTAGGGGGCATGATTTTGAAGTCATCCATCCTCTGAACCTTTTTGACAATGTCCGTACCAGTGCAGGCAGCGTATCACTATGGTGGCCGTAGTGTTACGCTGTACTGTGAGCCTGCACACCAGGCAGTAGCTAAATCCGGGGGGGGGCAAGCACCACCCCTTTCTCCCCACTAACGCCCATGCCCACGGACAGTTTAGTGATTTTCCTCTTGAGGGGAGCCCGTGCTGGCATCGTGGACTCAGAGGAGGTCCGGTGAGGCTTCCACAAGAAGCTCCTGTCACAGCCTACGCCTCATAAGAACTGAGGAGGCTGATGGGGCCACTCACATACAGTGCCTCACCTTATATCACAGCCCCCGCCCGGTCAAGATGCCCCCTGGAGACACCTCCCCCATCACAATCGTCATCCCACAGGACGCGCCACAAAAATGAAGGAGCTGGTGTGAACTATGGGCCTCCCTACTCTGACGAACATTGGTGTGCTGTTGCAGTGTGGGGGCCACAGCACATCTCCTTTCCCTGAGGGGGCACATAGAGTGATCACTGGCCACTGCCACCACTGACTAAACCGGGCCTCTTCTTGTGGCCGTCTGGAAACAGTAAAAGGAAGTGCCTATTCCTGCTCTAGGGATAGACCACATTTCCTGAAACAACAAGCGGCTGTCTCTTAGTGCCACCTCTTATGAACTTGCTTGGCAGCAACATTTATCTCAACTCTCTGACGCGACGTCCGCTGAGAGATGACTCTCCTTAACTCCACATGGTGAAAAGCCTTACTTACCTGCTGGGAAAGCCCATTGCCACCATGCCCTCCTGGGCACTGCCCTGTGCACAAGGAAGGCCTTTCATCTTTTCTGACCATGCCACACAACAAGTCAACCAGGGAGGTCTAATTGCCATCACTCTGGGATAAGCCCAAACTGGCAGAAAAGGACAAACCACAAACCTCCCAAGAGGAGCCTAAAAAGCGTCCCCCCTCTGACCTGATCACACAGGAATTCATGGTGCAATTCTTGCAGGAAATCCGCACAGAGACTGTCTCCCTAAAAACCGACCTCAAGACATGTATCCGGGATATCAGGAGGGATGTCACCGAGATAGGAGAGCAGGTTGATGACTTGGAACGCACTGTAGATGCATGCTCAGAGGACCAAGAGGTACTATGGCGACGCATTATTACCCTGGAGGAACAGCACATTGAACTTCAAACCAAACAAGAGGACCTTGAAAATAGGAGCAGGCGCAATAACATTCACATCTGAGGGGTGCCACGGGGAGCAGAGGGCACTGACACCATGGCGTTTACGGCAGCTTTCGTTCTCTCGATCAGGAGAGATCCAGATGCCCCTCCGTCAACTTCAGACCGTGCTCACCGAGTAGCCAGTGCCCAAGGATGTTCTAATACAACCACTGACATATTGACCCGTGTTCATTACTTTATGGAGAATGAAGCCGTCCTCCGCATAGCACAGCAGAAAACCGAACTGATCATCCAAACGAACATGCTACAACTATATCAGGACTTTTTTACCATTGTGATGCCGGAGAGACTTTAAGGCATTAACGGACAAACTGTGGAGCATGAACATTAAGTATCAGTGGGGACACCTATTTACCCTCCTCTTCAAGTGGGAGGGAAAGAAGAAGTAAGCGCATGCTGCGCTCCCTCCGGGAGGCTGAAGGACTTATAGGCCTTACTCTACCTGACGCTGAGAGGCAACCTAATCTCGCTCCAAGCCGGTTTGGTCTATTGTTCGTCATCAATGCTCTGATAAAAGCCCAAGCAAAACAGTGACCCAGGAGATAAAAAGAGAAATAATTAATCACCACCAAGTCGCTAACTCCATCTCTGCGGGCTCCCTATGATCGGGATATCACTCCTGACTCAACATACTACCTCTCGGTGGACCTCACCAGCATCCATGGTCATCGCCCTCAACCCACGCTAGCGATGCTTGTGGGGGACCCGGGGAGATGCACCCTCACCTCCCTGGCTTTCACCTTGCTTTAGAAAGGATGGCTGCCACCTGGCCATCCGATATACGAGAGGGTGACACCTCGGATGAGACGCACACACTGTTGAGCCGGTCTGCGTGGAAACAAATTGCACAAATTAGACTGATTGGTTCCTAAGTGTTATTCAATGTTCTTTGTTTTTCATTTTTTGTGTCCGGGAGCTTGTGAGTATCTTTTGAGGGACTGGGTGCTTTCATTCCCTCCATTGATCTATATTTGCTCATTAGTTATGGGCCTCCTCCCGGAGGGTACGCCTGACATCGGCCACGCTGCAGATAGACTTCCTTGCCCCATGATGTTTTTCCCTAGTGGCGTTAAACACATGTCCCTGAACATCTGTGGACTAGATCTCCTGTGTAAACACAAACAGGTTTGGGGCTACATCCTACACCATGACCCAGATGTGGTCTTCTTGCAGAAGACACATCTGAGAGGAGCTGATAGACAAAGGATGGCACACCCCTGATGGTAACAATGACTCCAAAACGTTAGTTGTGGGGATACTTTGTAAACTAACCTTGGGACCTTATATTGCCAATGTAACGATGGACAAGGTGGGAAGCTACCTCACACTACGCCTTCTTGAAGGGAAGTTTAAACTCACTATGTTAAATCTATATGCACCAAATGCGGCCCAAGACACCTTTATCCGGCATTTCCTTGAGGAGCAGCTTCAGGGGGCTGAGGGAGATATAACAGTTAGAAGAGACTTTAACTTAGTCTGGGATCCAGTGATGGATCGCCATTCCCCTGCTTAACAGGGAGCAGGAGCAATGTCATCACCGCTGAATAAAGACATTATGGCTTTGGACTTGGTAGATGCCTGGAGGTACATGCATCCTGACTCGAGGGACTACTCTTTTTTACTCCCATGTCAACTCCACATACTCATGCATCGATTAGGTCTTCATCACCCATACCTTTCTAAATGCATTAGATTCTGCAAAGATCGCAGACATCTCTTTATCAGACCATGCACATGTTGAGCTACATTGGTCCTGACTGACCCCCTCCACGGTGAAGCCACCACGCTGGCGCTTACCGCCATAACTCCTCTGTGACCCTGTTGACATAGCAGCAATACGGAAAGGAATCTTTGACTAATTCACTCATAATACTGATCGGGACCTCTCCCTCCGTATGCTCTGGGATGGATTCAAAGCAAATATTTGAGGAATAATTTTCTCAATAGCCATAGCATAGGATCAGGAGGCCAGACTTGCAGAAGACAACCTAACTTCAAAAATCAAGACCCTGGAATAATTAGACTAGATCCCACATAGTGAAACTCCATGTGCCACACGACGGATGGGCAATAACAAGCAAGATGTGACCTCCCCAAGCCCTCACTGGCTCCCACTTAGCTACGTGCAAATGGGCTCCTCTCCATTCTGGGCATGCAGAGGACCTGGATGCCTCGATTACACTAGAGGAGGCCCGTCTGGCACTCAAGGCCCTCCCACTGGGCAAGTCGCTGGGGCCGGATGGACTTCCGGTCAGCTTTTACAGGGTTTTCCTCCCTTATATAGGATAATACATGCTACAATTATACAATACCTTCACATTTGCCACGGGCCTCACACCTATCATGGCAGCGGCAGAGATTTAATTAATACCGTAGCCGGTCAAAGGCCCGACTCTCTGCTCATCACACCGCCCCCATTGTTCTCCTAAATACCAATGCACACATTTTTAATAAGATCCTCTCTTTTAGATTGGAATGCTTCTTCCCGAGCCTTATCAACCCCGATCAGGTAGGATTTATTTGAAACTGAATCCCAGCATGCCTTGTCTTGCTGAGCACACAGAAGGCATTCAATAGAGTTAATCGGACCTTTCTTCACTCAGTGCTGCAAAAAATTGAGCTAGGATCCATTATTATCAGAAGGATCATGGCCTCCGACGCAGCTCTGGAGGCATCAATAAAGTCAATGGGCACACTACGGATTCTATAACTATTGGTAGAGGGACAAGACAGGGATGCCCATTGTCACCCCTTTTGTTGGCAGTGGAGCCTCTGGCTTTTACAATACGCCAAAAGAGATCGTGGGTATACCCTTTGGAAGGTCAAATGCACAAAGTCGTTCTCTTTGCTAATGATTTGCTGCTTACTTTGACACATCCTGAAACATCATTCCCGGCTGTGGAGACTATTCTTCACGCCTTCGACGTAGTCTCTGGCTTTAAATTCAACATTTCAGAATCTAGCATCCTGAATCTGACTATCCCGACTACTAATGTGCTTAACTGAACAATAAGCACACTTCATCTGGTCCCCCACTGCAGTTAAATACGTGGGTCTTAACCTAATGCTCACAGTGGCAACTTGGTCGGCAGCAAATTGGTTGCCACTGCGCCAGGCGATAGTGGAAAACCTTAGAAGCTGGAAACACCTATTCATCTCACGGTGGGGTAGAATCACTGTTATGAAAATGAATATTCTGCCCCGGGTCTTGTACCTCTTCCAAACCCTCCCCACTCCCATGCCCCACAATGAGAAAACCCTGTATATCCACAGCACTTCTGGCGCAGCCCTGGGAAAGGGGAGGAGTGGCACACCCTGACCTCTTAAAGAGTACTACTGGGCAGCACACTTGTGCTTTGTCTCAGCCTAGGTGGTATATGAAAGTGAAAAGCCAATGGTTTCACATGGGCAGGGAGGTAGCCTGCAGGCCAGTACTAAGCTGCCAACATCGTGTAGTTTGACTACCTTTCCCTCTCCAAATACTCTGATCTCCCAAAACCCAAACTTCACTCCCCTGCTGTCACCAAATGCTTTCGGATATGACCGTAAAGTACTGCAGAAGGCTGAGTGACCACTTTTATGGGCCCATGCTAAAGACTTTTGAGCAGTGTCGAGGGGAATATCATCTTTCGGATACGGCTAGATTGGAATACCTCCAGCTATGCCACCAGGCACTTCATTCCACAGTCTGCCCTGTGGTCACATTCCCCTATCCCTAATTTGAAACACTGGTTCAGTAATATGATGGGACGAAAGGGCTCATCTCTAACACATATTGAAGCCTTCAAACCTAGGAGTATTGTCAAACACCCTTCCCAAACCCTATGGGCTAGGGAAGCTTTTGAAGAAATTACATCCAAACAGTGGGATACCCTCTGGTGTAATATCCCTAAAACATAACATAGCGTCTCCCTGCGGGAAAATGCCTATCAACTTTTGTACCAATGGTATTATACTCCTTCTCACTTGCCATCCATCTACCCTGGCACATCCCCACTATGCTGGAGGTGCAATCTCGAAGTGGGCGACCTTATACGTACATGGTGGACCTGCCTCACCATACAAATATTCTGGAAAGAGATCTTTAGTCACATTAAGGATGTAATGGGCTAACCTCTTCATGCCGCCGCCATCACAGTTATCTAGGGACTATTGCCCCAAGGCCTGACAGACATGACCAGTGTGGACTGGACACTCACTAGTTAGATGCTACAAGCAGCAGGGCAGCTGATTGCATTAGCATGGAAACAACAATCTCCACCCTCCCTGGCGCAATGGATTGTCAATATCTAGCATATCATGGTGCTAGGACAACTTAGCCACAAATTATCAGGCACAAATGCTAAATTTTGTCAAATCCGGCACCCTCTACTCACTCATCTCTCACAGATAGAATTCACTTGCTTTACCCCACCAAAATTGAAGGGACTGGAACTGTTCCTCTTACTCTCACCCCCCTACACTCCAACTAAAGCCCCTTGCAGTATCTCCCCCAGGAGTACCCTAGTTTAGAGATGTAGAACCGTCATGTTTTGATACCTGTTGTCAGTGTTTTTGACTGTGTTCACTGGGATCCTGCTAACCATATGACCTATGTCCAGCTACACAATGGTAACGCCGAATCTGGGCATGTTTGGTGTCAAACATGTCGGAATCCTATCCCAATACTGTTGCAAGTATTGGAAGTATGATTCCATGCACTCTGGGGGCTCCTAGCATTGCTACCACCAGTCTTACAGGGTTTTCTGAGCAGCCCAGCTGCTGCCACCCCTCAAGAAAGGTTTCTGCCCTCTTGCTGCTTGATCTGATCAAGCCCAGGAAGGCAGAACAAAGGATTTCCTTTGGGAGAGGGAGGTAACACCCTCTCCCTTTGGAAATAGGTGTGACTGGCTTGGAAGTGGTAGCCTCCCCAAGCCACTGGTTTGCTTTGAAGGGCATATTTGGTGCCCTCCGTGCATAAACCAGACCACACCGGTTCAGGGAACCCAAGTCCCTGTTACGGCACGAAACTGGACAATGGAAAGGGGAGTAACCACTCCCCCGTCCATCACCACCCCAGGGGTGGTGCCCAGAGCTCCTCCAGAGGGTCCGTGGGTTCTGCCATCTTGTTTCCAAAGTTGGTAGGGAATTCTGGAAGTATCTGAGAGGCCAAGCAGGTGACGTCAGAGCCCTCCTCCTAATAGGTGCTTACCTGGTTAGGTGACCAATCCCCCTTTAAGGGCTATTTAGGGTCTCTGTCTTGGGTGGGTCCTGCAAGATTCCAGCAGGACTCCTCTGCAACCTCTGCTTTGTCTTCTGTCCACTGGAACCGCAACTGAACCCTCCAGGAACTGGCAAACGCTACTACAACGAAGAAGACTCTTCTGCAACTTTGTTTACATGTCTCCTGCCAGCTTTGCAAGATTTCCCCGGAAGTGCATCCTCAGAAGACTGTAACTCTTCAGCATGCACATGAAGAAGAAGGAATCTCCCTTGGAGTGAAGGAGTCACTCTCCTGCGACCACAGGTATTTACAACAAGCGACGACCGGCTGTGTGGAACCCCTCTCCTGCTGAGCTGCATGGATCCTGCATCACGGGTGGTGATCTGGAGTAGTCCTCTTTGTCTTCTCTGCCAGCTGTCCAACTTTGGTGGATGTAAGCCTTTGCCTTCCCACACAGGACAGACTCCTGTGGGTGCTGCCTCTGCTACTGCAGACTCTCTGTGACGCTGAAGGTCCCCTGTGACTCCCCCTCCTGGGTTGAGTACTCCAGGGCCTTGCTGGTCCCCGGCAGCACCTCTTCCACTGACCACGAGTCTGCCTTTGCCAAGGTTTGTTGGTGGAAATCCTGCACCGACACCCATCTGCAATCTTCCTTCCGCCATGGGACATATTCTGCATCCATCAGGAACTCTTCTCCGGCTCCAGGGCTGACCTGTTCTTCATTACCGTCGAACAACTCCTGCAACCAAAGCTGGGTGGGTAGTACCTCCTACTCCTCCTGGACTCCACTGTGACTCTTGAACTTAGTCCCCTCTCTCCACAGGTCTTTTTTCTTCAGGAATCCACCGCTGTAGGAGGCTGGCCTGGTTTGTAGTGGGTACCTAAGGTACTTACACCTTATACCAGGTCCAGTTATCCCTTATTAGTGAAATGTAGGCAGTGTCTAGAAGCCAGGCTGTCTAGAGGTAGCTGTAGGCAGAGCAGCCAAGGCTGAACTAGGAGACATGCAAAGCTCTTGCAATACCACTGTAGTCACACAGTACTTACAAACAAGAAAGACAATACTCAGAGTTACCAAAACTAAAGGTACTTTATTTTAGTGACACAAGGCCAAAAATATCTTAGAGGCTATACTCCCTTAGGAGGTAAGTATTATATAAAATATATACATTAGTAACCAAAATCAGGTAAATAAACAGTCACAAAATAGTGAAAATAGTGAAAATCACCATAGGTTACAACGGTCCTAGGGGGAACATAAACTATATACTAAAATAGTGGAATGCGAATGTTGGTTTCCCACCTAGGCAAGAGTAGTGTGTAGAGGGGCGCTGGGAGTGTAATAAAACACCAAAGGTAAGTAAAGTACCCCACCCCAGAGCCCAGAAAAGAAGGAGTAAAGAACAGCAAGTTTCCTCAGAACACACTAGAAGTCGTGATAAAGAATTATGCAAAAACCAAGCAAGACTGCAAGACACCAACAATGGATTCCTGGACCTGAAGACCTGCAGAGAGGAGACCAAGTCCAAGACCAGCTGAAGAGTCCAGGAGTAAAAGGGGCCCCTGCTAGCCTGGATGAAGGTGCAAAAGTGGAACCTCCGGTTGGAAGAAAAAGTCAGAGAGGCACCAAAGGAGACAGCTGTGGGTTCCTGCTCGGTGCAAGAGATGTCCCACGTTGAATGGATGGATGGAGGCAGGCTGGTTTTTGTCGCTGGATTCCGCCAACAAGCCTTGGCTCATGCAAAAGATGCATTTAGCGGGAAAAGGTGCTACCTGGACCCAGGAGGGACCTGGGGGTCTCAACTCGGACTGAGGAGACAGAGGGGGCTCTATGCACTTCAGAGAGCCCTCAGAAGACCAGGCAGCACCCATAGGAGTCCCAGGACACAGGGACAAAGAAGTTGCAAATTGCGGTCTTCGCAGCACCACACAAAGGGATCCACGCCACCGGAGAACAACTCAGAGAGCTGAGCGTCGCTGGATAGAGTGCTGGGGACCTGGGCTACGCTGTGCAGGGAGGATTCTTTGGAGAAGCGCACAGAAGCCCTAGGAGCTGCAAAACACGCGGTGCACAGGGGTACTGTCTGGTTCGGGGAGGCAAGCTCTTACCCTCCAACAAATTTGGAAAGTTGGACCTTTGGACAGTCAGGGTCACTTAGGTCCACCACCTGTGTTCTAGGATCCACGCTCATTGTCCGGAGAGGGGACCCAGTGTACCAGATGTCGCTGCAGAGAGGAGCCTGCTGAATCACGGAAGTGACTCCGTCACTCCACCGGAGATTCCTTCGGGCCTTCTGGTGCAGGATGAAGACAGGCAGTCCTCGGACTGTGCAAGATCTGGAAACTGTTGCAGTTGCTGGTAGGAGCTGACATTACAGTGTTGCAGTAGCCTTCTTGAATACTTTGTTGCAGTTGTAGAGTTCCTGGAGCAGTTCTGCGGTTGATCCAACGGTAGAAGGTGAAGCAGAGGATTCCATATCATGACACTGCAATCCGCCAGGATTTCCGGGGCAGAACCAATGCCATCAAAAGCCTGATGGAAACACTGCACAGAAGAGCAAAGACCATCAGCGACACAGGGAAGAACAACGCCGCCATGGAACCGGAACTGCAAGTCTTCCCAATGGTTTTCTATGCCATGTTTCACCTGGAAAACCAACGACGACGGTGAGTACAGCCACCTAGCACACAAGGGAGGGAAGAAGGAAAAAGAGAGTGACACACGCACAACACACACCATCCACACACAAACTCCATATAAACAACCAGCTGCAGATATAAACCAATGTAACATGGCACACAGCAGAATAAAATAAGGCCTAGATTTCTGAAGTACTGAAAATGTATTAGCAAGGAAAAGCCACCACATGAACCAGATATGTACAATTGTCCACAAAGGGCAAATGCCCAGTCAAAATTACTAAGGGCTCACATGGCCACAGGGCACAGTCTAAGGCCCAACTTGTTTCCTGATGACATCCTCACAGAACTGTGCAGGGGCATCATGAATAAAGTGGGCAGGCACCTCAGGGGGCACCTCAGCCGAAGTCTGAAACTCGCCCACCGGTTCTGGAGGGGGTTCCATGCCCATTTTCCTTTGCTGGGGAGTGCAAAGTCACAGTCTCTCAGGTGGAGAACTCGACCACTGGTACTGGAGGGGGCACCATACCCATTTTCCATTGCTGTGGAGTGCAAGCTCACAGTCTCTCAGGTGGGGAACTCGCCCACCTGAAGAGGGCTCTGTGCCCATTTTCCTTCTCTGGTATGTGCAAGGTCACAGTCTCTCAGGTGGAGGAACTCGCCCATTGGTTCAGGAGGGGGCTCCCTGCCCATTTTCCTTTACTGGGGAGTGCAAGGCCACAGTCTCTCAGGTGGGGAACTCGCCCACTGCTTCTGGAGGGGGCTCCATGCCTATTTTCCTTTGCTGGGGAGTACAAGGGCACAATTTCTCAGGTGAGGAACTCGCCCACTGCTTCTGGAGGGGGCTTCATGCACAGCAGTCCCTGGAGGGTGGCCTACATGTCCGCTGCTGGAGGAGAGGGCTGCATCGTCTCAGCTGGAGGTGAAGGCTCCGTGACCACTGGTGGTAGTGCTGATACCCTGCCAGCCTCTGCAGGAAGTGAGGGCTGCTGTGTCTCAGCTGTGGAAGGTGCCTCCTGGGCAGCCTCTGCTAGAGGTGATGTCTGCAGTGGCAGCTGGAGGTCAGGGATTCTTCACTTTCATGGCAGGAGGTAAGTGCTCCTTCCCTGTCCTGGCTTTTGGAGTGGGATCCTTACCCTTCCTGGTTGTTGGTGTGGGATCCTTCTCCTTCCTGGCTGTTGGTGTGGGATCCTTCCCTGTTCTGGCTTTTGGAGTGGGATCCTTCCCCTTCCTGGCTGTTGGTGTGCGATCCTTCCCCTTCCTGGCTGATGGAGTGAGATCCTTCTCCTTCCTGGCTGTTGGAGTGGGATCCTTCCCATTCCTGGCTGTTGGAGTGGGATCCTTCCCCTTCCTGGCTGTTGGTGTGAGATACTTCCCCTTCCTGGCTTTTGGTGTGGGATCCTTCTCCTTCCTGGCTGTTGGTGTGTGATCCTTTCCTGTCCTGGCTTTTGGACTGGGATCCTTCCCCTTCCTGGCGGTTGCTGTGGGATCCTTCTCCTTCCTGGCTGTTGGTGTGCGATCCTTCCCCTTACTGGCTGATGGAGTGGGATCCTTCCCCTTCCTGGCTGTTGGAGTGGGATCCTTCTCCTTCCTGGCTGTTGGTGTGCGATCCTTCACTGTCCTGGCTTTTGGAGTGGGATCCTTCCCCTTCCTGGCGGTTGCTGTGGGATCCTTCTCCTTCCTGGCTGTTGGTGTGCGATCCTTCCCCTTACTGGCTGATGAGTGGGATCCTTCCCCTTCCTGGCTGTTGGAGTGGGATCCTTCCCCTTCCTGGCTGTTGGAGTGGGATCCTTCTCCTTCCTGGCTGTTGGTGTGCGATCCTTCACTGTCCTGGCTTTTGGAGTGGGATCCTTCCCCTTCCTGGCGGTTGCTGTGGGATCCTTCTCCTTCCTGGCTGTTGGTGTGCGATCCTTCCCCTTACTGGCTGATGAGTGGGATCCTTCCCCTTCCTGGCTGTTGGAATGGGATCCTTCACTCTCTTGCCTCCACGACTAGGATATGCTTTAACTGTCCCCATGGACTGTTTGGCTGAGGTGCTGGGCTGGGTCGTTGGAACCCTGCTCTTACGGGCAGGACAGAGGGAGGGAGGGGGAGGGAAGAGGTCAAGTTGGGGAAGGAAAAGCTTATTAGGGACGGTGGGGTGGGATGAAGGAGGAGGGATGGGAGTGGAGGTTGAGGGAGTAGTTGCTGGAGGAGTATGTCTGCTGGACTTGAGTGTAGGTGCATGGGGAGTGTTCTGATGTGAGGTGGATGGCTGTTGGCTGACTGAGTGCCTGCGTTTGTGTTCTTTAGGGGGGGGGGGCAGACAGTGTGGGAGAGTACACAGGGGACACGTGGATGGATGTTGTGGAGGTGTCTGCAAGTGAGGTGTGTGTGCTGCTTGGTCGAGTGATGCTGGTAGTGGATGTTGAAGCAGTGCATGCAGGTGTGAGTGTGGATGTAACTGTGAGGGAGGTGGATGAGGAGGAGGAGGAGGGGGAAATAGTGGAGGCAGTGGATGTTTTGTGTGTGCAACTGTCTGGTGTTTGCGTGAGTGGTTGTGGGCTGAAGTGTGGTGCCTGTGTTTGACTGTGCCACTCTTTTGGGATGTCTTGTGTGCGTGCTCGTCTGTATGTGTGCGTGGGATGGGTTGGGGTTCAGGAGACTGGGACTGGGAAGTAGTAGTTGGAGGGGGGACAGTAGGAATAGGGACAATGGCTGCCATCAGAGAGGAAGCCAGAGCCTGAATCAATCTCTGTTGGGCCGCCAATCCACCATGGATGCCCTCCAGGAATGCATTGAGATGGATCTCAGGAGGTCAATAGCCTCCTCACTCAGGGCAGGGCCTGAGGTACCTGGGGCAAAGGAGATGCCCACCCTCCTGGGTGAGCGGACATGAGGGGCTACTGGGAGGGCAGCGCAGGTACGGGGGTGGCAGCTGTACTTGCAGCCTGGGTGGTCACAGAGGTGTCCGCCACCACCAGGGAGCTTCCATCAGAGGATGTATCTGAGTTTGTGTAGTCTCCTCCTGACCCTCCCGTGGTGCTCCCCTTGCCCTCCATCCCACTGGTTCCCTCGCCGTTGTTGGACTCTGCCTCCTGGGTCCTGTGGGATGCAGCTCCTTCTGTCGCCGGTGCCCCTGCTCCTCCACCAGATGATGCTAATGCACACATGGACAGGATGACAGAAGAAAAAAGGGGGGAGAGAGAGAAAGGGAACACTGGGTCAATTACAGCACCAACACCACAGCTGGTATACACAGCACCGTCACACACAGGGATCAGGATTGAGCACTATGCATTGCACTGCCATTGATTCGGCTAGATGCCACAGCAAGATAAGGGCCAAACACCAGCAACTGCACCCCTCCTGGGACCCACTAAGCCCTGACTGACATGGAATGCAAACAAGCTAGGTTAACTGCATTTACCATACAACCATTTCCCTTGAGCTGGATCACGCTGCAATGTCTGGCCTGGCATTAAGGGGAACCAATTAAATCACGTGCACCAGCTGGATCCCATGCCACCTCCCAATTAATGGAATAATGCCCATTGTACTCACCCCCTTGTGGCTGCTGTGATGCCCTCAAGTGCCCATCCAGCTCTGTGTAGGCCACCGCCAGTATGCGGCCCATCGGGGGTCAGGTTCCGATGGGCACCCCTTCCTCGTTGGGAGGCCATCCCCAGCTAGGCCTCGGCAGTCTTCGATGCCCAGCATCTCAGGTCCTCCCATCGTTTCCTGCAGTGGGTGCTCCGCCTGCTGTAGACCCTCAGGGTCCGCACGTCCTTAGCGACGGCACGCCATAATCCCTTCTTCTGATGGGCACTGACCTGCAGAGGAAACACAGACAGGAGGACATCATTACACATACAATCCAGCCTGTCACACATATGGCCCACCAATCCCGTTTCCATCACCATTGGCACCAACATCGTCCGGCGCCCAACATGTACACTACCACCAAACATCCCCCACTGATGACACGATGTTCGCACACACATCCTCATGCATCCTTCCCACATGCATCCTGCCCATGGTGTACTCACCTGTTGGTCTGGAGGCCCATACAGCAGCCCATACTGGGGTAGGACCACATCCATCAGTCACTCCAACTCCCCAGAAGTGAAGGCAGGGGCCCTTTCCCCAGTCACACGGGCCATGGTAGGTTCCAGACACAGGTCACAGCAGCACACACAGTGTAGGTGTTGTCCTGTGGAAAGTCAGGAAACTAGTGAGGATTTGGATATAAAATTGCAGTCACGTCCGCGGCGGTGTATACCGTCACTGCCGGCGCAGATCCCCATTGGCCACTGTACTCCATAGAGCCCCAAATTATCCAATGAGGAATTGCACGGTGCTGCAAGACCGCCTTCCGCCAAAACACCTAAATTTGGCAGAGTTACCACACTTCCACCTGTCCCAAGATACAGGTCAGGCGGTCGTCATTTCATGGTGGTGGACAATGATCAGAGTATCCATCACTGCATCATTTCCTAAAATAGCACATACATTGCCATTCCCACTGTCCCATCACGTTGATGCTGTATGTACACTGAGGTGGTGGTTCTATTGTTCAAATTGTGACAGCCTACTCACTCCTGTGTCCCTTAGATAACTACTGATACAGATAAATAGGAGGAGGAGACAAAGAACCGTGTACAGACCCCTTGTGGAGTTGGCTACGCTGGAGGACAGGCACATTATACTCACCTATAGACTGTACAGGGCCACAATCACAGAGCTGTATGCCCAATTGGAACCTGACATGATGTCAGCTATCTGTCATCCCACTGGGATCCCCCCTCTTGTGCCATCAGTGCTCCATTTCCTGGCAACTGGTTCATTCCAAGTGACAGTGGGCTTAGCAGCAGGAATGTCACTGCCAATGTTCTCAATCGTGCTGGCAAAGGTTCTATCTGCCTTGGTGAAACACATGTGCAGCTACACTGTTTTCCCCCACGTGGAAGATTTGGCCACTGTTAAGGCAGGATTCTATGCAATGGGCCATATTCCCATTAATATTGGGGCGAATGACTGTACACATATTGCGTTAGTCCCGTACCCCTACCCCCCTCCGCCACCAGAATGAACAGGTGTTCAGGAATCTGAAGAGTTTCAACTCACTGAATGTGAAAATCGTGTGCCTGGCTAACCAGTACATCTCTCATGTCACTGCATAGTATCTTGGGTCGGTGCTTGATGCCCTTGTCCTGAGGAATAGCAGCATTCCAAATGTGATGGGCCAACTACAGAGGCACAGGGTGTGGCTAATAGGTGAACCAGAGTCCCCACCCCCTGTATGTCAGTGTATGCCTTGAGGTGTTATCCCTATAGGATTGTGTAAGGCTAAAGTTTGTCCATCACTATTTGAAAGTGACTCTGGCCACCCAAACCTTTTGTGGCTCCTGACCCCTGTGAGGAATGCCAGGACAGTGACTGAGAACTGTTATAATGAGGCACGTGGGCGAACCAAAACAATAATTGAAAGGACATTCGGCCTCCTGAGGGGCAGGTTCAGTTGCCTCCATCTGACAGGTGTATCCCTGTGCTAGTCACCTGGGAAGGACTGCCAGATAGTAGTGGCATGCTGCATGTTGCACAACCTAGCCCTCAGACGACATGTGCCTTTTCTGCAGGAGGAGGAGACTGGAGATGCCCCTGTGGCAACAGTGGACCCTGAGGACAGTGAGGATGAGGAAGCAGAGGATGAGGATGTGGACAACAGAACATCAGTTATATGTCAATACTTCCAATAATACACAGGTGAGACCGTGGAACTCATCATTGCCCTGAATATTGATTTCATCTGTGTGACTGTGGCATGATGGCATTCCCTTCCTTTGCATCTAAAATTACTATTACCTATGGCTTGCAATCTTACAGACGTTGGTGATATGACAGCAGTGTCCAGATGTGATTACCACAGACAGATAGAGGTCATTAATTGTATGCTGTCACAGTGTCCATATCATTTGCACCAGAGGTAACTGTTGCCCTAAATGCACATTTTCAACACTTAAATACAACCACTCAAGTTGTGTTCAAGGGTGTTTTTGTGGTGATCTAAAATTTAGGGAAAACTGCAATAGAATGGGGCGATGACAGAGGAAAGTCCAGGGTATTGTTCCAGTCTGATTGTAGCACAGGTGCAGTATCCAAGGGGCAACTGGAAGGGGAGCAATGACAGTTCAAAGTGGACAAGGTGACAGGGTGGGAGACAGAGAGGACAATCAGAAGAGTCTCATTTCCTGCCAGTGGTCTTGGCAAGTGTCTCTGGCTTCTGTCTGGGTCAAAGGGAACGTTTGCGGGATGGTACTCCTTCTGCAGGGGGATGGGTGCTGGTGGCCTGTGGGTCCTGTGGCGGGGCCTTCTGCCCACTAGCTGCAGTGGAGGTGGAGGGATGGTCAATAGACTGGCTAGTGGTAGGGGCCCGCTGGTGTGTTGTCCATTCCCTCATGATGTTGGCCATGTCTGCCAGCATCCCTGCTATGGAGATCATGGTGGTGTTGAGAGCCTGCAAGTCCTCCCTGATCTCCTGATGGTGTTCCTCCTGCAGCCGCTTGTTCTCCTGCATGTTGTCAAGGATCTGATCCATCGTGTCCTGGGATTTTTGGTAGGCACCCAGGATCTTGGCAAGTGCCTCCTGGAGAGTCGGTTCCCTAGGCCTGTCCTCGCCCTGGCGCACAGCGGTCCTCCCAGTGTAATTGTTGCCCTGTGCCCCTGAACGATGTACCCACTGCCACTGACCCCAGGTCCCCGATTGTCTTGGGTGTGAGGTGCGGACTTGGGTCCCTGTACAGGTGGGCACACTTCTGTTTGACGTATCCTGGGGACAGAGGTGTGGGGATGCTGGATGGGTGCTGTGGTGTTGGATACTGACGGGAGAGGATCTGTGGTGGACTGTGAGTGGGCTGGGGTGACCGACTGTCCAGTGGTCCCTGATGGGCCAGGTTGTTGACCAAGATCCTGAAATCCAGAGTTCCTGTCATCAGTGCGGGCATCTTCTGTTAGGGGACTGGTTTGTCATGGCACATCCTCTCCAATAACATTGACTGGGGCACCAGGGGGATATAAGTGATGTATTATGCTTCATGCCTGTGACATGTTGTACATCCCTAGCTTCCCCTCTATCATTGCTGTTTCCCTGCCACCTTTGTTTGTGTATGGTGATGTATTGTGGGATTGTTAGTTCCCCTATGTTGTGCATGCTTTTTTGATGGGTGTCCATGCAGGGCTGGAGGGGCTGCCCATGTATTGGTATAGAAAGCAGGGCTAGGCATTGTGGTTAGTCATAGGTGTAGGTGCAGTGTGCAGGATGTAGTGAAGTGATGGGGGTGAGGGGGTGTGATGGCATGCAGATATGGGAGGGTGATAAGTAGTAGATATTGACTCACCACTATCCAGTCCTCTGGCAACCAGCAAGTCCCTCAGGATGCAGTAATGCCAAGACTTACTCCTCCCATGCTTTGAGATGTGAGGGAGGAGGTAGGGGTCCACCGCCAGTCCTCTGTATGGCAAGCTGGTGCCTTGCTGCTATGGAACGTACCTTCCCCCGTAGGCCGTTCCACCTCTTCCTGATGTAGTCCCTTGTTCTTGGCTGCTGTCCCACAGCATTCACCCTGTACACGATTCTACACCATAGCTCCATCTTCCTGGCAATGGATATCTGCTGTACCTGTGCCCCAAACAGCTGTGGCTCTACCCTGACTATTTCCTCCACCAGACCCTCAACTCCTCATCTGTAAAACAGGGGTGCCTTTGTGGGGACATGGGTGTTGTGTGGGTGTTGTGTAGTGTGGTTGGGTGTGCGTAGTGGTGTGAGTACGGAATATAAGGGTGAATGAGGTATGTGTGTCTAGTTGTCACAGTGGTCTTGGTGTCAGTCTGGTGGCAATATTCTGTATCCGTAAAGGGTTGTGGGTAATGTGGGTGTGTGTTTTATAGTGGTGTGGTGTGTGTATGAGTGTCAGGTGTGTGTTTTTGGTATTTGCCAATGTTGTGCAGTTTAGTATTTAGGTGTCCATTTCCAGCGTGCCGGTGTGTACCGCCAATGGTTTATCGCCATTGAATGTCTGCTGTGGTAATTTGTAGGTCATGATGTAGAGGACGTTGTTTTGTTGGCGTAACGGTATGAGTGTTGGCACCAACAGTTTACCACTGACCTTTTGGGCTGGCAGATTTGTGTATGTGGCAGTATTCTGTGGGTTTGGTGTGTGTGTGTCATAATATGGTGTACGGATATTCGCCACCACAGTGGTATGTTGGTGGCCGTCACCATGGTGGTAAGCAGGATTTACCACCAATGCCATAGTGAGGGCCTTAGTGTATTACTTAAATCCTAAGGGTGGGTCACCTATCTAGTATTTTGTGGTGATTTGTTGCAAAAATATAGTACCTTTATTTTTGTACAACTGACTGTTTTCTTTCATCTGTGTAAGTGCTGCGTGACTACAGTGGTATTCCATGAGCTTTGCATGTCTCCTAGATAAGCCTTGGCATCTCATCCACAGCTATCTCTAGAGAGCCTGGCTTCTAGACAATGCCTACACTTCACTAAGAGGGGATACCTGGACCTGGTATAAGGTGTAAGTACCATAGGTTCCCACCACACACCAGGCCAGCTTCTTACAAGAGTTCAAAAGAAAAAAATACTCTGGTGGTCAAGTAACTGCCCAAAGTATCCTTTCTGGCCCCTTAAATCCCTGTCCTGTCTGACTTGGCCACCGAACTCAGACAGAGATGTCGAACTGTTTGAACATTTAAAAAAAATCCAAACTTTTTGTTGGCTAATGCTTGTTTGTGATTGATTTTAAAGCTATTTATTGCTTCTAAAAATGTATCTTGGACCCCTCTGGTAGATTTCAATAATTAAGGTCTCTAAAAGTTCATTAAAAAAGCTCCGTTGTTATAAACTGGTATCTTGTTTCTTTCATGTTGCGTTGCTTTCCTATTCCGTTGTTTAGTTCGCTTAGATGCTTTACACATTGTTCCATTGCCTAGCCCTACTGCTTGCAGCCACAGCTGCCCAGGTTTGAGCTCACGGTTAAGTAAATCTATCTGACTGGACCCAAGACAATATTTTTGAGTGTACTGCATGATAAAGCCACCAAACCATATCATATAGTAATCCCAAATTCTCAAATGACTCATAAAAACTTAACATCCCTGTTGGAAATCATCTTCAGACTGAAGCTATACAACTTCTGGGTTAAAGATTACTCAGCGGCAATATCTTCCCACACCTCTTTTATTTCTACACTTTTAGACTTTGTAATGTAAGAATTAACATATCTAGCAACAGCAATGGCACTGTTGGCTAAAAACTTAATATCCATGATTGCATTGCACATGGACAAAATGACAGGATTGTGGTCATTGAAAAGTTTGGATTCCTGAACTCTCTTTATATTGTTTGCATTTTGGGAGATCCGCCAGTAACTGTACGTCTGACTGCAGAAAAGAATCTGTTTACTCTTCCTTTAGAGATATTAGGCCGAACAACACTTAGGCCCTCATTATGACATTGGTGGTAAGTACCGCTTACCACCCTGCTGACTGCCGCCAACATACCGCCACCGCAACGGATTACCGCCACCCATATAATGACCCACACATAGCAATCCGTCACTATACAGCCACACACACAAGTCTGCCAGCCCAAAGGTCAGTGATAAACTGGTGGTAGCAAAACCCACCCCGTTACGCCAACAGAACTACGCCCACAACATTATGACCCATGAATCACCTCGGCGGACATGCAATGGTGCCAAACCATTGGCGGTACATACCGCCGCGCTTAAAATACACACGCACATACAAAACAACACTACATTGGACAATTTGAATAACACACACCTGATACCCATACACACACCACACCAACACCACTATAAAACACACACCCATATTACCCATAACCCTTTACGACTAAAAACAATTGCCACAAGGGAGATAGCAAGACTACAGACAAGACCACAGCCACACACCACCATCACCTATACACCATCCACTCACCTTACATCACACACCCGAACACATCCCCCACACACCCTCACCACAGCCATGGCACCACGACGACACCCCAGGTTCTCAGAGAGGAGGAGCTAAGGGTCATGGTGGAGGAAATCATCCAGGTAGAGCCACAGCTATTCGGATCTCAGGTGCAGCAGACATCTATTGCAAAGAAGATGAAGCTATGACGGAGAATCGTGGACAGGGTCAAAGCCATGGGACAACACCCCAGAACAAGGGATGACATCAAGAAGAGGTGGAACGATCTACGGGGAAGGTGTGTTCCACAGCAGCAAGACACCAAATAGCTGTACAGAGGACTGGCGGTGGACCCCCACCTCCTACCCCACAACTAACAACATGGGAGGAGCAAGTCTTGGCAATCATGCATCCTGAGGGCCTCGCAGGAGTAAGAGGAGGACTGGACTCTGGTAAATCAACTCCATATAACTATCACCCCCCTACCTGCATGCCATCACATACCCCCACCCTTACCCTCACTCACATCACTCCACCATCTCACACACACCCTACCATCATAACCCACCCCTCCCAATACCAAGCCCTGCATGTAACACCAATGCACGGACCCCCATCACAGACCTGCATGGAGACCCATCACTAAAGCATGCACACTAGAGAGAATCACCTAGCCCACAAAATACCTACTTACACAAGGCAAAGCTGACAGGGCAATAACAACCATAGATGGCAATACACCCATGCACAAGATGACACACACTGAAACCATAACACTGTATTTACATCCCCACAGGTCCCCCACCCAACATCACTGGAGAGGAGGTGACAGCAACATCCAGTCCCACCCAGAAGAGGCCCACAGTGATGACAGCAGCTCTGGACTCCTGGATCTGGATAAGCAACTCAGCCCATCAGGGATCTCCGGACAGTCGGTAACCCAAGCACAGTCCCATACCACCACAGAGCCTCCCCCTCAGGAAACACCACCACAGCACCCACCCAGTGGGCCCATACCTCTGTCCCCAGGACACGTCAATCAGCAGTGTGTCCACCACTACAGGGACACTAGGCCACCCCACAAACACAGGGCGAACAAGGACCTGGGGTCAGTGGCAGTGGGCGCACAGTTCAGAGGTACAGGACAACAGGGAAGCTGGGAGGACTGCTCTGCGAGAGGGGGAGAACAGGCCCAGGGAACGGACTCTCCAGGAGGCACTCACCAACATCCAGGGAGCATACCACCATTCCCAGGACATGATGGGCCAGATACTGGACAAGTTGCAGGAGACCCAGCGGCTGCAGGAGGGACAGTACCTGGGAATCAGGGAGGACTTGAAGGACATCAACACCACCCTGGTCACCACTGCAGGCGTGCTGGCAGACATGGCCAAAACCATGAGGGAGGCAGTGGCACACCACTGGGCCCCTGACACTAGCCAAACCAATGAAGAGCCTTCCAACTCTGTTGCCGCTAGTGGATAGGAGGCACCGCCACAGGACCAACAGGCCACCAGCACCCCACCCCCCTGCAGAAGGAGAACCACCACGCAAATGGTCCCTGCAGTCCAGGAGAAGCCAGAGACTATTGCCAAGACCCCTGCCAGGAAAAAAGACTCTCCTGATTGTCACCCTTGTGTCCCACCCTGTCACTCTGTCCACCTTGAACTGCCATTGCTCCACTTCCTATGCCCCCTTGGACAATGCACCTGTGATACAAATAGACTGGACTCTATCCTGGACATTTCTCCACCATCACCCCTGCCCATTGCACATCCCCCTCTACTTATCAGCACTTAAATAAACACCATTTGAATAAATACAAGTATGGAGTCTGTCAAATGATTGAAATATGAAATATGTATTCGTTTAACAAGCTTTAAACACGCAATACAACTGTACAGTAATGTATACATAGGAATCACCAGGAGCGATAGTGGGGCACAAATATCTGCAAATAGAGATGCCAAAGGGTACAGTAAGTGGCCATAGAAGTGGGAAAATCAGCCTGCCATTGACAATGTCAAACACAAAACTGTCAATGTATAGTGAAATTACAGTGTCTTACTTGTGTGTCATTGGAACTATTGGCGTATTAAAGCACTTCTGTTGTCCTCATCCTCATCCTTTGCCTCCTCATCTTCACTGTCCACAGGGTCCACTGCTGCCACACGCCCATCTCCAGCCTCATCCTCCTGCAGAAAAGGCATCTGGCGACGTAAGGCAAGGTTGTGCAACATTCAGCATGCCACAATCATCTGGCACACATTCTTGGGTGAGTAGTACAGGGATCCACCTGTTAGATGGAGGCAACAAAACCTGGCCTTCGGGAGGCCAAATGTCCTTTCAATTATTCTTCTTTTTCGCCCATGTGCCTCATTGTAACGTTACTCTGCCCTTGTCCTGGGATTCCTCACAGGGGTCGGTAGCCATGAGAGGTTGGGGTAACTGTAGTCACCTGCAAATATCGAGGGACAACTATTAGACACACACTAACCCTTAGGGCTCACACCATACCCATACACCAACACCTACTGGGTAGGAACCAGGGCTCACCTATTAGCCACACCCAGTGCCTCTGGAGTTGAGCCATCACATATGGTATGCTGCTATTCCTCAGGATAAAGGCATCATGCACAGACCCAGGATACTTTGTACTGACATGGGAGATGTACTGGTCCGCCAGGCACACTATCTGCACATTCATAGAGTGAAAGCTCTTTCGATTTAGGAACACCTGTTCATTTCTACGGGGGGTGGGGGACAAATGCTATATGTGTACCATCTATTGCCCCAATTATGTTGGGGAAATGTCCCATTGCATAGAAGGCAGCTTTCACTGTGGCCATATCCTCCACCTGGGGTAAAACGATGTAGCTGCGCATGTGCTTAATCAGGGCAGACAACACTCTGGTCAGCACTATTGAGAACACTGGCTGAGACATTCCTGCTGCCAAGCCCACGGTCACTTGGAAGGAGCCAGTCGCCAGGAAATAGAGCACTGATAGCACTTGCATAAGAGGGGGATCCCGGTGGGGTGATGGATAGCAGGTATCAGGTCAGGCTCCAACTGGGCACACAGCTCTATGATTGTGGCCCTGTCAAGTGTATAGGTGAGGATGATGTGCCTGTCCTCCATTGTTGCCAAGTCCACCAGGGGCCTATACACGGGGGTGTCGCGTAGGCTCTCATTATTCTAATGAGACTACTGGTTTTGAGCAGCAGGCTCGTCCACGGAGTGAGAGACTGAGTCTAACCCACTGCGGGTGACACCTGTCGCTCTAAATCTGGGTTTTGCTTTGGCTAACTAGCAGTGCCTCATCTCTACCAGAGGATAGTGATGATTGGGCAGCCGAGCGAATGACATACTAGGCTTCTCAGGGAAGTCGTGGTCACTCAGGTCGCATCCGGTTCTCTCATTTACAACTCAGTCTCATTTATAAACGACGAATAGAGGCGGTATATGTTTCAATAATTAATTTAATGAAACGACTGCGTCTTAGATAGCAAAGTGTGAGCTGCAATAACCAGGATGACACAACATGACAGTATTAAAATTGTGACAAGAAGAGTGAAGCATAAAAACAATGCTATCATATTGTCACGATGATCCATGGACTAATTCCCATCTAAGCTATAATTTGAGCAGAGCATGTTAAGCTCTAATTCTGCCTTTCAGGTTCCCCCGGGAAGACATCAACCCTCATACCTGAGCAAAGGCCTGTGGTCTGCGTTAGCATCTGTAGCGAAACATTCAGGCGTCAGCATACAGTCGTGGTTCCCTGGCTGGAATCTCCCTCTAACGTGTAAGGGACAAGGAAGTGTTTTTATAACAATACAGCTGATGTTCCGAGAAAATGTCCCTACGTAAGGATGTGTATTTTCTATGAATGTTGGAGACTAAACTTCTACCACGTTCACCGGCAATGTACCGAACTGTAGCCTTGAATGAAGCACAGAGTGATCAAGAATGTCTTGTTTGTGAACAGAGTGCTGGGCTAGGCAAAAACAGTTAGATAGATGAAAATAAAACAAGACCATAAAAATGGTTATTCTAATAATAACAATGTGAAGCCAAATAAAATACTTCTAGGTTCAAGTGCACAGCGGCCTAGTGTGTCAAAACGTGCATGGAGCTGTAACTAAAATGGCTACACAACACCCTCCCCTTGTCGGTTGAAAATTGTTCAAAGCCAAAGCTAAAATTGTATTGCTAAAAAGCTCAACCTAAGATATATATAAAAGCAAAGTCAATTTGGACAAGTTAAAGGGACACAAAAGCATCCAACATGAAAATTTAAAACATGAGCATGTGGCATATAACCTAAGTAGAAAGACATGTCAATTTAGAAAAGTTCCAAACTAGGTACGAGTCATGGAAAATAGGAGATCTTCCACTTCGGCCGATGTGAAAACCGGAAAGTCCTCGCCAAGAAGGATCAAGGAGCAGGTGCGTTCCGTAGCCCTGGTGTCAGCCAAGGCGGCATCCCGTGGTGTGCCCATTGATGAGTTGTGAACAACTTCCTCCAGGAAGGGTAACTCATAAGTAGCTTCACGCAGCAAACGCAACCTCAATGCGCATATCCGGTATTGAACCCTCAGCGAGAACATAAACAGATCAGAGTTTACTGCAGGCAAGCGCTGCTGTGAAAGGCAGACCTCCAGTACATGTTCAAACAGCACCAGAGGCACCGAAACACGGGCTGCACACAATCCAAACCGGTCTGAATGACAAAGACCAGCCACACTCCAATTGCTCCAGGAATGTTGCTCCAAAATACTGCATCATACGCTCACAACACAGCTGCGCTGATGGGAGCGCCTTCATTTCTCCAAGTTGTGGCGGGACAGCCATTACGCATAAACAACAGCAGCAGCAAGATGCCAGCTAATAAAGCCAAAGTTATCGGAAATCCCCCAAAAATACTACTGAAAATTGAGTGGATAGCTGAAGGAATCAAACCGAATATGGAGGAGACGGTGTGAATGAAACCAGAACCAACAGCTTTGAAAAAATGTGAATTCCAGTTGTACTGGACACATTAAATATTCATCCCAGGAGTTCACTAAAGTGTCTCGGAAAGTTTGTATTGAACAGGGACTGTATTTCTGCCGATGACCTTGCCACTTGAAGTACGTAGGTCTCGCATGCAGATGTAAGGGCCACATGCTTTTGAAACAGCAAAGCCTTGAGTCTGCTTAACTTCAAAATTCACGTTTGAAGTAGCAATGTGTGGCCAACTATCAGCTACCTCCATAATTTTAGTGGGGGGAAAGAGTACGTTCCCGCAGCTTGTACTACCTTAGAGACCGAAACAACGTAAACTATTCCGGCCCGCATGCCACAACAGTCTTCACCATTGAGGAGGACGTAACTGCCGTTTGAAAGCACCTGGAACGTAGATCTAATCAAGGGAACTGGATCTCCCTTCCGATAACAAGCCAAGTTCGCAGCAGAGGTGTTACATGCCCCATGCAAGGACAGCTGTTTACAAACCATTGAATGGCTGACTGAAGTCTCGCATTCACTACCGCTAAGAAAGACTTCTTTCATGCCGCTGAAGCACTTGTACGAGAAGGGAAGCTCCCAAACCTCATGAATGTAACTATCTCCCAGCTTTTCATATCTGCCTACCGGAATGTGTTTTAAACAGGAGGTGAATTGAAGTGTTGAAATAGGCAGATTATTAACCCCATGTATTAACCACTCAGTAGATGGTATTTCGGCCACAGTAAAAGGCAACTTTTCTAATTTCTCGATGTTAAGCATGACATAAGTCGCTTTCTTCTTAGCCATTAGTTGTTGTTGTCATGTTAAATTAAAGGAAGAAAATATCTCCCTTGCACTGACATGCTGCCATGGAACGCGACCCGCCTTCAATGTTTGACGCGTCCAACCCAACTGCATAATGGACCTGATATGACTCTGTCCATGGTGTAAAAAAGACAGATGTGATTGCATAACGTCTATAGCAGAAGAGGCAATATTATTTATGGTATATAGCCGGTCAGACAAGGTGTTAATCCCATTACCCACAACAGCTAATGCCTTTTTTAGATTTTCCTGACCTATTTGCCTTAACCAGGCAGCAGCATCTTGTTGGGAAAGTTTCCAAATTTGATTATATGCTGCATATAAGAAACACTTCCTACGTGGTGTTCTGGGGCCTAACAAGAAATCTTGTAATTCAGTGGTGTTAGACAGGAGACTGAGATGTTCTCTAAACGCATGTAGTGAGGATGATTTTAATCATTGCTGGCACAATTTTCTCACACTAAGGGCCTGATTCTAAGCTTGGCGGGCGGCGGGAGCCGCCCGCCAAGCGGGAACCGCCAGAAGACCGTACCGCGGTCAAAAGACCGCAGCGGTCATTCTGGGTTTCCCACAGGGCTGGCGGGCGACCGCCAAAAGGCCGCCTGCCAGCCCAGTGGGAAACACCCTTCCCACGAGGAAGCCGGCTCCGAATGGAGCCGGCGGAGTGGGAAGGTGCAACGGGTGCAGTTGCACCCGTCGCGAATTTCAGTGTCTGCAAAGCAGACACTGAAATTCTTTGTGGGGCCCTCTTACGGGGGCCCCTGCAGTGCCCATGCCATTGGCATGGGCACTGCAGGGGCCCCCAGGGGCCCCACGACACCCCATACCGCCATCCTGTTCCTGGCGGGCGAACCGCCAGGAACAGGATGGCGGTATAGGGTGTCAGAATCCCCATGTGCGCCGCCATGGCGGATTCCCATGGGCAGCGGAAAGTCGGCGGTACACCGCCGGCTTTCCGCTTCTGGCCGCGGCTGTACCCCCGCGGTCAGAATGCCCGGCGGAGCACCGCCAGCCTGTTGGCGGTGCTACCGCCGACCCCGGCCCTGGCGGTATTTACCGCCAGGGTCGGAATGACCCCCTATATGTTGTAATTATACCTGCATGCTCTGATGATATATAGCAAGGGTCTGGCCTACTCGTCCTAAAACCCCCCAAGGAGTTAATAAAATGTTGATGACACCCATTGGTATCTATTGGCCACAATAACCACCCGCCAGGACGTGTGAGTGATGCATTAAATGTACCATTCTGGACCCATTAATCAAGCTCATTTTCAGTTGCATTTGTATATTTTTGGCATTTATAAAACTTTGTGGGGGCAGGTATACTGGGCATGTTTAATTCCCTAATTTTAGCCAAGCCTAAACAACTTGTCTGTTGTACTGTTTTGTTTAAAAAGATCATTTGTACAGGAATAAGGCATGCTCTGAACAATACTTCCTTTCCCTTAATTTGCCAATTTCTTGTTCCCCACACACTTTTCAGATCAATTGTTTTAAGTAAATATTCATAGCCTTCTATCGATAACTGGGAAACAAAGGATTCCGCATATATATGAATTTCGTATTGGTCATAAACATATGTATATCCTTAGAAGGTGGTACTTTAAAATATTAAGACTCAGCATTTTTCACATTGTGCCCAGAAAACTATGCAAACTTTTCAGAATATGTTTTGGAACTCCCCTGTGGCGGAGTCCGGCAATGTTCCCATTGCGTATAATTAAAAACAGTTCTGGGGCTGCTTGCTCTATGTATGAAATGGTGCCCATAATAATTATAGCAAAACATATCACCATAATCTTCTTTAAATTGGTAAACATCTTCGTTTTCAAAGACAGTATAATGTTGCAATTCAGTCATCATAGAATCAACTGTCTTCACATCCCAATCATCAGAAACAATGCCTGGTATTACTATATCATTCATTGATAATTTGAACACATACGGTATTTGAATAACTTCTGTGGGACCATATATATCAAACATTACTTTGTCCCAAACAATCACATCAGGAATTGGCACTGAGGAAATGTTCACAAAGGAAAAGTCTCTTTGGACTTTATGTGATGAAAAATGTGGCTTTAAAACCTCCTCCACCAGTTCAACTGTTCATCTTTCAGGAAGAAAGTGACCATATATTAATAAGAAAAAGGTGATGACAAAACCAATCCAAAGTAGAAAGGCTAAGACAGTCAAAGAGAGCCATAGATAGTTCCATAGAAAAATTAAAATATGTTTCTTTAAGCCACTTTTTTAGCTTACGTGTACTTGACAAGTCAGCTGCCAAAGAGGCGAATTAATCTGAGAAGTCATCGTTGAAGTCGGCAAAATATCCAGAGGCAGTTTGTGCAAATGGTGGAGCCGCTGACAATGGTGGAGTTGGCGTTTCCTGTGGTGGCACACTATAAATAGCACCATCCGTCTGTGTTGGAGTTGAGTTAATTTGGTCAAATGTTTCTAAATTAGTTGACATTAGTGGAACTAATGCAAGATCATCTTCCACCCTCCCCAAGCTCGGAGAGGTGTTGGTATATACAACTTGTAGAGGAACTTCTTCACAGTAGTGAGAGGGATTCGGGAACTACTGGATGTTCCTCTTGGTGGGCTGTGCAGGATCGGCCATATGGTGAAGTTTGACATTGTCGATTGAGACAAAACGATTTTCTTTGGCACTTGCCAACAGTGGTAGAATTACAGTTCTGGGATCGTGTATCCCTAGTACTGGGACTGGTGCTCGATAAGAAGGGCCAAATTCCTTTTTCACAGTGACTTTCTCATGTACAAGATCCCCAACTCTGTGAATCCAGCCGATAGATGTTACAGGCACATCCTTGATTCTTGTGGAGGTGGCACTGTTAGAAGAATTATCATCACGGAACTGTTGCAATTCCTGTAAGACAGTGACACGTTCATTTATGTCAAAAGGTGTTTCTGCTGCCTCCACGCCAGGACCATCAAGATCTGGAACATACATTTGAGTTCCGAACAGGCACTCATATGAAGTACGACTCCCTAGGGACCTTCTAGGCAGATTATTTAGTGCTCGCTGGACTCCATATAGGTGGTTAAGCAAACTACGACCCGTGCCTCTGGCTGTTAAGAATTGCTTTAAATCACAGTTTAATTGCTCCACAACACTATTTCCATCGGGATGAAATGGAGACGAGTACTGGAGTTGGACCCCCAACGAAGCCATGGCGTCCCTGAATGCCCTTGAGGCGAAAGCAGGGCCCTGGTCCGAATGGAAAGCCGCAACTCCATATGTACCGCTAAAGACTCGCAAATCTTTAATAACAGTCCGAGCGTCAGCCGAGCGTTGTGGCCACACCCATAAAAATCTGGAGGATGAATCAACAGCGACTAAAATATACTTGTATGCACTATCAGGTGTTAGGGAACCACAGTGGTCCAAGTACACATATTGTAATGATTTATTAGAAATTAAGAGGGGTGTCTGTGGCGGGCACTTGGCAGTGGAAACTTTAATTTGTTGACAGATGTCACAGCAAAGGACATACTGCTTGGTCTCTTTGTAGAGACCTGGCCACCAGTAACAGGCCTGCAAGATCAAAATTGTAGCCGCCACACCAGCATGGGCAGATGCTACCCCCTCATGCGCTGCTTTAATCAATCCAGGTCTTATGTCTTTGTTGGGGATGCCCCTTATGCCTACACCTGGTATTCTAACTTCAGCATTCAGGCGATCTCCCATTCAATAGGAATATTTATTAGGAAATCCTTTAGGATAGGGCTTACCATCAGCCTTAGCTGTCACGGCAGACCAAATGTCTGCGTCCGGTTTGGAACTCGAGCGAGTCACTGCAGCTACAGCGGCTACTGCTGACTATGCGGCTTCATCAGCCAATGTATTTCCAGCAACATGTATTCCAACGCACTGGTGTCCAAGTATGTGTGCAACATGGACATTTGGTAGCGTCTCTTTCAGATCTGCTACTTTCTCCCACAGTAGTCTGTGTTTAATGGTGTTGCCTTTGGAATCTCTGAACCCATTCTGGCGCCAGTAATGCAGGTATTCATTAAAGGACTGGACACAATAGTACGAGTCACAAACAATCAGCGGAAGCTGTGCAGGATCCGTGTGTTCCTGTGCCATCAGCAGAGCTTTTAGTTCTGCCAATTGTGCTGTGCAATCCCCTAGGGTTTGCGTAAAGGTATGTAGAGGACAGAATTTATTGCCCTCCATGTAGCCACTTATGACTATGGAAGCAGCAGAATATTGGTATTTAGTTCCAATTGCAGGTTCTGCTGAGCCATCAGTGTACATGACTCTATGATATTGTTCAGTAGGCAATGTATTTGCTGGAACAGGGTATTCTATTTCGTATTGTAAAAATTCTTGAGTTTGTAACTTTGGGTCAAAAATGTAGTCTACATCAGTGGCTGTCAGAGACGTAGCCCATTGGATCCAATGTGGATGTAATGCTTTTGCGTTTGGAACGCTGGCTTTTGTAACAGCCTCTAGGGCTGGGATCGGAGAAACAACAATAATGCGTTTTCCTTTCTTTAGTGACAGCCATTCCCACAGCAGTGCGAATTTTCTCAGTGGGAGCAAAGCGTTGTTCTGCCACTGAGTATAAGTGTGATTTGTATGCAATCAGGAATGTCTCACCTTCATTAAATGTCACATAGGTGAAACCGATGGCCCCAGCTATTACTCTGATGCCCAAATGTGTTTTGTTGTCCCTCGTGTGTAAGTGTTGTGCTGCAAGCATATCTGTCTGTAACTCTCGAAGAATGCATGTATGTTCGATTGTCCAGAATTTACTTGAAAAATCGGGACATATTAGATCATATAAAGGTTTTATGCGTGTAGCATAATCTGGAATGTTAGGGCCAGATGTAGAAAGCCTTTTGCACGTCGCAAACTGCGTTCGTGCTAAAGGCCTAACGCGCTCCACAACCTGAAATTGCAAGTCGGTACCGACTCGCAATTTGAGGCTGCGACTCGCAAATAGGAAGGGGTGTTCCCTTCCTATTTGCGACCGCATCGTCATGCTGAGTTGCTTTGTGACCACGAATGCGGTCGCAAACCAACTCGCAGTTACCACCCACCTGAAGTGGGTGGTAACTCATTCGCAAAAGGGAAGGGGTCCCCATGGGACCCCTTCTCCTTTGTGAATTACGAAAAAGAAAAAAAATTCAGAGCAGGCAGTGGTCCAAAGGACCACTGCCTACTCTGAAAAAAACGAAACCAAATGGTTTCGGAAGTTTTTCTTTTTGCAACTCGTTTTCCTTTAAGGAAAACGGGCTGCAAAAAAAAAAAATGCTTTATTAAAAAAGCAGTCACAGACATGGAGGTTTGCTGTCTCCAGCAGGCCACCATCCCTGTGAGTGCATGGACTCGCTATGGGGTCGCAAACTGTGACCCACCTCATTAATATTCATGAGGTGGGTCTTTGCGACCCCATAGCGAGTCGCAGAAGGTGTCTGAGACACCTTTCTGCATTTGGGTTTGCGAGTTGCAGTTTGCGAGTCGCTGTGACTTGCAAATTGCAAGTCGCAAAATTATACTTACCTACATCTGGCCCTAAGTTATGCCAAAATTTAGGAAACCCAATAGTGATTGGAGTTTTGTAATCGTATTTGGTGGTTGTAAGTGTGCGCATTTCTCTAAGAATTGTGGTGCTAGGCTCTTTCCTTCACTTGACAGCTCATATCCTAGGAACAGAACGCGGAGGAAGGCTATTTTTTTTTTTTTAATTGAATTTGTAGCCACATTCAGCAAATCCTACAACAATGCGGGCTACCCGTCTTAAATGTTGTAGTAAGATATATGTCATCTACATAGGAAAATGCTTCAGGGTCAATCTCGTGCAAAATTGCAGTAACACGTGCTGCGAATAGTCCTGGGCTGTTCTTATACCCTTGAGGTAAACAACAGCATTTTTTCTGTGAGCCTAGTGCACTGAAACTTGGTAAGTCTCTACTCTCAGGTGCTATTTTCTGGCAGAAAAACCAATGGAAATGTCCAGTGTTGTTTTGTATTTTTTGCGCACTATGTTGTTCATTAGTGCTGTGCTATGCGAGTTTTGAATAGCCTAAGTTTGTGTATGACTGTTTCAATGTCTGTAGTCTAAGACCATTCTGTGAGAATGGTCTGGCTTAGCTACTGGGAATAATGGGTTATTCATTGGCGAGACACAGGGTTTAATTACGCCCTGGTACTCTAATTGCGTGAGTATTTCTCTCACCTGTGCTTTTGCTTCATGTTTTATAGGATACTGCGGTTGCGGTTGAGGTTCACTTTTAATTGGAATTACATGGTAGGGAGATTCTTTATCCCATCCTACGTGATTTCTGTATAATGAAGGTGCTTGTGCTAAAGCCCATTCAATGGAATAGGATTCGGCGAGTTCCTCTGGAACAAGGGGTGAGAAGAAAGGCTTAATGACATCTTCTCCATATGGGCAGGTACGGACAAATTCAGGTGGCCAATCTTGTTTGGCCATCAAGACATCATATATGTTTACTAGGCGATCCCAAAAGATTGCGTCTATTATGCGTTCAATGTCTCCTTCTAACTGTAGTGTTACTTTATACACCCGATCAGGCGTGGAGACACGCATGTCCGAAGTTTCTACTTGTGTAAAGTCATCAGTTGCTTTCACCTCCAGATGCTCTAGAAGATTCCCGGCAAACTATTGTGACCTCTGCCGCGCTGTCTAGCAATGCTAGAGCCCAATTCTTGTTCTTCAAGAGATTCCTCTTCCTGAGTGGCATGTCAGACTGCGACTGCTGCCACTTTTTTCTTTTTGAATTGTGGTTTTTGTTAAGCGGGTTTCTCTTCCTTTTTAACATCAACCTCCGAAGAGCGCTGCGATTCCTGTCTCGGTTTCACGTGCTATGTCCTTCCCTCTCATCGCCCACCTCTCTCATTTCGCTTTTCCGATGAGTCCTGAAAGGAACGAGATTGGCGTGTATCAGTATATTGATATATATCAGGCGTTTTTATGTTATCTCTATTTCAGAGATTGTACCTATTCTGCGGGGTCTCCATAAGCGGAAATTCTCCCCTCTCTTTTTTTAGGAGTTTGTTGCTTTTTATCCCAGCATTTCTTATTACCCTCAGGTGCTTGCTTAGGGGAATCCTTATTCGATTTACCCTGAAATTGTGTTTTTTATGGTCTGGCCCCTAGACTATCTCGATCAATACTTGAATAGGTCTCTGCTATTACTTTAGGCACCTCTCAATCCTGATCCTGTTGTGGAACGTCACAGAGCCGCATGCGCACTGCAAGCGCCACCGCTTCCCCTTTAAGATTACTTAAAATAATTGAGGATACTGTGGCAAAATTGCCCATTAACTGCATCCCTAAATCTAGGGTCGGGGCAGCCCCGTATTCATCTTGAATTTGTTTCAACACCTCTGGTAAATTGGCAAGTGTAGTGTTCCATGTGCGGTTGTATAGAGCACGGCAAACACCGTGCCACAGGTATTACAGTTATCTACTGTAGGGACCATCCCAAAGGGCAAGCACATTTTTAATATTCTATGTTTATCCTGAGGTCCTTTATGGGGAAATACTGCCTCCAGCGCATTAATTTTTTGTGCTAACCAAAACGGAGTTTCCTCTCGTTTGGCGGATACTTTACCCATAATCGAATGTACAGTCGCAGGATTTATACTTAGCGTTCCTGCATGTGGATGTTCTGGAGCAGCATGTGCTGGGTTTGTATTTAGTGTTTGCATTGCAAATTGTACTAATCGTCTATATATCGCTATTAGTTCGTTTTATAAATGAAGAACCTCAGCCACCGCTAAATTTGCAACCGCAGTATGTGATGTATAAGTGGCCAATAAAGGCCAGGTAGGACCGTCATTACTTAGCGGACCTAACCTTACTGGTAATATTGTGTTGGGTAGGGCACCATCAAGCCAATTATTATGTTCTTGATAAGAGAGAGGTATTTCTAAATATGCGTATGCTCTGTATTGTCCAGGCGCATTTGCAGGTGTATATTAGTGAAATGTATTCATGTTCCCATCAACTGCTGGAAATGTGACCCAAGAATAGAAAAGTTCTATTCTATAATCTGCATGGGCATCCACCACAAATGTGACTGGACTCCCCTGGGCCGTTAGGCCATTCGCTAATAAATGTGCAGTTAGAGGTTGTCTCATATTAACTGCTATTTGTACCTGCTGTGGATTCGCCATTGTAGTGACACTATGAGTTCAGAGAAGACACACCAAATAGGGCTTTCCTTTTATAGTTCAAGCTTGAACAATCTCCAGCTGCAGTAGGATAGCCTACGCAGCTGCGGCGGAAATCCTCAGTACTACGGATGTCTCTGCATACGGTATTAATTAAGGTGTCATTATATATAATGAGACAGAGATACTCCGGAGGACCCGAAAATGAAAGCCTGACCAAACGTTGGCAGCGCCATGTCAAGTAGGCTTTCATTATTCTAATGGGACTACTGGATTTTGAGCAGTAGAATCGTCCACGGTGTGGGAGACTGAGTCTAACCCACTGCGGGTGACACCTGTCGCTCTAAATCCGGGTTTTGCTCCGGCTAACTAGCAGTGCCTCATCTTTACCAGAGGATAGGGATGATTGGGCAGCCGAGTGCATGACATACTAGGCTTCTCAGGGAAGTCGTGGTCACTCAGGTCGCATCCAGTTCTCTCACTTACAATTCAGTCTCATTTATAAACGACAAACAGAGGCAATATATGTTTCAATAATGAATTTAATAAAACGACTGCATCTTAGATAGCAAAGTGTGAGCTGCAATAACCAGGATGACACAACATGACAGTATTAAAATTGTGACAAGAAGAGTGAAGCATAAAAACAACGCTATCATATTGTCACGATGATCCATGGACTAATTCCCATCTAAGCTATAATTTGAGCACAGCATGTTAAGCTCTAATTCTGCCTTTCAGGTTCCCCCGGGAAGACATCAACCCTCATACCTGAGCAAAGGCCTGTGGTCTGCGTTAGCATCTGTAGCGAAACATTCAGGTGTCAGCATACAGTCGTGGTTCCCTGGCTGGAATCTCCCTCTAACGTGTAAGGGACAAGGAAGTGTTTTTATAACAACACAGCTGATGTTCCGAGAAAATGTCCCTATGTAAGGATGTGTATTTTCTATGAATGTTGGAGACTAAACTTCTACCACGTTCACCGGCAATGTACCGAACTGTAGCCTTGAATGAAGCACAGAGTGATCAAGAATGTCTTGTTTGGGAACAGAGTGCTGGGCTAGGCAAAAACAGTTGATGAAAATAAAACAAGACCGTAACAATTATTATTGTAATAACAACAACGTGAAGCCGAATAAAATATATCTAGGTTAAAGTGCACAGCGGCCTAGTGTGTCAAAATAACGTGCATGGAGCTATAACTAAAATGACTACACAACAGGGGGATGCCTCCATCTCCTATTCATCCGCAGCTGTTGTGTTCCATATTTCCAAACACTACACTGCATTGCATGCTGCGACTGTAACTGTAGATTATTGGATAGGCCCAAATGGTGCCTATGTGTACTGTGACGAGCTAGGTGCCATGGCCTGCCCCCCCCCCATGAAATGGCGTCCGCCTGTCCTGTATGGAGGGACATGTGGAAATTAGGTAATTCCGTTGACGTTGTGCGCCGTTGCGGGAGGCGGTCGAGAACCGCCATGCAACTCCTCATTGGATACCATTGGGCCCTATGGGTTACAATGGCAAATGGTGATGTACGCCGGCGGTGACGGTACACACCGCTGCGCATGTGACCGCCATTTTGTATCTGTTCACTCACTTGCTACCTGACCTTCAACAGGAGAGGACCTACACTTCAAGTGCCTCTGTGACCTGTGTCTGGAACCGACCATGGATCGTGTCACTGAGGCAGGGGCTGCTGCAGAGCTGAAGAGACTGGTGGATGGGGTCCTACCCCTGTACTGAATGCTGTATGGGCATCCAGACCACGAGGTGAGTACACTGTGAACACGATGCTTGGGGCATGAATGCATGGAGTGCTGTGTGTGAGGGCCTCGTGTATGGGGAGGAGGGTTGGTGGAAGGGCCCTGGGCAGCGTGCTGCATGTATGGTGGGCAGTATCTGTGCGTAAGGGGATGTGAGGGCTATGGTGGTTCATGAGTGTAACAGGCAGGACGGTCTGACTTTTCCTATGTGTATTTCTCTGCAGGTCAGCGCCCATCAAAAAAGGGTATATTGCGGGCCATCGCCAAGGACGTGCGGACCCTGGGGGTCTACGGAAGGCGGAGCACCCACTGTGGCAAACGGTGGGAGGACCTGAGACGCTGGGCACAGAAGACAGCGGAGGCCCAGCTGAGGATGGCCTCCCAACGAGAAAGGGGTGCCCGTCGAACCCTGACCCCCCCTTTTGGCCCACATACTGGCGGTGGCCTATCCGGAGCTGGATGGGTGCTTGGGAGCATCACAGCAGCCACAAGGGGGTGAGAACAGTGCCCCAATATACTACTTGTGCGTGGGGGGGTGGCATCCGAGTGGGGGATGTGGGCCTGTGGGTGCCCCTAGGCCAAGTCGGACATTGCAGGGTAGGGCCCATGTTGGGCAGGGTCTGGTGTACACCTCCTCCAACTAAGCTAATAGACATCCACTACTGGGCAGATGTCTGTGGGTCTCAGGTATGCAGCAATTAGGTATCCCTGTCCATGGGCTGGTGACTAGCATTGTGACTGTTAGTGCATTGCCTAGTGCGTAGGGCTGTTCCCTATGTGTGTTGTGTATGCCAACGGTGGTGTTGTTGCCGCCATTGACCAACGGTATCCTTTGTATCTCCCCCCTTTTTTGTTTTGTCACGCTGTCCTTAGGTGCATTAGCATCATCTGGCGGAGGAGCAGAGGCACAGTGACATGGAGAGCTGCATCCCACAGGGCCCAGGACGCCGAATCCACAGACGGTGAGGGCAGAAGTGGGACAGAGGGCGAGGGGAACACTACGGCGGAGACTGGAGGGGACAGTTCAGACACTGATACCTCCTCCGATGAAAGCTCCCTGGTGGTGGCGGACACCTCTGTGCTGACCCCCAACTACAGATACAGCCACCACCCCGTACCAGCACCGCCCTCCCAGCAGCCCCTCAGCGTGTTTCCTGTGCCCGCTCACCCAGGAGGTTGGGCATCTCCTTCGCCTCAGGCACCTCAGGCCCTGCCACAGTTAGCCCTACTGTCCTGAGTGAGGAGGCTATTGACCTCCTGCGATCTATCTCTGTTGGCAGTCAACCATTGTGAATGCCATCCAGGGGCTGGCAGCCAATTTGAAACAAACAAATGCATTCCTGGAGGGAATTCACTCTGGCATGGCAGCCCAACAGAGATCAATCCAGGCTCTGGCCTCCTCCCTGATGGCAGCCAGTGTCCCTGTTTCTAGCCTCCCCTTCCAACTTCCTCTGCCCAATCCCATTCCCCTCAACCCAACCTATCCCAAGCACACAGACAGACCAGCATGCACCCAGGACAACACACAAGAGTGGCACACGCAAACACAAGCACCACACATCATCCCACAGGCACTCACACAAACACCATCCAGATGCAGACATACCAACATCCACTGCCTCCACTGTGTCCCCCTCCTCTTCTCCACCTCGTCCACCTCCCTCCCAGTAGCGTCTACACTCACACCTGCACGCACTACATCTTCATCAATTACCACCATCACTCCTATCACTATACGCCCCTCACTGGCAGTCACCACCCCCACATCCATGCACACGTCCCCTGGGTCTCTCCCACTGTGTCTGTCCCCCCTCCTCCCAAAGTACACAAATGCAAGCACTCAGACACCCAACAGCCATCCACCTCGCAACAGCATCCAGCCCATGCACCTGCACCCAAACACAGCAGACACCTCCTACAACCACTTCCTCTCCCAAACATTCACCCTCTTCCTGCCCCAATGTCCCTAAGAAGCTTTTCCTCGCAACCATTGACCTCTTCCCTACCACTCCCTCCCCCCCGTCCTTCACGTCGGGCCAGGGTGGTCAGAACCAAGGCGAGCACCTCAGCCACCCAGTTCACGGCCACAGTAGTGTCAACAGCTACTGCAGGTGGCAGAGGATCCCGGGCACCAGGCAGCAACAGTGAAAGGGTGCCAGCATCAGGTGCATCAAAGAACGGCAAGGAGGCACCACTAGCTGCGACAGGGAAGGGCAAGGAGGCACCACCAGTAGCATCTAGGAAGGGGAAGGAGGACCCACAAGCAGCATCTACGAAGGGCAAGGAAGCACCACCAGCAGCATCTAGGAAGGGCAAGGAGGCCCCACTAGCTGCAGGAGGGAAGGGCAAGGGGCCTGCACCAGCAGGCAGGAAGGACAGGAGGCCTTGTGCTGGGACTCATTCGGAACCCAGCTGTCCGAGGCTGCAGGGGAAGGGCTGGATCCTCCCCCCACCACTGCCAGCACCGCCACCAGCACCACTGCCAGCAGCAGCCCCAGTGGGCAGCTGTCCGAGGCTGCAGGGGATGGGCTGAAGCCTCCCCCGACCACTGCCAGCCCCGCCACCAGCACCACTGCCAGCAGCCGCAGCCCCAGGTGGCAGCCGTCCGAGGCTGCAGGGGAAGGGCTGGAACCTCCCCCCACCACTGCCAGCCCCAACACTAGCACTGCCACTACCACCGCTAAGCAGCCGTCACTGCTGACAGACAGTGTGTAGTCCTGCTTCCATGGGTTGTTGTGCGCCTTGGCCCCTGCAAATCCTGTGGGTCTGATTTCCAGGTGAGAGACTGTGACCTTGCAATCCCCAAGATCTGCATCACAGAGCACAATGCTCCCTCCAGAACAAGTGGAGAAGCCATCCACTCACCCCATCCTTCCCAGGATGAAGCTCACAGGGCGCAATGCCCCCTCCAGAACCAGTGGAGAAGCCATCCACTCACCCCATCCTTCCCCAGATGAAGCACAATGGGCACAATGCCCCCTCCAGAACCAGTGGAGAAGCCATCCACTAGAGAGACTGTGGCCTTGCGCTCCCCAGGACCAAGCAGTGGGCAAACAACCCACTTGAGAGACTGTGGCCTTGCACTCCCCAGGACCAATACCTGTGTAATTTCGACCTGATGCCCCTGCAGTGTTCTCTCAGTGTTTTTGCAGGAATGAGGTGGAGCCTTGGCCTATGTGATGTGGCCGTGTGGCACACGGACATTGAGGACTGGGCAGTGTCCCTCCATTTGTAAATATGTATATACGTTTGTATTTTGATGCCCTTATTCATGTTATTTTATCATATTACACTCACTTTCTTCCAATCATTTTGTCCTTGCATTATTCCTGACGGGTACGGGGTGGATATGTAATGTTTGTGCATCTGCTGGTGTGTATGGTGTTGGGGGTGGGGGTGTTGCGTGTTGCGGGTGTGTAACTGTCTTTTTTCTCCCCCCTCCCTTGTGTGCTACGCGGCAGTACTCACCGTGGTTGTCTTCACCAGCGTTGCTGCTCATAATGCAGGAAAAGGTAGACGAGCATTGGAAATATGTGCAACTCGGGCTCCATGGTGTTGTGGTTGTTCCCTTAGTCTCCAGAGGTAAGTCCTTTGACTTCTGTGTTCTGTTTCCGCCGTGCTTTTGATGTCGTGGGTACCGCCCCAGAAAAGGTGGCGGACAGGCCTGTCGTAATACAGTGGGCGGTACATTGTCTTCCGCCTGGCTTTTGGCGGTTACCGCTGTGGTGCTTGTTTTTTTTAAATCTGACATTTTGCGATTAATAATTTTGCGATCTGTTTACACACATTTGTAAGCTTGTATAGCGCGATTGCGCAATGAAGTGCTGAAATACAACTTGAAACTGTGCAACAAGTGGTTAAAGTCACAACTGAATACCGAATAATAAATGCTGATATCACACATGGTGCTGGCTACACCAATTGGAGGGTGGGGGGAGAAAGAAAAAGATACAACTGCTGTGTATGGGAGCCGTGAGGCCATAGCTAAGGTATGAATTGTGGGGCAGAAAGGGGCGCCGAGCCAATCGAATAGTGAGCAAGGCTAGGCGTAGGTTACATAAGAGCATAGCCGTAGGAGAAGCACCCTGAGACGTTACGTTGTTGCATTGAGGAGGGAAGTGAGGAAGTTAGTACAGAAAGTGAGTGATGGGGGGGCACCTGGGAGTAGCGTGGTATAGATATTGAGCAAAGAGATAATACATGTACGGTTGCTAGTTTAGGGGGGGTATGTGTCATCCCTAGCTTCTATTGCTACCACAAAAGTATCCCAGACTTCGGCACCATCTTGTAGTAGGCCTTTATGTTGTAATAAGCGTAGTGTCTGAGCTTCGGCTTGTGAGCGACTATGTAAGTCGCGGAGCCAGGCAGAATGGGAGGGAACGTGTGGGGCCTTCCAGTGCGTAGCTATTAGGCGCTTGAAGACAACAAATGCTAGATCGATAAATCTGTGTAGATGTTTATCGCTTTTGGTTCGGTGTCGTATGCCAATTAAGCAAGAGTCTGGGGTGGGAATGAGTGTGGGACGAAATGTCTGCTGTGATATCTGTAATGAGGTGCCAGGCTGAGTTTATTGAGTGGCAGCTCCAGACCATGTGGTAAAAGTCTGCTGCCGGAGTAGCGCATCTGGGACATACCGGGTTTGTGTTCGGGTATATTCTTTGGATGCGGGCCGGGGATAAGTATGAGTGGTGAATATAATTGAATTGGGTGTAACGCAATCTGGGATTGCAGGATATTGACTTGATAATTGTGAGAGCCGCAACCCAAGTTTTTTGTGGTAATGGTGAAGGGAGGACGGAGTCCCAGCGTGCTTTAGCAAGCGGCAGGGCAGAGCAGACTTCAGCTAGCAGCTCTTTATATAGTTTAGTTATGATGCCTTTTGTGCTTCCTATGGTAAGGATAGTGGTGAGTAATTTGGACTCGGGTGGTTCGTTGTTGCTAGAACCCCATAAGTTATTGAGTAGCCGTTTATTGGCGCTGTATGTCAAAAAGGCTCCAGTGTGCATAACCCCAGCGGCCACTAGTTCCGCGAAGGTGCGCATTGTGGAGCTAGAGTAGTAATCACCCACATTCAGTGTACTTATGTCGCGTGTATCGTGGTGTAATGAGAGTGTTTGGGTGCCCGGATGTTGAAACAGCGGTAACAGAGGAGAATAAGGAGGTGAGGGAGTCTTACTTTGAACGTATCTACGCCAGCAGAATCTAACTGCTTTCAACAATATGGGTTTTGACAATAGGCGGTTAGGGCCGGATAAAAGTGAGGACAGTATTGTTTGCGGGGCTGTATATGCCTGCAGCATTATGCATTCGGTAGGAGGAGTTTCCCTGAGCGATGTGGATAGCCACAACAGCTGGGCAGCTGCATAGTATATTTCGAAGTTAGGCATGCCCAGTCCACCCGCTTCTTGCAGATATTGTGTTATAGATAACGCTACCCTGCGTCTATCTTTGCCCCAGAGCAGGTCAGTTAAGAAATGAGTGCAGTTTACGAAAGAACGAGCGTGGTAGACATAGTGGAAGGGCGGTAAAATAATCTAGGAACCTGGGAAGAATGAGCATTTTGGCTATTGCTACCCGACCCATGGGGGATAGGGGAAGTGAACTCCAGAACGACAATGAGCAGGGGTGGAACTGAGTGCCCTGTCAATATTGCCCTCTTTCAAATCGGCAATGGAGTGGTAAATTTGTATCCCGAGGTATTTAAAGGTAGTGTGTGACCATGGCAGTTGATATTGCGGTAATACCATGTGAAGGTCGATTGGTATGGGGGAAAATACTTGACTTGGACCAGTTGACACGTAGATCAGAGGCGAGAGCGAAGGAGTCAAGTATTAGCAACACCCCTGCCATGGAGGTGGAGTGATTACGCAGGTATATCAGGGCATCATCTGCGTATAAGGATATAATATGATGTGTATTAGATTCAGTGATGCCCCATATGTGTGCGTATCTACGTAGCTTAATTGCTAATGGTTCCATGGCTATGGCAAATAATAAAGGGGATAATGGACAACCTTGTCTGGTACCTCTGCCTATGGGGAATGCTTCGATGATAGCCCGTCCATTTTTGACTCGAGCTGTGGGTTTGGAGTAGAGCGTTTTGATCCATCTAATGAAACCGGGGCCGAATCCAAATGCATTGAGTGTGCGTAGAAGATAGTCCCAGCTCAACGTATCAAACGCTTTTTCAATGTCTAGGGAGAGGGCCACCGCTTCTGATTCTGTGCATTATGTGGATCAGTCTTCTAATATTTAAAAGGTGCTTCTCCCTGGAATAAAGCCAGACTGATCAGGGTGTATTAAGCTTTATAGGTAGGGGAGTAGCCTATTTGCCAAAATTTCCCCCAGTAGTTTGCAGTCTGTGTTTAGTAGAGAGCGCGGCCTGTATGATTTAACATCGAGAGGGTCACGGCCCGCCTTTGGAAGGACGACTATCAGAGCTTCGCGCATGGAGTCTGGCAATTGTAATTTATTGCGCGCTTCGTTGAATACCTCTATGAGTGGTTGTAGGAGGTGAGTAGCATGGGAGTTAAAATACTCTACCGGTAGGCCATCTGAGCCAGGGGTTTTGCTGCGTGCCATTTGTGCCAGAGCTGAGCGCAGTTCTTCTATAGTAATGGGACCGTCTAGTGTGACTGCATTGTCAATGATGTGTTGCTTTTGGGGAACGAGTGATAGTATGTCAGCTAATTGCTGCTCCGATGGGGGAGAAGGAGGCATATAGTATGTGGAGAAGGCTTTGTTGATTCCTACTTGGGTGTTGATAATGTCATCGGAGTTCAAACGTATCGCACCAATGGGCGAGGGTTGCGAGGGTTGGCGAGTCAGCCACGCTAACAGTCTACCTGATCTATCCCCCTCAGCGTGTTGTCATGTCATGTAGTGTCTGTAATCGTGTTTACATAGTCTGGTGTCTACTTCTCTATGGGCATCTCTAGGCGAATTCAGTGCTGCTAGTGTGGACTCGTTTCTGGAGACCTCAACCTCTGCTTTGCAGAGTTTAAACTCCAGAGCTTGTAGTTCTTTGGTGAGTGTCCTTCTTACCCCCACTGTTGCCGCAAGGCAGTGTCCGTGTATTACCACTTTGTGGGCATCCCACTCTATAGCACAAGATGAGGTATTTTTATTCAGTGAGAAATAATCTGCCAGTCGCTTGGACATTTCTGCGTGGAAGGGGGGGTCTAGGAGAGCTTCTGTCTGTAAAAGCCATGTTGGTATGCAAGTGTGCGTGCGGCCCCAGGCCATTATTGCGCAGAGCGGGTTATGATCTGATATGGTGCGTGCCAGGTACTCGGTCATGCACACTTTCTGGATTACGGCTGTGGATACAAAAATCATGTCTATTCTGGTATGTAACTTGTGCACAGAGGAGTAATAAGAATATTCACGGTGGGTGGGGTGACCGACCCTCCAGATGTCTCTCAAACCATTATTGGAGGCCCAGTTTGCTAGTGCTTGTGAGGCACAATTGGATGGAGCTGTGACGAGTGGGGGAAATAAGTGGTCTATTTGAGTATCTAGGGCACTGTTAAAGTCACCCCCCCCCATATGCACTCTAAATGTGGGATCACTAAGATTACCAGTGGTGAGCGTACTCAGGAAGTCGCGTTGATTTGAATTTGGGGAGTATAGCGCTATTAGCACTAAGGGGGGCCCGTCAAGGACGCCTTCTAGTATCACGAATCTACCGTTTGGGTCGCATTGTGTACGAGATGTGATGAGTGGGACCCCAGGGGCAATCCAAATCGCCACCCCTCTAGCAAAAGACGAGGAAGTGGTGCCGTGCAATTGTCCTTTCCATTTTGAGCATGTGCTTTCCAACGTGGATTTAGAGAGGCGTGTCTCTTGTAGTAGGGCTATGTGTACCTGATGTCTCTTAAGAAATGTATGAATCCTTTGCCGCTTACGCGGTGTTGCCATACCTTTGATATTCCATGCGAGTATCTTATATTTCAAGATACCTTGTTGAGTTTGGGAGGTCATGAGGCAATTATGGATTTAGCAAAACCGGAGAGATGTGTGTCCCCGGCCCCCATTGTGGAAGTATTGTGTTGATTACCCTCCAAGGCTAGCCAGTTAATGTCCTTAGTGTTGTTAAATGTAAACCTATTAATTAATAAGGTAAATGTGACATGCGCATTTGTCAGTGTGTTTACGATTAATTAGCGTGTCACAAAACCAACAACAGAAAATGCACCCAAAAACAATATATAACATCAACTGAAATAATGAAGAATCAAAAGAAATTCCAGCGATTGCCGGCTTGGGAGAACAGTCCATATGGAGCAGGGGGGTGCCGAAGGACATTAGTTCAGAGTCATGGAATTACCCTGCCCGAGTTACTCTCAGTGCTGGATCAGCCGCCCAGGACCACAAGCGGGCAGTGCGCTGCAACGAGGGATCGGTGGTGCCGCGAGGCCATTTCTGAACAGTTGGGGGAGGCGTGTTATTGTATATAAGGAGCGGAAATAGGTGGTGCTTAATTGTCTTAGCAAATATCGTCTGCTGTGCGCAGCGTGAGGGTAGGTCCCCGTGCAGATTCCGCCGAGTCGGAGTTTACGTTGTGATCTGGTTCCCCGTCAGTTTGAGTGGACAGGGCTGTTGGCGACGTGTTAACAAATCTAGATGTGGCTTGCAGGAGAAGGGAGCGTTCAGTTTGTGACTGTTCAGGTGAGGGTTTACTACCTTGTTTTTTGCGTTGCCTTCGCCTTGTCTTGGGAAAGTACCAATTTTCACCCGTAGTGCTTGTGTCTATCGGGTCGGCAAGGCCCTTGGCATGCAGCCAGGTCCAGGCTTCTTCTGGTGTAGTGAAGAAGAGTACCCGTGTGTCATCTTGTACCCGGAGTCTGGCTGGGAAGAGCAACGCATACTTGATGTTGTGTTTGCGGGGGCATTCTTTAACACGATAAAAAGAACTCCGCTTCCTCTGAACTTCTGCTGTAAAGTCTGGGTGAGCTGTGATCTCGCATTTTCAAAGCGTAACAGGCCTGATTTGCGGAATAACTGTAGGATGAGGTCTCTATTGCAGTAATTAAGGAGTCTTGCGATCAACGGGCGAGGCTGCGCACCAGGTGGAGGGGGTCTGCCAGGGACACTGTGGGCACGCTCAACAGAAAAAAACTTCGGGATATTGTCTTTAAGAATTGTTTCCGTGAGCCATTGTTCTACGAATAATTCTGTGCTGGGGCCTTCGACACGCTCAGGGAACCCCACCAATCGAATGTTGTTGCGACGGGACCTTCCCTCTGCATCTTCAGCTCTACGTTTTAAGAAGTCCACCTCGGTTGTTAAATGAGACAATTGCGACTGGAAATCTTTCACGGTCCGGGGGAGGGATGCAGAGTCTTTTTCTAGTTCGGACACCCTGTCAGCCAGTGCGTGTTGGTCAGTGCGGAGTATGTTGAGGTCTTCGGACACCGAGCCTATTTTGGCTTCCAGGGTGGACTTGGTGTCTAGGATGGTTTGCAATATCTTTTCAAACTGTGACGTGTGTGATTATAAGGTAAGTTCCATCTTCTGCAAAGCCAGTTGCATGGTGACGTGGGCCTGAGGAGGGGAGGGTGCCGGAGTCCATTCTACCCGGAGGTGCATGTGGGGTTTTTGGTTTGACCATTTGACGAGTGCGGTTCCAGGTGGTCACTAACGGAGTAGGACCGGTTGGAGATGATGCGGACAGGGCGGACAAAGAAATAAGCTGCGGCGTTGTGAGGTCCCGGTTCCAGAGGGCAATGAGTAACTATTGAAGGCCAGAAGCGATATGCTAGAGTCGGTTGAGTGTTGCGCGAAGTTTGGGAGACGCCACACCCGCTTCCGGGCCACGTGTGCAGGTTCGTGATAGTGAAGCAATCAGACTAGTTCCTGGTGGTTAGCAGAATACTTTAGTGCTGCGCCGTATTCCTGCCGCGCCCCCCGATTCCAATCAGCAGAGGGGTCAGGCGTGTTATACTCCTATGTCCACATAAAGCGAGAAGCCCGGTAACCATGCAGGGGCGATGGAGCAGCAGAGATGTGGGAAGTGTCGTATACGGCCGAGTCAGGAGGCACACCTCAGCTCAGTTCAGTATGGGCACTGAGGTCAGACAAAGCGTTAGCCGGCCAATGAAGGATGATGGGTAATGGCCTAGTATATTGGCGGTTGCTTGCGCGGCTTGGGGGTGGTTGCGCTGATGGGGAGTTATATGTAGGGCCTGGAGGGTCAAGGGCGGTACCTCATGTGCCTTGTTAGCGCCTCCGGCTGCACCGTGTAAATTGGTCTGGGGGGAGGTGGTCATCTCACTTGTGCGCCGCGACTCGATTAATGTTGCCGAAAGGCTCACCTCTCTCTTCCTTTCTCTTCACCTTCCTACTGCGCACCTGTCCTCTTCCTTCACACCTTTTGCTTCACCTCTCCTGTGGTGAAGCTCAGACGAGTTCCAGGTGAGGACCCAGGCCTGTGGTCTTGTTGGTGGCAATTGAGGCCCAGCTACCGGGATGCACGTCTGCTGCATGTCTTCTTCGAGGCCTCTGCTCCGAGAGGCCTCATCCGGGCAGGCTTCTGCCTCCCCGAGCCTCAGGGCACCAAAGCGCGTCGGACACGCCCCCTCCCAGTGAGCGGGGGAGCCGGGGTGCGGACACCAGCGACAACGACCTCGCACGGAGGTCAGCAAGAGTATAAGCCTGCTTCAGCAGGCATCGGCGGGCGGGGCGCGGTACCGAGGCGAGCCAGCCTCGCAATGGCGCCGCCGCCCTGGAAGGCAGGAAGAGGCAGAGCGCCCGCCTCCGGTGCTGTCCTCGGGGCCGGAGCTCCTACGTCGTGGACTCCGGACCAGGCGCGGTTCCGCAACCCGGAGCCGACCCTAGGAGGTGGCCCACGGCTCCAGGCGGCGAGCGAGCAGGCCGCAGCCGAGGACCCGGCAGCACAATGGACCGGTCACAGCCTACAGAGCAGCCGCGTCATCCACCATGCAGCCGCAGCTGCCAGTGCGGGTCCCGGGTGGCTGAGTGGGCGACACCTGTCACCCTTAAAAGGGGGTACAGGCGCCGCTAGCAGGATATTTGTAAGGGCCAGGGATCGGAGCTGCAGTTTATGCTGCAGCTCCGGTCGCCATGTTGGCCACGCCCCCGTGGTGCTTGTTGATACCGCTGTGGCGGTCGGTGTGTTAAAGTGGCTGGCTGTCTGAGCGGTTTCCGCCGGGGTCATCATTCCATTTTTGTTACCGCCGGCCTGTTGGCGGTATTACCGCCGCTTTATCACCGACCGCCAGGGTTGTAATGAGGGCCATGGCGTTTTCCTTAGGTTATCTATAAGTGACAACAGTATTTTCCATATTTGTGGGTCTGAAATCACAACAATTGCTGCCTAAGGGTTCTGTTCTCAGTCTAACTGTGAACCTCACATTATAAAATGCTCATAAGAATGACAGTACAGACTCATCAGTACCATGTCCAAATTTTGGAGAACTGTTAACCCACAGTAACATCTGAAGATGTTTTGCACCTCTAGTTTGGTATTCTTTCCTCCAAAAGTAGTCAACAACCTACTCAAGAGAAAATAATTCTTTAGTTGCATATAAAGTGCATTTCAGCTTGACATTTGTGGTTGAAGTACTTCCAAACATTTCTTGGATCCATCAAGCAAAATTTACCCTGCGTTTTAAAGTTGATGGCAGCAATGTAGCGATGTTGGAGTTCACTTCTCTGGGAATGTTGTGCAAATCATCCAAGGCATACTCTGCACTGCTAAGAGTTACGAACCCGATAAGTGCACCCAAGTTGTGCAAAATGCACTTCAGCTCACCATGCCGACTGAACCAATACTCATTTGTTCCATGTTGGCATTCTACAAGATTCATGAGGTTGCACTCAAGATTCTCATCTTTCCCACAAACTTTCTCACCAAAGTATCTTGCCCTAATATTTTGAAATCATCCTGCTGTTTCCCAATATATTCAGCAGCATATGATAAAATAGATTTCACTTTCAAAGAGAAAGTGAAAAAGATAAGGAATGTTTTATCTGAATTTCAGATCTTCAGAGTACAGTCTAGTTCATTTGTACTCTGTAAGCAGAAACCTGCGTTGTGTAATCGTCAAAACATCCTTCTCCTGTTGGAAACAAATGTGGAAAGCAGTGAGCTTCTAAGTTCTTTTCACACACACTAAGAAGTTCAACTTTAGCTTGGTTCATCAGATATAATTCTAATGCATTTCTCATTGACATTCCTAGAGTGTAGAGGGTAAATACTGTAGTGTTCATATTTCTCTTCTGCTTTTGCAGAATATACTTTCCCAACCTGTCCACTATCAGGTTCAGAAGTGGGTGTGCCCAGTGAAGTTACATGCTGATCTAGTTCTACATCTTTTAGAACATGTTTTCTTGTTTGAGGTATTCTATGGCCTTCCTTACTTCTCTATGCTACCCAATTCCTGACAAATCCTTTTATTCTTTGCTGTCACACCATTTACTACTTACAAAGTGTAGAAGTCACAGGTCTCTGGACTTGGCAGACTGGACTCAGGCTATAGGAAAAGCATTGGAAATTCTCTCTAGCTGTTTCATGCTCACCCTGCAGGCATTAACACGTCCTCCATTAGCATTTCTAAAGACAAAAATGTGTCTTTAAAAATGCATTTGGAAGCACAGCATCACCACCATCAGCGGCACTTCAAAGGCAACAGTGAAACATTTAATGAATGTAGCAGTGCTTCGGAGTGTGCGTTGATTTTAGGTGTCTGCGCAGAGGGAAACCTAGGTGTGCGCGCCCGCACAGGCCCGCAGTTTAGAGGGAACTATAGTCTGGAGTTAAGTCATTGAGGGTGTGCTTCTTCTATTGTCTGCGTGTGTACAACAAATGCTTTGCACTACCCTCTGATAAGCCTAACTGCTTGACCACACTACCACAAAAGAGAGCATTAGTATTATCTATTTTAGCCTCTGTTAGGCCTCTGGGGGAACCCCTATACTCTGTGCACACTATATCTCATTTTGATATAGTATATACAGAGCCAGCTTCCTACACATACCTGTAAAATTTAATTCATACTTATTTCATCAATATTTCTAGGTAGTGATTTTAATTTCGGCATTTCTGTACCTCGTTTCACCTCATATGATCAGCCATCTTAATCAACTGAAAAACAAACTGCTAGATAGAAAGTAGCTTTCTTTATTAAAGAAAGTCTCATTACTGGAAGTATGTCTCCACTCCCCCTCAAACATGCTGAAAAAGCTGGACTCCTTGGTTTGCTGATTTTGTGGGCATTTCTTTTTTAGACATGACACTAATCTGTCTAAAATTCTCATTCGGTTGAGGATTGTCGAATACGAGCTCCTCTCATCACTTGCTTCATTAATTTCCTAATATCATTTATTACCTTTGTGTGAAAGTACTGGTCGAATTTCCTTGAATTTCTTATTACTTACAGAAAATAATCGTATATATTTTTTTCAAAACATTGTCTATTTTAGATGTCCCACTTAGGTCTACTTTCAATGTGGAAGATCCATTATTGTTTCTGACATAGTCACTACTAGCTCTATTTTTTTGTATTCATTTTCTGTATCTGTGGTGTGTGTGTGTGTGTGTGTGCGTGACTGAGTGTGTTGGGGTGTATATATGAGTGTAGTTGCATGTGGGTCTATGTGTATGTGCATGGAGGGGTGTGTGTGGCTGTGTGCGTGACTGTGTGTGTGTGTTGGATTGCATGTCTATGTGTAGAGGAACATGTAGGGGCGAGTGGTGTACATGTGTGTGTGTCTGCTTTTTTAGAAATTGTTTTTGAAATCCACGCTGAGTGAACATGTGGGTTTTGTATGTAAGTGTAGCTATGTGTATATGTATAACTGTAGCTGTATGCATCTTTATGTGTGACTGTGTGTGTGGGATTAGTTGTATGTTTCCATATGTATGTGTGCATGGGAATGTGTGTGGAAGTGTGTGTAGGTGTGAGATTGTGCAGGAATGAGTGTGTGTGTGACTGAGTTTATGTGTGTGCGAGGTATGGGATCTGTGTGGAGGATTGTTGTATATAGTGCACTTGTGTGCATGTCTGTGTGTGTGTTTTAACTTTTTAAGATCTGTGGATCTACGCATTTTGTTGCTGTTTCCTACCTCTGAATGTCCCACTATGACCCCACACCAGCCCATCCAGTGGGTCATGGTACCTCTACCCTACCCTACCTATACTATTTTTAATCTATTTTTGCAAAACACAGGGACCGAATTCCAGAGTGCTTAGATCGGAGCTGCATCTTGCAACATGTTTGTAAACCACCCATATAAGGCTGATCTAATATACTTTTTCTATTTCTCTGTCTTTTCTTTATATTATCTGTTTTGTCTCCATGAATATCATAAATATAAAAAATATGAAAGCGTGCTCATACTGCAAAGAAACCCTCTTGGCTACCCCTCCTCTCTGAATAATGATAGTATTCTACAGGAAGGGTTCTAGCAAATGAATATGGTGTAAAAACTATAGTGTCCCTTGCCTTTGTGATGTCTCTTTAAGAAAAGTTCCCAATACAGGCAGGGCATTTATTCTCGAACCACGGGCAAAGACTGAACCACAAAATTCAAGATCTATACTCATAAACCCCTCTTCTTTTTGTGAACGTCTTTGTAACTAGTATGGAAATCTTTCTAAGTTGAGTAATCTAAGAGGTGTCTTGCAAAAGAACAAATTACTGATGTCTAAAGATTTATGACTAATAATTTATATCCTTGCTATGATCTGTGATCTCTTCTTTTGTGGGTGTTGGTGGTCTCTTTTGATACTAATTTCTGTATTATATGTTCAGCACAATGCCATCTGACTCTACTTTAGTATTCAAATGAGAAGTTTTAAAATATTTTTGGTACCAGCAGATGCTGGTGATATTTCTACAATGAATCTTTAGGAAGCTAGAACATGCATTAGAAAAAACTTCAAGATTCAAATCTGTCTATTAAAGTAGATAGTTTAACACATACACCAACCTACAACTGCATTCTGGTGGGGAAAAGGGGGACGGGACGGAAGTGAAGTAGGAAGAGATGAGAAATATATTAGGGAAAGGAACATAGGTCCAGTGGTCAGGAGTGATCCTCATCTAAAATTTCTCATAAAAAAATGAGGGGGGTGAGTCCCATTCAAGCCACTACATATAGCCACGCTCTCCAGCCTGTTTGCGAGAAGAGAAGGATGACGAATCAGTTGGCTCCTGGGCTAGTCTGAGGTTCCATCGTCTTAGGATGTGCAGGTACAGGTGACATGAATGTTCCCTACATTCTTGAGACAGGAATTTTAAGCATGGATTCCACATTTTGTCAAATTGACCTTGTTTATTTTCTTGGGTAGCTGTAATCTTCTCCATGCCGAGGATCTTCCAAAGTCTGTTAAGCTGTAATCTTCTCCATGACGAGTACGTTGAAACATTCTGTGTGGTCCGAGATCTTGTCTGTGCCCCAATTGGCTGCAATTACTTGACTAGCTACACAGAAGGCAAAAGTGATAATTTTACCTCTGCAACAGTGTAACGGGTAGGTTTAGAAGGCTGAGGGGCGTGTACCTAGGGAAGGATGGAATGTCAGTGTCAAACAATTGATTTATGTCAGACAGTACACCACCTCCAAATATCTCTTTAGTTTAGGGCATCTGCATAAAAGGTGTCTAAGTATGGCTGGGTCTCTGCACTCACACCAGCAACTCCTTGTTACAGAGGACATCCATTTTTCCATATGAGCAGTAGTGTAAAATTGTAGGAAGGGCCTCTTTACCTGCTGCAGTCAATCCCAAAGTGAAGGCTCGGTAGAAGATCTCTAACCATTCTTTATCCGTGAGGGTGCTTTCCAGCTTTGTTTCCCAATGCTTCTGGGCGAGGGTCTTCTGTCTGTGTATGGTGTGGTAAAAAACTTTTTAGAGATCAGACAATATCCCTTTGTCAACTTTGTTGGTAAAGACCTGCTTTTCAAATGGGGTAAGGTGTCTCTTGTCTTCAGGTGTAACAGTAGTGTATGTAACCCAAAGTCGGATGCGAAGAGAACACCAGCGTTCTCGCTCAGAAAACCTAAAGTTAGATTTCATTCATATCAGCAAAATTCCCCATTCTCTTGCAATTTGATTCATGCTAGGTAGGCAGTAATCTCCAACCACAGCTGGAGTGAAGTTAGGGAAGTGTTACAGGCGAGGGGACCGTTGTATGACCCCTTGAAATTGCAACCCCATCTCAGGCCAGCAATGTAGCTCTCATGATAGGGGAGGAATTTGCACTCGACTGTCTGTATCAACTAGGTAGCCACAGCACTTTCCAAATACGTATTCCCACAATCTATTGATCTGTGAAGCACCATTGTTTTTCGAAGGGCCTGTTCCATTTTAGAAAATATCTTAGCTGGGCCAGCAAGTAGTAATTGGAAAGGTTGGGTACACCCAAACCCCTTTTGCAGAGGAGGAAAAGGCTGGATGGGAATGGTTTGGGGTGTAAGGATGCCCAACCTGCTTTCTCAGGATGACCAGCCTCGTCTGCTAGAAACTAGAAACATTTTCTTTTACCATAGGAGAGCAACAGGCTCACTTTTCTGCATCACCATTTGGTGGGAATGTGGTGGAACAAATCTTCCAGGCATTTCATTCAAAGACAGGTGAAAACAGAAAACAGATGGTATAGATTACAATTATTCCTGAATAAAAAGTACCCATTTTTCTGCTGACTGACTTCTGAAAAAGATAAAATTCTTAATTCTTATTTTTGACTTCAACTTCATTCTTTTATAAGTAGGCTAGAATGTGGTACTTTTGTGGCACCAACGCTCCCTCTCTGGTAGCTTTAAGAATATGATCATACCTAAGAGATCTTGAACGAAGTACATGACATTTCACCAATACATGCATTACCTTCAAGCATTCTGAAATGTTTAAACCCATCAAGTTACAGAGTTGACTCGTTGCCAAAGTAACCCATTTTGATTGTCACACTTGAATTGAAAGCATGCTCTTTTTCTGATTTTCCCACTATACATGAAATACAAAACAATTTCCACAGTTCCAGAATTTGGACTTTTCCTTCCTACGGATCTAGCTAGCTCCAGACCTATTTATTTCTCCTTCAGATTTCGTCTAAAAACCTAAAATCCTTTTCTACACTCGAACCAACACTTCTCACTGATTCATTTCTCTGTTTGTTGGTGAATTACATCATCCGTCTTGATTAACAGCTGGACCTTTGAAGCTTAATGATCTATCTGTTGAATGGCTTTGTGAGCTATTTCCAGGTTTTCTTCCCTGCCACCAGTCTAGTACTGTTTATTTCTTTATTCAAGTGTTACAAATTTAAAGCAAAGTACGCTAGTCCATCATGGCCGAAGCAGCTCTATATATAAACCCTAAATAAATACAGCAATCAAACATATAACACAAAGCTAATTCATTTCTTAGGAATCAAGATTTTTTCTGTAACCTAATTATGTGCATCTTCTGGCAAACAGAACGAGACTGGCATCCTAAATCCACCTTAAATCACACTGATACAGACAAAGTATTGAAGGTGCTTTAATTGAATCATTCCTTCCTTTTTCTCCTGTATGTATGTGGGTCTATGACACTACGACAAATCTATTAAGCAGGAACCTGGGTCATCCTATATTTACAATATTTTATGCACCAGCTCCAAAACTGATGATTTTTTATAGTGGGTATCTTAAAAAACTCACAGCTCTGAAGAACCATTGTTTACACCACAATGTACGCATGTGCGCCCGTACACACACACACACTTTCCCCCCGCCACCGTCTCTCCATTTCAGACTGTGAAAATTTACAATTTGTTGGATAATTAGCCCAGAGATAATGCATTCATAATGTAGATTGTATGTTTTATTCAAAGTAATAACAGGAGATCTTGTATGTACAAAATGCACCAGAATCAAAATATCTGCATGAACATATTTCCCTATTACATTTGTAATCACTTTCTAAACACAATTTACATTTTCAATAATAATATGCATGTTGAATTCAAAACGTTAACAGCCAATGTTACATCTGTAGAAAAAAATTAAGAACAAGTACAAAACTCCTGAAATGTCGTTTCGCTACACATTCAAATTGCTTAAATTCAATGATTTATGGAGTAACATTAATTAATATATTTAATCTTTTGCAGGAAATCCACTTCTGTATTACTGTTTCCTCAGGTAGGGAGTTGCCTGATTTATAAAAAAATATGCGCTACTTTTTTCTAAATATAGCACATACACTTTCTTGCCAGTTTTCAAGGGTCAAAGAGAAGATCGAAATACACTATTTACAGACCCTCTATACAGCCGTTGGTACTAATGGCTTGACAGCCTTCCTCTTTGATGTTAACAGACGCTTGCATTTATTGTTCTCTGAAGGTGTAAACTTTCGACGTAATGTTTCAAGTCTTCACTGCTTGAATCTGGTCTGATGGTAAAAAAGCAAAATATATTTAGGAACATGCATAAAAACACCAAGGGCCTTGCTGTCAAAAGTAGTATTACAGAATAAAAAGATAGGAACTCAGGAGTACTTTAGTAACCTATGTCAGATATATAGAAATCATTTAATAATCATAACCTAAAATAAAACTGAAAAGTAAAACACAGAACATCTATGGGCATAACAAAAGACAAAACTGCATTGGCTACTTAAATGCAAACTTAATTGTGCGCATTAGAGTTTACCATTTGTTAGTATTCCGTGCTGGTGTAGGGCATACAAGAAATTACTGATGATATGAGCCCTTTTGGAATTTCTTTTTTTCTCTAGGAATTGACAAAAACATCAACGATCTAAAAATGGAGACATCTACCCAGGGGTCCGCCATAAATGGCCCTGGCATTAAATGCAAAACAAAAATCACAGTAATTTCCAAGAATTAACCCAGTATATCTGTCCATGCTTTTATTCCATCTAAATTTAATCAAATACAATCATTTGTTGAAGATATTTCCTCAAAGGAGACACAACAGGCATGATGTGCTACTGATGAGAAAGAGAGAGCTAGGTCACAGGTAACTTTCATTTGCAATGTTAGTCTACACATAGGCACAAGGTCATGGCAGCCTAAATTATTGGTCGCTATAACATACTCCAAAATCAGAGCCTGTCTATACACAGTGGGACCCGGATGGCCTTTCTTCACATCAGACTGCAAAATCTGCAAAAGAGAACTCTGGTGAACCTCATGTTCTATACTTTGTTTCTAACGAGCATGGCGCCTTATACCTATAACAGGTAAAAGAGCTTAGGATACACACATCAAGTTTCTGCTGCTGCTCCTCCCAGCAACTGATCACAAGATCTGAGGAACAGTAACATACCAGACTATAAACAGGATGGCAATTCAACTAATTAAAACAATGAGAAACTATTGTTTCTATTAAATTCGATGACTTTGCCAGACCAATGTCTTGAATCTGTAAAAACACTGCTGCACTAAAATCAAAAAGAGTTTGAAAGACATTTTTTATTGTTCAACTCTACGCTGGAGAAATTAGACGTTGAGGCAGGTGTCTGGAGGCATGAGGGTGGATATCTAAACTTTAAGATCACCATCTTAGGTTAACAACCAAGACAAAGGGTCCTAAAATAGTTGCACTACACTGAATATTTATTTAAAGAGGAAAAACTGAGGCATTAGTAACTAAGCCGAAGGCAGGGTCACCAGCACCACAACCAACACAAACAACAGACTAATGACCTGGAACCTTCTTTCCAATGACAACACCACCTCCACCATGAAACTCGGGAGCCCCCACACACCCCTGCCCGCAGCACATTTGAAATCACGGAAACCAAAGAATCAGTCAGGAACTCAACACTCTACTCAACACCTCCAACATCACCGCAACCTTCCCTGATGCTGGAGACATGCCAAAGTCCAACCACTACTCAAAAAGCCCACCTCAGACCTCAGCACACTCACAAACTACCAGCTAATCTCCCTGCTCCGTTTCCCAGCTAAGGTACTGGAAAAAAACACCAACAAGCAACTCACCTGGAGCAGAACAAGCTACTCGACGCCTCCCAAACCGGCTTCCAGAGCAATCACAGCACAGAGACCGCCCTGATTGAAGTCACAGTTGACATCCATACTCTTGTCAACCAAAGAGAAACAGCGGCCCTGATCCTCCTCTACCTCTCTGCAGCCTTCAATACTGTATCCCACCGCACGCTGATCAAAAGACTCCCTCACATCAGCATCCAAGGGGACGCACTCAGATGGATCAGTTCCTACCCCACCAGAAGAACCCAGAAGATTCCCCTACCCCCTTTCACCTCCTAACCAAATGACATCAGCTGCGGGGTTCCCCAAGGATCATTCCTCAGGCCCATGCTTTACAACACATATAAGACCCTCTAACCAACATCGTCATATTCCACTACCTCAACATAATCTCCTATGCAGAGAACACCTAACGCATCCTCTCGCTCACCAACCCCCCACCACGACCAAAACCAACTTCCACAGATGCACAACAAGCGTCGCCAACTGGATAAAAAATAACTGCCTGTGACTAAACACAGACAAGACTGAAGTTCTGTTCTTCGGTAAGAGCAGCAACACATGGAACGACTCCTTGTGGCCTTCAGAACTAGGTGCTGTACCCACTCCCTCCAAGCATGCCAGAAGCCCCAGAATCATCACTGACAACAGACTCCCCATGGAAAACTAGAATGCATCTCTACCAGATAATTCGTTACTGAAGGTAAGTAACTTGTTCATCTGATAGAGACTTCTCGTTGCAGATTCCTTACCTTAGAATGCATACCCAAGAAATACCAACCTCGGAGTGCTGCAAACTAAAACTATACTAAAAAGTCCTGCAGGACTGAATGACCAAAGTAGCAATCACTGCGGACCTGACTGTCCAGGAAGTAATGCTTTGTAAACGTATTCAGAGATGCCCACGTTGCTGCATTACAGATAGCAGCAGCTGTTCTGGTTGAGTGAGCATGCAAAACCTCTGGATGTTGCTTCTTCGCCAAAATGTAGCACATTTTGATGCAGAGAAGCACCCATCGTGAGATGGTACGCTTCTGCACCCCTTTCCCTTTCTTCGCACCCACATACCCAACAAAGAGTTGATTGTCCACCCAGAAGTCTTTAGTGCAATTAAGATAGAATGCCAACGCTCTTTTTGGATCCAGACGGTGGAGTCTCTCCTCCTCATGAGAAGGATGGGGCTTCGTAAAAAAGTAGGCAAAGTGATGGATTGGCCCATGTGAAAAAGTGTGACATCCTTGGGAAGGAAGGAGGCCCTCGTGCGTAGCACTACTTTGTCAGGGTGTACAAACAAGAATGGAGGCTTGGATGAAAGAACCTGGAGCTCACTCACTCTGTGAGCAGAGGAGATAGCCACCAAAAGGACAGTCTTGTGGGTAAGGAGCCGCAGAGGACAATTGTGTTACGGCTCAATTGGAGCACGCATCAAGTAAATGAGAACAAGATTGAGGATTAATAAATGGAGAGGGAGGGTACGGATGAGTAAGACCTTTGAGGAATCTCTCCACAATAGGGGATTTGAAAAGAGAAAGTTGATCTGGCAATCTCAGAAAAGCTGAGACAGCCAATAGGTAGCCTTTAAGAGTGCCCAAAGCAGAACCGTCACGGGCTAAGGGAAGAATGAACAATAGAACCTTAGAAAGAGGATCAACTGACTTGTCCGTGCTCCATGTCACAAATTGATGCCAACAACAGGCATATACCGTTTTGGTGGAGGGACGACCGGCTGCCAAGATAGCACTGCAGACTTCGAGTGGAATATCAAAAGCTGTCAACTTCTGCTGCTCGAACTCCACACAAGAAGGCGGAGACTGGACAGGTTCGGGTGAAGAACCGTCCCCTGCTGCTGCGACAAAAGATCCTCCTGAAGGGGCAGTCTGATTGAAGGATCTATGGCCATGCTCAAGAGCTCTGGATACCATACTCTTCATGCGCAGTCTGGAGCCACAAGGATGACTTAGGCCTGGTCGTTCTTGATCTTCTTTAGAACTCTGGGAAGAAGTGGCATTGGCGAAAAGGCGTACAGGATGCCTGAGCTTTCACTCGAGACAAAAAGCGTCACCAAGCGAGAAACGCCTTGGAAACTCCAACGCGCAAAACTGCTGACATTGCGCGTTCTCTGCGGAGGTGAACAGAGCTAACCAAGGCCCTCCCTACTGATGAAATGTGCCTTGCGCCACCTCCGATGGAGACGCCATTCGTGATCAACTATGCATCTAAGGCTGAGTTCGTCTGCTCCGGAGTTCAGAGAGCCTGGAAGAGGTTGAACCACAAGAGAAATGCTCTGATGAGCCAGCCACGTCCAGAGGTGCAGAGCTTCTTGAGAAAGGGTCCAGGACCCCACACCGCCTTGTTTGTTGCAGTACCAGATGGCAGTGGTATTGTCCGTGACCACCTGCACTACTTTCCCCTTGACAAAGGGAAGGAATGCTTTCTACCCAAGTAAGATCCACCAGGAGCTCCAGAGGCTTCTGATCTCCGCCTCTCCCATGTGGCCGCCCCAGCCCAGAAGTGACGTGCCTGTCGCTATTGTAATTTCTGGTTGAGGAAGAGAAAGACATCTGCCTTTGACCCAATCTTGATTCGAAAGCCACCACTACAAATCTTTCGCAGTCCCCTCCGAGATCTGGACCATGTTTGCGAGATTCCACTGATGCCGCGCCCACTGGAACTTAAGGTACCATTGCAGAGCCAATCTATGCCATCAGCGCAGATAAGCTGCAACCACCGCCATCACCTTCGTGAACACCCAAGGAGCGCTGTACGCAGAAGGGGAGCACGGTAAACTGAAAGTGCTTTTGACCAACCACGAATCATAGGTAACACCTGTGGGCAGGCAAGACGGGGATATGAAAATGCATGTCTTGCAAATCCAATGCCACTATCCAGTCTCCTGGGTCCAATGCAGAAAGGACCTGTGCTAAGGTGATAATTTTGAACTTCTCCTTTCTGAGGAACAGATTGAGGGTCCTGAGGCTGAGGACAGGACTTAAGCCCTGGTCTTGTTTGGGCACTAAAAAGTAGCGGGAATAACAACCACAACCTACTTCTGGTGCAGCAACCCTCTCTATGGCCCCTTTGGCCAGCCGCAACTTTCTCGCGGAGAAATGCCAAATGATCCTCAGTCAGGTGGCCAAAATATGGAGCCATGGCCGGAGGGGAAGTCTCAAAGGAAAGGGAGTAGCCGATCTGCAAAACCCATCTGTACATCGTGATGGATTCCAAGTGGGGCAGATGATGGTGTATCCTGATGCCAACTGGCTGAAGGTTGAAGGACGGGACTAGGAAGGTTTGGAGGCTGATGCCGGGGCGGGGGAGGGCTGGGCAGACCTTTAGTCTTCTGTCCCACAAGCCTGTGGGATTCCGCATTCCCGGCCATGCAGAGGCTGAACGTCATGCGTGGAATGGTGGCTGGGTAAGGGAAATGACAGGTAGCCCTTCCTGTGACCACAAAAGGGGCGAAAGACGGACTATTGGGGGCGAGGGGCAATGGAAATTCCAAGGGACTGAGCTGTAACCTGGGAGTCCTTAAATCTCTCCAGCGCCGAATCTGCCTTATCTCCGAAAAGATGAAAGCCATCAAATGACATGTCCATGAGGGTCTGCTGGACATCCCCTGAAAAACCAGAAGTTCTCAACCATGGGTGACATCGTAATGCCACTGTTGATGCACCCAATCTACCTAGAGAGGTGGTCGTGTCCAGCCCACATCATATGGTGAACTTGGTCGCGTCTCTCCCGCCAGCAACAGCCTGGGAGACGATCGCACAGACCTCCTCCGGGATCTGCAGCACACCTTGCACGACCGTGTCACACAAAGAGTGGGTATAACATCCCAAGAAGTATGAAATGTTCACGGACTGCAATGCCAGACTGGAGGAAGAAAAAATCTTCTTCCCAAGATGTTCAAGTCTTTTTGATTCCTATCTGGGGGATAAGGGATTGCGCCATATGACGAAGATGCATGAATGACCAGCTTTCAGGCGCGGGTGTTCGGTCAGTAATTTAGGGTAGTTCGGAATGGGCCGATGGCAGCAAGCGAATGTCCTATTCACAGGAGCCCCTGTGCTGGGTTTGGATCAGGTACCTAGAAGGAATTGAATGGAAGGAGAGGTTCTGAAGCAGACACTCTGGGCTGAAGCACCTCTGTCAGGAGATTAGTCGTGACCACAACAGTTAGCAGTTCAAGGCCAAGAACCTCAGCTGCCCTACTGACCACCATGGAGTAAGAAGCTCCCTCACCCATAGCCACGGTAGGAGACAGCATGCCAGTGTCTGGAGTGGTATCAAGACCACTGGCCTCGCCCAATTCCTGAGCCCAGATCATGTTTGGGGCTTCTTGCTGGTATTCATAAGGGTCCAGTGACCCCTCCAAACCTTCCTCAGATTCATATCCACAGTAAAAAGAGACTGAATCCAACCTGGGGCAGCTAGGCCCCATCGAAGTCAGAAGCGGCGTCGGCAGATGCTGTTCCGGCTTTGGGTCATCGAGGATCAGGATCGGGTCAACGTCAATTGTGGGCCCAACCGACGTCAGGAGTGTCAACGACTTTGCGGCGCCCGGGAAGGCCTCAGTGGTACGACCGGTGCTGGTGCAGATCTGGATCAGGAGGGACTCTCGGTGGTCGGAGCTGATGGCGCGGAACGCGAAGGGCCCCCCACTGACTACCCAGGCCATGAAGGTGCAGTGGGGGGGGGGGGGGGGGGGAGGGCTGGTAGTCGGATTTCCCAAAAATGAGGCGCATGGTCTCATAAAAATCCTTTGGTTGGGTAGGGATCGCTACGGTTCCCGGAAAGTCGGGGAGGCACGGAGCGGACCCAGTAGTAGGCTCTGCGGACGGAGGCCTGGAGCATCGACGCTCTTCCTGTGTCACATTGTCCGAGTGATGGGGTTAAGTCGAAGAATGTCTGCCTTTCTTCGACTTCTTCTTTTTCTTACCTGAATGTCCCGATGACTTAGACGACGACGAGTAGTGGTGACTCCGCGGCCGGTCTCGAGACCTTTCTCACGAGCGAGACCGGGAACGATGCAGAGTCGACCGCGCTGCCATAAGCTTTAAGGACCACTCCCTCAAAGTCTTCAGGTGCATTGCCCTGCATTTAGAGCACAACTTCAGGTCGTGGTTGTGCTCTAGACACCACAAACAGACCCAATGCCAATCCGTCATCTGCATCATTCAGTGACAATCCTCGCAAGGCTTGAACCCGGTCTTCGGCGACATCCTTTGACGCACCAACAATCACTACAAAATTCAACAAAAGTGTTGAGGCTGGTCAAAAAGTGACCAGGGTCGCTCTTCCCTGGATCAGCGCATGGCGCGGAAAGAAATGAACTGATGTCACAGCGCTGAGGTGGCACCTATATTCAACCCCGACATCATCATGGCAACCACAATGCCAACTACGGATGCGGAGTCGATCAACGCCACCTAACCGCGCGTAAGGGTACTGCTCAAAGAAAAGTCTCCGGATCCAATCTGCACCTTGGGAAATTCTAAGGTAAGGAATCTGCAACTAGAAGTCTCTTTCAGATAAAGGGAGTTAGCTGGCATTGTTATGGGCTCTACCAACTCCCCACATCCTTTACACCCTCCTAGCATTGAATTTTAATTGCACCTCTAAACCACTGTTAAGTTCTTGAGTAACTTATCTAATAGGCCAGCCTGGATTGCAGGAAGAAGACTGTCATGAGAGTGGTGTCTGTCATTCCAGAAATCAATGACCAAGGAAACCTATAAAGAATGAATAAAATTATCATGGGTTTCAGCACTTTTCACTAATAAATATTAAGGACCTATGCACAAGATCAGGGTTGTGTGTGTCTCAAAGGAGAGTGGCCTTTTTTGAATAAGGAACACCTTCAGAGGAAAAAATGCCAAGTCAAAACCATAAAGGTTTATTCAAAATGTAAGCAAATCCCACCCAGACTGATACGCGAGTCACACTGTGCACAACATGTTTGAACCCCGCTCACCAGTGTTCGAATCTGTCCTCCTCAGAGTTTCACTTCCGGCGACTAAGCTGCCTGTACTTGGGATCCGCTTTCACAAAAATTACTTCGGATCTGCCTGATGATCATTGGCCCGAGTCTGAGAGGTATTGGTTGCCCCCTCATAGAATATTTAAGACACTTTAATATTGTGCATGCCTGCTCTCTGTGCTAATTCCTGGGACCCACTGGATCCTTGTGTTTCTGCTTTCCTTTGCAGAAAAACGCCTGCTCTACACAGCCCCGACAGGGAGCCGCAAGGGTGGGAATGAGGCAGGGTGGTTGGGCTATACTTGCTGCCCTGGTGAGTCCTCAACCGGGGTGAGCAAATTCTAATTGGATCAAAGCGGGCTTTCTATCTTCAACCTTAGCACACTTAAATAGGTGTGAGGAGTGCCTCCATTGAAGTGTTTTCACTGGAGTGGTAAGCCAGATGTTTAGGGTGGTGAAGGCAGCAGAGGCAGGAGGTAACTTGTGCATATTTTTCCTTACCCATATCTTTTACAATGATTATCCCTGACTTTTTCAGAAAATTGATCCGAGTTGGCTGCTTGAACAGACATTTGTTTTTATTAACTAGGGAATTAAAATACTTGGCTTTAGGGATGCTAAACTTAAGGAAGTGGCCCAGGTCTCGAGGGTGCTTTGTGTCTTGTGGAGAAAGGCAAATTGGGGAAAAAGAAAAGCCAAAAAACAGAATGAAATGGGAAAACGAGAGCTGAGTAAGCACCCAGCAGAGGATGTAAGAAATTAAAGGGTTGCTGTGCTACTCCTAAGGATTCTCTCCAGGTTCAAAATTAGCCAATTCAAAAAAGGACTTTATGGGAAAGCATTTTAAAACAAAAAAGGGCTGTTGAGATTTCAATTCCCTGGACTCTTTTAAATTATGGTGATACATCTGGCCAATGAGATCTACTTAAAAATGAAGTGCTAAATGTGATGGACCCCTCATCTGGGCTTTCCATGGAGTATTCTCTTCTCCATGTTTCTTACATGCCTCATGTGCAGATTCTCACTTGTCAACTTCCCTATGCTTATCCGGGTTAACATTTTATTTTGGAAATGCCACTGCAATTGGAGTCTCGCCCCTGGTGTCAGAATTCTTCTGGAGGATATAAATCTAAGAGAGGGTGAAAATCCGTCAATCACCAGAGTGGGGTCAGTGGAAGGAGTAAATTTACTGGGCTGTTAAACTTGCATCCTTCTCAAATAAGTGAGCATTACTCTGTACCCACTTTGCTAATGATCCTAATGCTAAATACTCTGCATGTTGTACTTGAAGCAATCATAATTATAATGATGAAATGAAAACTCAGGCTATGATTTTAAAACCTTTAGCCAAGGATATGTGTGTAATAAATTCATTTATACTTGCTCTGGTAAGACCAGTACCCCCCTCTTTCTCTCTGCCTCACCAACCACACACAAGGAGTGTGAGGAAGCAACAGAAGGGGGATAAAGGATTCCTCGTAAAGCCAAACTTTAATTTACACCTCAAGCATTACAATGATCGATAGGAGAGAAGGGGGGATTCAATATTTTACCTGAGGTGTACCATTTATGGTAGTGGATTCCCGAAGGTCCACAAGCTTTGTAAATTGGTATCAAAATGTAATAACAAGAAAACCAAAGAAAGAGTAGAAAATAGCACCTTAGGAAGGCCAAATCAGGAAAAGCATGGAAGATTGCAAAATCTGTGGACAAATAGAAGAGCCGTGCCTGTCAAGAAGTATTTTCTAATAAGTGAAGGAGAAAAGAATAACCCAGCAAGTTATCTGTCTACCACTGGAGGGGCAAAACTGATGGCTGTAAGGAACCAGGGAAAACAGGTGCACAAACTAACATATATGTAGATCATCCAGTATCCATGAAGGCTAAGATTCCTAAGGTTACGTCATCTTTAAAAGAGGACAACAAGATAACAGAAATTCAAAAGGTACCAGGGATCCCGCTTGTGTTTGGATATGGTTTGGAAGGGTAAGAAAAGGAAGAAAAGGAAGCTACTGAATAGGTCTCATCCCAAACAAGCTTTTAAAGTCTGCACCTCCCTGATGACAATTGCCTCCAAGATGTGAAACAGGTACATTTTGTTAGTACCAAGGCAGGGAAGTACATGTCTAAAATAGTTTTCCACTTAAAGTTTATTTATGATCTGATATTGGATTCAGAAAGAGAATTAAACCTCCAGGGACTCAGAATAGTGCAACATGTGGAAACAATGCAAAGAATGGAGAGGGTATTTCTTAATAATCATTCAGGGCTCTGCAAAGGGAAAAAGAGGGGAACGTTCAAGAAACTGAAGGTGAAAATGCTACCTTAATTACAGAAATAAGGTTAGCGTATTAGTAAGCGAATTGAGACGAAATGCTAACAGAGTTAGCCTTAGAGGACACCAAAAATCTTTGGAAGTTGGTCTAGAAACGCTCATTTAGGGATAGATGTGTCCCAAGCTCTAAGATCCCAGAAGAAGTATGGGTAAAAAATGTATTAGAGTTGATTATGACCAAAAGAGCTGGAAAGAAGAAATAATCACACCTATTTTTAATCCTCGGGACCCTAAAAATCATAGCCAAATTAGACTAATCAATGCAGGGGCCAAAATATCCTCAAAACAAATCCTTCATCGCATTGTTTCAGTCTGTTGGCACTGGGACAGAATGTGATAGAAACACAAGTGAACCTTTTTAGTTGTTTAGTTGACTTTTGATCGGGGTTCAATCTATTTGGCTGGAGAATATTATGGGAAAAGCTGATGGGGATGAATATACAGGGTGCTCCATTGGCAGTACTGAAGGAACATCACTGTGAGATTTGGGCCAGGTTTGAGTTAGCTATTAACGGTACCTTTTCAAAGTAAGTCCCAATTAACAATGACCTGAGACAGGGATGTGTCCAGGCACACACTCTATTTCCATTGTATCTGGCTGATTTGCCAGGGATTTTATATAATATGCACTCGTTCTCCCTTAATATGGAGGATCATCACATACCTCATCTATTATATGCAGATGAACTTGTCATTCTAAATGAGACTCAAGTGGGGCGCCAAAGAAAATAGCATACCTTTAAACCCTACTGTAAGGCAAAGGATTTAACAATAAATAGAGAGAAAACACATATATTAGTTATTGGAGAAAAGAACCTAGCCCTTCACACGGGTCTATCAAGGATATGTTTATAGAGGAAACCCTGTCCTATAAAAAATGTCATATGCTGTTTAACAAAAAATTACACTGGAAATAACTAGAGCACCCACATCTCTGGGTAGCTTAAAGAAATTCAAAAAGGAATTTGGTAGGCCATCACTTACCCTAGTGATCAGTACACCTATAGAGCTATGGTCCTTCCGCAAATGCTTTATGGTGCTTAAATTGAGTCAAGATTGGGACAAAATGGAGAGTAATAGCTTTAAAACTATTAGGCCTTCCTCTTTCAGCCATGGTACAAGCAATCCTTGTAGAAACAAGATTAACGTCCTGAAACTGTGTGGTAGCAAACCTAACTTTGTGTCTCTGGCGCAGAGTGCAACTGTGTTTGAAAGTAGAAGTATCATAGCTCTGTGCAAAGGACATCTGCCAGAGCGTGTTGTGCTGGGGAACAGATGTCACAGACTGTCTCAATGGTCTTGAAAACTTGAAAAATTATGCACCTATACACTGCACAAAAAAGGAGCTAAAAGAAACGTGTGTCAGAATTCAGGGACAGCCATTTGAGCTTCCTCATTTCAAAGAGTTCTGCACAATTTCTGAGAAACTCCTGGAAGAACTGCACAGTGCTCCCATATCTTACAGGGTTACCAAACCCAGGATGGAGGAGAGAGATCCTGAAATTGTGGGTAACGTTAAGCCCTGGTTTCTTATTTTCAGTTGATCGTTAATGACTGATGGGCAAAGAACTTAACTGTGGGTTACAAATGAGAGGCCCAAGTGTATATATTTTAATGGATTGCCTACATTTTACTGAAGTCAGGGATATGTTTATAAAACCAGTTTGAATTAAGTATGATGTAAAGTGTAGATTGGAAGCTCTAAGAGTTTAACATGATATGCAATTTTTGGATGTAATTTGTGAAGTGGGTGGGTTTCCTATAGCCCTAGCCGGATTAAAAACCACTGATTGAGCTAGTACCATGCCTTAGCACACTTTAGTGTAAAATATTTTAGCTGGATGTTATCACTGATATTTTAGTGGAATGTTTTACCCATTTTTTAATTAATATGTTTAATAATTATGCTATTTCTGACGAAGCTCTTAATTTGGTTCAATCGTCCTGAGCATTATGCAAATATTAAGTCTCTAGCGTCTCAGTAGAATGTCGCCTAATATCAATGTTATCATGTGTTTGGTTTAACCGATTATGGTCTAAATAAACTTTGATTTTACTACTACTAAATGTAAATCAGCAAGAGGACCAACATTAAATCTGCCTCTGAGGAAAGAGCCAAAAGGTCAAAGTATAAATCAGCAGACAGTCTTAAGTGGGGACTGCTCAGCATGAGAGGCTGGGAACGTCTGGCACATCCCAGAAAGGGTACAATTTGTAGTTCTCAGACAATGAAAAACCACACACTCAAAAAGGTGTGAAATGAAGCAACAGTGGCAACGACCAATCACTTTTTGTAAAAACATGAGACATAACATAAGTAATATTTGGGGATTCGTACTTCACAAGCATCAAGAAAGAAGGGATGTTGCTTCTTTGTATACTAGTATCCCTAGAACACAAGGTATGTTGGCCATCCAACATTTTTTAGACCAACGAGACTCAACACTTTTGGAACACTCAAGTATGGTGATGGATCTTATACAAATAGTGTTGGACCACAATGTCTTTGTACACAATGGGTCCTGGTATAGTCAGATACAAGGAGTAGCTATAGGTGCCAAATTCTCACCATCTTTTGCTAATTTATACATGGGATTTTTTTAGAAAAACATCTTTGGCAGGACTGTCCCACTGAATTAATCCAACATGTGTTGTATTGGGGCCGCTACATAGTCGACGTCTTGATGTTCTGGACAGGCGATGTAAACTCACTCAATCAGTTCATACAACATCTCAACACTAATACTTTCAACATTAACTTTACAGTTTTTCAAGCAGTAGCAGTGTTGATTTTTTGGATGTCACACTGTATGTTGAACAGGGCATAATATGCTCCAAGCTTTTTTGAAAACCAACTGCATGTAACTCCATCCTCCATGCTACTAGTGCACATCCAAAATCACAAATAGAGACTATCCCCTTCGGGGAGGCTGTCAGAATAAGACGGAATTGTAGCAAAGATACGATCTTTTCACATGAACTTCAGGGTCTGCAACTTCGTCTATCGACACGTGGCTACAAAAAAAACCTTACTAATGAACACAAATAAAAGAATCCATAAAATTGAACGACATACACTTCTTAGTACCAGTGTTAAAAAAAAACGTGTACCACCTGACAATTTGTCTCCCATTTTCCCATACAGTGCCATAAGCTCGCAAATTCATACAATCATGCAACGGAATTGGTCTTTGTTATTAGTAGACGATACATTAAACAAAAACATAACTGCCACACCTAAAGTGATCTATGGTAGAGGAAGGACATTACGGGATCGACTTTGCCATAGTTTCTTGCCAGCGACCCCTAGTAGAACATGGCTGGGTAGTCCCCCAGTGGGCTTTCACAAGTGTGGTCACTACAATATTTGTGGGTTTGTGATTGACAAAATAGATACCTTTCAATACAATACAAAGGTAATATATAACATTTCCAAATTCATGAATTGCAACACTAAAAATGTACTGTATTATATGGCCTTGCAAACTCACCTACATTGGAAGCACCATTAGGCCTTTCAAGGAGCGAATACAGGAACATATTAGGGCCATCAAGAACAGGAACCCAGACTATCCATTTGCTACGCATTACAACCACGTACATGGAACAAGAGAAATTCTAGGCATTTCCTTACATGGTATTGATGCAGTGGGCAATTGTCCACGAGGTGGTAACACCACAATAATGCTCAGACGTTTGGAAAGCAAATGGATCCTCAAACTAAGAGCAGTAGAGCAAGGACTGAACACGGAGAAGGATCTTCATGTATTTTTATAGCAACGTAGACAATGCTTTCCATCTGATATCTTATTAATGATAATAAATTCCTGTAACCAGGGACGCATTACAACTACGCACACACAATAAGAGAAATTCTAGGCATCTTTTTATAGGATATTGGTAGAGTAGGCATTGGCTTACGAGTAAGGCTACCGCAATGTACAGATGTATGGATAAGTAAAAGGATCCTTGGACTAAGATTAGTATAGTTAGGACTGTTATTTTGAAAGGGATCATCATATATTTCAGTTACAATGTCTGTATCTTTTACTATTGATTACTATGTAAACCACACCACAGTTTTGTAATCAATGCGTAACTGCTACTTACATTATTATTTCTTCTTTGTAGTCTGCTCTTTTTGTATAACTGTGTAGAAAATTCCATGTACAGCACTTTTTGCATTTGTATATAGATGCTAACTGCCAATGTGTATTTTTTTTGCATTTGTGTATAGATGTAAATTGCACATTTGTTTAATGTTTATCTCTCTTGCCTGCTCTTTCTTGAGAAATGGCTCTGCCTCTTTTTCACCTCTTTTTCACATACTATGCAACTACTCCTTCTATTCGACTTCAAACTCTTCTAACTAACATTTTTTCAAATCAAATATGGCGGCATGTTAGCGTCATTGGGGCATGGCTTTTTTTACTTTAATACACTGTCAGTTTTTCTAGATTACGGGTCCCACCGGTACCTTTAACCCGTTCTGTCTCGTGTTTTTTCCATTAGTCCACTTTCTAGTACCATTGTGTTACACTTTAAAAAGCAAGATGGCGGCACCATTTGCAATCGAGACAGGACGGAAGAAGCTTTTACCAGGCATTGACAGGTAACACAGCCTTTGTGACTGCGGTTCATTGTTATGTTTTTTGTTCGCTACCGCACACTTACTGTATTTTAACTTTGGGGGCCGTTTTTTTGGGACTTTAAGATCCTGAGTTTTCAGTGAGACAGGTTTTTACGAACGCCTGTCACGTTCATAATATCATTAGTATGCCCTGTCTTTAGCTCAAAAATGTGCTTTTGTTACAATTTCTGGCTACACTATACCTACCTATTACATCCCCAATCTGGTCAGTTTAGACGCTTTTATAATCTTTTACCACCACTACTGCTTACATGGTTATTTTGTCTTCTGTCAATACGCATAACCTTATGCTTTCCCATTCGCTCTCTTTACCTGACTAATGCGGATTAAATTCCACACCCCTTTTTCTCTCCTGCTTTTAGCAGGTTATTTTTTATGCCCTGAGATTTCGTAACCCTTTTTAAGGTCAAAGAAAATGAAAAAATTCTTTCCATTCATTTTTTGGTCAGTAAATGAAGTAATTTACACCATACCTGTGTCCTTTTACATATTTCTGGTTAATATTTGCCATTTTTTACTTAACTTCATTGTCATAGCCTTTTCCCTAGTCTACAATATCTTTAAAAAACTGCATTCTATAACTAAAAAACTGTATTTATCTGTCGCCCACACCTCTCCTGACCAATACTTATTGTTGTTTATTCTGTAGGCTTATCATGGTCATGTCTGCCTTCCTTTCTACTTACCCGATTTATACTTATGGGTAGTAGGAGTTGCATCAACAAGCCATATTGATGCACCAGTACTCTACTCTTTGACAAGCTTGATACTTGGTATTGACTTTGCTTTGGTAGTTTTTTTCATATGGACTACCCCCTTTCTGTGCAATTTATAGGTTGGGGCGTTCCTGGGACTTTTTTTGCCGGTCACTTATTGTGAAGCTTTTTCTACAGAATACATTTCATAATTTCTTTCCTTCGCTCACGTATATTTGCATTGAGAGTTCACTGTATTTTACGCAATTACTATTATGAACACAGACCTTCCTCTTTTTCTATTTTGGGTCTATTGTGGAGGTACACCATTCTTTCCCATCATCACCAGTTCTTTTCGTGGTTTCATCTTCTTTTCTCTGGTCCTGTTTCATATTCTTCAATTTCACTGTGTCTGCTTTAGCACGGTTTTTACAGTTGCATATATGCATTTGGAGTGATGGAAAAATTCCTTGTGTTTTGTTTTCTTCTTTTCTGTATACATATGTTACAGCCTTGAAAACGTCATGTTGACGAAACACGTGTTGGTTGTTGTTTCTCGGGATATATGATGGACACTATCAGGGCTATTGTTCCTCGTGACGTATGATGGATATTGCTTTATGGAACACTTTTGGATGAACAATAAACGTGTCTCTACACCATTTCTTGAATCGGAATCATCAATGGTATACATCATAACATATTGGATACATTCGGTGTGCCCTGGTGTTTATTTCTGAACTTTCAAGCACCATATGTTTTACATATGATACTATTTGCATTCATTGTGGCTGGATGCTCACCAGTTGGACACCCTTTTGTATTACCAACAGAATAATGATGTTGATGTTGTCTTAACTATAATACATGCATTGATAGGAGGTGTGAACATCTTACATAGCCAGTCTTTTTTCTGTATATGTCTATTATGTTTGTTAGCAGGAACTTAGGGCCATATGTATGAACATATTTTCCCATAGACACAGAATTGGCAAAACCCTTTGCTACATCTGGCCCTAAATTTCTAATTTTAGGTAATTTATCAAAAAGGTAACTCGTAATCCACTTTATAATAGTCCAGTAGATCCTGTCCCAATAGAAGTAACAGACAGATGTACCAAGAAATACAATCAGTGACATACTATGAAAAATCAATGTCAAATATTTTTCTTCTCAAAAACTTGTTTGGCACTCTTACTCTTTCTGATCTCTGACTTTTAGGCTTTTCATTCAAATCTGTCACAGTTTTTAGTTGGTTTTCCTCCATTTTCTTCAATCTACAACTCTTTGCAACACTTTTTTCCCTTCTCTCACACCTTCAGTCCAATCTGCTTACAGCCATAGACCATAAAAGTTTGCACATAAAAACAGACGTTAAATACATTTATTGTCATCTTGCTATACAATGCACCACTCTTGCTTACAAAGGAATTTTGCACACAATGGCTCTCTAATATCATAACGGAGCAGAATTAAAGAACAGAGGAACACAACCACAGACAAAAACCTAAAGGGGTCGGCTATAATCTATGGTGAATTTATACATGTTCTTTGAGCCCGGTATATCTGAGCAGTAATCTGGTACTGAGGAATAAGTACATAGAAACTCCTGTGTCCGATTGCACAAGATTAGTGCTTTACCAGTAGTAAAGTACTGGTGAATTAAAGTACATGAGAATTACATTTAATGTTCCCAGGTACTGCAGTCAATAAGCTCGAAGACCAGCATGGAGTACAGTACTAGGACTAAAGTGCTAGGCAAACAAAGTGCAATACTACCATTTCAGGGTGGCTTAAATGGCAGACTTTATGAAGGTATTCCTGCTTCCAGGAAACCAAGAAAACTGTGTTTACATAGGTTAAAACAATTTGAAATAAAAACTATTATCAATAGCAATACCAGACCAAAGTCAGTTATCAATGATATAATTCTATAAAAACAACTTTAGAATTCAAAATTTTGTGGCTTAAATACAATAAAAACTATAAAGTGCATATGGAAGATGAGGCACAAATACATTTCGTTGGACCAACAGAAATTCTCATTTAGAACCTTCAAGCTTCCACTGCAACTATGTATCAATATAAATGTCCATGCTCAAAGGAGAAACCTAGAGACAGCAAATACAATTTGCTCCTTTGTATCACATCTAACGAGCCTGTCGGCGTGCACTATCCACATGAGTTTTTAAACTGGCACAATCCACCTTCTTGGAGGCAGAGCATAGCCCGGGCAATAGAAAAACAAATGTTCTACTGACTCTGGGGACATTAAGCAAAGTGCGGAACTGACAGTTGGAATAGTAGTTGTGTCACACTTGCCTGTAAATGACCTCAGTAGTAGGCTACCAATTAGAATTTAATGTACAACGTTTTGGCTTGCCAATGTGTAATCCTATCCAGATAGAGCCTGAAGGATGCTTTTGTTAGTAGGAAGTTTTCAGAGATTCTCCCCACTTTTTTGGTCATTCTATTTCTCATCAGTGTGAGTTCCCAGAAAGCCTCCTTCAGCTTAGTGGCTGTATCTTTACTCATTCCAGCTGGGGAATACCATACTTCCTCCATCCTAATTTCACATAGATGTTTTATCGTTTAAGCCACGGGATGCATGGACTTTTTATCTACATTCTATTTTCTGGATTGTCTTGTTCTGTACTTTTATGGTATGTTCTTACCGAAATAAAGTAAAGTGATGATGATGAAGTTCCACTACAGCATCTCTATAAACAGCCGGTTCTAGTGTAGTCCAGGGGTGTACCCAGAAAGTCAAAGGTTTCAAAAGGGCACATCTACCTTGTCTATCACTAGGTCGATGTGTAAAGGTGTCAGGGGTGTGTTTGTGGCCAAGCAAAGCAGTGACCTACTGAATTTATTTTCGATCTGACCTAAGGGAGACAAGGTGACACAATCCCAGATCTTGGCTCCATAGGTAGCCCCTGAGACGGCAGCCACCCTATAGACTTTGAGAGCTGGTGAGACTGCACTTAGATGTAGTCTTGCATTTTCTTACCACAGCCGTTGCCCTTTGTTGTAACATGGCTCTGATTTATCCTCTATGGGGGACTCAGGACAAGTTATCAGCCAATCTGACACCCATGTAATAGCACTTTTTAACTTTTTCCGAGGGCACCCCCTGCATCACCATCCTACCTCTAAAAGAACAGTGAGGGTTAAGTGCCATGAATTTAGATTTTGTGGAATGTTTCTCAAGGCCCCTAGCCATAGAAAAGGAACAAAACTGATATAAAAGAGATTGGAGACCCATTGGGGTTCTAGATAGAAGTAGCACATCATCTGCAAGAATTGGAGTGCCGATATCTGCAGATTTTGGTGCATCATGTTTGCAGTCTCCCAGCCAGTCCACAACACTGTTAATATATAGGCTAAACAATGTAAGGGGCAAGCACACAGCCTTGTCTCACACCCCAGTAAAATGGTGTCCTGGGCAGGAGGTCACCCTCCACGTTCTCCCTGACCTGCACATAGGTCTCAGAGTGCAAGACCCTTGGGATTTTGAAGAAATCTACAGAGATACAGTAGTTTTTCAGGGCTTTCCATAAGCCATCCCTGGCAAACAGGTCAGAAGCGGCCCTCAAGTCCATGAAAGACACATACAAGTGATCCTGCTTCAAGACAATGTATTTTCACCAGGTTCCCTTGAAGCGGAACACCTGGTGCACAGCACTAACCCTATGCACACATTCCACATGGCTGTCAGAATATTATGATCAGTTACCCACTGGAGAAGTCTACACAGTACCGGTCTACAAAAGATCTTCTGGCTGTTATCGATCAGGCTGATCGTTCTATAATTGGAGAGGACAGGCCCCTGTCCCTTCTTGAAGATGGAAACAATGATGGCACCACACCAAGAAACAAGGATGCCCTCCCCTCTCATAATGGTGTTGCCTAGGATGTTTAGATAAGGACTCAAATTTCAGTTTAGGATATATACAGGTCACCTGGGAAACCATCAGGTTCTTGTGCTTTCTCCCTCTTCATTTGATGTAGCGCTTGTGCTGTTTGTCATCCCAAATGTAATAATTGTACTAGCCTCAACCACAGCTTTAAGTTCATCAGGAGGTGGTATAAAGGTGCCACTATATGGGAAAAGGATCATTAGACCATTTGCTATACAGTGCAGAAAAATGGGCTACCCATGCTTCAGGCTGTCCCACCGCTACCAAGTAAATATCAATGAGACAATTCCCATTAGCTATTAATTTCCAAAAGACCTTCATGTTCCTATTAGATAGGTATTGTGTGAGGCCATCCCTCTGAGCTGCCTCCCACTGACATTTGCATTTGACCAGAGTTGCCCTGTAGCCTCCTCTTGCCTTGAGTATTTATCTTCACTCACTTTCTTTTCACTGCTTCAAGGAGAGTATTTAGGCAGATCTACATTTGCCCGTGCACGATGCAGGGTCACTTCCCTGCAGATTACCTCTCTGCCCCTCATTTGCAAAGTATTATTTCAGCTGGTTCAACAATCTGCAATGCTCACCTACAAAATCAATCTATCTTTTATGGCTTAGCTCATATGGGCCCAGTATGTCCAAAAACAGATGGTAAATTTGGGACAACGTATAGTATCTTCTGTGAGGGAGGCCCATTTGACATCGCTTCCATTATTAGATGTAACAACCGTACATAGTGGAGTATTGGTGGCAAATGTGCATTCATAAAAGGTCTAGTTTGTGTTTGAGCAGTAAGGACATGATGGTCACTGTCCATTCTATGGACCACCTCCATGTCGATCATGTGAGTCCAGAGCTTGATGTCTAAGAAAATATAATCAATGTAACTTCTATACAAACCTCTTTTGAAGGTTTAACAGAGAGGGGAATTAGCAGGAGTACAACTATTCAGTGGCCTCTGCCCTTATGAAGCCATCAAGTTAGTGATCTGCTCTGCAACCCTGGGTTGCCTACTGGCTGTATCAATGGCAGCGGAAGTCGCAGCCCGGAATTCATATACTTCTTTAGTCATAGCTGAGGACTGAATCCCTGCCTGCACTTTTGTGTTAAAGTCACCTACAATTACTTTAGGCCAATTATTCAGCTGGTAAATCAAATCAGAAAGTCGGTCAACAGTGGCCGATAGCAAATGAGCAGGGAGTGCCTGTATATAAATATTTAATATGGCTAGGTGTCTTGCCTCAGATGGAAAAATAGTAGAGATTAGTATACCTAGTATACCTCTAATGTCAGTCACGATTTTCTTGATGTTTGCGGACAGGTCCACTCTTATCCAAATCAGCAAACCATCAGAGGCTTTACCTGCTGTTAATGGTATAGCATTAGATGAAAAGGAGATGTACCCTGACCTAAATACAGGCTCAGTGGCCCATGTCTCCTGCAGTAGCACGATATGATGCTGATCTATAACAGAACCCCATTTGGGGTCATTTAGCTTAGGTCCTACCACTGCTACATTCCAGGATAGCAGTTTTATGATGTTAAGTGGGCCAGAGTTCCCCTCATTAAGCTAGCAAGTTGGAACTCTTTGCCTAGTCGTTTCTGCCTCACAGGGTTGTTCACCGGGCAGGAGTAGGTCTCCTATTGTCATAGACTTCATTCTTTAGGGCCACTGGAGGTGGTTTAGCTACTGCATAGTCTAATTGCTGTAGAGATGGTAAGACGCCCTTGCTTTGTTTACAGAGTAGTCAATCAACCTCCAAAAGGTTTTCAGGTGGGAGGGGTGAATTCGGAATTGTCTATGGTCAAATAGGTACCTTGGGGTTACTACTGGTGCTAATGTGAGATGAAATCTGTGGGGCTTTTATCTTCAGCTTTATTTGCGACCCTATGTCCAGCCTAAACCTATGTCCCAATGCTATCAGACATTCAACACGCTTATGGTTGAAGAGCCTGTGCCTAATATAATAAAGAAAAGCATGTTTATCAGTGAAGCTGGAAGCTCCCATTATATCCTCCTTAATAACAGACCTACAGCCTCTAACTTTTTCTAAACCAGTGTATGGTTTTGTTGATCAATGATTCCTGTGGTTCCCTTATGACCAAAGCAAGTTCTGGCGCACTGACCATAAAAATCTCATGATGTTTAATAATATCCTCTGTGGGCCCAGTTTTTGGTTTTAAGTTTGCATTTGGTGTGGGGAAATTCATGGAAGTATACCCTGGTAATCTTTTAACCATGTGTGGTTGAGTGGGGTTCCCTTCGGGCTTTGTAGATGGGGTACAACTTAAACTTGAGTGGGACAGCTGGATGTCTCAGCCTGTACTACAATTAGCAGCCACATTTAAATTTAAATTCTGTACTACTGGTTGCGGATGTACCCCATTGGGAGTGATAGGTCCCGGGTGATTTGCTAAACTAGGGCATGAAGGGTCATCATTCCTCTTGTCTTGTTGTAGGTTAGGATTTAAGTTCAATAGCAGCATTGTCAGATTATCCATTTTATTGTTGAGGGCTTTGGAAAACATGACAATGCAATCTCTAAAATATGAGATAGCAAATTTAAATGAGGCTAGTTGTAAATTTATATTATCACTCTTTAGAATCAAAGAGTTATTAGATGAGGCACATGGCTGCATGTGCTCAGGTTTAAGTGCATCTGTAGTCCCGGGAATGTCAAACCGGTTATTACATTTGACAACCACAGTGGGTACTAAAGTGCCTCCGACCCCTGTCTGCTTGAGTGGACAGCTATGCACACTAGGGACAGGGGTCCAGTCTGTGTCAGTATGTACCTTAGCACTGGTGTGTGCAGTGGCAATAGAAGTGGCAGGTTTACTAAAAAAAAAAAGTACCTGGCTTTTTCCCTTTCGTCTTTGTTGCCTAAAGGTCCTCAACCTCTTCCATCAACACATTTATTTCATCCAGGGTGTAATTATCTGCTGCGTGTCTTTGGCTGCTTCTTTGCTTTCCCCAGCTCAGATAACTTTTCATTTTCCTTACGTTTCAGCATCATGGAAAGTGTTTACTATAGCTCCCCTGCAAGTTCTAGTAGTTCTGTATTACTCTTTAGCAAAAATGTTTCCTAGCACAGGAGAGGCGCATCCTCTTAAACAAAGCAGTTACAATCTTGTAGACACAATCACCCAAAGATCTAGCGATAAGCCTTGCCCTTTTAGAGAGCGTCGGGTACAATATTGCAATAGTATCAGCACAGACAACCAGGAGAATAGCGGTAAGCCCAGGTCTAGTACAATCAATTATGTAACAATAGCTATGTGCTACTTGGCAGGGTTCCGCCTTACACATCTAACATGACTGATACCAAAGGGAAAGCGCACAGAATTAGTGAAAAAATAAATTCTGTACAATTGTGTTGTGTTGCTAGTGCCAATCTGTAGAAAAGAAATAACCATGGAAAAACACTGGAACAATGAACCAGACAAAATGGCAAGTCAGTTAGTTGCCGGCCAATGTACCATTAACGGGGCCCCTCCACCAGTCAAATATAATGTTAGTGGGCCTATGTCCGTTACACCAACTGATGAAGACAATATTAGAATGAACAATGCCCAAAGCGAGAGAAGCTTAGTTAGCATCCAACAAGACGACAATGGTAATTCTCAGTCCTAAGTCGCTGGCAACCATGCACATCACACAAGGCAAGGATGAGGGTCCTAGTTACCAAGCCAGCCATAGGATCTGTGTGGGTTCTATAAGTTTAGGCCTTGCCTTAGGCCTCTGTCTTTATCCTTGGCCCAGGTAGTAGTTGGCATGGTTGCGCCTCTTGGTTCCCAGTAAACCACTCCCCACTTTCGAAGCAGAATAATGTCACAGATGGGTTCAATTAACATGAAGGGATCTTACCACATCTGATGCGAAGTGTTCAGGGGTGGGTCCAAGGGTGGTGGGAGGGTGTCCTGCCTCTTTCGGGGCCACAGTAGGTGGCTGGTGGCTTTTCAGTGTGTGGCACGGAGAATTCGTCTGCAGACCCTTTTCCTCTCAGCAGCAGTGATTTTTGGGACAGTGAGCCCCCTGGGGGCAAAGGAACAGCACCAGCACACCACACGTCCTGCGCTGCAGTAGGTGTTTGGGCACTTTCAAGCACGTGGAAATTGGCGACAGCCCCTGCTCTCAGCAACAGTGATTTCTATGACAGTTAGTCCCATGGGAGCAAAGGAAAACCACTAGCACACCAAATGTCCTGCTAAGCGGTAGGTGGACAGGTACTTTTCAGAGCATGGTGAAATCGGCAGCACTGCCTCCTTCTCTCAGCAGGAGTGATTTCTTCGACCGTGAGTCTGGGACACTGAGTTCCCTGTTGAAAAGGAACACCACCGGCACATCAAACGTCCCGCCTGTATCAAGCTTCGATTTTCAGTCAGATGTGTTCCATTTTCATCTTGTTTCATGATTTGCACAACTTGCAGATGGAACGCCTTGAGTTGCTATTGGGGTTTTCAGAGTCAGTTTTCGACGTTTGATTTTTTTGGGTTTTGTTGTTGCACTTCTTGAACTGTTTGCTGTCCTTGTTTCTCTTGAAATCTTTTTGCACCCCCCCCCCCCCCCTCCATATCTGTATCCACGTAGCGAACCTGGGCTTGAACCTGCGAATTAATGGTTTGTATCACTACTTCTTCATCCACAGTCTTAACTTTCTTAGTGTGAGACATATGGATCCAAAGTGCCAAACCTCCACACTTCACAGCAGTATTTGTCACCAAGATCTCCTGGTAAAACTCTTTCCATCAAGGCTTTAAAATGTCTTTATGACCACGTTTTTTCACCTCAACCCAATCACCAGAATCTAAGTTGTGGCAGAGTCCTTCATTTACAGAAGGTGTAGATAAAATCACCTGGTGAGGGATAGAGCATACCAAATTAGCCAAACCCCTGCAGTAATTCAGAACCAGATCATTAATAATATATTAAGTGCAGCTTAAGTAATACCAGGAATCCTCTTAGCTAGCCACATTAAGACTTCATGGGGAGACAAGCGTATAGCCTTCTTGGTTATGCTTCTCATCCTGAGCAAAACTAAGGGAAGGCCATCTGCCCTTTTCAATGCTGTTGACGCATAGACCTTGGCCAATTGTGCTTTTAGGGTACCATTGGTGCGCTCTACAATTCCTGATGCTTATGGATGAAATTCACAATGGAATTTCTGCTCCACTTTCAGTGCCATGCATAGGACACTCATGCCCTCATTTTTAAAACAAGTTCCTCTATCTGACAGCATCTGGAGAGCAGCTTCCTTTAAAAAAGAAAAAAAGCTTGGCTACACTCAGTGATCAGCACCTGTGGGGTGGGTAAGGTTCAATCCACTTAGAAAAATGACAATCACCAAAATATATCTCAGATTCTTATGAAGGGGCATTTTTATCAAATCTATTTCTAATTTTGTGAAGGGACTTTCTAACTTTCCTATGTGACCCATGGTCACATTTGTCCTCGTATCGATGTTCACCTGTTGACAAGAGACACATCTCTGACATCAGGGACAGCTAGTGACACTTGAAAGTGGTGGACTGTAAAAGTAAGGGATGACTTTTAGGCAGTGAGAGAACACTGCATTTTCTTTTACTTTACTTTAGCCTTGTTATTATTTTGAAGACAGTGTACCCCCATGATGGGGGACCCATCACACCCATTTCCACAGAATCACAATTACAACAGGAATACATGATCAGTGCCATGTGGTCTCTGCAGAAAGGCCAAAGATGGATGTCCTTGTAGCCTGAACACGTTTTGACTGACTGACAGGCACTGTGAGGAACATGCAGTGTCTTCAGCCTCAGCTCTAGGGCTCTCAATTGAGGCAGAAGCACATAGCGCTGCTGGTGGGACTCGATTCAAACGACAGGTGCCTGGGATCTTGTGTGATGTGATTTATAAGGCAGCTGTATGCCACATTTCAGATTTCACCTTTAATCTTGCCATACTATTGAAGCGCTTAGCCTGACCACCAGTTACATTACACAAGAAGAACACATTCAGTTTTGGTTTCTATATGTGGACCTCAGACTGTTCCACTTACCACAACGTGATTAGTTGTAATTAAATAAAGCAAGTCCGTTTAAACGCCATTAAGAGCTGAGCATTTGCTATAAGAGTAGGAACAAATCACAGTTCTTAATGAAAAGAAAATCCATGTGATTACCATAATCATCTTCTGAAAATAAGCCACTTCTCTCCATGAGGGAGATTTCTTCACCAAATGCAGGACAAATAACCGCCTCTCGCATTTTAAACAGCAGAGGAATCTCTGCTGCATCCAGTTTGCTTGAACGCGTGCTGAATGTGCCCAATAACATCAATTTGGCATGCTATCTACAACTGTGGAATACCTCACTTCAGCAAAGCCTGACATAAATCTTTGAAAGCCTGGGCACTGAATATGTACGAGTTGAAACAGATGACAGTGTTGGCGCTGCGCATCCATAATATTCCTGTCATTGAAGAGTTTCGGAATTTTAAGTGGAGGATAGGAATGGATCCTGGCTGTAGTGTCTGACGAACGGTAAAACATGGCAAATTATTACACAGCAAAAAAATTACTGATATGCGGGATAAAAACACATAAAGCCATTAACATATTTTTTAATGGGCATTACGGTTTTACGTTATGGCAGTACAGTGTTTAAAGTGCCACTGCCTCAGTATATAGAAGAAGAAGAAGAAGAAGAAGAAGAAGAAGAAGAAAATTGACCGTACAACGGTCGCAGGTGGCAGACACCATCCAGTTCAACCATAACAGGCATTGTTAAACTTAATTTGGACCTTTAACTGCACAAACCTACAAACGTTTGCTTATATGCTATTGATAACGCGTCCCTTTATGATAATTTATTACACATTAGGACTCGTTTTAGGCCAATTAATCTTTTGACCCAGTTGAGAGACCCCTTAGGACGAGATAGCTAATCAATATGACAATCAATCCATCAATAATGTCATCAATATTTATTTCAACAATGCATTTCACTTTAGTCAAAGACATTAATCAACTCAAGACACCACCATGACCTTGCAGTCATGAATAACCACACCAGTTTAGTAGAATTTTATGAGTTTTATTCCCTATTAATTACAATTCTAAAAGCAGATGTGTTAATCTCAAAACCAAAACACTCGATAACATTGCCATAATTTGGCTACTCGAATAAGACTTTATCAAAGCAAGGTAAGCAATTAATAAAACATAATACAGCGTCAACATAGATCAAGTTTTAGCAGAGTGTCATTAACGCGTCAGTTCAACAAAGCATAGATTCAGTTGTTTGTCTACTTGCGTCAGTTTAGTGAACACCTGTCCTAATCACTGATTAGCATTGGCATGTTAGGCTTCATGCAAAACAGTTTGGAACACCAATTAGGAAAACATCTAGCTATGGTCTCTGTCAAAAGTAAGCAGTTGGTACCTAGAAAGGAAAAGCAAACAGACAAATCACAATTTCATTGTCATAGTTACCCTGCAAAGTTTAGGTCAGCAGTCAGGTTCAGTCTTCGTCTTCAGGACATCAGTTGTTTCGCCATCAGTCAAAACTCAGCTCTGGCGCAAAAGAACGAGTTACTTACCTTCGGTAACGACTTTTCTGGTGGATACATTAGCTACCTGTGGATTCCTCACCTAATGAACACTCCCATGGTGCCAGCATTCGACGGAAATCTTCTTAGCAGCTTCTGCTCGTCGACGTGGACGTCACATTTGCCCACGCGACGCCGTTTGACGTCATACAGGCAATAAGAAGTCCACGCCGACGTGCAGACGTCAGTACCAACATTTTTTACGTGCCTGAGAACAATAATCTAATGCGATGAAAGACAAAAGCAACATCTCATAACATTGCAAACCACACATCATTGCAAGATGGCTATAAATGTAATATATATATTTATATTTTTTTATATAAATAAATATATACACTAAATATATATATATACAAATATATATATATATATACACATATAAACATATAAATATGTCCATATATACATAATCTTTTGCAGTCCTCAAGACCAAGAGGAGCACACTCAAGAATTACTTGGTGAGACCAAAAAGGCAACGGGGAGGCGGGTGGGACCGTGAGGAATCCACAGGTAGCTAATGTATCCACCAGAAAAGTCGTTACCGAAGGTAAGTAACTCGTTCTTCTGATGGATACAACTACCTGTGGATTCCTCACCTAATGAATAGAGTCCCAAAGCAGTACCGCGCCCGGTGGTGGTTGCCTGTATGGTCAAACCAAGAAATCCTGCAGCACTGACCGTGCAAAATGGCCGTCCCTTCTGACCTCAGAGTCCAAGCAGTAATGCTTCGCAAAAGTGTGAAGGGACGACCAAGTTGCGGCCTTGCAGATGTCGACCACAGGAACACCTCTAGCCAAGGCCGAAGTGGCCGACTTAGCCCTGGTGGAATGAGCTCTAATACCATCAGGAGGATCCTTCTTTGCTAAAGAGTAACACATTTTAATGCAAAGAACAACCCACCTGGAGAGTGTTCTCTTGTGGACTGCCTTTCCTCTCCTCTTGCCCACGTATCCGATGAAAAGCTGATCCTCCAGCCTGAAATCCTTCGTTCTGTCTATGTAAAAGCTTAACGCCCTCTTTGGGTCCAAGCAATGTAGTCTCTCTTCTTCCTTTGAAGGATGAGGCGGAGGATAGAACGTGGACAGAGTAATTGACTGGGCCAAATGGAAGGGTGAAACAACCTTCGGAAGGAAAGCAGCCTTGGTCCTCAACACCACCTTATCCCTGTAAAAAGTTGTATAAGGGGGTTTCACTGACAAAGCCTGCAACTCACTCACTCTCCTTGCAGATGTTATAGCAACCAGGAAGACTGTTTTAAGAACTAACAATCTTAAGGGGCAAGAATGCATAGGTTCAAAAGGGGACCCCATAAGGAAAGTTAGGACCAAGGACAAATCCCATTGAGGCATAACAAAAGGATTTGGAGGATATTTATTCATAAGGCCCTTCAAGAATCTAAGTACTATAGGAGATTTAAATAACGAAGGTTGGTCTGGAAGACAAATGAAGGCTGACAAGGCAGACAAGTAACCTTTAATAGTAGCCACTGCACAACCCCTCAGTGCTAAAGACAAAGCAAAAGATAAAACATCTGACAAATGAGCACGTAAGGGATCAATCTGTCTCTCTCCACACCATACCACAAATTTAGACCACCTATTAGCGTAGATAGATTTAGTGGAGTGTCGCCTGGCCGCTAAGATAACATCCACTACATCAGGCGGGAGAGAGAAGGAACTCAGGTTGCCCCGTTCAATCTCCAGGCATGAAGGTGCAGACTCTGGAGGTTGGGGTGTAAAACCTGCCCCTGCAACTGCGAGAGGAGGTCTGCCCTGAGAGGGAGACGGAGCGGAGGGCACAGTGAGAGTTGGAGAAGGTCGGAATACCACACCCTCCTTGGCCAATCCGGAGCTATTAAGATTACCTGGGCCCGGTCTTGGCGAAATTTCCTCAATACTCGAGGAATCAAGGGTATGGGGGGAAACGCGTAAAGCAACTGGTCGCACCAGGTCATCTGAAACGCGTCCCCCAAAGCTCCCTGCACCAGATACTGGAGGCTGCAGAATAACAGACAGTGCGAGTTCTCCCAGGTGGCAAACAGATCTATCCGAGGAAACCCCCACAACTGGAAGATTAGATGGACTTGATCTGGATGGAGACGCCACTCGTGGTCGGCCGAGAAATGGCGACTGAGACTGTTCGCACGTACATTCAAGACTCCGGCCAGATGATTTGCTACCAAGCAAATCCGATGGTCCTTCGCACAGGACTATAGCAGAAGAGCTTCTCTGCAGAGAAGGTATGACCCCACTCCTCCCTGTTTGTTTATATACCACATCGCGGTAGTATTGTCCGTCAGGACCTGAACCGACTGACCGCGAAGGGATGGGAGGAAGGCCTTGAGAGCCAGACGTACAGCCCGTAACTCTAACAGATTGATATGAAAAATCTGTTTCTCTGGAGACCAAAGCCCTTTGATCTCCAGGTCCCCCAGATGAGCTCCCCACCCTAGAGTGGAAGCATCCGTTATGACCGTGGTCACTGGTGGAGGCTGCGTGAACGGCCTTCCTTGGGAAAGATTGTCGTCCGCAACCCACCACTTCAAATCCGTGGCAGCATCTCTGGAGATCCTGACAGAACCTTCGAGATCTCCTCTGTGTTGAGACCACTGCCTTCGGAGGCACCACTGAAGAGCCCTCATGTGCCAACGAGCATGCGTGACCAACAGTATGCAGGAGGCAAACAGACCGAGCAGACGAAGGACGTTGAGGACTGGAATGACCGCTCCACTTTGAAACATTGGAACCAACTCCTGAATATCTTGAATCCGCTGAGGCGGAGGAAAGGCTCGATCCAATGTTGTATCCAGTACTGTCCCTATGAACAGGAGGCGTTGAGAGGGCTCTAGGTGAGATTTGGGCACGTTCACCGAAAAGCCCAGGTCGAACAACAACTGGGTTGTCGACTGCAGATGATGCAACACAAGCTCCGGGGACTTGGCTTTGATCAACCAGTCGTCCAGGTAAGGGAATACTGCTATCCCCTTCCTTCTGAGCTATGCCGCAACCACCGACATCACCTTCGTGAAGACTCGAGGTGCTGAAGTAAGACCAAACGGGAGGACCGCAAACTGATAGTGCTGCGACCCCACCACAAACCGGAGATACTTCCTGTGCGACTTGAGTATCGGGATATGAAAGTAAGCATCCTGCAAGTCGACAGACACCATCCAATCTCCCTTGTTCAACGCCAAAAGCACCTGAGCTAGGGTCAGCATCTTGAACTTTTCCTGTTTGAGGAACCAATTCAAAATCCTCAGGTCCAGGATTGGTCTCAACCGACCATCCGTCTTGGGAATCAGGAAGTACCTTGAGTAACAACCTTGACCCTTTTCCTGCTCTGGAACCAACTCCACTGCGCCCTTTGAAAGGAGGACTTGAACCTCCTGTTCTAACAACAGGAGGTGTTCTTCTGAGCAATAAGATGGGCGGGGCAGGATGGGGGGCGGAAACTCCCGAAAGGGAAGGGTGTAGCCTTTTCCCACAATGCTGGTAACCCAGGTGTCTGATGTGATGACCTCCCACTTGTGAAGAAAATGCAGTAACCTTCCCCCTACAGGAGAGGAGTGAGTGGGAATTGGTGGAAGCCTAAGGCTGCTTCCCCTGCTGCACCCCTCCAGAGGACGAGGAAGAGGCAGAGTGCTGCTGAGAGGCTCCTCTGGTACGGACCCTACCCCTCCCTCTAAATGATCTAAAGGTGAGAGAGGAGGTAGGTTGTTGGAATTTTCCCCGAAAGGAAGAGGAGGATGAGCCACGACCAAATCCTTGAAACCTCCTAAAAAATCTGGAGGAGGCAGAAGAAGCGGCTTGCAGTCCTAACGACTTGGCCGTGGCCCTGCTTTCCTTAAACCTCTCCAAGGCCGAATCTGCCTTGGCACCAAAAAGTTTGTCCCCATCAAACGGGAGGTCCAACAGGGTCGACTGCACATCCGAAGAGAACCCTGAGTTGCGAAGCCAAGCCTGTCTTCTCGCAACCACCGCCGTGCCCATCGCTCTAGCCACCGAGTCAGTTGTATCCAACCCAGATTGGATAACCTGGGTTGCAGCAGCCTGAGCATCCGACACAAGATTCAAGAGTCCTTGAGGAAGCTCTGTATGCGAAGATGTTATCTCGTCCATCAGAGCATAGATGTACCTCCCCAAGATACACGTAGCGTTGGTGGACTTTAACGCCATGCTACACAACGAAAACACTTTCTTTGAATGTGAGTCCATCTTTTTGGAGTCTCTGTCCGCCGGCACTGTTGGAAAAGATCCAGGCGCAGATCTTGCAGAACAGGAAGCCTGGACCACCAAGCTTTCCGGCATAGGGTGTCTGGAAAGAAAGCCAGGGTCAGATGGTGCAGCCCGATACCTCCTGGCCACAGACCTATTGACAGCCGAGGAAGATACCGGCTTCTTCCAGACCTCCAATACCGGTTCAAGCAGCGCCTCGTTAAATGGCAATAGAGGCTCTGCCGATTTCCCCGAAAGGAAGAGGAGGATGAGCCACGACCAAATCCTTGAAACCTCCTAAACAATCTGGAGGAGGCAGAAGAAGCGGCTTGCAGTCCTAACGACTTGGCTGTGGCCCTGCTTTCCTTAAACCTCTCCAAGGCCGAATCTGCCTTGGCACCAAAAAGTTTGTCCCCATCAAACGGGAGGTCCAACAGGGTCGACTGCACATCCGAAGAGAATCCTGAGTTGCGAAGCCAAGCCTGTCTTCTCGCAACCACCGCCGTGCCCATCGCTCTAGCCACCGAGTCAGTTGTATCCAACCCAGATTGGATAACCTGGGTTGCAGCAGCCTGAGCATCCGACACGAGATTCAAGAGTCCTTGAGGAAGCTCTGTATGCGAAGATGTTATCTCGTCCATCAGAGCATAGATGTACCTCCCCAAGATACACGTAGCGTTGGTGGACTTTAACGCCATGCTACACGACGAAAACACTTTCTTTGAATGTGAGTCCATCTTTTTGGAGTCTCTGTCCGCCGGCACTGTTGGAAAAGATCCAGGCGCAGATCTTGCAGAACAGGAAGCCTGGACCACCAAGCTTTCCGGCATAGGGTGTCTGGAAAGAAAGCCAGGGTCAGATGGTGCAGCCCGATACCTCCTGGCCACAGACCTATTGACAGCCGAGGAAGATACCGGCTTCTTCCAGACCTCCAATACCGGTTCAAGCAGCGCCTCGTTAAATGGCAATAGAGGCTCTGCCGATTTCCCCGAAAGGAAGAGGAGGATGAGCCACGACCAAATCCTTGAAACCTCCTAAACAATCTGGAGGAGGCAGAAGAAGCGGCTTGCAGTCCTAACGACTTGGCTGTGGCCCTGCTTTCCTTAAACCTCTCCAAGGCCGAATCTGCCTTGGCACCAAAAAGTTTGTCCCCATCAAACGGGAGGTCCAACAGGGTCGACTGCACATCCGAAGAGAACCCTGAGTTGCGAAGCCAAGCCTGTCTTCTCGCAACCACCGCCGTGCCCATCGCTCTAGCCACCGAGTCAGTTGTATCCAACCCAGATTGGATAACCTGGGTTGCAGCAGCCTGAGCATCCGACACGAGATTCAAGAGTCCTTGAGGAAGCTCTGTATGCGAAGATGTTATCTCGTCCATCAGAGCATAGATGTACCTCCCCAAGATACACGTAGCGTTGGTGGACTTTAACACCATGCTACACGACGAAAACACTTTCTTTGAATGTGAGTCCATCTTTTTGGAGTCTCTGTCCGCCGGCACTGTTGGAAAAGATCCAAGCGCAGATCTTGCAGAACAGGAAGCCTGGACCACCAAGCTTTCCGGCATAGGGTGTCTGGAAAGAAAGCCAGGGTCAGATGGTGCAGCCCGATACCTCCTGGCCACAGACCTATTGACAGCCGAGGAAGATACCGGCTTCTTCCAGACCTCCAATACCGGTTCAAGCAGCGCCTCGTTAAATGGCAATAGAGGCTCTGCCGATTTCCCCGAAAGGAAGAGGAGGATGAGCCACGACCAAATCCTTGAAACCTCCTAAAAAATCTGGAGGAGGCAGAAGAAGCGGCTTGCAGTCCTAACGACTTGGCCGTGGCCCTGCTTTCCTTAAACCTCTCCAAGGCCGAATCTGCCTTGGCACCAAAAAGTTTGTCCCCATCAAACGGGAGGTCCAACAGGGTCGACTGCACATCCGAAGAGAACCCTGAGTTGCGAAGCCAAGCCTGTCTTCTCGCAACCACCGCCGTGCCCATCGCTCTAGCCACCGAGTCAGTTGTATCCAACCCAGATTGGATAACCTGGATTGCAGCAGCCTGAGCATCCGACACGAGATTCAAGAGTCCTTGAGGAAGCTCTGTATGCGAATATGTTATCTCGTCCATCAGAGCATAGATGTACCTCCCCAAGATACACGTAGCGTTGGTGGACTTTAACGCCATGCTACACGACAAAAACACTTTCTTTGACTGTGAGTCCATCTTTTTGGAGTCTCTGTCCGCCGGCACTGTTGGAAAAGATCCAGGCGCAGATCTTGCAGAACAGGAAGCCTGGACCACCAAGCTTTCCGGCGTAGGGTGTCTGGAAAGAAAGCCAGGGTCAGATGGTGCAGCCCGATACCTCCTGGCCACAGACCTATTGACAGCCGAGGAAGATACCAGCTTCTTCCAGACCTCCAATACCGGTTCAAGCAGCGCCTCGTTAAATGGCAAAAGAGGCTCTGCCGATGTAGAGGCCGGATGTAAGACCTCAGTCAGTAAATTTTGTTTCGCCTCAGCCACCGGCAAAGGCAGTTTGAGTAAGTTAGCCGCCTTCCTTATCACAGCATGAAAAGTGGCTGCCTCTTCAGTATACTCCCCTGGAGATGACAAGTCCCACTCAGGGGAAGTATCAAGGCCACTAGCTGTATCCAGTCCATGAAGACCTTTGCCAGAATCCTCAATTTCTCCTTCCTCCAGGACCCGTTGATATTCTTGTTCCTCCAAGAGACGGAGAGCACGTCTCCTAGAATGTAACCTCTCCTCAATTCTCGGCGTCGACATGGCGTCTGCAGAAGTCGAGGAACGACGCCGATCACCGGATCCGTCCAACGCCAGGTCAGGCGCCACAGGAAGCTTCGACGCCGAGCCAGGAGTCGGATGAAGAAAAGTGTGTCTCGGAGTCTCAGAAGGCCCTGCCGGGGTCACTGGCTGAAACCCCGAAGCTGATGGAGCCGAAACCTCCGGGGCCGAAACCTCTGGAGCCACCGGAGCAGACACCGGAGCCGACACCGGCGCCAAGCCCACATTCCCCAAGGGGAGAAAGGGCATGAAGGGTGCTGGCCGTAGCGGCGCCGGAGCACCCAAGCTGAAAGCCAACGGACCCGAAGGACCAGTCGGAGCACCGCCTGGAGCCATCTGCTGGAAGATGGTAAACATCGCATTTAAAAATGCGGTATTATCGGCTCCAGGGGCCGGGAAAGCCGGATACTGGGGTGCCTGGATCGAAGGTGACCCCGACGCCGGCCTCGATGTCAGCGACGTCGGTGAGAACACCTGAGGCTGTGGCACCTCAAACACTGAAGACGTCTGCCCCGGCGAAGTCGGTGAAGCCGGAGAAGGCAACGGCATCGATGGATGAGAAGTGACTGTGGGACTGACCTCCCAAGTCTTCCGACGCCGAGCCGATGGCGAACTCGATCGAGACCTCTCCTTGCTCGAATGGCGCCGTGAGTCCCGACGGCGTCGGGAGTCTCGATGACGTCGATGAGACTTCGGCGAGGAGGATTTTCTATGGTGTCTCTTCTCCTTTCTCTTCGACTTCGCCATAAAGAGTTTGGCCTCTCGCTCCTTCAGGGCTTTCGGATTCATGTGTTGACATGAATCACACGTGGCCACATCGTGGTCGGAACTCAAACACCACAAGCAGTCCGAATGTGGGTCAGTAACCGACATTTTGCCCCCACACTCTCGACAGGGCTTGAAACCAGACTTCCTCTGAGACATAGTAACCTCAGAGAAAAAACACGCAGCAGAAAAACAGACTGTAACTCGAAAAGCAACAGTAGCTCCCTCGAAGATAACCGTTTCGAATGGCACGGAAAAAAGGGAACTGACGTCGGCGAGGACTTCTTATTGCCTGTATGATGTCAAACGGTGTCGCGTGGGCAAATGTGACGTCCTCGTCGACGTGCAGAAGCTAGGAAGAAGATTTCCGTCGAATGCTGGTGCCATGGGAGTATTCATTAGGTGAGGAATCCACAGGTAGTTGTATCCATCAGAAGGGGCACTTCCCTCATAAGGAGGCAAAGTGTAAAAATGGGCAATCTAAGGAAGCAGATGGTTTAAGTAAACCAATAAGTCACCAAACAGAGTGACAAAGTTTCTGGATAAAATCAATAGCATTCCCTAACCAATCTAAATGGCTCCCCGTTTCATGGGTTTTTATCCCTTTTTTGTTGTACATTCCCCTAAACTCCATTTGGCTAAGGGGTTGCACCCCACTATCTTTACCCAATTAACTTTGAATTAGCTCATCAAATTTGTCACCCCACAACAGTTCACAAGCATTTTATTGGTCCGTATGATTGACGTCTTCAGAGGTAGCACGTTCGGTATGATTTTATCCTTCTGTAATTCTTTGCACATCTTTGGTCAGCTCCATTGTCTGTACAGGTTTGAACGACCTTGTCCATGATACTAATCTACACTGTTGCATTTTAACTATTACATTTCTACAAGCAATATGAATTTCATGAGAACGGATCCACTACAGTTACATTCAGCTTCTAGTTGAAGAAAACAAGAGGTCATGTCCTTTTGTAAGTCAGCACAATGCAAGTTTTAGAAAACACATTTAATATGAGAGCCAGGCAGCTAAACTTCGGCTCATGCTAACTTAAGGCCTACAAGATTTATTTAGCATAACTTTAATAACATAATCATTAATAATTAGTCTAAGACCATTCTTTAATACAAGAATTCATAAGCATTAGTCATTTTCATTAGTCCCCGTATACATTAGGGCCACACCCCGTGTTCACATTTGAAGTGCACGTTTAAGCAAACCCATTAATATAGTTTCTATGCAGCATTATCACGCATTAGTTCATAAACATTTCATGTTAATATAGATTATGTAAACTACGCTCTCTCAGTCTCTCCTCTGATGACGTTCGTCATCACACAACCTTTCACTTTTAACCTTTCACTTTAAATTTTTCACTTTACGCATAATACGCATTTCAACATCTTGTCCTTTGTGTGAACTTGTCCAAATTTCATTAAACATTTTCTCCCTCTCATTTTCTTCGTTTCTTTTTGTCCAATTTCTTCTAATTCTTTCATTAATTTTACATGTTCCCCATAAACCCAATAAACAAATCAAGGCAATTAATAGACCCCCTAATATTTTTGGGAGCACCCCGTTCCAAATATTACTAAACCAGCTCCCTACTCTGGCAATTCCTTTTCCAACTTTCTCCCAAACTCCAGGTTCCTTCAAATCTGCACTGTCTCTAGTTAAGTTAGTAAGCATACCTCTAATCGTTTTGCTAGTATATGGAATAAATGAGCAACAATGGCGCTTGTTAAGCATCTTACAGACTCCGCCGCTCTTTGCTAAAAGAATGTCTAAAGCAAGCCGATTTTGAAGAGTCATAGCTCTTTCCGCAGCAAATTCAGTATCCATCAGGAGTATAGCTCCTGTGAAGTTTGTCAGCATGTTATCCACAACAGTAGACAACTTTCAAATCCTTATGGAGTTTAAGATAACCCCTACTGAAGGAATTATGGCTCCAAATATGTCACCAACGACAGCAGCCGCTGTCTCTCGTTTTGTCTAGCATGTTGTAATTCAGTAATTTTAGGTATTTGCTTTAAGTCATCGATCTGGTAGATCTTTGGGAAAACTATCCCCAAATAACATGTCCCATACCATTCCTTAGGGAGACGGTAATAAGCATTAAGTCCACAGATATAATAGATCCCAGGGATCGCTTGATCCTGTCCATTTAACATGAATGTCCACTTACTCTGAAACAAAAACACATGCCTGCATTCACTCCTTCCCACAAATAAAGTGTCATGATCAGATTTTGGCCTATATATACAAAGCCTACCTATGTGTAATGCATCTATAGCTAATTTGCCTTGCGTCTTTATTGCAGTGTAAGCATAATCATTTGCATATGCGTGTTTCTCTAAGCCCTTTACTAATCTTTCTTTTAGTGCTTTACGTCTATCATCAGTGTGATCTAAGAAGCTTTTCTCTACAGGTGTTAATAAGCAGGTCAGATTGTTGCGAATAGCATAAGCTGTCCCGAATGTCAGTGTCGGCTCAAAGAAACCTCTAACTAATTTTATACTATGTTCCTTAGCTAATTTGTTCAGAAACTCAATCACAGGCACAAAAGAAAACACTACATCTAGATTTGAATAAAAATTTAGCACATGTTCCTGGTCATAGAATATTGTTAGTAGCAGACTACGGCTTATCCCGTAAGTTAAAGGAAGACTATGGTAGGGTACCCCCTCTTGTACTGACGAAGGAATCTTTCTGCACACATAACAGTTTCTCGCATCCATAGTATCAACATACTCATTCAGCAAGCGATAGAAGACATTAGTAGAAAGTTCCCCCTTTGAATTAGGTCCCTCATGCAAATATTTTGTATCCTGCTCAAACTTTTCCCACTGAGTTAGTGTAGCAATTTCAGGTTTTGAAGCATTGTTAGTCACTTTCGTATCCAACCATGGCATTCCCACAATCACACCCACAATTATTATTGCACACACAATGCCTAACATAACACTTAACCAACCACACACTTTTCTCTTTTTGCTACTACCTCTAGTGTAAGCCATGATCGTTAAAGAATCAGATAGCAGAATAACTCAAACAAACAATCAACTTGAGGACGATTTAAAAGCTCCTTTTTTCTCTCTGCGTGTATCTACAGCGTTTCACTCACTCCAGGACCCTTTTGTCAAATCAGGTTAGCAGCTTGTCATAATCGGTTTTCCAGAGTCAAATCAGGTTTCAAATGTCACATCCGGCAATTTATAAGTCTCTTTTCTCAGCTTTCAGCCTTCAATTTCAATTTCTATATTTAACACAGTCTTTTTCCCGGTTGAATTCAGGTACCGTAGTATTGGCCTGGTACTTCTCGCTCAAAACAGAATGCTAAGAATTCTTGTTGCCACTCAGATGTCATTGCATATGCCCATTCAGGACCTGTATACCTTCTATTTGCGACTCTCTTTCTTTTCAATCTGCGTTCACTCTGCAGCTCACCTTCACTCAGATTCTCTTTACTGGTTGTGTCAAATTCTTCCTCTATTGTTTCACCTGGAACGATCTTTTCCCTTGAAGCTTGTTTCTTTGGCCAGTTATCACCTTTATGCGTTTTCTTCCTGCTTGACCTTTCAGGACGCTGAACAGCACCCTCCTCTTGTGCTATGGTGTTTTCTCTTGATGGACCTGCAATTGGCTCAGGGGGTGTCTGTGTGTTTTGATCTCCTTTTGTTCTCTTCCCCTCGTCTTCTGGATCTGTAACGGGTTCAAGCTCTAACCCGTATCCGTCTACTTCTGGGAGAACCTCTCCTTGTTGCGGTTCTCCGGCTGCCTCTACTGAGATAAGCTCACCGTCACCTCTCTCGAACTCGTTTACTGTTTGAGGGACTAGGCCGTCCTCAGTGGGCTCTCCTACAGTATCAGTTTCCCTTTGAATATTCTCCGACCCTGAGACTTCCTCCTCTGGAGCTGATGTTTCGGGCACTTCAGGTTCCTCATCAGTTGGACATGTCACCTTCTTTGTGTGACTAGCATGTATCCAGTTTGGAACGCCTGCACATTTCACAGCTGTGGTTGTTGTCAGTATTACTTGATATGGCCCCTTCCAACGCGGCTCCAAACACGACTTCCTTACATGCTTCTTGACAACCACCCAGTCACCGGCTTGCAAGTTGTGTCCTGGATCACTGATCGATGGCAATATGTTAGCCGCCACCTGGTGAGAAAAAGAGCGGACCACATCAGCCAGACCCTTGCAGTAGTCCAACACCATATCATCCGTGATATTCACAAGAGCATTTGCAGGTACTGCGGGCAACCTCATAGCTCTGCCCATGATTATCTCATGGGGAGATAGTCCTGTCTTCTTGTCAGGTGTTTTTCTCATTGACATCAACACTAAGGGCAATGCATCTGGCCATTTCATATTGGTAGCTGCGCACATTTTTGCCATCCTTGACTTCAAGGTACCATTCATCTGTTCCACTAATCCTGATGCTTTGGGGCGGTAGCTACAATGCAGCTTCTGTTCAATGTCTAATGCAGCACACAAGAGCTTTATCACCTAATTGTCAAAGTGTCTGCCCCTATCTGATTCTAAAGAGACCAGAAATCCGAACCTTGGTATTAACTCTCTAAGGAACAGCTTTGCTACTGTGAGACTGTCATTTTTACATGTAGGATAAGCTTCAATCCAGTGACTGAAAACGCAAACACAACCAACACATACCTCAAGTCTCCACATACAGCATCTCAATGACATCCATCTGCATCTTGCTAAACGGACCTCCAGCTCTCCCTATGTGGTTCAAAGTTACCACGGTTCCTTTTCCTGCATTCATCTGTTGACAGATGATGCACCTGTAACAAGTAACCTCTGCGGCTTGTCTGAATTTCGGATTGAACCAATCAATTTTGAATAATCTGATCACTGCGTCTCTCCCAAGGTGTGCCTGACCATGGTAAAGTCTTGCAAACTGTGACAAAAGACTGTTTGGTAAAACCAGTTTCTCCTCCTCTGAGACTCACAAATCGTCGGCTCTCTGTACACATTGCATTCTCTGCCAGGAGCGTTTTTCCTCCCTGCTTGCGCAACCCTGCAGTGATTTTAGCTCATCTAATGTGTCAACAACTCTTAATGGAAAGTTCAAACATGTCTCATTTTCAGTCTGCGGTAACAATTCGCACTGATCCTTGAACGATATACAGTTCAATACGCAAAACCTTGCGACTTGATCTGCATAGCCGTTTCCCATTGACACAAAGTCCTGTGACTTAACATGAGCATTGCATTTCACCACAGCAATTTCAAGAGGTAACTGAATCGCATGCAACAAATCATTAATCTGTTTGCCATTTTTCACTGGTGAACCAGAAGAGGTCATGAAACCCCTCTGTGACCACAACTGGCCAAAATCATGTACAATGCCAAATCCATATCAGCTGCGTGGCTTGCCTTAGTAAGGGCAATTAATTCAGCCACTTGTGCGGAATACACTCTTTCGAGCCAGGATGCTTCTATAATACCGGTGATTGTACACACAGCATATCCGTCTCTCAGTATTCTGACTGAGTCTCTCAAACACGATCCATCAACAAACATAATACAGTAATTTTCCTTTAACTGCGTATCTTAAATGTCAGGTCTATGTTTGGTGCACAGTTCTGTTACCTGAAGACAGTCATGCTCCACTTCCTCTGTGTTATTAATCTCAGTATTTTTGACAGGAAGTAGAGTTGCCGGGTTCAATACAGTACATCGTTTAAAGGAGACATTAGGCGACCCCAGAATAATTGTCTCATATCGGGTAAGTCGGGCATTTGTCATGTGCTGGGTTTTAGTTCGGGTCAACAAAATCTCAACTGAATGTGGAACCATTACTGTTTAGGGATGTCCCATCACTATGCCTTCACAGTGTTTGAGGCTCTGACCAAATGCTGGAACTGCACGCAAACAACCCGGTAAGGCTGCTGCGACTGGGTCCAAGGTAGCTGAAAAATATGCTGCAGGGCGGTTTGCACCTCCATGGACCTGTGTTAAGACAGACAAAGAACAAGCATCACGTTCATGACAAAACAGTAGAAAAGGCTTTGTGTAATCAGGCATACCTACGGCTGGTGCCCTACATATGCACTCTCTCAATTCCATGAATGACTCCAGCTCTATCTCTGACAAAATTATGGTATACGGTTCATCCTTAGTCTCTTTGCCTCTCAGCTTTATCAGTGGTTTAGAGATAATCGAAAAGTTGTGAATCCAATGACGACAGTAGCCCACCATTCCCAAAATCATTCTGACATCTCTCTTTGTTGCTGGGGGGTTCATTTGTAGTATGGCTGTCACCCTCTCCTTTGATATTCTCTTGGACCCTTTTTCAATCAAGTGCCCTAAGTATTTCACCTCTTTTTAACAGTACTGCAACTTCTGTGGGGACACTTTATGTCCGTTCTTTCCCAAATGGTTCAGTAAGGCAATTGTGTCATATCTGCAGTCATCTTTTGTTCGGGACGCAATCAGCAAGTCATCAATGAACTGCACTAGAGTCGAACTAAAAGGCAATTCTAGCGACTCCAAGTCCTTTTTCAATATCTGATTGAAGATGGACGGTGACTCAGAAAACCCTTGAGGAATTCTGCACCAACTGTACACCTTGTCCAGAAATTTGAAACTGAATAAAAATTGTCTGTCCTCATGAAGAGGCACCGAAAAGAACACTTGTGACAAGTCCACAACTGTGAACCATTCAGCATCACACGGAACCTGGAACATAATCACTGCTGGATTTGGCACTATGGGGCAACATTTTACCACAATCTTGTTTATCTTTCTCAAATCCTGCACAATTCGAACTTTCCCACAAGGCTTTTTCAGACCCATTATTGGGGAATTACATGGGCTGCTCAATACCTCCTTCAGGACTCCTTGCTTTACAAAGTCCGCGATTATCTGCGACACCTGAATAAGGACATCTTGTGCCATGTGGTACTGCGGCACCTGGGGAAACACTGCATTTGGCTTTACATGTACTTTAACCGGTTCAACTCCTTTTATCAGTCCCACTTCTTTTCCTGTCAGATCCCACAGTTTCTCTGTCACTGTTCCCTACAACTCAGCTGGCAAATCAGTTACTGTAAGCATCGGGAATAAGTTTATCAAAGGGTAGTCTTCATTAGCGGTCTCTGTTTCTGATTCTATAAATTGCCCATCATCCCCCTCATCACCACTGTTTGTTTGAACCTCAATCCCTTCGTTAGAACAGGTAATCAAACATTTCGTTTTACACAGTAAGTCTCTTCCCAGTAGGGATACAGGACTCGAATCGCAGACTACAAACTTTTGCAGTCCCTGAAAGTTGCCAATTTCAACTTCAACCAGGTCTGTGATTGGGTTTGTCAAGTACTGGTTTGCTACCCCTACCACTCTTATGGTTCGCCCTGAAAGTGATAATTTCGGAACCTCTGCACTTCTGACTGTAGAGAGTGTAGCTCCCGTGTCAACCAAGAATGAAACCTTGTGACCCATCACCTTTCCCTCTACATAGGGTCCCCTCTGATCTACTTCTAGGGACGCTGCAAGCCTGCACTTTTCACAGTCTGAACTGTCATCCGACCATTCATCATTCGTTCCATCTTCACCACGCAATGGGAACTGCTGTACTGTGTTATTTTGATTCACCATTTGACCTGTGACCTGCTGAGGAAGCATCACCTGTTGCTGTCCCATTGGAGCTAATGGCAATTGCATTTGCTGTCTAGGTACCATGGGAACCTGCTGTTGTACTTGCTGCATTCGTGCTGGTTGAACACGCAGCATTTGCATTTGCTGCATGGGCTGTAACCCCTGCATCTGAACCATGTTACTCTGGGAGTTCTGATTTTGACCTCTCAGTTTTGGACCCCTCACATTTTGAAATGTACCGACATCAGTGCTTTGTTGAACGACACCATTATGCACCGCTTTCGGGCATTCCCGCTTCCAATGCCCCACGCCCCCGCACGTGTGACATGGTGACATCTTTTTCATCCCTTGCACATCATTTTGAACCACAACAGTATTCAAGTCTGGACCGCAATTTACAAAACCTCGACCTCTCGGTTGTGCCTGAAACACGCCATTCCCTTGTGGTTGCTGTTGTACCATCTGCTGGATTCCATTTCCCTGCATACCTGCCTGCGCTGCCTTAATCTGCATCACCATCACTTTCTCTGCTTCAGCTCAATCTCGTCACTACAGTACTTTGCATACTGCAACACCTCATCAATCGGCTTCGCTTGCCAACAGATCAAAAGATTCTTAGTCATCTGGCTAACCTCTGGTCTCAGTCCTTCAACAAATCTGAACACAAGATGGTTCATATCTTTCGGCTCAATAGTCTCAGAACCACTGTAATGCTTGAACGCTTTCAATAACCTCTCATAATAAGCATGGATTGACTCTTTAACCTCCTATGAGGTTTGCCAATTTTCTGCCCATCAGTCACTTTCTGCTTCAAATACTCAATCACTTTATGATAGTACTTCATCACCTCCTCAGATAGTGCTCCAGTCACCTTATCCCTTGCAGGTTCCTGTGTCGGCCAGTCCACACCTCTCTTGCCCTCAAGCCATAAGTCGGGTGGAACAATAATCTCAAACAAGGTATTCAAGTCCTCCCAGAGACACTTCGCAAGCTTCACAAACCTGTCTGTCTGCTGATACCACTCTATCGGTTTCTCCCTCAACCTGGGGTAATCATTTGTGAATGACAGAATGTCTCCCCTAGACCACGGTACATGGACTAGAACCCCTCCAGCTGTTTCTCTCATTGGTAATATTTTTACTGTCCCAGTGTCCGGTGAGGCTTTAGTCTGGCTTGATCCCGGAATGTCACCTTTCTCCTTATCTCTTTTCTTTTCCCATCTGCCTTCCCACTTTTCTAAGGCTCCCAGATCTGTGCACTTTGCAGTATTTCTTTAAGATGCGCTTTTATTCCGGCCGACCTCATGTGATCAAAATCTTTAGAGTCTAAGTCTAGTCTGTAGCTTCTTTTCAAATGTTTAGTATTCTCAATATCAATATTGTATTTGTCTGCCAGGTTCGCACACCTCTGATGCACCTTGCCCACTTCTTTAGTGATTTTGGGGCACAGGTATCTCAATTCTGCTTCGGTGTATGATTCTAATCTGTTTACCCCTACTGTCCCTTCCACAAGTTCAGCAGCTTCCACACCCAGTCTTACAAAGTCTAGGTACTCATCTCTCTCTGACCTTTCTGCGGTCAATGCGGTAGTTTGCGAAACGTGAGTCTTTTCTAACCACTCTTTCAACTGTTGCACCGTAAAACCTTGCAGTGAAATATTTCCTGCATGCATCATTGGCGACTGTGAGGCGTTCGTACTTATTGTCTGTGGGGTTAGCACACCTAGCCCTGCCTGTCTCATTGCCTCCAAAGGTGCTTCAACCGGACTAAGGTCTAACAAAGACCTGGGTCCTTCAACTGATTGCTCTCCCGGGGCCATTAACTGGGGAGTTCCTAGGGACCCTCCTCTTATTGTATCTTGGGTCATTACTCCCTGATCACACATACCAGGCTTCCACTGCGCTTACAATGGCACCGGTGGACCAACAGTAATTGGTAATGGTATGTCAGCTGGTGTATGACCTGGTCCCAAATCCCGTGGAGCAGTGACTCCTAAGGCCTGACTCACTGTGGCTGGTGCAGGTACTAACGGAGGTCCTGCTGCTGGACTATACCCCGGAATCAGCTGTCGCTGCGGCTGAGGCAGCAATTGTGGAGTTGGCTCAATCTGTACTAACCTCGACTCAGGCGGCACTATCAGATTCGTAGTAGTCTCTAGTACTGGGACGTCTGGATAGATTCTCTGTATCTGTGGGGGAGGTTGCAACTGTATCTGCATGTCTGGCGCAGTGGGTACACTTGACACCATTCTGTATCAAACCCGTATCACTAGTCTGTACTGGATCTGTAACTCCCTTCTCCTGTGTCTGGTTCCCAGGACCTGCACTAGTGCTTGGTGCATTGTCGTCTACTGCATAAGGTGACGGGCGATCATGTAACAACTGATTAAGAAACTCTTAATCGTCTGAGTCATCTTCTTCTATCCAGGACCTCTTAGTCTCTTTAGGCTTATTAGAGTCCTTGTCTGTCTTGCAGATGGCTTTCTTTCCCTTCGTCTCGTCTCCCTGTGTTACTGCCGGGAACAATTTGAGTCCGTCAACTATTCCCCTTCTCCACTTTTTGCTCTCATTTTCCCATCTAGCCTCGGCTAAGGTCTTTTCTGCCCTTCTCATTCTCCTCTCGAATTTCTGCTGCCTTTGTTTAATAGCCATTAAATCCCAGACTGCTAATGCCTCGTACTGAGCTGGCCTTGGAGGTGGCTTTTGTACACTTAACAACCACCTCAAATTCTCTAAAATCCTCGTATTTAATGTTCCGTGCTCCAGAAACGCCAAATACCCCTCCTTTTCTGTCAATTTGCGCCACTGTTTTATCCATAAGCAAGGTGCTACTCCCTTTTCCTCCATTACTAAATAAGCTGGAGTACCCTCAGGCGGTGTAGGCTCCCCTTGACTCGCCAAAATGTATGCGTCTCATTTCAGAGCGCTCCTAAAAGCTTTGATAAAATTCATCTTTGCGTCTTTTCTTTTGTTTTGTATTTAATCAGGAAGTGACTTTAATTCCCAGGACACTCTTCACCCACCTTTCTCAACCTATTGCCTCTCACGGACGGCTGCTAGTCCATGCGCGACCCCTCTCGGCAACTGACCTATCCCAGCGCGAAATCACTGACGTCACATTCACACACACTGCAGCTGACAAAGTCTTGTGGCTTGTCCGCCCCTCACTGGATTCACACCAAACTAATGCAAAATTACTGTGAGCATCTTTGACAACAAAAAACTCAAATTTGCCGGTTTACTACAGGAAGGGTACACAATTGCTTCAGAACTTTACAGAGATTTCCCTTGAAGCCTTGGCCGCTACTCTCTCCTTCTCAGTTCCCGCATACGCAAGAAGAATTCGACCCACAAATCCTACTCTCGACTTGTCAATGGCTCGCCCTACTGCACTATAGAACTTGCCAAATCTCCATCGAAGATTTCACACATACAATTTGACTCAAACTCGACTTGTCAACCATGCCCGATTGACCTATTAAACCGTACAAATTACAACATAAACCCAAGTGTCTCCTCCACTTGTCAATATACTCCGGAATCTTGGACCACGACGGGTCCGTCCATTAACAACCAACCATGTGGATAATTTTTTTGCACAAAGCGCCACACTCATATGAAGTACGCCGCCTTCCCTACTCTCATACTGTGGAGTACGCCCACTCCTACTAAAACAACATTACCTGGCCTAAACACACATAATCTTCACAAATCACTTGCAAAATACATAAGCTGAGCAAGTGCAAATCTATACCATACATGCTAAAACGCCAAGAACATTCCCAACTCACTTAGGCAGGCTCCGAGATCCCAAGAAAGTCATGGGGAATTTAGAAACACATCATATCTCCAATTTGCATTATCTCAGAACAACAATCTAAATAATAATTCTCCGTCCTAGGGCCCCAAAGGGCCAAACCGCCGCTCTGCTACCAGAACTGATAACGCGTCCCTTTATGATAATTTATTACACATTAGGACTCGTTTTAGGCCAATGAATCTTTTGACCCAGTTGAGAGACACCTTAGGACGAGATAGCTAATCAATATGTCAATCAATACATCAATAAAGTCATCAATATTTATTACAACAATGCATTTCACTTTAGTCAAAGACATTAATCAACTCAAGACACCACCATGACCTTGCAGTCATGAATAACCACACCAGTTTAGTAGAATTTTATGAGTTTTATTCCCTATTAATTACAATTCTAAAAGCAGAAGTGTTAATCTCAAAACCAAAACAGTCAATAACATTGTCATAATTTGGCTACTCGAACAAGACTTTATCCAATCAAGGTAAGCAATTAATAAAACATAACACAGCATCAACATAGTTCAACTTTTAGCAGAGTGTCATTAACGTGTCAGTTCAACAAAGCATAGATTCAGTTGTTTGTCTATTTGCGTCAGTTTAGTGAACACCTGTCCTAATCACTGATTAGCATTGGCATGTTAGGCTTCATGCAAAACAGTTTGGAACACTAATTAGGAAAACATCTAGCTATGGTCTCTGTGAAAAGTAAGCAGTTGGTACCTAGAAAGGAAAAGCAAACATACAAATCACAATTTAATTGCCATAGTTACCCTCCAAGGTTTAGGTCAGCACTCAGGTTCAGTCTTCGTCTTCAGGACATCAGTTGTTTCGCCATCAGTCAAAACTCAGCTCTGGCGCAAAAGGGGCACTTCCCTCATAAAGAGGCAAAGTGTAAAAATGGGCAATCTAAGGAAGAGGATGGTTTAAGTAAACCAGTAAGTCACCAAACAGTGACAAAGTTTCTGGATAAAATCAATAGCATTCCCTAACCAATCTAAATGGCTCCCCTTGTCATGGGTTTTTATCCCTTCTTCGTTGTACATTCCCCTAAAATCCAATTGGCTAAGGGGTTGCACCCCACCATCTCTAACCAATTAACTTTGAATTAGCTCATCAAATTTGTCACCCCACAACAGTTCACAAGCATTTTATTGGTCCGTATGATTGACGTCTTCAGAGGTAGCACGTCCAGTATAATTTCATCCTTCTGTAATTCTTTGCACATCTTTGGTCAGTAGCTCCATTGTCTGTACAGGTTTGAACGACCTTGTACATTATACTAATCTACACTGTTGCATTTTAACTATTACATTTATACAAGCAATATGAATTTCATGAGAACGGATCCACTATAGTTACATTCAGCTTCAAGTTGAAGAAAACAAGAGGTCATGTCCTTTTGCGAGTTAGCACACTGCACGTTTTGGAAAACACATTTAATATGAGAGCCAGGCAGCTAAACTTCGGCTCATGCTAACTTAAGGCCTACAAGATTTATTTAGCATAACTTTAATAACATAGGCGGTCATTACAACATTGGTGGTAAAAGCCGCATACCGCCGTGCAGAAGACCGCCAACACACCGCCACGGCAAACCACCACAGCTATTATGATCCACAGCACGGAATCCGCCAAAATTCAGACACCCACACAACTCTGCAACACCAAAGGTCAGTGATAAACTGGCGAAAATAAAACCTCCACCGTCACACCAACAGAAATACACCCACACTATCACAACACACGAATACACACACTCATACAAAACACTACCACATTGGACAATTCGAAATACACACACCTAATACACATACACACACCACTCCCACACACCCAATACAATATAAAACACCCACCCACATCACCCACAAACCCCTACGACCAAAAAACACAAACTAAGGCCAGAGAGACACCACCATCAGCAATACCAGCATCCATGGGCACACAACACCATCACCCACATAACTTCCACGCACCTCACACTACACACCACTACATATCAGCACACTTATCACCCCACACACCACCCCACACATCACCTACACCACCCCATGGCATGGCAAAGACACCCCAGGTTATCGGAGGAGGAGCTCAGGGTCATGGTGGAGGAAATCGTCCGGGTAGAGCCACAGCTATTCGGATCACAGGTGCAGCACACCTCCATTGCAGGAAGATGGACCTATGGCGAAGAATAGTGGACAGGGTCAACGCAGTTGGACAGCACCCAAGAAATCGGGAGGACATCAGGAAGAGGTGGAACAACCTACGGGGGAAGGTGCGTTCCGTGGTCTCAAGACACCACCTCCTCCCCCACAACTAACAACATGGGAGGAGCAGGTCTTGGCGATTCTGCATCCTGGGGGCCTCGCAGGAGTAGGTGGAGGAATGGACTCTGGTAAGTCAAATCTTAACTATTACATCCCCCACCCTACCTGCATGCCAGCACATACACCCACCCTCACCCCCATCACTCTAACTCCTCACAAATGTCCCAATATCACAAACCACACATCCTAACCCCAAGCCCTGCATGCAACAACAAAGCATGGACACCCATCACTAAAGCATGGTCACTGCACAAACCCATACACCCCCCTAAACCATCATCACACAAGGTCCCACACAGGAATGCAAGCACTGGGGTACACGGTCACCCACCCATTGCACACCATGCCACACACAGATGTAATAAACATCCTTTTATACCCCTGCGGGACCCCTACCCAATGTCACCGGACAGGAGGGTCCACACATGTCCACACCACCAACAGAAGAGGCCCACAGTGATGACAGCAGCTCTGTCCACAACTGGATCTAGATGACCAGCCCGGCCCATCGGGGACCTCGGGACAGTCGGTTCCCCTCACCCAGTCACAGGCCACCACAGAGCTTCCCCCCTCTATAAACACCAGCACAGCACCCACCCAACGGGCCCATACCTCCTTCCCCAGGACACGTCAATCAGCTGTGTGTCCATCACTACAGGGAACCCAGGCTAACCCACCACCCCAACAACAACGGGGTCCTGGGGGCAGTGGTAGTGGGCACACGGTCCAGGGGACAGAGGCCCAAGAACACAGGGGAACTGGGAGGGCTGCTGTGCGACAAGAGGTGGACAGGCCCAGGGAACCCACTCTCCACAAGGCCCTCTCCAACATCATGGGAGCATACCACCACTCCCAGGAGACAATGGCAACGGTACTGGCCAAGTTTCAGGAGACCCAGCGCCTGAAGGAGGAACAGTATTTGGGCTTCAGGGAGGAACTCAGATCCATCAATTCCACCCTGGGCACCATCGTAGGGGTGCTGAAGGAAGTACTCAACACCAGAAGGGACACTGTGGCCCTACAAAGGGCCCCTGACACTAGCCTAGATGATGAACTGCCCACCACCTCCGCCGGCGCTAGTAGACAGGAGGCACCGCCACAGGGCCACCACACCAGCACCCCACCCCCTCCAAAGGGAGAACCACCCCGCAAGCGGTCCCTGAAATCCAGGACAAAGACAGAGAACGAGGCCAAGACCCCTGCCAAGAAATGAGACCACCCTGATTGTCATCCTACTGTCCCACTTTGTCACCCTGTCCATCCTTAAACTGCCCCAGCTCCACTTCCTATGCCCATTTGGGCAATGCACCTGTGAGACTAATAGATTGGACTCTGTCATGGACATTCCTCCGCCAATACCCCTCACCATTTTGCTACCTCCTCCAATTTTGAGCACTAAAATAAACACCCTTAAAGCACAAAACAATCTGGAGTCAGTCTGTGATTTCGGAATACTGTATTAGCAATTACTGTGGCAAAAAGCTCTTTAATTTGTAATGTCAACATACCTATGTCACACAGCTCTAGTCCATGACGAATTAAAGCAGATGTCACGCAGTGGGACCCACATCTGTGAAATCGTAAGGGAAAGTGACAACTCAGGGACCATATACTGGGTGAAAACGACAGACAGTAGAGAGGTAGTAGTGTTTAAGTACATGTAGTAGTCCAGTTAGTATTCTTACCTGTGTTTCACTGGAAATATTGCTGGATCACTGAGTCCCTGTTGTCCATGTCTTCTTCTTCTGCTTCCTCGTCTTCACTGTCCACAGGCTCCACAGCTGCAACAACACCGCCATCTGGACCATCCTCCTGCAGAAAAGGCACCTGGCGTCGCAGAGTCAAGTTGTGAAGCATACAGCAGGCCACGATGATCTGGCACACCTTCTTTGGTGAGTAGAATAGGGATCCACCTGTCATATGGAGGCACCTGAACCTGGCCTTCAGGAGGCCTAAGGTAATCTCGATCACCCTCCTAGTTCACCCATGGGCCTCATTGCAGCGTTCCTCTGCCCTGGTCCTGGGATTCCTCACTGGGGTCAGTAGCCGTGACAGGTTGGGGTAACCAGAGTCACCTGCAAATGGCGAGGGACAACTGTTAGACACACACTAACCTGGAGGGATATCCCCAGACCCAGACAACCATTCCCACTGACTAGCTTCCATGTGCTCACCTAATAGCCACACATGGTGCCTCTGGAGTTTACCCATCACATAAGGGATGCTGCTATTCCGCAGGATGTAGGCGTCATGCACTGAGCCAGGGAACTTGGCATTCACATGGGAGATGTACTGGTCGGCCAAACATACCATCTGTACATTCATCGAATGATAACTCTTCCGGTTTCTGTACACCTGTTCACTCCTGTGGGGGGGGGGGGGGGGGGGGGGGGGGGGACCAAAGTCACATGTGTCCCATCAACGGCACCTATGATGTTGGGGATATGTCCCAGGGCATGGAAATCCCCTTTCACTGTAGGAAATCCTCCACCTGAGGGAAAACCATGTAGCTCCGCATGTGTTTCAGCAGGGCAGACAACACTCTGGACAACACGTTGGAAAACATAGGCTGGGACATCCATGATGCTATGGCCACTGTTGTTTGAAATGACCCACTTGCAAGGAAATGGAGCACTGACAGCACCTGCACTTGAGGGGGGATTCCTGTGGGATGGCGGATAGCTGACATCAGGTCTGGCTCCAACTGGGTACACAGTTCCTGGATTGTGGCACGGTCAAGCCTGTATGTGATGATCACATGTCTTTCCTCCATTGTCGACAGGTCCACCAACGGTCGGTACACCGGAGGATGCTGCCATCTCCTCACATGTCCCAGCGGACGGTGCCTATGAAGGACAACAGCGAGCACAGTCAAACAACTCAGAGGTACGTACCCACAGCTTACACAGAACACCAATCATAATCTAAAAAGTGGCCTGTATGTGTGTTGAGTCTAGGCCTAGGTATGTGAGACGCAGTTGAAAATTGAGCCATGTGGGCCCCTGAAATGGCGGCTGCCTGACCTGTAAAGTGGGACAATGGGATGTGAGGTAACTGCTCAGGCGTTGTACACCGTCGCGGCAGGCGGTTGAAGACCGTGGCGCAATACTGCATTGGTTAACATTGGACCCTATGGGTCCCAGGAGCCAATGACGATGTATGCCCGCGGTGACGGTACGCACCGCTGCGGAAGTGACGGCCATTTTCTATCTCTTTAATCACTCGATACCTGATCTTCGACAGGAGAGGACCTACACTGCAAGTGCTGCTGTGACCTCGGTCTGGAAGAGACAATGGCTCGAGTGTCTGGGGAAAGGGCCCCTGCCTTCACATCGGAGGAGTTGGAGAAACTCGTGGATGGGGTCCTCCCCCAGTACACGCTACTCTACGGTCCTCCAGACAAATAGGTAAGTACACTGGGAGCATGCTGTATGGGCTATGCCAGTGTGGAAAGGGCTCGATGTAAGAAGGAAGGGGGGAAGAGTGCGACGTGCATGAAACGACGGTGACTGCATGTGCCACATGCCAAGGGTAGGGATGGGGGCCAATGACTGTGACGGTGCAGTTGGTAATAAGTTTATTTTCCTCCTGTACAAATCATGTAGGTCAGCGCCCACCAGAAAAAATATATTTGGCATGCCATGGCCAAGGACGTCCGGACCCTGGGGGTCTACCACAGACTGAGCACCCTCTGCCGGAAAAGATGGGAGGACATTCGCAGCTGGAGCAAGAAGACGGCGGAGGCTCAGCTGGGGATGGCCCCCCAACGTGGGAGGGTTGCCCGTCGCACCATGACCCCCCTTGATGTTCAGGTTCCTGGCGGTGGCGTACCCGGAGTTGGATGGGCGCTTGAGGGCATCACAGCAGCCACAAGGGGATGAGTACACTCTCTTTCTGCAGATTTTGCGCACATTGTAGGTGTCTGGGTGGGGGAGGTGGGCTGTGATTTTCCCTAGGCCAGGGCGAGTTCCGTAGGCAAGGTCCCTCCGTAAGGCAGGCCATGTGGCACCCCACTACACCTCTGTAGAGTGCCAAGTACACCTAGTCATGCCCCTATATCGGCCATGTTTGCAGATGTCGTCCATAGCCTAGTAGGCCATTTTCCAGAAATTGAACAGTGGAGCCCAAGAGCGCGGCGTAGTGCAGGGGGCTTCTGTGTCTGTCGTGTCCGCCAAAGGTAGCGGCAATGCATGCACTTAACATGTCTTTCTTCTGTTGTCCCCCCCTTTTTGTGGTCTCCCTTTTCTTGTGTGCATTAGCATCATCAGGCGGAGGAGCAGTGACACTGTAGCACGAGGGGGCTGCATTCCACATGGCCATGGAGGGCCACACTACGGAATCGGACTTCACCAGTGGGACGGAGGGCGAGGGGAGCTCCACGGCGGGGACAGGAGCTGGGATCAGTGACATGGACTTGTCCTCTGATGGGAGCTCCCTTGTGGGGGCTGCAACATCTGTGCCCCCCCATATACAGGTACAGCCGCCACCCCCCCTTCCAGCACCGCCCTCCCAGCAGCCCCTCAGCCTTTGCCCCGTGCCCGCTCACCTGGGAGGGTGGGCATCACCTTCGCCCAGGCACCTCAGGCCCTGCCCCAGTCACCCCTGCTGCCCTCAGTGAGGAGGCCACTGACCTCCTCAGGTCCCTCACTGTTGGGCAGTCTACCATTTTGAATGCCATCCAGGGTGTAGAGAGGTAGTTGCAACAAACCAATGCATTCCTGGAGGGCATTCATTCTGGTCAGGCGGCCCAGGAGAGCTTTTCAGACTCTGGACTCAGCACTGATGGCAGCCATTGTCCCTGTCTCTAGCCTCCCCCCTCCAACTCCCTCCACCCAGACCCAATCCCCTGTACCCCAGCCTATCCCAAGCACACCTCTTGACCAGCATGCACACATGTCAACACACAAGGGAAGCTCAGGCAAACTAAAGCACCACACATCCCACAGGCACTCACGCAAGCATCACACACATGCAGACACACCAACATCCACTGCCTCCACTGTGTCCCCTTCCTCCTCCTCGTCTCCCTCCTCCCTCCCAGTCTCGTCTACACTCACACCTGCATGCACTACCTCTACAGCCACTACTACCATAACCAGCACACCCACCACCACAGCCGCTCACGTGCAGTCACCACTCCCACTACCATTCACACGTCCCCTGTGTCCTCTCCCAGTGTGTCTGTGGCACCCCCTCCCAAGATACACAAACGCAGGCACACACCCACCCAACAGCCATCCACCTAACAACAGCCTCCAGCGCATACACCTTCACCCAGCAAACGAACACCTCCTACAACCACAACCTCTTCCTCCACTCCCAAACCCCCTCCAGCTACCCGTCCCAGTGTCTCCAAGAAACTTTTCCTGTCCAACCTTGACCTCTTTCCCACACCTCCCCCACCCCGTCCGTCTCCTAGGTCCCGAACTAGCACCTCAGCCACAACTTCTCCGGGGCCAGTGGTGTCTATAGTCACCGGAATCTGGAGTGCACCAGCCACCAGGGCAGCCAGTGTGGCACGGAGCCACAGCACAGACAGTCCCCCACCTGTCAAGCATTAGAAGTTGGCCAGTGCCCGGCGGGAGAGGGGGAAGACTCCAGCCACCAAAGCCGCTCCCAGGGGTACAGGTGGGAGTGTGGAGTCAGCTGCGACACCTTCCAAGGTGGGGAAGGGGCACAAGAAACTCCGCAAGTCTGGGAAGAGCAGCAAGGCGGAGAAGACTGCCATCGTCCCGCTGCCCAGGAGGCCACCGCCAGCACCAGCCCAGCTGCCAAGGAGGCCACCGCCACCAGCCCTGCTGCCCAGGAGGCCACCGCCAGCACCAGCCCTGCTGCCCAGGAGGCCAGCACCAGCCCTGCTGCCCAGGAGGCCACCGGCAGCACCAGCCCTGCTGCCCAGGAGGCCACCGGCAGCACCAGCCCTGCTGCCCAGGAGGCCACCGCCACCAGCCCTGCTGCCCAGGATGCCACCGCCAGCACCAGCCCTGCTGCCCAGGAGGCCACCGCCAGCACCAGCCCTGCTGCCCAGGAGGCCACCGCCAGCACCAGCCCTGCTGCCCAGGAGGCCACAGCCGTCATTCCCGCTGGGACAGAGAGGACCACCAGCACAAGCCCCGCTGGGCTAGAGAGGACCGCCAGCACAAGCCCGCTGGGCTAGAGAGGACCGCCAGCACAAGCCCCGCTGGGCTAGAGAGGACCGCCAGCACAAGCCCCGCTGGGCTAGAGAGGACCGCCAGCACAAGCCCCACTGGGCCATGAAGGACCGCCAGAAGCTGAGTCACTGCAAAGGAGCCCGCTGCTCCAAGCACTGCTGAACAGGGCACCGCCATCTCAAGCACCGCTGAACAGGGCACCGCCGTCTCAAGCACCGCTGAACAGGGCACCGCCGTCTCAAGCAACGCTGGCCCATGAGTGCCAAGGGCACTGACGCTACTGAGTCCGTCACGGGCAGAATGAAGCACTCTGGGCACCATGCCCCCTCCAGAACCAGTGGAGACTGTCAGCCACTACCTTTGTCCTTAGCAGGATGAAGCACTCTGGGCACCATGCCCCCTTCAGAACCAGTGGAGAGATCCATCCACTACCTCTGTCCTTGGCAGGATGAAGCACTCTGGGCACCATGCCCCCTCCAGAACCAGTGGAGAGATCCATCCACTACCTCTGTCCTTAGCAGGATGAAGCACTCTGGGCACCATGCCGCCTCCAGAACCAGTGGAGAGATCCATCCACTACCTCTGTCCTTAGCAGGATGAAGCACACTGGGCACCATGCCCCCTCCAGAACCAGTGGAGATTTACATCCACTACCTCTGTCCTTGGCAGGATGAAGCACTCTGGGCACCATGCCCCCTCAAGAACCAGTGGAGAGATCCATCTACTACCTTTGTCCTTAGCAGGATGAAGCACTCTGGGCACCATGCCCCCTCCAGAACCAGTGGAGATTTACATCCCCTACCTCTGCCATTGGCAGGATGAAGCACTCTGGGCACCATGCCCCCTCCAGAACCAGTGGAGACTGTCATCCACTTGAGAGACTGTGGCTTTGCGCTCCCCAGGATATAGCAGTGGGCAACCCACCCACTGTAGAGACTTGAGAGACTGTGGCTTTGCACTCCCCAGGATTGAACAGTGGGCAACCCACCCACTGTAGAGACTTGAGAGACTGTGGCTTTGCACTCCCCAGGATTGAACATTGGGCAACCCACCCACTGTAGAGACTTGAGAGACTGTGGCTTTGCGCTCCCAGGATTGAACAGTGGGCATGTGGCCCCCTCGTGGATTTGGCGTTGTGCACTCAACCGGCTGAGGTGCCCCCCCTTTCCCTCCCACTGAGGTGCCTGTTTTCTTGCTATCTGATGCCCTTGCATTGTTCTCTCCGTCATGGTCGGGGATCTTGTGTGGGCCTTGCCCATACCGTGTGGGCCCAGTGTTCCACGGACTTAAATGGAGCACTACCTGGACTACTATGCTTGGTGTATATTTTGTTAATGGTGTATATATATTTTTTTGCCTACTTGATTTTAATAGATTACAATGGTTACACTCATTTTCTTTTGTCTTTGCATTCTTCCAGGGGGGTGGAGGGGGGGGGGGGGTTGGGGGGTGTAACTATCATGTATCAATATGGATTAGTGTGTGTGTTGTGGTGGGTGAGGGTGGGTGTATTGCGTGTGTGTCCCTGTTTTTTCCCTCCCCCCTCCCCTGTGTCGTAGGTGCAGTACTCACCGTGGTCTTCGCCGCCGGCCTTCGTGGTAGAGGAGCAGGAAGACTATTGCAGGGAGAATTTGGAGTTCCGACTCCATGGTGTCCTAGTTCCTCGTGGGGTGTGTAGAGGTGAGCGTTCCTTCGGAATCCTGTTTCCACCGTGTTTATATCCGCGGTGAATCCGCCCCGGAAAAGGTGGCGGATTGGTAGGTTGTGATACTGTGGGTGGTACTTTGCCCTCCGCCTGTCTGTTGGCGGTGACCGCCGTGCTGTTTGTTTGTACCGCCGTGGTGGTCGGAGTGTTAAAGTGGCTGTCTATGTTGGCGGTTTCCACCACGGTTGTAATTGCTAAATTCTTACCGCCGGCCTGTTGGCGGTCTTACCGCCGCTTTAACACCGACCGCCAGGGTTGTAATGACCACCATAATCATTAATAATTAGTATAAGACCATTCTTTAATACAAGAATTCATAAGCATTAGTCATTTTCATTAGTCCCCGTATACATTGACGGCCACTCCCCCGTGGTCACATTTCAAGTGCACGTTTAAGCAAACCCATTAATATAGTTTCTATGCGGCATTATCACACATTAGTTCATAAACATTTCATGTTAATATAGATTATATAAACTACGCTCTCTCACTACCAGCAACAAGTACCCTACTAGCGCAGAACAAAAAATAAAGCATAAATAATTGTTTTCAATATAATATGGCCCTAATTATTTTGCTTCATCTGCAATGCTTATGCTGCCGTATAATTACTGTATGCCATGTACATAGACAAGCCCAAAAAACAGGGTGTTTACATAGTGGTCCTAAGTCTCTCTTAGGCAACATTTTGGTACTGCACCGTTTGTTTAATGCATTGTTATAAAGCGCACTTTCCCCGAAGGCATCAGCACATCGCACAAAGAACTAAGACGATGAACGGTAAACAGGCAGAAATCTTTTTTTTTTTAAACTCATTTAAAAAACAACTCCACTATATAGTATCAAAACAAAGCGAATGGTGTTATAAACGAAAAAAGGAGAAAAGAGGAGGGTAGCTGAAATTTTGATTAGTTAGCATTCTGTCGATCATCTGTTCGTTTTGCCAGAATAATAAGGTCATACTTTGTTAAGCAACCACTTTAAGAAGTTGAGTATGTGTACAAGTAAGCATAAGACGTATGTGAATGTTAAACCACCAATATAAGTATATGTCGCATCCCAAGTGTCTCACTTAGAACAACTGACAAAGTATGCACCACGGGAGGGTGGCGGCTTCTGGGTCTAATGTAAAAGAAAAATATGCAGTAAGCCGTTTCCCTACACCTTGTTACTGAGTCAAACAGTAAAGGAACACCTCTCTCTCTCTCATACGAAATAAAAATGTCTCTTGTAATTTTTGATTCTTAGTGCAGGGGAGCCACACATACTGCCTGAGCTCCATTAAGTCTTGCATGCACTCATTGTCCCAAAGCATCGGGTCCTTCACATTACTGTGAGTCAGCCTCTGTAAAGGCTTTACAATCAGGGAAATGTTTGAAATTCTTTGACGACAGCAGCAAACCATTCCTAGAAACATCCTCACTTCTCTATGTGTTGGTGGGTTATTTTATGCCCGTTTTTGGCCAAATGATTAAAAAAACCAATCATTTCAAACCTACAGCCCTCCCTTGTTTTGACTAAGGCCAAAAGTCCATCAATATATTTCACTAGCACTGACTTATGTGCCAAATTTAGACTTTCCAAATCCTTCTTCATGATTCGGTAAAAGACTGAAGGGCTTTCTGTGTAGCCTTGTGGGATTCTATACCAAAGGAGAATTTAATATGGAATCTGAACTAAAAAACATATTGACTATCCTCATGAAGAATTGGAATAATGCTTGACACAATTTTACAAAAATAAACAACTCATCTTCTGCAAGAATCTGAACCAATATTAGCGCGGGATTCATTGCCAAGGAACAACATGGGATCACTGTGTCATTAATTTTGCACAAGTCCTACATTATCCGCCATTTTTATTAGGCTTCCTTCTTCCCATGATTGGACAGATAAATGGACTCCCTTATACTTCTTTTCAAACGCCTTGCTCAATCATTTTATCAGTAACAGAAGAAATCCCTTTCTCTGCTTCAGAAGTAATTTTGTACTGAGAAGTGTGCATATGGTTTTACAGTGATCCGCATTGACTCTGCACATTTGATCAACCCCCATCATTTGTTTTCCTTAAAAATCCCGAATCTCCTTGTTCTCAATAAGTCTTAAATCTGGAGGGACGTCCCCTACTGTATGAACTGGAAAAATGTTATGTCTTGTTCTTGTGATTTTATTTTGAATTCAATGGAACCATTTTTACTGGGACCTTAGCTGAAAACTTATTAGTCACCTGTTTATTTGAAATTACTACAACTTGGATTTGTTTCCTGAGAGGGGTTAGCTTGGGAATTTCCACTGATCTAACCATGCATCAAAAATGATACTGGATAACTATTCACTCATTCTTCCACAAAACGGACATGCTGTGCTACCTTTAAAACTGCATTAATCTTGCAATCCTCCTCCCCACTCAAGCACCTTCACTGTGCCAAACTTGGTCCTGTAGGCACTCAGAGCCAGATGTACAAACCCTTTTCACATACTCAAAAAGGTCCGATTTGCAGATTTGGGCCGTTTGTGACTGCAAAAATACTTTTTGGTATGTATGAACCCAAATTGTGATTTGGCAAGACATTACTGAATTGCAATTTGTATTTGTAACCAAATACTGAAACAATATTTGAAAGGGGTCTGATTTAGGTATTCCTTCCAAATACTGTTTGGCATAGGACATATTAATGTTCTGCCCCTGAAATCTGTTCACAAAACATTAATATTTTACCATCTACAGATCTAGTAGTGACCCATTCACAACTAAAAGGGGTACCAAGAGACCCCTTGCTCTTTGTAAATGCTGGCAGAACATTTCTGAAAAGGGGTTTTTAAAGTTTTCTATTTTGTGTTAAATGCATCCAGTTTTCAACCAATCACAGATATGGTGGTCTGATGATCTCAATGGTCCAACAACTCTGTGGGGGCTGCGATTCATGGCGGTTCCCAATTTGTGGCCTACCTCGTTAATATTCAAGAGGTAGGTCGAATTGCGACCAGCTACGAATCAGGTTTTTGAGAACTAACTAATCAGTACATTGTTTGGTTCGCAAAAACAGAATGGATTCAGTAAAAGTTGGTGCACAATTTGCGACCACTTTTAACAAATCCAGCTGTCAGAGTGTAGCTTCACATTGTGGGAAATTATCATTAATCACTGAAGGTTTTTGTAGAAATCTGAAACTCTCTTAGAAACCTTGCATATTATTCTTTATGGGCTGTTACAGGACAGGCGCTGAAGGCATATTCCCAATGAAATACCTTGAATTCTGCATCTTATGCACAGAAGCCGGAAGAGCTGGTACCACTGACTGTGTCATCTTGTTCTGTGCCATCTGATTCATATCATGCTGGCTGCATTTCATTTCGGGAATCACTTACAACTCATTTTGGAATCTATTTGGATTAAACATACAATTCCCATTTCCAGTGTCCATTTTTCCCCACAGATGTGGAAAGGGCCATTTCTCACCTGTGCGTTTTTCACATTATTTATGTTAGAAATTTTAATAAATCCTCTACCATGTAGGTCACCATTTCTAACTTGCATAAACTCCACACTATTGCCTTGTGCATTAATACCTTGCACAAAAACTTGAGTACCAAAACGAGGTGCATGAAAACCAACTTGATAACTCTTTCAGAAAACCTTTGTCAGAGCCACCCTCAACTTCTTCGTTGTTTTGTTTTTAGCATCGCAATAAACACTACAATACTTTGCGTAGGCCAAAATCTTATCCAACGATTTGGCCTGCCAACACATCGCACTTTGCTGTATATAAGAACAAATTTCCGATGTAATCCCTACAAAAAAGCCGAAAAGAATCCAGAAACACCTTATTTTGTGGAGTCTTCAACTCCATTGTACTGTCTGTCAATCTGCATCAATCTCTCATACAAGGCATCCACTGATTCACCTGGATCATCCATCTTTCTCATGATCTTTGCCCAATTTACTTGTTTCTGGGGAACCTTTGTTTTCAAATACTCTATAACCCAATTATATTCTTCCATAACAATTGGAGAAAGGTTATTGTGAGGACCTTCTCTCTGTGATTCTTTTTCTGGCCAGTGTACTATGGTCTTACGATAATTCTATGAGAATTTCTTGCAATATTCTGGGATTCTGATTAATTTTCAGTAGAATGTATTTTATATGACTCGTGAATTCTTTTGTTTTTAAATCCACTTTGAATTCTTTAGCCAAATCCTCAATTTTCTCAAATGCAAAATGAGAATAATTTCCAGTTTCTGCACCCAAAAATGTCAGTTCATTTTCAATATACATTGAAATTTTGTCATGATAAATTCCAGGTTCAGCCATTCTTGCCAAATCTGCTTTGAAATTGACAGTATTAATCTTCACCACCTTCGTCTCAGTTCATAAAGGCGAACTAGATTCTGTCTCCTCTCTCGTCATACTTGACTCACCTGCACTTGTCACTTGCACATTGTAATTGTAATTGTAATTGTAATTGTAATCGTATTTATGTAGCGCTTACTACCCCTGACGAGGCGTCGAAGCGCTTTTGGATGAGTAGCACACTACTCCGGTACCCAACAAGAATTAGTGATGGATTAGTATAATTTAATAAGGAGTACAGTTTTAGTATTATTATGAGTTAATTTGAGTTGCGGATATGAGAGTTTGTTAGTTAGATTGACTGGAGTAATGGAGGGGTGGAGGAGGAAAGAAATCCAGAAGTGTTAATTGGGAGTTTATCCTTCATTTACTCAATCCAAAGGCTTGAGATGAATAAAAGGGGAGCGGAGGGGAAAGAGGATGTGGAAGGGTTAGGGAGAGCATAGTAGCAGGGTGAGATGAATGCAGGAAAATTTAGTAGGGTTGTGTGGGAGGTCACAGAGGTAGAGTGAGGTTTGGTGAGTTAGATGTGGAGGTGGAGGGAAGAGCTTAGGCAGAGATATTTAGGAGATGAAAGTGGTCGAAGGGATTTGGGAGGAGTCCGAGTGAGAATGGAGGATAGTTTGATAGAGACATGACATAAGAGTGATGAGTAGATAAGTGTGATAAAAAGAGAGCAGAAATTCATAGATATCTAGTATAACAACCCAAAAAAAAAAAAAAAAACAGGAGCCATGCAATGATCCACAAACATGCCAGGCACAGAAACAACATATACACATACATACACATATATATATATATATTTATACACACACACACACACACACATGAATACACACACATATGCACATACAATACATAATTAGAATCATGGGTAAAAAAATACTTAGTCAGACAGGTTTAAAAGAGTGTGTGTGTATTTTATTGTTATTGGTTTCGTTTCTGTAAAAATGAGCATCGTGGCCTTCCCAACCGGAGTATTTTCTACGAGTATGTCAGTAAGCGTTACCTAGCATGTTTTATACGCCCCGTTTATATTGTACACTAAGGGTACGTGATGGGCCACGGGGTAAACGTCTCCAGCAACCTTGTGTGCCTTTGGCAATGTGATTGTTACTAGTGCGTCTTTGTGGAGATGTCCTGTGCTTCTGAGCATCAACAATGCACCACCGGAATCGGCGGTAAACGCATTGGGGTCGTTTTGGAAAGCTGTCCATCATTCTGGTAAAAGGCGGGAATTCCTTTACCTACTTTGAGGGTGGACGGGGCGTGGCTCAGCGGGCGGAGCTTACAGGTGCTTTATAAAGGGAGAACCTTCTACTCTGTCTCCAGCAGAGGAAGATAGAACCCGCACGTCACAGTCAGATACAGATTACGCTCCAGTACATCATCAGTTCACCTCCAGGATGGATTCTAGATCTTTTTCTGCTATGGGATCTCTGAGCGCACAGCCTTGCTTTATCTTTGCCAAGCCCAAGAGTTAGGGTGGCTTGTCCTTTCCAGAAGCTGAGCTTCAACTGCGGCACCGGCTACGATTATATTTGTAAGTGCTTCCTTTGAGGTTTAGTTTCTGTAAAATGAGTATCGTGGCCTACCCAACCGGAGTATTTTCTACGAGTATGTCAGTAAGCGTAACCTATCATGTTACCTAAATGCCACACCGTCTGAACTAGTAGAACTGCTCTTCCAGGATTGTCCTTCTCAAGCTACAACCTCATTAGGCGATAAAGCATTTAAAGCCTCTGGCGCCACCGAAATGAAAAACAAATGAAACACTGATGCCACCTGCTGGTGAATGTCAGACAGGGCACTTCCTAATGAAAGTGCTTTGAGAGGGAAAAAAGAGGGAGCGAACAGACGCCAAACAACTTAAAGCAGAACTAGGTAAAAAGCTGCAGTTTGTTAAGCAACTTACATAGAAGTTATTCTTCGCAAGCAGCAAGACCTACTAGGAATTCAAGTGTAACGAGTTCAAGGCTCCAGCAACAGCCTAGTAATAACTTCCTACACCTACGTTTACTGAAACATTCAATGACTCATGCTTTTATAGATATATTTTAAAATGTGTCAACGTAAATTAAACTTTGTTAAGGTTTGCTAAAGTTCTCTATGACTATTCTCTTTGAGTTCGAAAAGCACGTTTTTGTATGGAAACATGTAGCAAAGTCAAGTGCATTGGCAAACTCCCAGTTTTCAGTGACTAGAATTACAAACTGGAGTTGCAGTGCTGCCTTGCGACAGACTGGCAGAGAACATATTAAAAAGAGAACCAAGCGAGTCTTGTAGCAGTGTCCGGAAAATGTGCGCAGCTGCCTTAACCTGAATGCCATGCTGACAAGAAAGCTTAATTTGCTTTTTTTGCATTTAATAAAACCCTGCAGCATAACTCCAGTGGCCCTGCCTAAGAGGATCTTCAGCACGTGCTCTTGTACCCACCGGACCCAGCAAACGTACCACCCTGGCTTAAAAGTACGTACACAAGGACAGCGCTGGGTTTTACACTAAAATGAACGTATTGAACCTTAAGGAAATCACTTAAAATATGCACTGGGTTAGGCTGCCTAGATTTTAGGGTAAACAATCTTTAAGTAGAGCTTCCGTTACTTCATTCCATTGGAAACTGGTTAAACCGTCATTATCTGTATGCCAGAACGCATATATGCGCACCAGAGCCCAGTTATCTAGTGCCTTAAGGAACGCCCCTCAGAAGCCCGTATCAGACAGGTGGTACATCTTTCCAAGTATGCAATTTTCACATTTATTTTATGAAGCTCGAATTCCTTGACACGCCCGCATCCTTTTAAAGACCGTTTTTTTTTATTCTTGCATTGTCGACTATTGTAGTACGGTAGCCTTTTTGGGCAGAACGCTCCAAGAGCGCGGTAAGATAAACCAAAATAAGTGTTATTTTGTCTTACTGGAGGATTCTATTGAACTTGGCGCAGCAATAGCACTTTTTCGTAGAAAGCTCAAAGAACTCCATTTGTAAGATTGCACCTTTTCTTCTGATGATACATGCAATGTTTATGGTTAATACAAAAATGCTTAATCTAGTACAGTAACAATAATTAATTTACAAGCGATAACATTCTTTGAATGTACACAGAAACAAATTGCTTGGTATATAGGTTTAATACCTACAAAAAAATAATTATGCATGGGCGGTTACTGCGGCATTTCCACCTTAAGATAATTCAACCTTGTCGCAAGGTGTCACATAAAACTAGATACTCTGAACACAGCTAAACTTTTCATCGTCCAATAATACTTGAATAATTTTTCCTATATTAACAGCACAATCCTTACATTTTGTAAGGATCAGCACGTCAGTGGCCTCTACCCGAAGAAAACACCAAACTTGTTTTTAAAAGAATCAACCCATTCAGCTGCTTTAGTAACAGACCCTTCACCAATTTTTCATCATTCGGATTTTTTACTTTCCAAAAATAGGATATTTTTGTCGTGAAGTAACTTATCTTTATTCCATTCTGCTCACTCAAACCAACCAGCGCTCTAAAACCTCTGGCTATCTCTCCCAACAGACGTAGAACACGGCTTTTGGTTGAAGACAGATTTATTGGAGAGATTGAGAGGGATGAGACTTTACATTTGAATGACTTCTAGTCGCTCATCTACAATTTTAAATTGCAGTGCAAATACCTGAACTTTATCCAGTTTTATGAATTTTAACTGAATGTTCTGGTATTTGATCCGTAAAGAAAGCATCACAAGCAGATCCTTAGCGGTCATGTGTTTTCCTTATTTCTGTTACATTAGTGTGTGCGCCGTAATCCATGGATTAATGAAGTAGGTTACTATAAATCAAGCAGGATTTATAAAGCGTGGCAAATAATCTGTGAGGGTCCCAAGGTGCTGGAGTTGCTAGCTCCTATGGGGTGCTTTGTTCATTCAAACAGTCAAGTCTTATGTCCTTCACTAAATTCCTGGAGTGATGCAGCATTCCTGAGGTGCAGGGGAAGATCTTTCCAGGCTTTGGCCACCAGCTGACAGAAAGAGTGTCCTCCAATGTTGGATCGGGGGATCCGGGCGGTGTTTGCGAGGAAGAGGAAGGCGGATCGCAAGTGTCTGGTCGGTTGGTAGAAGGTAGTTCGCTTGTTGATGTATGCTGGTCCTCTGTTGTGCAGGGCTTTGTATGAGTGGGTCGGCATCTTGAACTAGCATCTATTCAAGATCGGGAGCCTGTGGAGCTCCTTAAGGTGCGGGGTGATGCAAGTCTGTCTGGGGAGGTCAAGGACGAGTCTTGCACTGCCTTTAATCTTTTTAGGGGCGTGCAGTGATTCCTTCGTAAGGAGTATAACCATAATCCAGCCTGCTGGTGACGAGGTCTCCCAATCAACACCAGAAGGACAGTCTACAATCTTACAGAGCAGGCATAGGGTGTGGAAGCTGGCAGACAAGCCTGCATGTATCAGTTTCTCCATAGATAACTTGCTGTCCAGGATGATGCCGAGGTTGCCGGCGTGGTCTGTTGGGGTGGGGAGGAAGGGCAGAGTTCGGCAGGCTACCAAGTGGTGTTCCATGGTAAGGTGTTCCCAAAGATGAGGACCTTCGCCTTGTTCATGTTGATCTTAAAACAGTAGTCTTTCATCCAGTCGGCGCCCTTCATCATAAATCCGTAGAAGTTGGTTCTGGTGGTAGAGGTGTCTTCGGACAGCGAGAGGGTGAACTGGTGACATCGGCCGAGAAGATTGTGTTGAGTCCGTGTAATCTGAAGGTGCTGGCCCGGGGGGCTCATGTACATGTACAAGAGGGTGGGGTTGAGGGACTATCATTGTGGGATACCGCAGAGGAACTTCTTGGGTTCAGAGGTGAAAGGTTTGAAACGGATTTTCTGGGTTCATCTGGTGAGGTAATCCATTTGAGGGCGTCTCCCTGGAGCCCAATTTAGTGGAATCTGTTGATAAAGATGCGGTGAGAGACAGTGTCAAAAGGTGGCTGACAGGTCCAGAAGGATGAGGGCTTCTGTTTCGCTTCTGTTAAGGAGTGCCCTGATTTCTTCGGTGGCTGATTTAAGGTGTGTTGTGGTGCTGTGTCTGGCTCTGAATCCAGATTAAGAAGAGCCCTGGAGGTTGTAGTATGCCAGGTGTTTGGTGAATTGCTGGTTGATTGCCTTTTCAAGAACTTTCACCAGAAAAGGAACCAGGGAGATGGGCCAGTAGTTCTTCAAATCTGCTGGGTCAGCAGATGGTTTCCTCAAGAGGGACCTCACTTCAGTGTGTTTCAAGTCCTCAGGGAAGAAGGCCGTGGTGGTGGAGGCGTTGAGGACTTTGGGCTTGTTACTGATCATCTTGCTACCGAGGTTGTTGCTGATCATCTTGCTACTGAGGTTGAAGTGGTGGGCACATGGGCCCGCAGGAGCTCCTGAGTGTACGGAGTTCATAATGGAGACTGTGGGCTTGAGTTTTGAGAGGGTGCCAACCGGTGAGCAGGTGTTTGGGGTTTGTGTTCACAGGTGGGAATAGATTAATGCTGTCAACCGCAGGGGATTGGGGTTTGAAGCGCTCGTTAATGGCTGAGATCTTGTCATGGAAGAAGTCTGCCAGGGTTCTTGGAAGGGTGTTATGTCCTTTCCGGTGGCTGCAGGGTTGGAGAATTGCTTCACAAAGTCAAAGAGCTCCTTGCTGTGGTTTGTACTGGCTTCTATTGGGACTGCTAGGGCGTCCTTTGTTTCTCAGGAGGCGGTGGCACTGGTTGTGTGCTGTTTTGAAGTTGTACAATCTGTCTTTTCACTAGTAAGTCACTTCCTTTGTAATTGCCCGCAGTTGCATCAGCTCCACGGAGAACAAGCTGGGTGTTCTGGCACATACTTCAGGTTTGGCTGACTAGGTGGGGGCGATTGTGTCAGAGCACTCTGTGATCCACTGGGAGAAGTTATTCGCAGCCTGTTTGGGTCGGGTGATCTGTGTGGGAGGTGGGAGTTGGGAGCATTGTTCCACTGGTCTTTTGATACCTTTTTCTAGTTTGTGTATATGTGGAGCTGGGGGTAGCAGTGCCAGTGTTGGTAGATCTGAGATGTTAAAGTGGATGCAGTAGTGTTCACGTGAGCTGTAAGATGTGGCTGTACTTGCCTCTGTTGCTAGACGTAAAAATGGGTTGGAGTGTGTATCCTGCGATGTGAGTGGGGGTCGGTGACAAGTTGTTAGAGGTCGAAGTTTCTCATGCTTACCAGGAGGTCAGTTGTGTTGGTGTCGTCAAGGTGGAAATTATGATCTTTTAGGAAGATATAGTACTCAATCAATGACGAGCGGGGCAATGAGGTCATGGACGGCAGTGTAGAAGGTGGGGCGTGGGCCCAGTGCTATGTATGCGAAGGTGCCTCTGATGGTGCATTATCCATCTGTGTGAAGATGGAAGTTAAGATGCTCCATTATCGGAGTTGGGTCATCTGCAAAGGATGCGCAGCAGATTGCGTCCTTGAAGATGATGGAAATTCCAACTCTATGTTTGTTGATTCGGTCTTGGTGTGTTATCTTGTAGCCTTCAGGTGTGGTGAAGTCTGGCGCAGATGCGGGGTACAGCCAGGTCTCTGTGAGGAATGTGACCCCGGGGTGAGGGATGAGATCTTGTCCCAGACCTCTGTGGCTTGTTTGCCGATTGATAGACGCAGAGTAGAATGCACTGGAGCTGTGCTGTGACATCGGTCGGCATGGCGAGCACAGTTGTGTCAGCGGTGTCTCGGGCTCTTGGTTGCTTCGGTGTTGCAGGTGAAGTGGCAGTGCTGGCAGAAGAACCTTCCTTTGGTGGCGAGTGAAAATGTGCACCAGCAGTTGGTGTTGTAAAAGTACAAACATTTATGGTTCTGTGGTTGGATGCTAAGATTTTTAATGGGAAGGGAAAGCCAAGATTTAAGACCTATGGTTTTTATAAAATTTTTTTTTTTTTTTTTAAAATGCAGTCACAGAATTCAGACGAGAAAACAAAGGAAACGTAACCTATATTCACTATTACTTTCTTTGTTGGAGATCAAGATAAATGGACATGTGCAGAGAATAAAGTAATTAAGAGAAAAAAAAAAAGAAAAAAAAAAAAAAACTGCCCCTCAGAGCATCGATCAATAGGCGCCAATCTCACCAACTTACTGGATTCTGTCCAGATATCATAGAACTCTCTGCCAGGGTGGCTTCGGACTGCTGGCTTGGGCTCCCGGGGTGGCATTAACAGTTTTGCTTGAAGGAGCCGCTGCTTCCTGGGGATGATGCCCCGTCTTTCAAGTTTCTCTCGCAGCTGCTTTTTCCGTTTCAACTTCCGTGAGTTTGGAATCTGGTGTGAAAGAATATTTTTTGGAGGGGCCTTGCTATATGAAGGTATTCTCGCTTCAGTCAACAATCTGTTTATAAGCTCATCTTCTTCCACAGAATCACTAATTCTTTTCTGTCTCATTCTTTTTTTAAAAAATATTTTTATTTTTACTCTGCATCACAAACTAGTGTTAACACCATAGAGGGCACCATTTGTGACGCCATGATAAGGGAAACCAGAAACAACAACATCAAGGACCGTAGCCCATTTCCCTCCTGCTTCTTCTTCCCAAACATCAATTAGCCACTGTTTTCCTAAAAAGGAAAGTAATAGAAGAGTCAATAACAGTATTCCATAGTTATGGCTCGCCAATCCCCTCAATGTGACATCCATGGCGGGGTCGCACATGTGTTTTGGGTCTGTGCCTCTCCCATCATCATCGTTTCAAGAGAGTAAAACTTTATCCATCTGCCCCCCACCTCATAAGATTTCCAAGGGCAGCCCCTACTGGCATTTGTGACTTTTACTGCCACCATATATATGTTCATGCCCCTTCCCCATTCCTGTACGGTCAGGCATGCACTCGCCCCCTAATGTTGGGCAATATCCTGCTTTGCTACTACTAGGCCTAGTCCACAATATAGCAGCTTGGACCGTGAGAGGTCTACATCGTTTGGGATTATTTGGAGCTTAGGCTCCAATGGAATCTGCTCTTCAAGGATATCATGGAGTTCGAACAACTGCACCCCAGTAGTCATGAATCAGTGGGCACCACCACAGTGTGTAGAAGAATGACCCATCTTCCTTACATCGTAGGCAATTTGGGGCTGTCGCTCATCCCATGCTATGTAATCTCCATTTATGGTAGTACACTGCGTGAAGAGTTTTGAATTGTATCAGTTGTAGACGTGGCCTTATTGCCACCTCCCTCTGGTACATCAGCGCTGCCTCCAAATCTATGTCCTCCATGTCTCCCACTTTGCTCATCCATTTCGCTTGCAGCCTACCCAGATTATCAGGCATGTTATTGTCCAATGTTTTATATGTAAGGAAGACTGCCCCTTCTCCGGTTCTTCTAACAGCAACCGCCACTCCAGTGGTACATATTACAGGATACCTTCCCCTGATAGTCCCTCAGGCTGCCAGGCATGCCGAATCTGTGCATACTTCAGAAATTGGTTGGTGTTCATTCTGTATTCATGTTGCAAGGAGAATGGCATGATATCTCCGTCCTGTAGCCTATTAAAGACCTCTTGTGGGATTCTGCAATAGTTTTGTGAAACGTACAGTAGCTTAGGGAGTGAGATCATTTTAAAGTTAGCTGCACGTCCCATCAAGGTGAGGGGAGGCTTTCACTTCTCTCCCAGGTCTCTGCATAGGCATAGCTTCCTTGTGGAAGATAGACCACCAATTTATTCCAGCTAATCCAATAGCTAGAATATGTCCCATATTCCTCAAATAACTGAAGAATTAGTGGGCTTGTCGTGTTTGGCCCAGTAACATAAAAGACAATTTCATCCATTTAGAGTGAGATGTTTTCTTCATCTTCCTCTGATGTAGAGATTGTAAAACCACACATCTCTGAGTGGGTCCTTACAAGCCAAGGACTCTACTGTGAGAGCAAATAAAAGGTGGGGCGGGGGCACCCCTGTCTAGTCCCCCTTCTGATAGGAAAATCAGAGGACATCTTCCCATTCACCATCACTGCCGCAGTAGGTGCCTGGCACAGCACCCCCACCCACTTCCTATATTTGGGACCAAATTTGAACTTCACTAGTGTCAATGTTATGCAGCAAACACCTTTTTTGCATTCACAGCAAAAAAGAAGTGTGGATCTGGTTGGTCTTGTGTTTTGTTAAGCCAATTATGTGCCCTCCTCGAATTGTAGAGTGTTGATCTGCCTGGCATGAAGCCCAACTGATCCCTTTGTATTGGGTGTGATGCCTCGAGGCTAGAACTGTGGTCAAGATTTTAACCTCAATGTTGAGGAACGAGATTGGGGGCACGAGTTGCAATGTTCCCGTGGTTTGTCCTCTTTATGGACCATCACAATGGTGGCTTGTCAGAGGTCTGGTGGGAGCACTCCTTCTGATCCAGCCTCTTGAAAGAGATTTAACATTATGTCACCAAGCTCACCCCTAAGTATGTTCAGTGCAGAGTTTGCCTCCAGCAGGATCTCCGTAAGTTTTGTCATAGTTGGCAAACTGGGAGGGGACATATGCGCTAATCAGGGTGATGTCTGTTCGCTGCTACCACTCATTCACTCCCACAAATGAGCCATAAGGGTCTATCCACTGTTTTGCCACCTGAAAGGAGGGGAAGTGGGAGTTCTCTTATCAGTATAGCTACTCCCCGGATCTGGTGATGTAGCTGGTGTGCACCAGTGTGGTTAAAGCCCTCTCCCCAGGAATCTGGAGTGTGTCCCCTGAAAATGGATTTCCTGTAGAAAGATGACGTCAGACTTTTGCCCTTTGCTGTACTGGGCCACCAACCTCTCCTGATATTGTCATGTAATCCACTGAAATTCTATAACAGAACCGTGAGCGCCCTGGTGTCTAAGTTTGAGTTACATGTCATGACTCTTTGTTCAGACTAGAGTTATGTTTGCATCCCCATCTAGGGGTCATATAGCGGCGTTCCCGCCGTCCCATTTACAGAAAAAGTGATCTCTGAACACCAACCCCAGTCCCCAACACTCCCCCTCACCCCACCTGATATAAACCCCTACAACTGTGCGTCCCCATTACTAAACTGTAACTACTCGATGGGGAAGAATTAGAGATCTATTGCCCACCACCACCACTCAACATTTCAGCCCCACAGTATGATTAAATACACCTCAAGCCAACTGCCCCTGAACACGGTGGCTCCCTGAGCAATGTAGGAAAAGGGCTCTGCTCCGAAGCCCAAACCAATCCATAGATGGGCGTGGAGATACGGCCCAGGATTGGATCGCCATTTTTATCACTATGCTGCCGCATTTAATCCTGAGGCGGTCTCAGGTTTACATTCTAATTTATTAATGGCAACCACAATAGGATGGGAGCATCCAAAACAGTGTCTAGGACTTCCCCTGTGGAACCTTGGGGGGCAGGGGGAGTCATATCGTCAGATCACTGCCCCATTTTGTTATCACCGTCTGGCCCCATTCCAAATCTAAGGAGACCACCTGTCTCCTCCCACTGGGCCTCTCAGTCCAGAAGTCTCGTTCCCCCTCTGTTGTGTAACACCATCCTCGCCTCCGGTCCTGCTGCCTGTCCTTTGGGCGGCCACCCTCATCCTTCTGAAGTCATAAGCCAATAAGCCAGTCCTTTTCTCCCCCTGACCAGACAGTCTGAGATGTTCTTTAAGTCACGCTCAGGCCTCTTCGGCGTCTGAAAAAAGATTTATTTCACCTGATGGAGCATCTTAAGCTTGGCTGGGAATCGGAGCATTTATTTTAGTTGGAGGCCCCTCAGTTTGGCTTTCATTGAGCCGAGGGTGCGCTGTTGCTGTTCTACTTCAAGAGTATAATCAGGGAAGACAAGGATTTTAGAGTTCTCATGTCGCACATCCCCCATATGGCGAACCTCAGCAAGGATCATGCTGCAGTTTTGAAAGTTCAAGAAGCATGCTATCACTTCTCTAGGGGGTGCCCCCAGCAGAGGACTCCCCCTCCCCCCCCCCCAGTGCTCAGTGTGTCCTCTCAATGATAAAACAGAAGGAGAACCTGTCATTAGGGAGGGGATTTCTCATCCATGTGTCAAAAAACACACTCTGTTAGGGCCCTCAACCATCTCAGGGACCCCTTGAATGTCAAATTGTTCTGTCTGGTTCGGTTTTCAGCATCCTCCAGCCTCCACACCACATCTTTGGTGATAGCCCAGGACTCTGTCACCTCCTTTTAGAGCCCTTGGACCGTATCTTCCAGCTTTGAGATTTTAGTTTTGGCTGATTGTGACCCTTTTGGCATCACTGCGGAGGTATTGGAGTGAAGAAGAGACTTCCGATCTCACCTTCCCCACTGTTTGATCCAGCGCCTCACAGGAGTATTGATTCACCAGGAGAAGAGCAGTACAGTTTGGCATGTTTGATATCTCTTCTTCCTTAGAAGGAGCCACCACTTTAGCGTAGTGGTCGAATTTTCCCTATCGAGGGGGCTTAGACAATTTTTATTTGGCCATGTTCTTGGGCTGGTATGTTCCTCTGGTCCCACTTTGATGGTGAGATGTCTTTGTTCGCGGTATAGTAACTCATCCGGTGTTTCCGCAGTAAGTTGGGTGGCGCATCACAGAGCCTTTTATTGCCTGGGGAGGCAAAGGGTCTGTAAGCGGATTGACAGTAGTGGAGGGGAGAGTGGAAGGAGGCTCTCTCTTGTGGAGACTGTCTAGATATCCGCACGACGTGGCTACCATTTCTGAAAGGCTGGTTGACCTCTAGAGGTGCTGAAATTGCCAGGGCCCTTGAATAGAAGGAGGCTAACGTTTTTCCTCTGGCCATTCATCCTGTGTTCAGTTTTGTCTCAGGGACCTGCTGCTGCCCTGTACACTGTTTATTAAGTGCTTATCTCAGTGTAATAGTGGCCCGCCTGTTTGGACGTCCCCCAGTGGCCCACAGTACGGCTCAGTTTTGTGGCCCGCATCGGTCTGCTTGCAAACCCCACTCACTCCTCTGTGGCTTCTCATGGGAGATGTCCCACAATTGTGTCCCAGCTGCCTTTCGGCCTCGCTTTCGACATCAGCTTCTTCTCACGACTTTCCACGCCAAAGCGCGGAGCCATAAAGGACACTGAAAATGGTGCGTCAGAGCTAAGGCCCTGAAAAGGACATCCCTGTCCCTAGAAATCAGTACGCAAGCAGGGAGAATGGGTGGGTCGGTAAGGAATCTGCAACTAGAATATGTCTCTACCAGATAAATCATTACTGAATGTAAGTAACATGTTCATCTGGTAGAGACTTCTAGTTGCAGATTCCTTGCCTTATAATAGATAACCAAGAAATACCATCCTCGGTGGTGGGCTGCGAACAAAGATCATACAAAAAAGTCCAGCAGGACCGAATGACCACAGTAGCCATCTCTGCGGACCTGACAGTCCAGGAATTCATGTTTTGGAACATGTGCAGGGATACCCACGTTAATGCCTGGCAGATGTCCAGGACAGGAACTCTGCGTGCTAACGTGTGGATGCAGCAGTTGCTCTTGTGGAGTAAGCTCACAAGCCCTTAGAGGGGTTACTTCTTTGCCAAAGCGTAGCAGAGTTTGATGCAAAGTAGTACCCATTGTGAGATGATACGCTTCTGCACTGACTTCCCATTTTTCGCACCCACATACCCAGCAAAGAGTTGATCATTCACCCGGAAATCTTTAGTACGATTGAGGTAGAACGCCAATGCTCCTTTTGGATCCAGGCAGTGGAGTCTCTACTCCTCATGAGAAGGATGAGGAGGGGTGCGTAAAAAGTAGACAAAGTGATAGACTGGCATACATGATATGGCGTAACAACCTTGGGAAGGAAGGAGGCCCACGTACGAAGCACCACCTTGTCAGGGTGAACAGACAAAAATGGGGGTTTGGAAAAAAGAGCTTGAAACTCACTCACTCTACGAGCAGAGTTATGGCAACAAGAAATGCAGTTTTGAGAGTAAGAAGCCGCAACGGGCAATTGTGTAACAGCTCAAAAGGGGCACACATCATGTAAGTGAGGACCAGATTGAGGTCCCACTGAGGCATAATAAACAGAGTGGGAGGAAACACATGGTTGAGTCCCTGAAGGAATATACCAACAATAGGAGATTTGAAAAGGGAAGGTTGGTCTGGCAATCTATGAAAGGCAGAGATAGACGATAAGTAACCTTTAAGAGTGGTCAAAGTAGAGCCCTGCTGAGCTAAAGAAAGGATGAACAAAAGAACTTCAAAGAGAGGAGCAAAGACGGTATCAACAGACTTGTTACACCATGCCACTAATTTATGCCATTGAGAGGCGTATACCATTTTGATGGAGGGACGCCAGGCTGCTAAGAAAACATCACAAATTTCAGGTAGAAGGTCAAAAGCTATCAACTGCCGCCATTCAATCTCCACGCATGAAGGCAATGATTGGAGAGGTTCAGGTGGAGCACTGTCCCCTATTTCTAAGACAGAAGATCCTCACAAAGGGGCAGTCTGACTGGAGGATCTGTAGTCGTGCTCAGTAGCTCTGGATACCATACTCTCTGTGCCCTTCTGGAGCCACAAGGATTACTTGAGCCCAGTCGTTCTTGATCTTTTCAGAACTCTAGACAGAAGTGGTATTGGTGGGAAGGCGTAAAATAGGCCTGAGTTCCACTCAAGATGAAAAGCGCCGTAGAGCGAGTGCCGCCTTGGAAACTCCATCCTACCGAACAGCTGACATTGTGCGTTCTCTGTGGAGGCGAAGAGATCTAATCAAGGCTCTCTGCACTGCTGAAATAGACCATGCTCCACCTCCGGATGGAGGCGCAATTTGTGATTGACTATGCATCGAAGGCTGAGTTTGTCTGCTCTGGTGTTCAGAAAGCCCGCCAAATGTTGAACCACCAGGGTAATGCCCTGATGAACCAGCCACGTCTCGAGGCACAGAGCCTCTTGACAAAGGGTCCAGGACCCCACTTTGCCCTGTTTGTTGCAGTAGCACATGGCAGTAGTGTTTGCCATGAACACCTGCATCACTTTTCCTTTGAGCGAGGTAAGGAATGCTTTCAATGCAAGTCTGATCGCCTGGAGCTCCAGAAGACTGATGTGGAGTTCAGACTTTGCCGAAGACCAAACACCTCTGATCTCTACCTCATCCCAGGAGTGTCGCGTGTGGCACTACTGTAAGATCTGGTTGGGGAAGGGAGAGGGATCTGCCGTTGATCTGATCCTGATTAGAAATGCACCACTGCAGATCTTTCAAAGTCCCCTTCGAGATCTGGACCATGTTGGAGAGATTCCCCTGATACTGCACTCACTGGAACTTCAAGTGCCACTGCAGAGCCTGCATATGCCATTTAGCATGTGTTACCAGCAGGATGCAGGAGGCCATGAGGCCCAGCAGCCTCAAAATCATTTTCACTGAAATCAAGGATAGAGGCTGAAACATCACCTGAACATCCTGGACTCGCTGTTTGGGATAATAGGCCCAAAACTGCACTATGTCCAGAACAGCTCTGATAAAAGGGAGCGTCTGAGAGGGAGTCAGTTGTGACTTCAGCATTTATATAGTGAACCCCAGCGAGTGCAGAAGGGTCATCGTAGTCTAAAGATGGGAGATGACTCTCTGGGGCGAGTCCGCCTTCAACAGCCAGTCGTCAAGGTAGGGGAAGACTGAATCCCCTAACCTGCGCAGATAAGCTGCAACCACCCCCATCACTTTTGGGAACAACCGACGGGCACTGAAGGCTGAAGGGGAGCACAGTAAATTGAAAGTGCTTGTGATCTACCACGAATCGCAAGTAGCGTCTGGGAGCAGGCAAGACGGTTCTATGGAAGTAAGCGTCCTGGAAGTCCAATGCTACCATCCAGTCTCCTGGGTCCAGGGCAGACAGGACCTGAGCCAGAGTGAGCATTTTGAACTTCTCCTTCTAGAGGAAGGGATTGAGGGCCCGAAGGTCTAGGATAGGACATAAGCCCTCATGGGCACCAGAAAATGGCGAGAATAACAACCACAACCTACTTCTGGCACCAGGACCCTCTCTATGGCCCCCTTGGCCAAGAGAGCCACGACTTCCTCACAGAGAAGTTCCAGATGTTCCTCCAGTAAGCGGCCATAGGATGAAGTCAGGTCCGGAGGGGCGGTCTTGAAGGGGAGGGAATAGCCCTTTGGCCGATCTGCAAAACCCACCTGTCCGTTGTGATGGATTCCCAGAAGGGCAGGTGAAGGCAAATCCTGCCCCAACTGGTCCAAGTTGGGGGGATGGAATAGGAAGGATTGGATGCTTCAGCAGAGACAGGGGTGGACTGGGCAGACCGCTGGTTCCCTGTCCCACCAGCCTGTGGGATTCAACATCCCCGGTCACACAGGGGCTGAGTAGCATGGGTGGCACAGTGGCTGGGAAAGGGACGTGGCAGGGAGCGCCTTCTGTGGCCATGAAAGGGGCGAAAGGTGGACTGTTGTGGGTGAGGGGCAGTCGAACGTCCAAGGGACTAAGCTGTATCCCGGGACTTCTTGAACCTCTCAAGCACAGAGTCCGCCTTGTCACCGAAGAGATGGATGCCATCAAAGTTCATGTCCACAAGGGATTGTTGGACATCTCCTGAAAAAACAGCTGTCCTCAACCAGGTGTGGCATCTCAAGGCCACTGTCGACACAACCGAGCTACCCAGGGAGTCAGTTGTGTCCAGCCCACAACGAATTGTGAGCTTCACCGCATCTCTCCCATCACCAATAGCTTGAGAGATGATAGCTCGGGCCTCCTCCGGGATCTGCGGCAAGACTTGCATGACCATATCCCACAATGAGTGGATATAGCAGCCCAAAAGACATGCAGTGTACACTGACGGCAACAGCAGACTGGAAGAAGAAAACATCTTCTTCACAAGTTAGTCCAGTCTTTTTGATTCTCTATCCGAGGGAGTGGAGGGGAATGCGCTGGAAGAAGAAGAAGCCTGAATCACAAGCCTTTCAGGTGTGAGGGCAGGCGTATGGAGGTGGGCGACTGTCCTGGTCACAGGAGCTCCTGTGCTAGGTCTGGACCAAGTACCCAGAAGGACATCAGTGAGGTCTTCATGGAATTGGAGTAGAGGCCCCAGGTTGAAGCTCCTCCGTCAGGTTATTAGTCCTGACCACTACAGTGGGCAGTTCGAGGCCAAGGACCTCAGCTGCCCTACTGACCACCATTGAATAGGAGGCTCCCTCCGTCGTAGCCACGGCTGAGGAGAAAGCATGCCAGCGTCTGGAGAAGTATCCAGACCACTGGCGTCGCCCAACTGCTGTGCCCAGTCCACTTTAGGGTCACCCAGCTGGTATCCATAAGGGTCCAGCGCCCCCTCCAATCACTCCTCATATTCGTACCCATAGAATAAGGGGTTTGAGTTACCCTTGAGGGGAGCAGGCCCCATCAAAGTCCAAAGCGGCGTCGGCCAATGCCTTTCTGACTCCAAGTCAGCGGGGATTAGAATTGGGTCGATGTCGATTGTGGGCCCAACTGACATTGGCAGGGGTCACTCCGGCTCCCTGAAACTTGGGGAGGCACAAAGTGGTCCCAGAAGTAGGCTCTTCAGACATAGGCATGGAGTATCAACGCACCTCCCGCATCGCATCAGCTGAACGACTGGGTGAAGTCGAAGAATGCCTAGCCTTCTTCTACTTCTTCTTACCTGAGTGACCCAAAGACTTGGAAGAAGACGAGTGGTGGTGACTCTAAGTGGACTCAAGCCCTTCCTCTCAAGCAAGACCAGGATCAATGCAGAGTTGAGCGCTGGGCCACCATGAGCTTTAGGGACCGCTCCCTCAAAGCCTTCGGATGCATGGCCCGGCACTCGGAGCACAACTTTGGGTCGTGGTCGTGCTCCAAACACCATAAACACATCCAGTGCGGATCTGTCACCGACATCATGCGGTGACAGTCCTCGCATGGTTTGAACCCAGTATTCGGGGAGATCCTTGACACGCCAAAAGTCACACAAAAAAACAACAAAACTATTGAAATTGGTCAAAAAACGAACACTGCTCTCTCTGAATCAGCGTGTGGTGCGAAAAGAAAAGAACTGACATCATACGCAGAGGCGATGCTTATGTACGACCTGAACATCATCACAGAGACCACAACGCCAAGGACGAACGCGGAGTCAACCGACGCCACCTGATGGTGAGCAAGGGGGTACTGCTTGAAGAAAAATCTCCGAAACCAGTCGGACGCCTGGGGGAAATTCTAAAGTAAGGAATCTGCAACTAGAAGTCTCTATAAGATAATCTAGTTTATAGATGTCTCTTGCCCTTCTGACATTAAAAGCCCTAGGTTGAGGAAAGTGAAATTCTGGTTTTCCACAAAAAGAGCAGAATAGTAAGAAATTGAGCCTGGTTTCAATTGTGTTGTAATGACAAAAAACAGGTTCCAGACTGGGAGAGAACATTTTTCGATTTCTGAGTCAAGTCTCTGATTGATTATACATCCGAGACAAAGTTTGACATTGAGTGAACGTGCGCGGAGGAGTGGGGGCAGTAGTGGGTTTCAGGGGGTGCCAGGCTTATGGCACCATGCATATTTATGGGTGAGGTAACTATTGCCTCATGATATCAATGCAAGGGATCCCTGGTTTAAAGTCTCTGTCAATTTTCTGTACTTTGTATTGGCAACAAACCCTTCCCTAGAGTATAATGTATGAGGGGAGAGCCTGATTTCAGAGGTTATGTAAGAAGACAGTTTTTTTTTTAATGAAGAGAAAGAATGGGAGTGAAGCTGTGCCCTCCACAGAAAGGTGATCTCTTGCAGCATTTCTGAATAAAGGCTCTGTGAGGATTAGTCCTGAGTTGTATTCAGAATAATAGGGGTCTCAGATGGGCTTGGAGATAAGGTATAGTTTCTTACCTGTAACTCCAGTTCTCTCGTAAGGGTATTTCAATGATAGTCATAAGCGTAGAATAACTCCCCGCCCGCCTGCGGGGACCCTGGAGCACTTTTCCAATATCATTTCTCCTCGGATCCATGGCATCCTGCATTTACCTGACACCCAATGCTCACCTCCACATGCGTCCACTTCAGGAATGCCTGTTCGGACCAGTGGGATCAGTGCACAGGGAGCTGGGAGGATTGCATTCACCTCTCCACTCGTGCAATCAGATCTCTAACTTGGTGGTGCTGCCCATCCAACATCATAAAGGGGTTTTGTGAAATAAAAGAAGCTTTTGGGAAGTAGCTGGTCTGGAAAATGGCTTTTATTTGATAAACATTTAATATTTTCAATTCCAGGAGCTTGAACACTGTAGCCCTTCCTATAGGCTGCATGGGAACTTTCTAAAATTGTCTTGACAGGCCTTCCCGAAGGGAGGCGAACAGGGACACTTAAGAAATGATATTGGAAAAGTGCTCCGGGGTCCCCGCAGGCGGGCGGGGAATTATTCTACGCTTATGACTATACATGGAAATCCCCTACGAGAGAAATATTTATATACATAAAGTGGATTGTGTGAGGCTCAATAAGCATTAAAAAACATTTTCCATAGTAGAAAAACCTGTACATCACTCTGACTCCATAACTCTGCTCCATGTGTCCGACTACCAACGCGCCTGTAGTCGTACATGGATAGATAGCTAAGGTCGCTAAGAAAATGCAACCACCCAACTTTTGTTTGAAAGACTGCATGTAGTCCAGCAACAATTGTGGTTAAAATATATATTTTTTTTTAGCTATTTACCCCTTTTCCTGGACACAGCTAATTGGGGTCCTGAGTAACTGAAGTCCCTAACTTCCACTAATGTGAAACCTATTTTTCAAATTTAGTTTGTGGCCTATTGCTACAACGTTTGACTTTTAGGAAATAATGAAACGCTTTGATTCAAAGCAAAATTTAAAGCTTGCCACAAGTAACTCCATGAATGCACGTCCAGTTAAGGTGCATCACACTTGATCCCTTTTAAAAAAATCACAGAGACTATTTGTATACATATTCAAAGGGAAAAGGGCTAGGGTATAGCCTTGTCAAAAACCTTTAAGAAGAGAAAAGTCCATCGTCGCATTGAAATCCCAGTTGTGGCAAACATGCTACAGTATTCAAATGTAATAATTTTACAGGTTCGACTAAGCCATGATCAAACCCCATTCTTTTCATAATATCAATTAACTTGGGTCTGTGTACAGCATCAAAGAGCCTTTTCAGATTGAGAAACACAAGGTAGGCAGTCAATGTTTTAGGTCTGGCATATTTTTTAATAGTTGATTGAAGGGGAAATGCTTGGACTATTGTGCCAATATCTTTACAGAACCTGGCTATGCTTTAGTCAAGATTCTAGAGGCTATCTAAAAGTGATTTAAAGTGATCATTTGCTAGGTCTGCGGTATCAACCTTTTAGGTCTGGCCTAAGCCAAGACCATTTGATTTTACTAAAATATGTATAATATACTTACATAGAAGGGGTTTTCAGCCACCTCTCTTCATCCACTGGTCTGTTGCTGTGTCATTCACATTTTGCTTCTGTCCACTACAGCACATAGCATGGGGCAGTGCGTCAGCCTACTTAAGCCAATGGTTCACTTCACTTTGAGTGACTGCATTTATCTCTCTCACAAGGAGATAATCTGCAAACAAGCCCTCAGTGTCAGGGTTTTTACTTTATAATTACTTTACTGTTGCCTTTGTGTTTAGAGCCTGACGTGATAGCAGGTCGCTTCCGATGCACATTCCATCTTTATCCAATCGCATGTTCTGCCAGTGCTGTTGTACATTCATTTTGACGCGTTTTGCTTTTTCTGACAGCTATTATTTCACAGCATACCATATCAGATTGTGTCCACTTGAAACTTTTCTGCATTAAAATAGCCTCTTTTTACTTTTTTCTTTCCCTCATTTTTTTCTTTCCTTTATATTTTCTCTTTAGCTTTCCTTCTTCCCTTCTTTCTCTTTCTCCTTCATTTCTTGCGTTCTTTGTATCTTTTTTCTTTCCTCTTTCATCCCTTCTTTTTCTTTCTTTCTTTGAAGCTAGAGGCTTACAGCTAATGCCAGACTAATTTACTTTTTTAGGCTTGTATTTGCTACAATCTTTTGATTTTACTAAAAGTATATGTATAACAGTTACTTACAGGGGTTTTAGCCAGACTACATCCATTAGTCTATGGTTGGTGTCATTAACATTTTTCTTCCACTCACTCAAGCATGCAATGTATCTGCCCACTTTAGCCATTAGCTGACTTCACTACAAGATACAGCATGCTGCAGCTTCACACATCAAATTGTTCCCTTCAGTGCCAGGGAGTACTATTTGAGACCAATAAAGTTTTGCAAAAAGCATGATAAAACAAAACAAGAATTGTCAGAAGACTGGAGGCCAACAGCGTACCTATTTGCGTTGCCAATGCTTGTTTGAATATGGGGGCTATTTCTGCTATTCGCTATGACTCTGGAATGGTACCTATCCTAAGAAATACACTGGCAGTTTTAGTACAAAGGACAACCAGCACTCAGGAGTATGGTTGTAAAGCTATATGGGGATTTTAAGGCCTGGCATTTATCTTTTCCAACTTCATCCTCCTTATAGTGTTCTCCTATCCATCTCTTCCAACTTCATCCTCCCTGTTCTGCCTTTCTCTCTCTTCCAATGGGTCAAAGTCTGAAGTGAAAAATAAATTGAGGTCCTCAAGATGAGGATACCGGCACCTTGCAACCCCTAGCACATGATAAGTACTGGGTATCCTGATGATGTTATCAGCAAAAATGTAGGACAGATGTCAGATGACAGATGTCAGATTTGAGTAAAAGGTATAGGATAACAAGCATGAAAATAATCATATTCCAATTGGATAAAATATTCAACTTTGTGCTTGATTGAGTGTGCTTGTTTTCTAGTGACCCAAATACCAATTTAAACAATTAAATAAACTTTGATTACTCAAACGACTGAGGACTATGGCAAAGTGGCAAAACATAAAAAAGCTTAAACAAAGGAAAGGGGCACCACACAATTAAACATCTCCTGTCTTGCTGAGATTTATTTTCACTTTTGGAAATAATTTTAAGGCCAGTGAAGGAAATTAGTTAAAAAAACAATTGTATGAAAAAAAAGAGTCCTTTAATGTAAGGTTTAGACAAGAAATTGCCTAGGCATCTTTGTACTGGTAATACACCACGCAGATTTCTATTGCTAGTTAGTGTGCGATTTTGCTCCTCATGAGCTATGTGACTGGTGGCCATACCGCGCTGGGAGCCATATTGCCTATGACTCACTCAAATTATGAGGTTGAACTATGTGGCAAAAGACATGAGATAGGAGGACACAACTGGTGGAATTGTTTGCAGAACTATGGGGGCTGAGTTTTTGTTGACTATTCCAAAATGGCCACCACAATTACTGGTACACACAATAGAGTTTTACTTACGTCATTTGCCTCATGAGGATTGGATGATACCCCTATAATTGTCCGTAACACAGAGCATGCGGTGTCTGTTATTCTTAGAACTTGCCCGCAGTACGCTAGTGTTGCTGCTTGAAGTCAGCGTCTTTTGGATCATGTTTCTCTCCATCCATACTGGCTGAATTGGGGACTGTTCCTTGACAGGCGTTCTGGCAGTAAAACAGCTCTATACTGCAAACTTCAGTTAGTCTTGGAACTTTGTCGGCTTACTTGTTTTCACAGTCGTATCGGCACACAAACATTTTGGGCCTTCTCCCGCATAGGAGTTTTGTATTGCAGGCATGTTTATTTTTGTTCATTATTTTGTTATGGAGTTACTGACGAGGTGCTGCAACTGCTAGGAGATTCCAGCGGTAAATTACTGCTTGAGGATAATGCATGCCTGTTAATTTCTGTGCAAGACACTTCACTGTTATTCACGGAGTATATTAAGGGCCGATTATTTGGAGCATGGTATCATGTGAAAAAGACTGCTTATAAAAAATTATTATTCACAAATGTATACATTTTGAAAACACATATTTCCTCATCGGACTTCTTAAAGAGACACAACATGTTTAAAAGTGAAGGCACTTGACAATCCCAGTATTGCATGGATAATGTGCCTTTAAGAATATAAATCTCTTACTCAGGTCATAAAATTAATATAGAGTGGATACAATGTATGACAGATTTGGAGTGGAATGTTAATTCCTGGGTGAATCTTTTTTAATTCTTCAAGCTCCATGAGAGTAGACATGCATAACATTATTTTTATATCCTGTAAGAAGCTGGCTCTCTATATAGTGCAGTAAAATGAAGTACACTGTGTGGAGAGTCCAGTGGATTCCCAATTTGTTTTGCAGAGGCACAAGTAGATAGGGCTAATGCTCTATTTGTGGTAGTATGGGTGAGCAGTTAGGCTTATTAGATGGTAGTGTTAAGCATCTGTTGTACTCACAAAGGTAATAAATGAGATACACACTCAAAGAATAGATCAGAGATCAATTTAGAAAAATAATATTTTTTATATAAGTTTTCAAACCCAAGAACTACGTAATCCAGTAAGTAGACTTTTAAGCATAAACACTTTGCAGTTTCAAAAATAGACAGTGCAGTTTTCAGAGTTCTCTCAAAGTTATCCTATGAAGGAAAAACAATGTTCAGCAAACACATGGTTAATAACGACTTACAAAGCCAATCTCAGGGAGTTAAGCACTGATTAGAACCACACTAACAGGTCGCACCGGGCAGCACTGTAGCGGTCGGTTGCAGAGGTGCAGTAAGGCACTAGGTGCCTAATGGTTTTTATGGGAGTTTGACCCCATGATGCACAGGCTGCAGGCTCTGGCTGCAAAGCCAGTCAGGGAAAACAAACAGTTAGGTAGTAGACTTGGGGTGCTCCGGGACATAAGTGCACCTCTGGTCCTCTTCTCCTGTGCCCAGGGGTGAAGGATGAAAGGGTGTCTTATAGTGTTGGGCTTTCTCATGCGGGAGCAATTGCGCTCAGGGGATCCTGTCGTAGGGGAGTCCAACATGGGTGGACCCAGAGTGGACTCTACCTCTCAGGAGATGGGGGATGTCATTGGCACAGATGACTCACCTCAGCTGGAGTCAGGGGTCACGGGAGAAGTAGCTGCTGTAGGTGTCGTGTTTTCTCTCACCACCAGGCTGTGGGAGAGGGGGTCTGCATGCATGGGCTTCAGGCGACTTGTATGAATCCAGGAGGGGTGAGACTTGGGTGGACTCGTCTTTGTCATTATTCTTCATCGGTAGTCAAGATCTGAGTTCTAGGGTTCAAGGGAACAACCTAAATACTCAATTTAGGGGTGTTACAGGGAGTGCCATGTGGTAGCCAATCGGCTGACCACCTTGAAGGTGACTACACCCCTCTTGTGACCACTTCTACTGGGAAGTGGGCATAACCCTAACCCTAGTGGCCTACTGCTCTCCAAGCAAGATGGAGGAATTTAAAAGTAGCGTCCACTTCAGCTTGTTTACTTAAGGGGTGGGACTGGCATGAAGTGGGCACTCATAATTTTACTAATTTTCCTGCCTGTTCCTGCCACTAGAAGCAGGGTCAGGAGAGGGAGATTGGTCATCTCCACCATCTGGAGAGACCGGGGTTGCATTACAAAGCAGGTAAGGCTTTTGAAGCTCCCCACCCAGGAATGTGCATCCTGCTCTGGATGAGGTCTTATCACCTCTGCCCAGACCAGGCCTTTGTTCTGGGCCTCCAAGAGCATTGGACCTCACCCCAGGGGGGCAGAACTTGGTCTAGGGTAGCTGCACTGGTTTGTACCAGTCAGTGGACACACCAGTAGTTGGGTAGGTTTACAGGGGGCACCTCTAAGGTGCCCTCTGTGTGAATTTATTAATATATCCATCAGTGGGGTCAGAGAGGGGTTTATTAGTCTGAGATGTTTGATACCAAACATCACAGGTTTCAGAGAAGCCATCATGTAGCTGGGGAATTTATAATGACCTGTGTCCAACACATGCACTTAAAATGGCTTCCCTGTGCACTTACTATGTCTCAGAATTGACAGAGACACAATAAGGGCATATCTGCTTATGAATTATATGCCCTCACATGTGCCTGGATACACCCAGCTTTAGGGGTGACTTACACCTGAACTATGCAGTGATAGGGGACCTGGCACACAGGGGTGTGTGACAGGTCGTGTTTTCAATTTAGCCTGTACCAACAAACGCAGTCTGCACTGGCAGCACTGTCTGGGTTGGCGGAGGGCCCTAAGGGTGGTAAAATTAAGGAAGGTTAAGGTCTGCAGCCCTCAGAGACCTTCCTTAGTAACCCAGGCCCTAAGTACCAGGGATATCATTTACTAGGGACCAACAGTGGGTATGCCAATTGTGCAAATCAACTGTGCAACTTTAGAGAAAGAGATCTGGTACTGGGGACCTGTTTAGCAGGGACCCAGTGCACTAACAGTCAAAGCCACATCAGAAACCAGGCAAAAAGTGGGGGCTAAGCATGTCAAAAAATATGCTTTCCTATATAGCCATAGACAGATAACTTGCAATTAGTTGTTATCTTAAAGTTATATTTCTGCTCACAACCAACTTTTCATATATTGTTTTCTTTTTCAGATCTCCCTCCATGCTGAACTCTCCCTAATTACCCTTTCCCCCGTTTGGCTACTCTGTTCTTCTGTGTCACATGTATAAACCAGAGACAGATTCGCTGAAAGGTAGGATTAGGGGAGGGATCCAGTTCCTGAGGATACTTGATTTGTTGTGACAGCTCTGAGAGCAGATAGAGTGGAAATAAATGGTCTCCTTAAATGCATAAAAGAAAAGGAAATAACTGTTTTGGATAAAAGCCAAAATTAATTGATATAAGGGACGTACCTTGAAGCCAATCTACTCCTTCTTGTAACCCCTCACCTTTAAGTCCGTCACTGGCACTGAAACACACATACAAGTGATAAATTAAAAAGTAACAAGATGACCAATCTTTCATTATATGCATTCATTAGACTGATCAGTTGTTCAAATAACAAGAAGATGAATTAAGTTTCATAGTAAACGAAATGGTAAACAAGTAGATACTAATTTCCACAAAAGTCAAGGTTGTAACACAGAACCTCAAGATTACTGCACATTACAACATCCAGGTTAAAGTCACTGAGCCTTCCTAAGAGCCAATATGAAAGGATATTGACACCTTCGAGTAAATGCCACAGATCATAACTTGTGTGCTTCCTGTGTAACTCATTCTCCCTATGTCAGCCTGCGGTCGGAGGAAGGTGGAGGCATACTGTAAATGGTGGGAGCTTGAAGGCTTAAAAACATTCTCACATATTTTGAGCCCCTCAGTTTCTCTTAGAAGCGCAAAGAGCGTAATCAGTGACTTCAAATGGCACATTTTACACTGAGGACTAACACACGTGTACCTTCTACATGAAGGCAAAAACTTAAGACAATACGAGCGTGTCCAGGCCAGCGACATGTAAAAGCGAATGTACATGGAAATAATGTAAAAGAAACTGCAGACTGATGCTAGGGTCAAAATGAAGCAAATCAATTTATCAAACTCTTCAGGGTGGAGGAAATGTGGCATATACAGCAGAATAAAATCAATGGCTGCCCTCTTAGCATGCACACTATTTGCAAATGTCCACAGGATCCTGACCTGTATTATAGGTTCAACAGTACATATGAAAGCTCTGAGAGCATCAAATTTCATTGATGTTTAACAAGTACTAAAATACACTTTACACACTGACATCTCTTAATTCATGTTTCACGCTTAGTATAGATTCCAATCTTATCAACAATTCAGAGTCAAAATGGGTAGGCAAGGATACCTCAGCCTCCGGGTCGCTACATTCCGCATTTGCTTTCCTGTGAACCATCTGTTGAGCCACTGTAGCTGCACTGCAAGATGGTCCAGATTATAATTATGGGTACCTAAACCACTCTATTGATCTGGCAATCATTGCTTACACTAAGGGCAACCTTCCTGTGGTGCTCCATATTAATTCAACAAATATGGGAGTGAGGCCTGTAAAAAAACGTTATGGAAGAATAACTAGTATGATGGTGAAGAAACACAGAGCTTGGGCAGCAGTACCGTTATGGAAACAGCTACTGTGAGAGCTGAGATTTAGCATGAAATAATTATTTTTATGTAACCATACTGATGTACTAATATGAGAAATGCTTTAAATGAAAAAATAAATGTTAACGTGAAAATTGTGCCTACTTAGCGGCCGCCATCCGAATAAAAGGCCGGTACATGTTTTATAAAATGTGTTAACTCAGTGAGGATAAAAAATATAATTTCTCTTTAATAACATGTTATTTGCAAAACTAAATGCTGAAATAATACGAGTATTTCTTGAGTTTTCTGCGTTGCATTTTAGCAGAGCAAGGCCAAAGCTAATGTTGAATGTCTGCCAAAAGAACTGAAAGCACTTGTTTTCAGTTGTGTGTCAAGCAAGCAAGCTCACAGTGCGTAGTTATCTGTCTGCCAAGCTGAGCTAAAGTATCAACTGTAAAAGATCATGTCCGTAGAAATACAAGTTTCTTTTGTCTCCATCATGAGTTTATTCTGTGTTCGTACTAATGGAATGTGTTTCACTCGAGGGGAAGAACTGATCTGAAAAATGTTCCTACTTCTTCCTGAGTATAGTCCGGCAGCAAGTGTATTTTGAAATGTATTGAACAAAGACCTTCACTGAACAATGTAGAAATATGCATGAGATATAACAATTAATATCGTTTGGGCTTACGCAAAAGGAAGAGGCAGAGAAATACAAAACATTTAGGCTAATATTGGGATATTTTCTGATGAGCTAATATATTGTGATGGGATGATTTGTGTACATATGACGTTTTCATCCAATCACAGAAGTTTAACAAGTTTAATTTAATATTTGAGAATCAGACAATGGGGGTTAATTGATTCCTGGTTTCTAGAGACTTCAGTTCTCATTCTTATGGTATGTAACTTTGACATTTCATGTTTTACCAGCCAGTCTACTGACATTCTGGTATTTTATTATTTTGAATTACTTCTCTATACTCCATACAATGATGCTGGTGCTTACTTTAGCACTCAATGCTTAGAGCCTGTAGTTCTATGCTGCCTGCCTTCCTTACATAATTAACTTGATGGTTCAGAGAACTTAGAGTTCAAATTCTGAACTATCACCCCTTTTTCCTTGCCCCCTCTCCTGATGCGGACACTGCTAACCCCCTGATGAAGTTATGCTGTGGTGCTGAATTCTTTAGGATTGGTAAATATGATCTGCGCAATGTTATTTGTCTTTTGTTTTACAGGTACCAGCTGCTACTGTTTTAAATTCTGCTGCTATTTTTGATAGTGTCATAGCTAGATGTTTTCTAAATTTATGTTACTAAAACATTTGCTAATACTAATTTGAGGTTAGTGAGGTGTTTTCTCTATGCCTATGATTTGACATTGTTTTATTTCTGAATCAAATGTATTCTCTCTTTCTTACACAAATATTTATTTTATCGATTTGTGTTCTAACTACTGAGTTCATTGTTTTATTTTCTCTGTTTAAACTAAGATTTTTCAGGGCAATCCGATGCTTCTTTATTTGTACCATTTGGTGTTGAGAAAAATGTTGTGACCTTAGCATTGTTGATATAGGGAAATAAATATTTTAATTGATACTAAACGGTGTGGTTATTCATGGCCAAATGTTCATGGTGCATTGTATATTGATTCTCTGGTGAATTTTATTATTGTTTAATGTTGTTGTTTTATGTGTCAATAAGCAATATGTTCATCAATGTGGTAATCAATATAATCTAAATGAGTCAAAAGGTTCATCGTCCAATCACTTACTATTGTGAAATAGATAAGCCAAGGATCTGCTTTTACAGTTTTGGTAGCAGAGGATGGTTATGTCTCTTTAGATTGTTGATTATTAATTATTGATTATTATTAATTATTGATTTTTGATTGAGATTTATTGATTGTTTTAAATTGATGAAAAATATGGAGAAGATGTGTCCCTAAACACCCAAAGTGACTGTTCTCGGTCTTTGGAGTCTGCCTATGCTGGTGGGGAATGTTCTCAGCGTTTTGTTGTTAGACTGAATGAAGTAGATTATGCGCTTGCATAGCTTTAGCTAATTTTGCAGGTGATAGAGGTGTTTGTAAGATTTTAGGGGAGTTGGCGTACTCCAGATGTTGTTGAAGAAGGGGTTTGTGTACTCCAAAAGTGTGAGAGTAGGGAAGTTGGCGAACTTCACATGTGTGTGGCGCTTGGTGCTCAAAAATTGTCCACGTGGTTGTTGGTATACGGACCCTGAGGTAGGTCTAAGACTTCGGAGTATAGTAAAAGTGTATAGAGACACTGGGTTTTTGGTGTAATTTGTCTATTTAGTAGGCCATTCGGGCGTGGTTGGCAAGTCAAGTTTGTGAGTCAAGCTGAGTGTAAGGTCTTTTTGACTGAGATTTGGTGAATCCTATGCGTGCCAGGACAGTATCCATTGATCAGTTGAAAGTAAAATTTACAGGTCAAATTTTGCTTGCGAATCTGGGGAACTGAGAAAGAAGAATAGCTGCTAGAGTGAAAAGCCATCAGTGAAAATCCATAAGGTTCCTGAAGTGATTGTATTACCCTACCTGTAGTAAATAGACAAATTTGTTTGTTTTTTTGGTTTTGATGAAGTGCTCTCAAATAATATTGCATTTGTTTTGAAGCTTTTTGAGTTAAGGAGGACAAGCTGCAAGGCTTTGTCAGCTGCTGTGTGTAAGTGTGACGTCATTTTGTGCTGTGCTGAGATAGGTCGGTTACCGTGAAGCACAACTGGTTGAGAAGGTGGACAAAGAGGATTGTGGGATTAAAAGTCACTTCCTGATTATTTATCTTTTGCGAATTTGCGAAAATGAAGTTTTTATCAAAGCTTTCAAAAGTGCTCTTAGAGGAGATGAATATATTCCCGCTAGGGTAGGAGAAATTTGTCCGCCAGAAGGTACTCCAGCATATATTGTATTTGAAAAGAAAGATACTGGACCATGCCTTTGGTTAAAACATTGGTGCAAAATCACAAGAAAAGAACGGAGCTTAGTGTTTCCTGAAAATAGGACATTTAATTTGAGAATTTTAGAGAATTTGAGACAAGTGATGTATGGTATAAAACCTCCTCCAAGACCAGCTCAGATTGAGGCATTAGCGATCTGAGAGCTAATAGCCAGACAAGCTTTGAAATTTGAGAGAAAAATTAGAAGAGCAGAGAAGTCACTAGCAGAAGAGAGGTGGGACAATGCACAATTGTGCTCCACCCCAGTCCTTTGTTGTCTCCAGGGAAACAAAGAATTTATAGAGAGCACGGAATAGGCTAGCAAGAGCAATCAGAAAAGTCCCAATTCAGAGCGTTTATTCAATGAATATAATCAATTAAGGAAAGATTATAGGAAGGCTGTTTATGACGACCATCAGACCTATCTCGGCCAGTTTTGGGCTAAACTTCTAAGCGCAAGCAAAGATTCAAACTCCACTAAATTTTGGTCCCTTATTAATAATCTAACCAGTAATCAAAGAGGCACGGGCGTTGTTGACATTTCAGAAGGAGCATGGGCGTCTTATTTGACCAACCATTTTTCTGATAGTGAGCAGGATGGGGAACCATTGGATGAGGGGGCCCATAGATTTACTCCTGCTTTGTTTAAAACATGTTCTTCATCTATAGGGTCTCTAATTCCCATGCAGGGAGTAAGGAAGTCCTTCCAATCACGCCTTCCCCACATCATTTCGAGGGCTAAGCAATTTGGAGCTCCCGGTCCAAGTGGTCTTCCACAGGCATTATTTAAACAGGGGGCCAGATGTAGGTAGGAAAAATTTTGCGAGTCGGAAATTGCGAGTCTTTGCGACTCGCAATTTCCGACTCGCTAAATGGTATCCAGGAAGAAAATGCGACTTGAATTTGCGACTCGCAAGTGAAGTCGCACCGCAGATTGCGAGTCCGCAGTTTGCGAGGTCGCTTTTTGCGACTGCGCTAAAAATGAACACGCAATTTGCGAGTGGGTGTCGCAAATTGAGACTGTGCCGCAAATTGAATGCAGGTGTTGCAGAACACTCTGGAAAACACTTCCTGGCTCATGATGATGACATCACAGCCAGGAAGTTTACAAATACACCTGGGAGGAGGGAGGACCACACCCATTTTAACAGCAGAACTGCAAATAGAGGGAACAGCAACTACCATGGCTGAGACACCAAGGAAGCGCAAACTCAAATTTGCAGAGAAAGAGCTGGAGGTGCTGACAGAGGAGTGCTGCCAGCACCATGACCAACTATTTTGGAGGGCAGCCCTCACCGTGCCAGAGGTGGAAAAGAGAAAAATATGGATGGACATCGAAGAGAAAGTGAACTCCCTGGGTGTCAGCCACCGGAGCATCGAAGAACTCAAAAAAAGGTGGTATGACCTGCACTCCCAGACCAAGGAGAGGGTGGCAGAGCGGCTCCGGGAGATGAGGGGCACTGGAGGGGGACCGTCCACAATACCACCAACCACACCCCTGGAGGAAAGAGTAGAGGAGACCCTTGAGCCTGAGGCAGTGTGGGGGATGGGAGATCTGGATACATCAGAGCCAGGACCATCAACCGGTGAGTACCATGAGACATGCATGTACCCTCAATAATGCCATACCCCTACCCACCTTGTACACAGTAGCATGCACAACCAAAATAGCTCCATTTCAGAGTTGTAACCACCAGAATGGTGCATTATGGGCAAAGTAGTCAAGTAGGCAGTTGATAGGCAACAGTTTATTAGGAAGTTGATAACAGATAGTAGATACTGACAGTGTGTTCCCTATGTCCCACAGGTCTCCCACAAGACACCCCCACCAGCCAAAGTATCCAGGGGCCAATGGTCAGCCAGCAGCCAACAGATGACTCAGGACCAGCCACCACTAAGACCTGCACCACCAACACTCAGTCCCCTCATGACACACCAGTTGCCATACTGGTGTCTGATCCAGCACCTGGTCCCAGCCACAGTGCCACCGTAGAAGACACGGAGCCTCCACTGCGTTGCAGGCGACGTGTACATGTTCCATCACAGCGGCAGGCAGAGTCAGGGGATGCCTCCATGTCGCGTGCTGAGGCCGCACTCCTACAGGGTCAGCGCCCGCAAACACAGGAGATTACTAGGATTACAGGGGCATTGCGACGCATGGAGCGAAACCAAGGCAGTAGCATGCAGCTTGTGCACACGGAGTTGCAACAAATGAACACACATAGGGGCGACCTTGCACTCTCCATGCGAGAACTTGTGGCTGGACTCCTAACTCAGACAGAGGGTGCAAGGCGTCATGACAGGCAGCTACTTAACCGGCTGGACCGCATGTCTGCCTCCATAGTCAGGCTGGCTGTGAACACTACTGGCCTTTCTAGGCGCACAGTCAGCCTCCAAGTTGACATGGGCCACTTTGCCAGTGATGTGGCACGTGGACTGGGCCGTCTCAGCCACGCTGTTGACATAATGGAGGCACGGCAGGTGGCCAGGGGCGCGGCCGACACGCCGCAAGACAGCGAGGAGGGCTCCACCATCAGCAGTGTCTCTGCCAGTAACACCAGGGTGTTGTGCAGTGGAAGCGCAAGGCAGGGCACACTGTCCTGGAGTTGAGGCACATGAGGTTAATGTGTCCTCATGCCAGGAGGACTGTTACAGCCCCTGAACTGTTGAAAATGTGTATAGTTTTTTTGGTTGCACAAATTAAATCACTTGTTAGTTCCACTTAACACCTGGACTCTCTGTGTGTGACATTAGTGAGTGTGGTGACAGTTAGCACGTACCTTCCAAAGTATTGGTTTGCAATGTGTTCCCGTCTCAGTCTGCCTTGATTTGCGATGCTTCTATCCCTATGATGGCGATGTGGAAGCTCTTGCTCTTCATCCTCCGAATCTGGGTCTTCTGGGGTGAGAGGTAGCCCACGTCTGGTGGCAATGTTGTGCAGTATGGCGCATGCAACAACAATCTTGAAAGCTGTTATTGGGGTATACTGGAGGGCACCTCCACTTCTGTGGAGGCATCTGAATCTTGCTTTCAGCAGTCCAAAGGTCCGTTCAGTGATATTTCTGGTCCTCTTATGTGCACTGTTGTATCGCCTCTCTGTCTTATTGCTGGGTGTTAAGTACGGGGTAAGTATCCATGGTCGAGGTGCATATGCACTGTCACCTGTTTGGCACAAAATGCACAATGTTAGCAGGGCATTGATGGGTTCCACATTGACCTGTGTGTATGTCTGCAAGGTGTATTCAGCTATACCTAGGAGGTATCCATCTCCAAACTCCCCACGTTCTAGGCGTTGGTGTATCCCACTGTGTCTGAAAATGTAGGAGTCATGTGTACTCCCAGGAAATTTGGCAACCATGTCAGTGATAACAAAATGAGCGCCACATACCACCTTAATGTTGAGTGAGTGGGTACACTTCCTATTGCGGAACAGATATTTCAGATTTGCAGGTGGGCATATTTGTATATGTGTCCTGTCTACACACCCTATGACATGGGGGAAGTTGGCAATGCTGTAGAATTCCAACTTGGTGCTGTTGATTTCTGCCTCATTCCTGGGTAGGTAAAAGTATCTGGACATGTTTGTGAGTAAGGCATCTAGGAATGCCCTGAAGAACCGTGAGAATGAACTCTGGGATACCCCACCTGCCACAGCAATGACCCCCTGATAGCTACCCGAGGCCAAGAGGTGCAGTGAGCAAAGCACTTGCACATGCGTAGGGATGGCGCAACCGCACACAGTTTGGCGTTGTAGCTGTGGTTTGAGTAATTCTATTAAATCTAGTATTGCTGCACTGCTGAGTCTATATTTATCATAAATCTCCTCCTCAGTTTGTTGGAAAAGTGTCTGTCTGGTTCTGTATATCTTCTCCTGTCTCTAGCTCCTCCTCCTCCTCTGCTGTGCGGCGTGGGCTCTCCTCCGCATTCCTATCACCTATTATCTCCGCCATCTTGAGTAACCCAGATGCCTTCTGGGTATCCTTTTATACTTTGGTAATGGTTACCACCTGCTCTGAGTTAGTGGTAAATTGGAAGTGCAAAATGGGCTTTTTGCGACTAGTCGCAATTTGCGAGTGGCTATTGCATATGGTTTGCGACTCGCAAATTGTGGCTTCCTATTATTCTTCATTCGAACTCATAGTCGGTAATGGCTCGAGTCGCATTTTGCGAGTTGGAAATGGGATTTCTGCATCCCATTTCCGATTTTGCGGAGTGGCAATTTGCGATTCGGGTCATTTGCGACTCGCAAATGTTTCCTACATCTGGCCCAGGATCCTCTCTTTTCGGCTAATCATTTCGCACACTTGTTCAAACAGTGTTTCCTAACCTCAACAATACCTGAGTCCTGGTGTGGTGCCATCCTCCACCCTTTATATAAAAACGGTTCAAGGTCTGATCCTGCTAATTTTAGGATGATAGCCCTGCTGGACAATGAGGCTAAGTTTTATTCCAGCCTTCTGTTGCAGGATCTTCAAGCTTGGGCTGAATCGAAGGCCTTAATCCCCATAGTTCAAACGGGGTTCTCAGCTGGCTCAGGTACCTCAACCAATTTATTAGCCCTTTCTATTTTGATTGATAGGGCGGTTTCATCAGGCTTGACGCTAAACTGCTGTTTTGTGGACTTCAACGCAGCATTTGATCGGATCCCCCGGAGTGCTCTATGGGTCAAATTACAAAGCTGTGGCATCCCTCCAGTACTTTTGGGTGCCATTATAGAACTCCACACTAACACCTGGGTCCGTATTAAGCATGGCGATGGATGTTCCCTTTCTAGGAAATTTTCGACCACTTGTGGTGTGAAACAGGGCTCCTCTTCTTTTCAATTTGTTTATTGCTGATATGTCAACATCTCTTGATGCCGTCAATTCTTAGGCTTAGTCACTTGCTTTATGCCGGCGTTCTTGCTTTGTTCAGTTGTATTAAGATCGGCCTTCAACGGTTGCTTACTCAACTTGCAACGTATACTTCCGCTAACCAATTAGAAGTTAACTTGTGTAAAACAAAAGTGGTTCCCTTTGGGAGGAAAAAACATTTGGGCTTTAGCTGGTACTATAAGAACCGCAAACTTGTTTCTGACCAGTCCTACAAATATTTAGGGGTACATTTTGATTCGAGGGGCAGCTTTGTTAATCACAAGAAGACAATTGAACTTAAAGCTGTGGCTTTGCAGGTGGCCTTTTCCAAATTAGCAAAAGTGTAAAAGGGGCCGACCCTCATTCCCTTAATGAAAGTCATGAAAGCAAAGATTGCCCCCACGCTAGTCTATGGTCAAGAAATTCTGTTTGGCAAAGGCTCCTGCCTATTAAATAGGTTGGTCAATAAAATCTATAAAAGAGTTTTTCATGTTCCGCACCTGGCTTCACCGGCGCAGGTACGGTTGGAGTTTGGGCTTCCGGATCTGGTGGCAGTTGATGCTGGTGCTTTCCTGAAGTTGTGTCATAAACTGCATCAGGCCTCAGTTGGCCATCTGGAGGCAGTCCTGTGGCAAGAAATTAGTGAGCTGAAATCGAAGTGCACTTACTCCCAATTTATGGTTGACTGTAAACGGCGATTGGATGCCAGCGATCTCTGGGAAAGCAATCCCCCCTATTCCTTGTTTAAATCAGAGATTAAAAGGCTTATACAATTGTACTCTTATCACTCAGACTGTTCTCTTCTAGCCCATCGGAAGCATGCCTGGGAAGTAATTGGCTCTTTTAAACCAGGTATGTCCTCCAGTTTCTTCTCTTGCTCATATGGGTTTTGGTTGAAAAAGGCCTTTTTGGCCCTAAGGATGGGTGATTGGGGTTTTTTAAAACATTTGCCTCAGTGGCAGCTATCCCCTCGGGGAAGTGTGATATGCATAGGTTGTAGCGATGCGGAGGAAACCATTGATCATGTGGTCTGTCTATGTCCAGCCTTATCAAAGGAGCGTAGACTTTTGCTCTGGAGCAAATGGAATGAATTAGGAATCCGCTCTTGCCGACAAGCAATTATCCAGTCTCTGGACCCAGGCAATCCAATGTTAAATGTGTTACTGACCAAATTTATTAAATTTGCATGATCTAAATTTAATGGCACTGTGAGCAATGAACACGCTTAGTTGGATATTTTTCCATGCTTTTGCCATTTTGCCAGTTATTGGTTAGGACGAGGAATTTTATTGGTATTTGATGATGTTCAGTGAAATCATTATTTTATGCACCATGCACTTTAAGGCTGTGCCCATGTGTATTAGCCTGTGTTTATTGGGGCTTTGGGTCAGGTGGCCGGTATTGTACTGTATTGTTTCATAATGTTTTTAATATGTTGCATGCGCAATTTATGGTGTGCTTTTAGTTTGAACTCAGTTCTTGAGGGCATTTTGTTTTTTTTTCTTTCCTTTTTTCTTGATCATTTGTATTGGATTTTATTATCTGTACAATAAATTATTACACACAGGTGGGACAATGATCAGAGACAGTGAAGACTAGATACCTTACATGGTATTGTGCTATTTCCTGCAATGTCTAAAGACAGTCAGGTAGATGCAAAGAAAGCTTTAAAGAAATCTAAAGAGTTTTCCTTCATCAAATGAAGAGCAGATATAAAAAATAAAAAAAACAGAAAGGTCTTCGATTAATAATGAGGAATCAGATGATGATGAGTTTATTTTACAGATATTGAGAAATCGTCCACCACCACTATATGTGGCATAAGAAAACGGTCCAAGTATTAGTGTGACTCCTTCTGCACCAACACAGGTTACCATATCACAGAGTTCAATAGAGTAGCCTTAACATGATTAAGAGTTTCACACAGGGTAATCCTAACATGACACAGAGCTCAGTGCAGACTAGTCCTTTAACACAAATACTAACGCAGAGCAGTCTAAATCAGTCAACAGATTCTGTACAGTTGCCACAACCTAGCATTCCTAGGATTTATCCAAATGTGCCAATTGTGGAGGCAATAACAAATCTAATAGTGCCAACAGGACAGGTTTACCACAAACCAATGTTGATTCAGTCAGAGCCAACCCCGTTGTTACTACCTCAAATGCAGAAGACAGGTGTAATGCAGTCTTAGAATGTAAATGCCAGAATAAGTCCAGATGCAGTGTCTGTACCTGTCACTATTGGTCTACCCATACCGTTGTTTGCCCAGGGTAACAATGGTACAAATGGACAGGGAATCCTGAATCAGAATTTGGTGGGAGAAGGAATCAGTGATAATGCCAAAATAGCTACACCTGTGACAAAGACTGTTGATGGAACAAGGTCATTGATAGACTTAAGTCCTTCCAGAGGTCCTCGGAATAATGGAGCAGGTTCATCTATTGGTGTTGATTTGAGGTCGATGACACCTCAACCTCTGAGTCTAACTGTACAACAGCTACCTAGTTCTCAGCATAATAACATCTCATTACAATGGTTGACAGCTCAACAATTACCCCAGTGGTTAGAAAAGCTGAATACCTCACAAGATGCTTCTAATGGAGGGAATTATATTAACTACACTAGGCTTTCAATGGATTCAAGTAAACTTGTTGAGGGAACCATGGGTGTAAATAGGTTAGAGTCCTACACTGAAGAAGAATTGAGATACTTGTGCCCAAAGATTACAAAAGAAGCAGGTGAGATATATCAACAGTTAGCCGACGTAGCAGACAAACATGGGTTAGATTTATAAAAAATAAAACATTTGAAAATAAGTTAGAGGTTATATTTTTGAAGCAACAGATTTTGAACACATGAGATATACAGGAATGAAAAATCACCTTAGAGAGTTGCTTCAAGGCATTCAGATATAGAGAGCATTAGACAAATGGGAAGTCAGATGGGTGAAGAAGAGAGAGACACTAAAAAAAAGGTACTGATAATTCTTCTACAGAAGCATTGCAGGATAGGGAGGAAGTAAAAGTTTTACCAATGAGAGAAATTCCAGGAAGGAATGTTGTACATGTCCTTTGGAGCACGTGACATTTTGTCATTTACAAATGATTACCCCAGGTTGAGGGAGAAACCATTGGAATAGTACCAGCAGACAGATATGTTTGTGAAACTTGCAAAATGCCTGTGGGAGGACTTGAACACTCTTTTAGAGACAGCTGTTCCAGCAGATTTATGGATTGAATGCAAGAGGAATGTAGATTGGCCAACAAGTGAGCCGCCAAGAGATCCAGCAACAGGTGCACCAACACCTGAAGTAATGAAACATTACTATAAAGTTATTGAATTTCTGAAAACATGAATTTCACTCAAAAATATTGATTGGCAACACATAGGTAGGACAGCTCAGGAAGTTAAATAATCAATTCATGCATACTATGAAAGGGTGTTAAAAGCATTTAAACATTACAGTGGTATGGAAACAATGGAGCCAAAAGACGATTCATTTTGTGTTCAGATTTGTTGAGGGACTCAGAACAGAAATTAGTCAGATGATTAAGAGTCATTTGATTTGCTGGCAAGCCAAACCGATTGATGAGGTGCTGCAGTATGCAAAATACTGTAGTGAAGAGACTGAATTGAAACAGAAAAAGTTGAAGGAGAAAGTGATGGTGATGCAGATTAAGGCTGCACAGACAGGGAAGTTTTCAGCCTCAGCAGCAACAGGGAACTGGCATGTTTCAGAATCAAGGTACATTTCAGAATGGAGGCAGAGGTAGAGGCCTTGGTGCAATGGGAAATGTTAATCGTGGTTTGGATTTGAATACAGTAATGATTCATGGAGAGCAACAAGGAAAGAGAATGTTACCCTGTCATGCTTGCGGCATAGGAAACGGCAGAGTCCGCAATCAAATTATGTCAATTCATTTCAAAATGTGAGGACTAAGAATGAGGGGTCAAATAAAAATTTTCAAGAATAGTGTAAACCAGATGCAAGGTTTTCAACACATGCAGCCCATGCAAAATGTACAGCCTTTACAAATGTGAATGCCCAGGTTACATCAGATGCAGCCACAGGTGCCTGCACAACAAATTCAAATGCCTAGACAACAGATTCAGATACCTCAAGCCCCTATGGACCAGTAGCAGGGGATGTTTTCTCATATGGTCACAGGTTCAAGTGTGAATCAGAGTAACAACACAGTAAACCAATTTCCATTTCACAGTCAGGATGGAATAAACGACGATTAGATGTCTGAGAGTTCGAATGAAGAATAATGGGTGATGGCAGCTTCTTTAGAAGTGGATCAGAAAGGTCCTTATGTTAAAAGAAAGGTGAATGGTCACAGAGTTTCATTTTTGGTTGACACTGGAGCTACACGCTCATCAGTGAGATCTGCAGAAGTTCCACATTTGCCCTTGTCAGATTGTGGGGTTTGCTAATCAATACTTGACAAACTCAATTACAGAACCAGTTTTAGTTAAAATTAGCAATTTTAAGGGTTTGCACAAATTTGTGGTTTGTGCTTCAAGTCCTGTGTCCTTACTGGGAAGGGATTTATTGTGCAAAACAAGATGTTACATTAACTGTTCAGATGAGGGAATTGAAATTAAAACAGTGATGATAAAGACTCAACACTTGCTGTTAACAATAGGTAAGTGTCTGAAGAATTTCCTTGATCAGTTTGGATGAACAAGTGAAGGAGGAAGCTCCTTTGATTAGTTTCTTTCCAATATTTGTAAAGAAAGATCTTCCTGATGACTTACAGTTTCAGGAAAAGATATTGGGTTGATAAAAGGAGTAGAGCCAGTTAGTCGTAGTGAAGCCCAATGTAGTTTTACCTCAGACTGCACAATACCCGATGGCAAAAGATGTAATTGAAAGAGTGAGACCACTGACAGGATAGCTTGTGGAAAAAGAGATTCTGAAAGAAGTGTTGAGCAGCCCATGTAATTCACCAATAATGGGACTGCGCAAAACTTGTGGGAAAATTTGAATTGTGCAAGATTTGAGAACAATGAATGATATAGTGGTCAAGTGTTGCCCAGTTGTGCCAAATCAAGCTAATGTTATGTTTCAGATCCCATGTGATGCTGAATGGTTCACTGTGGTGGACTTATGTCAAGCATTCTTTTCCGTGCCTCTTCAGCAGCAGATATCTCTTTTGTTTTTAATTCCTGAACAAACTCTACTGTTGGTGTAGAATTCCACAAGGGTTCTCAGAGTCACCATCCATTTTCAACCAGATCTTGAAAAGGAATTTGGAATAATTAGGGATGCCTTATCAGTTAACATTGGTGCAGTACATTGATGATCTGGTAATTGTGTCCAAAACAAAAGAAGGGTGTAAATACGATACAAATGCATTGTTGAGTTTCCTGGGAGACACCGGACATGTCAGAAAGAGGTGAAATATTTGATCAATTGATTGAGAAAGGAACTAGAAAGATTTCTAGAGAGAGCAATGCAACTTTTTTGCGAATGCCAGCACCAACTACTCAGAAGCATTTGAGGATGTTCTTGGGAATGGTGGGTTACTGCCGCCAACGGATCCTGAATTTTTCAGTTCTTTCAAAGCCTTTACAGAAGCTGACTCATAAGGATGCTTCAGATCCTATAGTGCTGAATGAGGATTGTATGAAAGCATTTACTGATTTGAAAGAGAATTTGTGTCAAGCTCCGGCTTTGGGTATGCCCGACTACACTAAACATTTTCTGTTTTGTGATGAACCTGATGTATGTTCTTTGTCCGTTTTGACTCAGACTCCAGGTGGTGTGAATCGCCCAGTGGCATATTTTTCAGCCACTTTGGATCCAGTGGCAGCAGCTTTACCCGGTTGTTTGCGGTTCGTTGCAGCAGTTGAGCAGTCTCGCTCAGACCAAGAGTATAGTGATAGGTTATCCCTTTACTATAATGGTACCTCATTATATTGATATTTTGCTTACCAGGTCTGAAACACAGTATCTGACCAGCTCAAGGCTGACTAGATATCGGACATCAATCTTGGGGTCCCCAAAGGTTAGCATCAAGAGATGTACAGTGTTTAACCCAGCAACTTTACTTCCAAATAAGGAGGAAAACATTGATAAATTGGATGATACTGAACATGATTGTCTGGAAATTACAGAGTTATGCACAAAACCCAGAGCAGATATTAGAAATACTTGCATGGAAGAAAATGACCAAATTATCTTTGATGGTGGTTTCTGCCTGGGAGATAATGTGGGCACATTAACAGCGGGATATGAAGTATGTACCATCACTGGCATACTGGACGTTTCATGGCTTTAAGTAGTATTTTCTGCATAAGTAGAGGAACTAGTGGCTCTTACTAGAGCATGCCACATTCGTACTCAATCGAAAGTGACTATTTACACAGACAGTCAATATGAATTCAGCATTGTGCATGACTTTGGCCAATTGTGGTTACCGAGAGATTCCCTGACTTCTTTTGGTTCACCAATAAGAAATGGTGAAAGAATTCATGATTTGTTAAAAGTGATTCAAATGCCTAAAAAGACTGCTGTGGTAAAATGCAGTGCACATCAGAGATCACAAGATTACGTGTCACTGGGAAATGCATTTGTGGATCAAGTCTCAAAGTCCCAAAGTTTTGCGCATTGAACAGCATATTCTTCAAAGGAGAATGGGAATTGTTACCTGAAGATTATGAAATCTACACAAATTATGTGATGCATGTTATTGATAATTTGGAGGAGTTAAAAACTTTTCAAGACAATGTTGGGAAAGATGAGCGTAGAGATTGGATAAAGCAGAACTGTGTCCAAAGAAACAATGACATATGGGTATCGGGAGAAGGCAAAGGCAGTACTGCCAGTTTACTAACTCAGAGGGCCAGACAATATCATGGTCAAGCTCATGTGGGGAGTGATGCCATGGTTAGACTATTCAGCAATATTGGTTCAATCCAAATTAGACAGGTTGCCGAAGCAATTTGCCACAGATGTGTTGTCTGCCAGCAGATGAACGTGGTCAAAGGAACAGTTGTCAACATGGTACATATAGGCGTGGCTGAAGGACCATTTAGCAGAATGCAGATGGATTTCATTGAGATGCCTGCATGTGATGGTTTGAAATATGTATTGGTGATTGTGTGCATTTTCAGTCAGTGGATTGAGGCTTACCCTACAAGGAGAAATGACATTCTCACAGTAGCAAAGTTACTACTTAGGGAGTAAATTCAAAATGTTGGTTTTCCGGTCTCTTTAGAATCAGATTGAGGAAGTCACTACAATAATGAGGTGATTAAGTTGCTATGTTCAGCTTTAAGTATTGAGCAGAAGCTTTATTGTAGTTACTGCCCAGAAGCCTCAGCACTTGTAGAACAAATGAATGGCACTTTGAAGTCGAGATTGGTAAAAATGTGTGCATCCACAATCTAAAATGGCCAGGTGCTGTGCCGTTAGTTCTAATGTCAATGAGAAGTACTCCCGACAAGAAAACAGGATTGTCGTCCCATGAAATCCTCATGGGAAGGGCCATGAGACTGCCAGCTTTACCTGCAAATACTCTTGTGAACATTACAGAGGATATGGTATTGGAATACTGCAAAGGCCTAGTTGATGTGGGTCGCTCTTTCTCTCATCAGTTGGAAGCTACCACACTGCAACAGTTGCAAGAGCAAGGACACAACCTGAAAGAAGGTGACTAGGTTGTGATTCAAACACACATGAGAAAATCATGTTTGGAGCCTCAGTGGAAGGGTCTTCACCAGGTGATATTGATCACTAACACAGCTGTGAGGTGTGCAAGACGTCCGAACTGCATCCATACAAGCCATACTAGGAAGGTGAACACTCCAATAGAAGAACAAGAGCTTTTAAGATTACCACCACCTGAACGTATTCCAGGACAAGAACACACGAGTTGGAGACAGTGCCAGAACAGGCTCCAGTTGACTTGCCCACTCCTGTGTCAAACAAAGTGGAAGGAATCCTGGAAGATGAGGATGAAACGTCATCAAATGAAACAGTAAAAGAACTGGTCCAGAGAGAGTGGGAAAGGGAACCGGTCCAGAGAAACTCTGCTCAGATGAGGGTGTCTAATAAACAAGACTGAACAAGTGACTGACCCCAGCAGGAACGGAGTTGAGGAAGATCTAAGCCAAACAGATTTGACTTCTCCTGAACCAGTTGCGTGAACGTCGAGGGAGAAGAATTCAAGTCCAATACAGAAAAGAGCATTAACAAGAAAATCTCTGAAAAGTGACAACTGTCCAGAAACAAGTTCAAAGTAAAGGAAGACAAATCTGGTGCAACCAATATAGGAAGAAGTCGGTAACACCAGAAGTGAAGATCTGAGTGATGGTGGTCCATATTTTGGCACATGAAGAAAACTGATGGAGAATTGTTGAGAAAAATTGAAAATCTGAAATCTAAATGAGACTTTGTTAAAAAGTAAATATTTTGAGAGACTTTGATAACCTGATTTTGACAAGCTGCTAAAGTGATTTTGACAATTTTACAGTTTTTTGACAAAAGGGTCCTGTGTGAATGAAGCTGTGAACATTAATGAAAAAAAGGGAAGGACTGAAATTGAAGACTGATTTTATTTTTTTATCTTTGCGGCATAACCATATTTTTGTATTTCTTTTTACTCTTTGATTTATTTTACAGACCATGAGTAGCCACAACCAGCAAAACATTAGAACTAGATGCTGTAGATACATGGGTATTGGTTTGGTGATTGTTTGTGCAATTGTATGTTTGGTATTGATTGTGTGTGTGATTGTCTTTGATAACAATGGGACCAACAATACCATAGCCATAGAGACAACATCTTCAGAATTAGTGCCTTCTCTTTCAACAATAGATAGATTTAAAATAGATGATAAACATTTCAATTCACAGGGGGAACTTTCTTCTAATGTCTTCTATCGCTTATTGCATGAGTATGTTGATTGATGGAAGTAATTCTTGAGGTCTTTGGGGTCAGCTTTGGGTTTCTTTAGCATCCAAAACGCCTCCACACGCCTCATCCTCAACATCCCACGCCGCGACCACATCTCAGCCCATCTCAGAGACCCATACTGGCTTCCAGTCACCAAGAGGATCACCTTCAAATTCTTCATCCACGCCCACATAGCTCTTCACAACACAGGCCCTGCCTACCTCAACGAGCAACTCACCTTCCATGCTCCCACCCGCCAGCTCCGCCCGCCAAGCCTGCCCTCGCAGCCGTCCCTCGCATCCATCGAACTACAGCCGGCGGCAGATCCTTTTCCCACCTCGCCGCCAAGACCTGGATCACCCTCCCCGTCCACCTACGACAGACCCAGGACCTCCTGACCTTCAGAAAACGCCTCAAAACCTGGATATTCGAGCAGTAGCAGATTCTTCCCACTCTCCCCCCCTTTATCAGCGCCTTGAGATCCTAGCGGGTGAGTAGTGCGCTTTACAAATGTTTGATTGATTGATGGATGTGAGAGACTTATGTTTGCACACAGATTCCATTCTCTGTTTACCGCTTACTTTCGGCATACATTGGTGTCTTTTGCTAACACGATTCTATAACCAGGAGTATATCCAATATTTCTATTCTAATGTAACGACCGGAGGAGAGTGGCATTGGCCAAACTTCAGAGACAGTCCACGGATGGAGGGCTGGCGGTCCCAGACTTTGAAGCATATTACTTTGCAGCACAGCTCCAATTGCTTACACAGTGGCTAGCAAGCAGAACGGACCCAGAGGCAATAGTGAAACCATTTACCCCTCCGTGGGCAAGGTTAATGGAGGTGTTGTTGGGGGCCCGAAGCAACAAGATGGGGGACTCCCCTGAATTTAAGGTTTTGATCTAATGCTGGACAAGCTGTTTATGTAAAATTAAGATAAAGACCCCCTACTCCCCGGAGCTGCCTCTGTTGTCCTTGATAGAATTGCCCCCTAGGGGTGGCTAGGATGGGCTCAAAACCTGGGTGGCAGCGGGGATTCAGACAGTGGAAGCGCTGTTTACCGAGAGGACGATGACAACTTTTGAAGCCCTTAGAATGGAGTTTGATTTACAGAGGGGTCATTTTCTACTCTATGGCTCACTAACTGTTAGCATTCTGCGGCACTGGTGGGAGGGATTGAGAAAGCCCCCAATGCAGACAACTTGGACTTACCTGGCAACTTCCCCCAGTAGGCTCAAAGCGGTGACAAATTTATATGGCAGGATACAGGCAGATAAGACCCTTCCATTGACCCAACTTAGACTCAAATGGGAGAGAGATCTGGGCATCGATATTCCTGACAAAACATGGGAGCACATAGTGGAGGGCTTCCCCAAGATGACAAGAAATGCTAGATTCAAGCTCATTAACATTTTTATGTGCTGCATCAGGCTTATTTAAACCCTGGACAGATCAACAAATACTTTGGGACGGTCGTAGCGAATTGCCCTAGGTGCGGGTTGCAATGAGCCGAATTCAGACATGTGTTTTGGGATTGCCCAATTTTAGGATTTTTCTGGGAAGTGGTGACCCAGTCAGTGGCAAGAGCGATAGACAAGGAGATTCCCCTGTACAGTAGGCCATTGCCTGCTTGGGTGGTTTCCACATACGCCCAAGACAAAAGTTACAAGCAAATTTCAGGACTTGGTGTTTGTGAAAGCTAAGAGGGAAATAGCAATGACCTGGAAAAGTCAGTCAGGACCAAGGATATCGCAATGGAAGAGGGAATTAAAAAATGGGCTAGGATCAAGGGGGATGTTCTCCTCAGAGAGGTCAAAAGAGTGATGCGGCCACCAGATATAGCACAGGGATGGGAGGTGATAATGGAGGCCCTGGAAGAAGAGTTCCTGACTGACCTGGCCCCATGACCGAATGACTGAATAACAGAAAGTAGGGACCTGATCGTGCCCCCACCTGTTGGCAGGTAGTTTTACGGATAGGGAACCTGCCACTACCACACATAAGTAGAGGACGTACACATGTGACCATACCGCACAATGCTCACTCTGCAACAAACTGACTCGCTAAAGGGGGGAGGGAGAAGTTGGAGTGGGTACGGGGGGAAGTTGGTTGAGACCCTATGGCCCCAGTTTTGTAGGGGATCAGAATTGTACAGATTAAGTTGAACAACTGTATTGAAAACAGAACGGCTGATGTATGTTGTATCGTACTACCATAACATGATAATTAAACACCTGAAACTGCAATAAAAATATGTTTAAAAAAAAAAAAAAAAACATGTAGGAAAGCTTTGTATACGCAGTCCACAATCTAGGTTAGATCAGATATTTGTGGGGGCGAGTAAATGTAAACGTGTTTTTGTTTGAGAATGAGTGGACATTTATGTTACATGGTCAAGAACCACCTGTTCCTGGAGTCTTTACATCTGTGGGAACCATGCATATTACCGTCTTCCTAGAGGATGGTATGGCACAGGTTATTTGGGAATAGTCTTCCCGAAAATGTACCAACTTGATGACTTGAGTAAATTTCCTAAAATCACAGAATTACAAACAAAGCGACAAAAGTGAGAATCAGTTTCTAGCATTGTTGGAGACATATTGGGAGCAATAATTCCTTCAGTGGGAGTTGTTGTGGATTCCACTAAAATTTGACAATTGCCTACAGTTGTGGATAACATGCTGACAAGATATTCAGGAGCTATTATCCTTTTGGATAAAGAAGTGGCTGCGGTAAGAGCTATGACTCTTCAGAACCGCCTTGTGTTAAGACATTCATTTAGCAAAGGAGGAAGGCGTTTGTAAATTGCTAATTCTGCGTCATTCTTGTACCTTCATACCAGACAACAGTGAAGAGGTTAGAGGCTTGATTAACAATTTAACAAAAGATGAAACTAAAGTAAAATAACTAACAGAGCTCACTGTCTGGGAAAAAGCTGGCAAAGGGATGACTGCTGTGGGAAACTGCATTGGCAACCTGAGAAAAGGATTGGTAATGCAAATAATAGAAGGAGTTTTAATTATTGCCTAACTGTAATATGGGGAATATGCAAATTGTACAAAGACATCAAAAGAAGATTTGAAAAGAAGCAGAGGAAGGTAGAATTTCAGTTGGAAAGATTATATGGGAAAAACTCAAAGAAGAGAGAAACAACATTTTAGAAAATCAGTACAATGATATAAATGTATTTGGCATATAAGTGTGATGACATATATAGTCATCAGAAGAGCGATTGTGAGACCTGAGATTTAGCATGAAATAATTATTTTTATGTAATCATACAAATGTACTAATATGAGAAACGCTTTAAATGAAAAAATAAATGTTAACACGAAAATTGTGTACTTAGCAGCCGCCATCAGAGTAAAAGGCCTGTACATGTTTTATAAAATGTGTTAACTCAGTGATGAGACAAAATATTCTCTCTAAGAACATGTTCTTTGCAAAAATAAATGCTAAAATAATAGGAGTATTTCTTGAGTTTTCTGCAGTGCCTTTTAGCAGAGCAAGGTCAGAGCTGATGTTGAATGTCTGCCTAAAGTACACAAAGCACTTGTTCTCTGCTGTGTGTCAAGCAAGCAAGGTCACAGTGTGTAGTTATCTGTCTGCCAAGCTGAGCTAAAGTATCAACTGTAAAAGATCATTTCTGTAGAATAACAAGCTTTTTTTGTCTTAATCATGAGTTTATTCTGTGTTCGTATAATTGGAAATTGTTTCTCTCTAAGAGAAGAACTGATTTGAAAAATCTTTCTACTTCTTCCTATCGTCCAGCAGCCAGTGGATTCTGACGTGTTGAACAAAGACCTTCACTGAACAGTGAGGAATTATGCATCAGATATAACAATTAATATTGTTTGGGCTTACGCAAAAGGAAGGGGTAGAGAAATACAAAACATTTAGACTAATAATGGGATAAAGTTCCGGATGAGCTAATGTTCTGTGATTGGATGATTTATGTACATATGAAGTTTTCAGCCAATCACAGAAGTTTATCAAGTTTAATTTAATGTCTGAGAATCAGACATTGGGGATTCATTGCTTTCTGGTTTCCAGAGACTTCACTTCTCATTCTTATGATCTGTCACTTTGACATTTCATGCTTTACCAGTCAGTCTACTGACATTCTGGTATTTTACTATTTTGAATTATTTTTCTATGCTCCATGCAATCATGCTGGTGCTTACTTTAGCACTCAATGCTTAGAGCCTGTAGTTCTATGCTGCCTGCCTTCCTTACATAATTAACTTGATGGTTCAGAGAACTTAGAGTCCAAATTCTGAACTATCACCCCTTTTCCTTGCCCCCTGTCCTGATGCTGACACTGCTGACCCCCTGATGAAGATATGCTGTGGTGCTGAATTCTTTAGGATTGGTAAATATGATCTGTGCAATGTTATTTGTCTTTTTTGTTTTACAGGTACCAGCTGCTACTGTTTTAAATTCTGCTGCAATTTTTGATAATGTCATAACTAGATGTTTTCTAAATTTATGTTACTAAAACGTTTGCATGAAGCCCAACATGCTAATGCTAATTTGAGGTCACTAAGGTGTTTTCTCTATGCCTATGATTTGACATTGTTTTATTTCTGAATCAAATGTATTCTCTCTCTCTTACACAGATATTCATGTTATTTATTTATGTTCTAACTGTTGAGTTTATTGTTTTATTTTCTCTGTTTAAACTAAGATTTTTCAGGTCAATCCGTCAGCTTGTGATGCTTTTTTATTTGTACCATTTGGTGTTGAGAATAATTTTCATGACCTTAGCATTGTTGATATAGGGAAATAAATATTTTAATTGATACTAAAAGGTGTGGTTATTCGTGGCCAAATGGGTCATGGTGCGTTGTATATTGATTCTCTGGTCATCATTATTATTGTTTAATATTGTTGTTTTATGTGCAAATAATCAATATATTAATCAATGTGGAAATCAATATAACCTAAACGAGTCAAAGGTTCACTGACCCTAGAGAAGCGTCCAATCACTTACTATTGTGAAATAGATAAGCCAAAGATCTGGTTTGACACTACCCTGCTTAATGCCAAAAGCGGAAGTGTACGCCCGAATCTAATTGGCATAAGCAGAAACACAATGGATTTGCCAATGTTGACAGAGATAAAATCATCATCAGCATGATAGTTTTGCACACCACAGTATTTAAATGTGCTCAATTCCCGTTACACCAAAAGCTATTATATAATGGCTGCCCACTAATAGTAACCAAAGTGCAAACCCCTCTATCTGGAAAAAAAAGAAAAAGAAAGCATGCTAATCGTTCCATGGCCAATGCAAATCGTATTTGAGGTAATGGACAAATAACCTTATTTTCTGCATATTCACTATTGTTCAGAATTTGCATGTCCCGTACAGAATCTTGCCTTGTGAGCTGAAAACAGAAGTCTTATCCATGCCTTAATGCTGGCACCAAAGCCCATCTTAGTTAAAACTGCAAATAAGTTTTTCCAATACAGTGTGTCAAAGCCTTTCTCCATCATCGAGAGGCTGCAGTGCTAGTGGTAATCAGCCTTTGGAAATGGTATCCATGATGTGGAACAACCAACATAAGAAGTGAGGAGTATTAAGAGCTGGGATGAAACCATCTTGGTCATGATGTCAGTCAGCCAGCATATCCAATGTGAATACTTCCTCGAAAAGGTAACCACCTTGATGTTCCCTCTCGCTTTCTCTGTGTCGCTGAATACAGCTAAACCAAATGTGTTTTTCGTTCCAATGAATCTTTGTCCCAAATACTAAGTGGTTACAATCCCTACACCATGCAAGGCTTTTACCCAATCTGGTCTCTCAGATCAAATCACTGGGCTTTCTCATAGACCAGCATTTCAACCCAGCAGATCACATCAACAAAGTGACAGGATCCTCCTCTTTTCAAATCCACCTGCTCAGGAAACTTAGGCCGTACATTCCTCACTCAGAGCTCAGATCAGCATTAATGGCCCTACCCCTGAGGTATTTTGATGGAGGAAATGCAGCCTGTTAGAACTACCTAAACACACTGACCACTAAAAAAGGGACTACATACAGTTACTCATCAGTCATGGGTGCTAGAAAATCAGATCAGATCCAAACCAGCACTATACCAGCACCAGTAAAAATAAAAATAAAACTGATCTGCCGCTACCGGTCACAGTGCCCGCTGCTCCCTCTCCTCTCGCAGTCACTGGGGCACAGATTCCCAATCCAGACACTGCTCTCATGCTACACCAAGCATGAGAACAATGAGGATTGGGCTGGTTAGACGCTCGTTCAGGCACAGGGAGCCTATGCCATTTCTCCAACCCGGCTGTGTAACACAGTTGGGTTGAAAAAATAAAAGTGCACGTCGGTTTGGCTGGCCTAAGATGGCCGGCTAAACCGACATGCACACTTTACAGTGCCCACCACTCCTCCTGCCCTACATTCCATGGCTGTCAGAGAGATAGCGACAAATAAAATGATGAACAAGTTACTTACCCTGGGTAATGCTTTTTCTGGTGGATACAGTAGCTACCTGTGGATTCCTCACCTTATGAATTCTCCCAATGCGCCAGCATTCAACAGCAACTTTTCTTCCCAGCTCTCCACGTCGACGAGGGTGTCACAATTGCACGGCTCTGCACATTACTCCATCTGACGTCACTGTGGCAATAAGAGGTCCTCGCAGGCGTGTTGACGTCAGTTTCACCCTTTTTATGTGCTTTTGAGGCGAACAGGTGAAAAATGACCTCACAATAGCACATATAAATACATAGCTATAACCATACTGATGTAACATAAGTACAACATTTACTAAAATTCATCAAAACATATATACACTTATAATATAATACTAAAGTCTTGGTATTGACCACACAGGCAACAGGGAGGCGGGTGGGACTGTGAGGAATCCACAGGTAGCTTACTGTATCCACCAGAAAAAGGGTTACCGAAGGTAAGTAACTTGTTCTTCTGATGGATACAATTACCTGTGGATTCCTCACCTTATGAATAGAGTACCAAAGCAGTACCGCACTTGGAGGAGGGTGCCTGACTAGTCACACCAAGAAATCCTGCAACACAGAACGTGCAAAATGGCCATCCCTCCTAACTTCTGAATCCAAGCAGTAGTGCTTCGCAAAAGTATGGAGGGAAGCCCAAGTTGCCGCTTTACAAATATCTACCACTGGAATGCCCCTAGGCAAAGCTGAAGTGGCAGCCTTGGCCCTGGTAGAATGAGCTCTAATACCCTCAGGAGGAATCTTCTTTGCTAATAAATAATAGATCTTAATGCGAAGAATGACCCACCTGGAAATGGTTCTTTTATGGACAGCTCTGCCTTTCATCTTTCTCACATATCCAACGAAGAGTTGGTTATCCAACCGAAAGTCTTTTGTTCTCTCAATATAGAAACTGAGAGCCCTTCTGGGGTCTAAGCGATGGAGTCTTTCTTCCTCTTTTGAAGGATGAGGAGGAGGGAAGAAAGATGAAAGGGTAATAGACTGCCCATATGGAAAGGAGTGACAACTTTAGGGAGGAAAGCCGCCCTGGTTTTCGGCACCACTTTGTCAGCATAGAATGATGTAAAGGGAAGCTTGACACTAAGAGCCTGGATCTCACTCACACACCTAGCAGACGTAATAGCTATAAGGAAAACTCTCTTGAAGACCAATAATCTTAAAGAACAAGAATGCATAGGTTCAAACGGTGAATCCATTAAAAAAGTCAAAACCAGATTTAAATCCCACCAAGGCATAAGAAACGGAGTGGGAGGAAATTTTTTGTTAGACCTTTCAAGAAACTAACCGCTATAGGTGATTTGAACAAGGAAGGTTGATACAGAAGGCAAAGAAGGCTGACAGCACCGACAAATTGCCTTTGACAGTCGCAACTGCACAACCCTTCTGCGCTAAAGTTAAAGCGAACAACAAAACACCAGACTGATGGGCTCTCAGGGGATCAATTTGTTTCTCTCCACACCAAGCCACGAATTTTGCCCACCTGCCGGCATAAACAGTCTTAGTGGAGTGTCTCCTGGCCGATAAAATAACATCCACTACTTCTGGTGGGAGAGAGAAAGAACTCAGACTGCCCCGTTCAATCTCCAGGCATGTAGGTGTAGGCTCTGGAGGTAGGGGTGTAGAACCTGCCCCTGCGACTGCGAGAGGAGGTCTGCCCTGAGAGGGAGACGGAGCGGAGGGCACAGTGAGAGTTAGAGAAGGTCCGTGTACCACACCCTTCTCGGCCAATCCGGAGCTATTAAAATGACTTGAGCCCAATCTTGGTGAATGTTCCTGAGAAACCGAGGAATCAAGGGTATGGGGGGGAAACGTGTAAAGCAACTGGCCGCACCAAGGCATCTGAAACGTGTCCCCCAAAGCTCCTTGCACTGGATACTGGAGGCTGCAGAACGACAGGCAGCGCACGCTCTCCCGAGTGTCAAATAGGTTTATCTGTGGAAAATCCCACACCCGAAAGATGTGGAGGACCAGGTCCGGATTGAGACACCACTCGTGATCGTCCAAGAAATGCTGACTGAGACTGTCCGCAAGTATGTTGAGAACTCCGTCCAGATGATTTGCTACCAAGCAGATCCGATGGTCCTGAGCCCAGGACCAGAGCCGCAGAGCCTCTCTGCAGAGAAGGTACGACCCTGCTCCTCCCTGCTTGTTGATGTACCACATCGCAGTAGTGTTGTCCGTCAAGACTTGAACTGACTGACTGCGAAGGGACGGGAGGAAGGCCTTGAGAGCCAGACGTATCGTCCGCAATTCCAAATGATTGATATGAAAAGTCTGTTCCACTGGAGACCAAAGACCTTTGATCTCCAGGTCTCCCAGATGAACTCCTCACCCTAGAGTGGAAGCATCTGTTATGACCGTGGCCACCGGAGGCGGTAGTGAAAACGGCCTTCCTTGGGAAAGTTTGCCGTCCACAGCCCACTATCGTAGATCCACTGCAGAGGCTCTGGAGATCGTTATCGACTCTTCTAGATCCCCTCTGTGTTGAAACCACTGCCTGCGGAGGCACCATTGGAGAGCCCTCATGTGCCAACGTGCATGACTGACCAACCGAATGCAAGAAGCAAACAGACCGGGCAACTACAGGACCTTGAGGACTGGAACAACCTCTCCATTTTGAAACACTGGAATCAACGCCTGAATGTCCTGAATCCGCTGAGGCGGAGGATAGGCCCAATTCAATGCTGTGTCCAGTAATGCCCTTATGAACAGGGGCGCTCCAGTTGAGACTTGGGCATGTTTACTGAAAAGCCCAGACTGAACAACAACTGAGTTGTCATTTGCAGATGATGCAGCAAGAGCTCTGGAGACTTGGTTTTGATCAACCAATCATCCAGGTAAGGGAATACAGATATTCCCTTCCTCCTGAGACTTGCTGCAACCACCGGCATCATCTTCTTGAAGGCTTGAGGTGCTGAAGTAAGACCAAAAGGAAGGGCCGCAAACTGGTAGTGTTGCGCCCCCAACACAAACCGGAGATACTTCCTGTGCGACTTGAGAATAGGGATATAAAAGTAAGCATCCTGCAAGTCGACAGACACCATCCAATCTTCTTTGTTCAGTGCCAGAAGCACCTGCGCCAGAGTCATTATCTTGAATTTCTCCTGCTTGAGGAACCAATTCAAAATCCTCAGATCCATGATAGGTCTCAATCGACCATCCTTCTTGGGAATCAGGAAATATTTTGAATAACAACCCTGACCCCTTTCCTGTTCTGGAACCAACTCCACTGCGCCTTTTGATAACAGGATTTGAACCTCCTGCTGCAACAACAGGAGATGGTCTTCTGAACAAAACGAAGGACAGGGAGGGATGGGAGGGGGAAACTCCCAAAAAGGAAGGGCATATCCTTTCCTCACAACATTTAGAACCCAGGAGTCCGATGTGGCTAACTCCCACTACAGGAGAAGTGAGACTCAAAATGGGTAGAAAACTAGGGCTGCTTCCCTTGTTGTGCTCCCCCAGAGGAAAAGGATGATGCAGGGTGCTGCTGGGTGGCCAAACTCTCCCCCGCCCTCTAAAGGATCTATATGGGAGGCTGGCAGGCTGTTGGACTGTGGACTGGGGTCTCCCACGATAAACAGCTCCACGCCCAAACCCACTGAACCTCTGAAAGAACCTGAAAGGGGTAGTAGTGGAAGCCTGTAGACCCAAAGATTTCTCTGTGGCCCTACTGTCCTTGAAGTGCTCTAAGGCAGAGTCAGCTTTGGTCTCAAACAGCTTTTCTCAGTCGAAAGGCAGGTCCAATACAGTGGTCTGGACATCTCTAGAAACATCAGAAGGCCTCAACCACGCATGCCTCCTGGCAGCGATTGAAGGACCCATCGCCGTGGCCACGGAGTCTGTTGTATCCAGACCAGACTGGATAATCTGCTTAGACGCAGCTTGAGCATCTGACAAGAGCTCACCAAACTGCCCCTGCATCTCCTGCGGTACGTCAGGAACTACAGCTTTAGCCGTGTCCATCAGGGCGTGCACATATCTCCTTAACACACAGGTAGCATTTGCCGATTTCAGGGCCATAATCCAGGATGAAAACGTCTTCTTGGCTGACTGCTCCATTCTCTTGAACTCTCTGTCCGAAGGAGTAACAGGGAAGGAGCCTGGTGCCGTACGAGCTGAACATGAGGCCTGGGCCACTAAAATCTCTGGAGTCAGATGCTTTGATAAAAAAGCATCCAAAAAAATCCAGGGTCTCCCGGAGCCACCCTGTACCATCTTGCAACACATCTATTCACAGCTTCTTCCAAACCTCCAATATAGGCTCCGTAAGAGCATCATTAAATGGAAGCAAGGGTTCTGCTGAAGTGAAAGAAGGATGCAGGACCTCGGTCAAAATGTTTGTTTTAACCTCAGCAGCCGGCAATGGAAGGTCCAAGAAATTTGCCACCTTCCTGACCACAGAATGGAAGGAGGCCACTTCCTCTGTAAACTCCCCTGGAGATGAGAGATCCCACTCAGGGGAAGTGTCCAGCCCACTGGCTGAGTTTAGACCCAGATATTCCCCCAATGGCTCAGCAATCTCTCCTCCTTCCAGCAGCTGTCTCTGGTACTCCTGTTCTTCTAAGAGCCTCAGTGCTCTCCTCCACGACCTCAACCTGGCCTCCAATCTTGGCGTCGACGACACCGGCTTCAGGACCGATAGACGGAGACCAGGAGAAGGAGGAGACACATGACAATCCAATTTGGACCCATCCGGAGCTGATCCCATCGGTGCTGTGGACACATGAGGGTCCGTCATCGGCGTCGACTGTGTATGAGGCGATGTCATCGGTGCCGTAGGCTTATGAGGCGATGTTATTGGCGCCGAACTGGCACCCTCAGCCGGATAAAAAGGCATGAACGGCACCGACTTATATGGAGCCGGAGAGCCCAATGAGAATGCCAAGGGACCCGTGGGACCAGTCGGTGCACCAGCAGGGGCCATAGCATTAAAGAAGTTGAACATGGCATTCAAAAATGCCGCCGGATCCGCTCCCAGAGCAGGGAAAGCAGGATACAGCTGATCTTCCTGCAGCACTTCCGCCGCCGGGTATCAGAATCCTGCACCCCAGGCGAAAAGCGAGGACTCTCTTGGGTGCAACCACCTCCAAGACCGATGGCGCCGGAGACGCCTGAGGGCTTTGAGGCTGTGGACCCACCGTAGGACTAACCTCCCACGTCGCCATCTAGATGGAGACCTGGATTGTGAATGACCTCTAGCCAAACAAAGCTGAGTCTCGTGTCGATGCCGCTTCTTATGCTTCTTCGAAGAGTTTTGTGAAGACGATCTCCAATGACTTCTGTGCCCTTTCTTTGCCTTAGCCAAAAAGATTTTGGCTTCTCTCTCCTTCAGCGCCTTTGGATCCATCCTTTGGCAGGACACACACTCCTCCACGTCATGCTCTGAACTTACGACCCCGCACTCCTGACAAGGTTTAAACCCTGACTGTCTAGGAGACATTGTATCCAGAGACAAAAAGGACACCTTCGAAACAGTAGTTACCCGAGAGCTAGGAGAAAACCGTTAGCGTCGAAGGCAAGGAAAAAAGGGAACTGACATCAGCAAGCCGGCGAGGATCTCTTATTGCCACGGTGACGTCAGACAGAGTCGCGTGCAGAGCCGTGCAATTGTGACGTCCTCATCGACGTGGAGAGCTAGGAAGAAAATTTGCCGTCGAATGCTGGCGCATTGCGAGAATTCATAATCTGAGGAATCCACAGGTAGTTGTATCCACCAGAAAATACAATTTTTATTATTATTTTATTTGTCACTGCCTTTCTGACTGAGCAGGGGGGTGACACTACTCTGCTATTATCGTGGCTACGGCGAACAAAGACCGCCATTGGCGATGAACAGAAACCCGCCATATAATGATGCAAAAACCAGAAACCGACAAAAATCTCCTGCCACCAGTCACCGCCAGGCCCTTGTTAGCGGAAATACTGGACCTCCCAGAGACAGACGCACCTCCCAGGACACTGGGGATTGAACCCTGGACATTGACGATCATCCTGGCCCCTCACACAGTCCTGGACTGTCATCATCATGCAGCCCCACCCAGGACACCACTGACACCCCTACCACCCATCCAACAACATCAGCCCAGGGCAACCGTCCCCACACCTGTGTATCCAGGCCACAGACTGGTGGAACACATGGACAGAGGCCACAGTCACCCCCTACCAACAGGCAGGAAGACAATGGCCCCAGAACAAGTGGTACCGCCAGACCTGTGCATGGGGCACAGGGTGCTAAGCCCAGTGGGAGGGCATCAGTGGCACAGGGGAGAAGGCCACAGGATTGATGCAGCAGCCCAGGACGTGATCTCTGAGGTCCTGGGAGAATATCACCATACCCAGGATAGATTGGCCCAGATAGTATCTACCGTGGAGCAGAGTCAAAGGATGCAGCTAGCACACCACCAAGAGGCCATGGAGTAGTGGAAACTGCACAATGGCACAATGGCCAGCAGAGCAGGTGCACTGCTGCACCTTGTCCCAAAACACAGCCTGAGGCCCACACAGACCAGGAAGCCCCTACTACAGGCCAGGCTACAGACAGGACAACAGCACCATCAGAAGCAACTGCACATAGTCCACCCTCTCAGGACACACAGGGGACATCCATCTCAACCCGTACAGGACAACACCAGGCACCCAAACTGACCCTCAGGCCCAGATACTGCACTGGAACACCTGCCAAGACCAAGACCCCCTCAAAGAAGTGACTCTGGCAATAACTATCCTCCAAGTGTCACACTGAATCAATGATCAAACCATGTGAAAACAACAACAAACTCTGGTAAACATAGATGTACCTACCACTACTGCCAACAAATGCTGCGACCATGTGAGCATATTGTACAACCACCCGTAGCCCACTCCCATCACTGTAATCTGCATGATTTAATCCCTGCACCAAATAAAACACCAGTTCAACTATTACAATGTCCCCTGTCATTATGTTTAAACAAAGTGAAGTATGGATGCAACTGTATCATAACTCATTTTTTATTATCTGAGTAGCAGGAAATGCACCACACGCATAACATGTTGTTGTGCCTACAGATGTGTTGAACTATTATACTATAATGTTACCTGTCCTAGGCAGACATGGTCACACTGACAATGACTATTGACCCAACACCCCCCTAGATGAAAAGGCACACTGACAGTATGCTGCACAGACAGCAATCTCATCCAATAAACCCACATAGTTACTGGAAGTAGAGTTGTATCAGTTGGGTCCTGGAATTTACAACTTCCCCCTCCTCATCATCACCATCACTCTCATCCCCTCTCTGAGGAAGCTGGGCTGGACATATAGCACCCTCCTCCTCCAAGAGGGGGATAGAATTCCTTATAGCCACGTTTTGCAGCATGCAGCAGGCCACCACTATTCTACATAACTTTTCAGGCCCATAGGCCAGGGAACCACCCGAGATATGTAGGCAACAAAATCTCACCTTCAGGAGACATATTGTGTGCTCTATCACCCTCCTAGTATGTCCATGGGCCTCACTGTAATTCCTCTCTGCATCTGTTCCAGGATTCCTCACTGGTGTTAGGAGCCAACACAAGTTGGGGTAGCCAGAATCACCTAGAAAATGGTGAAGAACACGACTGTCAATGACAACCCTCAGAGGCAGGCAGCCTGGCTGTCTGCTATGTGGCAATAAGTGTCAGAAACACCTACCTATGATCCATCCTCTGTCCTCTTGTAGTTGTTCCATCCTGTGTGGCACACTACTGTTCCTAAGCACAAAGGAATCATGGACTGATCCAGGGAACATGGCATTCACATGTGAGATGTACTGGTCTGCAGTACACACCAACTGAATGTTCATGGAATGAAAGTTTTTCCTGTTTCTGTACACCTGTTCACTGACTCTTGGGGGGAAGATAGCTATGTGGGTGCCATCAATGGCACCTATCACATGGGGTATGTTGCAGGTGTCGTACAAATGCATTCAGGAATCTGGAGAGTATAATGCTAAACACTGGCTGTGAAAACCCTGCACCCATGCCCACTGTCACTTGAAATTAGCCCGTGCCCAGGAAATGGAGTGCAGAGAGCACCTGCACTTCAGTAGGAATGGCAAGCTGATTACGATTAGCCGGTCTCAGTGCTGGATCCAGTAATGCACAAAGTTTGTGAATAGTAGCACGAGTGAGTCTGTAATTGATAATGATGTGACGCTCCACCATGGTCCGCAAATCAACAAGTGGTCTGTACACCGATGGGGCCCTCCCTCGCCACAAGGGTCTGTACCTAGGAGGACTTAAAAACACGTGTGAGGAACACACATACATCTGCACAGATTGTTTCTCATTCAGCACTGCTGGTATGATTGTCGACAACAGAAATGCTTAGTGTGTGTGTGACATGACAGCAACATGACCACAATGATATATCAGGACTGTTCAGATGAGGTAATGTATATTGTTTCATGCCTATGGGTGTTTAGGGAACAATAGGGCCTGCATTGTGCTAATGAGGGTTTTTACAACTGCGTAGTTAAGGCCAAAATGTCTGCCCCCTGTAATCCAGAAGTGTTGTGGTGGAAGTGACCTAATACTGCTAGCGGTTGATGTAATAGCGTAAGGCGGTGTTTACCGCTGTGCGCAAATTAATTGGTTAACATGGTTGTGAATGGGCATTCTTAGCGTGTCATGATCGCCGCCGGCGGTGTGCGTATGCAAACTCATCACCCCAGCTTCACTTGACTCCCTGATCTCGTGCATGCAGGTACTCCACTGAGTGTACTGCTGAGTCCAGCCTCTGGTAATGGAAATGGCACGTGTTGCAGGGGAAAGGGCTCTGGCCTTCACGAACGAGGAATTGGAGAAGCTCATGGACGGGGTCCTGCCCCTACGCCAAGCTCTACGGGCGGCCAGAGGTACAGGTGAGTAGGGGGATTGGGGGGCATGGATGTGTGTAATGGTGGTTGATGGCTGCATACATGTGTGTAGGGACTCTGACTGATGTCCATCTACATAATGGCCCCCGTGGGGAGTAAAGGTGTAAGGGTCAAGTCTGCAGTACGTCAGGTCTTTAAGTTCTGTGGGGAATGGCTGTAGAGAAGGGTTCTGGCCTCTAGTCAAGGGCATAGCCTTGTGTATAGCGGTAGGTGCTGCCTGGTGGAATATTTTCTGGGTGAGTGTATGTGTGAACCACTTATGTACCTCCATTCAGCTATTTACAAGTGTCTCTCCTGTTTTGTCTCCCCATCCCTGTTCTCTTGTGTTGGCTGTGTACATCAGCATCATCTGGTGAGGGAGCTGAGGCACCGGCGAGTGGGGCAGCAGCGGCCCACTGATCCTCGGAGGCAGAGACGTCCGACGCCAAGGGGACCAGTGGGTTGGAGGGCGAGGGTTGTACCACGGGGAGGCAACTACCACTGTAGGTAGTGACTCCAACACCTCCTCCGATGGGAGCTCCCTGGCAGTGGCGGACCCTTGTGGGCCCACCCCTACTGTGTCATCGCCTGCCACCCCCCATACCATTGCCGCCCTCCCAGTTGCTCCCCACAGAGTTGCCCATGCCCGCTCACCCAGAAGGGTGGGTGTCTTTTTTGCCCCAGACACCTCCTCCCCTGCCCCGTCAGCCCTGCTGCCCTCACGGAGAAGGCTACTGACCTCCTGAGAACCATCTCTCTAGGGCAGACAACCATCGTCAATGCCATCCAAGGGCTAGCATCAGAGGTGTAGCAGACCAATGCCTATCTGGATGGCATTCACGGTGAGATCTTTTCAGGCTCTGGCCTCCTCTTTGACGGCAGCCATTTTCCCTGGTCATTCTGTCCCCCTTCAAACCACCTCTACCCCTTCCAGCACCCCACTCCCTTCACCCGTCCAAAGCACACATTCTGACACGCAGACACACAACTCAACACACAAGAAGCACACTTCGAAACACAAGCACCATACCTCCACCACAAGCATACACACAGCCAACTTACACATGCACACACACCAACATACACTTCCGCCAGTGTGTCCACCTCTTCCTCCTCCCTGTCTGTCCCCTGTACATGAACACCCACAGGCACTGCACCCTGATTCAATGTTGCTGACCCTATTCCTGCAGTCACCACAATAGCACACATCCATTCATGCACCCCAGACACCACACCTGCACTCACCACAACGACTTTAGTTGACACATGCAGCACACTCACCAGACTTGCAGACACCCAGACAACATCCATTTACACTGGCAGCTTGCCTTGTCCCACTGTGTTCACCCCCCTCCTCCCAAAACACTAAAACGCACCAAAACACCCACCCATCACACATCAACCACACCTCTGCATAATGTCCAGTCACCTGCACCCACGTCACGCACACCTCCACCTGTCACAACCACTCCCTCTACTTACACTCCCACGCCTTCCTCCAGGTCCACCCCAATTGCACCTAAGAAACTTTTCCTATCCTGTTTTGACCTATTTGAACCCACTGTCCCACCCTGTCGCGTCCCTAAACGTGCTCACCTCCTTGCCCTGTCCACTCCTCCTACGTCACAGCCCACCCCTGTCCACCCTTTCCATTCACGTGCTACCTTATCTGTGAAGAAGAGACCCTGTGTTGGCCCAGGAACATCTGCCGCACCCCAGGCCAAGTCCGCTCCACCAGCTGCTGTGACAAAACCTAAGCCCCCTCCAACTTCCAAACGGTAATCTAACCCCCACTCCCAGTCGTAAGTCCCCCCCACCATCCCCTGCCCCTGTTCCGTAAGGGTGCCTGGATGTCCCATTGTTGCCCCTGTGAGGTGGAGTACAGTTGCACTTGTGGGAGTCAAGTTGGGGCCTATTCACCTATGATCTGGCCATTGGCCTTATTTGCACTTCTGTTGCTCAGTGAGCAGATTAAAGGATAATGTGTGGCCTGTGTTGTTTAAGGCACACTCTTGATCCATGGTCTCTTGTTTAATTGTTTGAGGGTATTGGACACATACATGTAGTTTGGGCAGGTTGGCTTTGCCTTGTGTTGGGTAAGTACCTCTTGCTGTGGGGTGTATGGCTTGTGCTGCTGTGAAGGGTTGTAGGAGCGTTGCAGGGTAGGTGGAGTGAGAGGGTATGTAACTGTGCCCTTCCTTCCCTTTTTTAGTAGGTTACGGTACTTACCTTCGTTGTCTTCATCGGCGGTCTCGGCCGTGGAGGTATATGGCAAGGAGCAGGACTGGCATGATCTGCAACTCTCTCTCCATGTCTGCTTCGGCATGTTGTGTGAGCCTCCGGTGAGTGTTTCCTTATGTTTGGTTTGTTTTCGCCTGGCTTTGCATGGCAGTGGTACCCGCCGCGGAACTGATGGCTGTCTAGTGCTTCATTATTTGATGGCGGGTAGGGCCTTTCCATCGGGCGGGCTCTGCCGTCGTTGTCGGCACTCCTTTGCTGGGAGTGAGTGGTTTTCAGGATGCCTGTGTTTCAGTTGGTTCATTATTTGGCAGTTCGGGGCGCACGTTTGTTGGCGGTTATTATAGTGTCTTTCATCGAATAAGTCTTCCGAATCACTGCATGTGTCCACAGTCTTGGGGCTTCACTGAGCTGCCATATCTCTTTTGCATTCTTGGGATTGATAGAAGCCACTGCATTTGTCTGGTACCATTGGACACTGTGCAGTGGTTCTCCCTCCCTCACCAGTTCACCACCCATTGACAGGCATCATATGTTATCAGTAAGAAATGCAACGCAAAGCCATCTAGAATTATAAGTTTGGTCAAGAAAAGAAGCATGTATTTCACACCCAACTGGTGCAGCTTCCGTTTAACCAGTAAAAACGAGTCGGGCTATACTACACTACCCTGTATAACCTGGGAACATGAACACTTTTTGTTTTCTATGATTCATGGCCCAGTTTATCTGGATGTTTGGAGGATTTTATCCTGGGCCTTGTAGTTCAGTAGTCGTGCAGTAACAGATCTGGAAGATGCACAAGATGCTGGTGGATAAGCCTGGATCTTAATGTTTGTGACGTCAGGTTTTATTGACAACAACACTGTTTTGGTTTACTTTGATGAGTTCACAGCAGACTTGCATTCAGCTCCACAGTGTCAAGCTTGGATTCAAGGGCTTCTCTCAATTACCTATAATTGTCATGATGGAGTCAAATGTATACATTCGCACTTCCACTGTGATGGTTTCAGTGCAGATAAAAAAGTGGTGCCAGAGACGCACTGTTGTCTTGCATCCCAAGATGACTGGGCTCTTTTGATTTTGAGTTTCTCCTATAAATCTCCCAGCAGTGGGTGTGGTGCCCATCCTCACAGGTTTTCAGGAGTAATACTGCTGGCGGTGGCATACTGCCTCCTCTTTTCCAGGCAATCAGATAATAGTGAACTCTGTTTTCGTGTCTTGCTAGCTTCACCTCCTACAGTTTGCTGCCTGAAAGTCTAAGATAGCAACCCTGCAAGAAAGCATCAGGCCCAGAATCTTAGATGCACAGTATGGATGTGTTAAACATGTTGCTCATGCAATTTGACTACAATTATGCAACACAGCGGCCTTCCACCAAGCTGTGCCGGGGGATGGGGGGCTGGGAGGGGTACGGTGCTGTGAGGTGGGTTGACATTCCTTGTGCTGGCCTGGATCGGGTCTCCATGTAAATGAGTCATAAAGCCAGGATACATAATGAGAAATGAGAATTAAGGTTGACTCTTAGTGCATCGTCGCACCACCAATAGAGGGTCCATCCTATTTCCATGGACCGCTGCCAACAGGCTACCGAAAAGCCCACAGCGATAAGCAATTTTCTGTTTGCTGTGGTAGCTGAAAAAATTGCAGTACTTTGACACCAAGAAGTTTCAGACCTCTTCCATATACAGTTGTAGATATTAATGCACCACGTCTTTGCTCAGGAAACAGCAGTGTTTCAGGGAAGTTCATGTGACTCACTGATTCTCTGGAGACAGAGTCACACTATGCTGCCTCCAACACTCCAGTGCAGAAGGCGTCCTCTAGTGCAAGGGCATAATTTTAGGGGGGTGGTAATGGAAGCCGATATCGTGTGTCACACAGTGGCACCCTATGAGTTGGCAGGTCTGCAAACATGATGGGTGGCCAGCAACATTTTCAATTTTTTTGTTTTTTTTCAGAAGCAAACTCCCACAGAACAAGTTTTCTTCGATGGTATGGGGGCCATTTTTCTTTCTTTTTTCTTTTTTTACTCTCTCTCACTACCGTGATATACCTGGCACTAATAGAGAGCAGAACAACCCCGCCCCCCCCACCAAAAGACCGCCTACTCTAAACAGGGTGAATGTTCAGATGGCTTACCTCAGAGGGCAAGCACTCTGTAGGGTCTGTCAGAAGTTTTACTCCAATAGAGTCCATTTTACTTTGTCAGTGTGAAGCTCGATGTCCACCCAACTAAAATTTGAGTAGACTAACCTTGAGTTTGGCACGCAATATACTCCTTTGTCCTTGCAATTGAGTTTTGTCCGCTAAATTCTAAACCAGCTCCAGAGACCAGAGGGGGGCTTCGTTGGGGGTTGAGTGGTGACTGGCAAAAACATCCGCAGCAGGAAAAACATAATTGCAAAGTTTTATTTTCTATAACTAACGCTTTTCTTTTATTTTGCCAAGTCTTTTTTTCTCACTTTGCACTCATGTTTTGTTTTCTTTGTGCTTGTGGGTGCTGTTCTCAAAAGATGACAATTATATTGTTCTAAATATTGGAAAGCAACCTTATTTTCTTTTTATGTGTAATTTCTGAAATTATGCTCTAAAAAATATTCATACACTACAACCCAATCCACCACACTCCAATCCAAACAAATTCACCCCACCAAACAAATCGGCCCACTGAATCCAATTAACCCCAAACCAATCCACCCCTCTCCAAACAAATCCACTCGCCCAAATCCACTCCAATCCACCTCATGCTAATCCTCCCAAATCACCCCACTCCAATCTGCCCCACTTCAATACAAAACAATCTGCCTCAATCAAATCCCAAACAATCTGCCCCAATGCCAATCCAAGACAAGCACCCCTACTTCAATCTATAACAGCTTGTCCCACTACAATATGCCCCACTCCAATCCAAAAAAATATGACCCACTCTAAAACAAAACAATCTGTTCCACTCCAATTTGCCCCACTAAATCCAGAATAATCTGCCCACGCTAATCTAAAACAACCTGCCCCACTCCAATCCCCAAAAATCTATCCCACTGCAATCCAAGACAATCTCCTCCACTTCAATCCAAATAATCTGCCCCATACAATCCAAAATTAGCTGCCCGCTCCAAATTGCCTATGCCAGTCCAAACCAATCTACCCCACTGCAATGCAAAACAATCTGCCCTACTCCAATCTAAAACAATCTGCTCCACACCAATCTGCCCCTCATCAATCAATCCTCACTCCAATTCCAATCTGCCCCACTCTAATCCCAATCTGCTCCAATCTAAACAAACCCCTCCACTCAAATTAGTCCCACTCCAATCCAAAACAATCTGCCCCACTCCATTCTGCCCCAAACCAATTCGCCCCACTCGAATCCAAAACAATCTGCCTCATTACAACCCATCCTAATCAAATTCATCCCAATCCAGTCTATCCCAATCCAATTCACCTCACTTCACCCCAATCCAATCCACCAGACTGAACAATCTATCCCACTCCAATCAAAAACAATGTGCCCCCCTCTAATCCAAAACTATCTGCTCCAATCTACCCCTCTCCAGTACAGTCTACCACACCCCTTTGGCCCCCTTCCATTTCACCACAATTCACCCAATACCAATCCAATACACCCCAATCAAATGTACCCACTCCAATCCACCTCGCACCAATCCAACCCATCTAACTCCAATCCACTCTACCACACCCCACTCCAGCCCAACCCACTCACTCAAATCCATTACAGCCCACTCCAACCCAACCACCCAACCCACTGCAACCCAGTCCAATTCACCCCACCCTACTCCAACCCACCCCCTCTAGTCTAAAACAATATGCACCACTCCAATTCAAACAATCTGCCCCACTCCAATCCAAAACAGTCTACCCACTTCAATCCAAAACCATTCGCCCCACTACAATCCCAAACAATCTGTCCCACCAATACAATCCGCCTATGCTAATCCAACACAATCTGCCCCACTCCAATAAAAAGTCAATTCTAAAACAATCTGCCCCACTCCAATCAGCCCACTCCAAACCAAAACAATCTGCCCTACTCCAGTCCAAAACAATCTGCCCAAAACCCAATCCAAAACAAACTGCCCCACCCAAATCCAAGACAGTCTGCCCCACTACACTCCAAGACAATTTGCCCCACTCCAAACCAAAACAATCTCTCCCATTCCAATCTGCCCACACAATCCCAAACTATCTGCCCCACTGCCATCCAAAACAATCTGCCCCACTGCCATCCAAAACAATCTGCCCCACTGCCATCCAAAACAATCTGCCCCACTGCCATCCAAAACAATCTGCCCCACTGCCATCCAAAACAATCTGCCCCACTGCCATCCAAAACAATCTGCCCCACTGCCATCCAAAACAATCTGCCCCACTGCCATCCAAAACAATCTGCCCCACTGCCATCCAAAACAATCTGCCCCACTGCCATCCAAAACAATCTGCCCCACTGCCATCCAAAACAATCTGCCCCACTGCCATCCAAAACAATCTGCCCCACTGCCATCCAAAACAATCTGCCCCACTGCCATCCAAAACAATCTGCCCCACTGCCATCCAAAACAATCTGCCCCACTGCCATCCAAAACAATCTGCCCCACTGCCATCCAAAACAATCTGCCCCACTGCCATCCAAAACAATCTGCCCCACTGCCATCCAAAACAATCTGCCCCACTGCCATCCAAAACAATCTGCCCCACTGCCATCCAAAACAATCTGCCCCACTGCCATCCAAAACAATCTGCCCCACTGCCATCCAAAACAATCTGCCCCACTGCCATCCAAAACAATCTGCCCCACTGCCATCCAAAACAATCTGCCCCACTGCCATCCAAAACAATCTGCCCCACTGCCATCCAAAACAATCTGCCCCACTGCCATCCAAAACAATCTGCCCCACTGCCATCCAAAACAATCTGCCCCACTGCCATCCAAAACAATCTGCCCCACTGCCATCCAAAACAATCTGCCCCACTGCCATCCAAAACAATCTGCCCCACTGCCATCCAAAACAATCTGCCCCACTGCCATCCAAAACAATCTGCCCCACTGCCATCCAAAACAATCTGCCCCACTGCCATCCAAAACAATCTGCCCCACTGCCATCCAAAACAATCTGCCCCACTGCCATCCAAAACAATCTGCCCCACTGCCATCCAAAACAATCTGCCCCACTGCCATCCAAAACAATCTGCCCCACTGCCATCCAAAACAATCTGCCCCACTGCCATCCAAAACAATCTGCCCCACTGCCATCCAAAACAATCTGCCCCACTGCCATCCAAAACAATCTGCCCCACTGCCATCCAAAACAATCTGCCCCACTGCCATCCAAAACAATCTGCCCCACTGCCATCCAAAACAATCTGCCCCACTGCCATCCAAAACAATCTGCCCCACTCCAATCCAAAACAATCTGCCCCACTCCAATCCAAAACAATCTGCCCCACTCCAATCCAAAACAATCTGCCCCACTCCAATCCAAAACAATCTGCCCCACTCCAATCCAAAACAATCTGCCCCACTCCAATCCAAAACAATCTGCCCCACTCCAATCCAAAACAATCTGCCCCACTCCAATCCAAAACAATCTGCCCCACTCCAATCCAAAACAATCTGCCCCACTCCAATCCAAAACAATCTGCCCCACTCCAATCCAAAACAATCTGCCCCACTCCAATCCAAAACAATCTGCCCCACTCCAATCCAAAACAATCTGGCCCACTCCAATCCAAAACAATCTGGCCCACTCCAAACCAAAACAATTTGCCCCACTCCAAACCAAAACAATCTCTCCCACTCCCATTCAAAACAATCTTTCCCACTCCCATTCAAAACAATCTCTCCCATTCCAATCTGCCCACACAATCCAAAACAATCTGCCCACACCCATCCAAAACAATCTGCCCACTGAAATCCAAAACAATCTGCCCCACTGCCATCCAAAACAATCTGCCCCACTGCCATCCAAAACAATCTGCCCCACTGCCATCCAAAACAATCTGCCCCACTGCAATCCAAAACAATCTGCCCCACTGCAATCCAAAACAATCTGCCCCACTCCCATTCAAAACAATCTGCCCCACTCCCATTCAAAACAATCTGCCCCACTCCCATTCAAAACAATCTGCCCCACTCCCATTCAAAACAATCTGCCCCACTCCCATTCAAAACAATCTGCCCCACTCCCATTCAAAACAATCTGCCCCACTCCCATTCAAAACAATCTGCCCCACTCCCATTCAAAACAATCTGCCCCACTCCCATTCAAAACAATCTGCCCCACTCCCATTCAAAACAATCTGCCCCACTCCCATTCAAAACAATCTGCCCCACTCCCATTCAAAACAATCTGCCCCACTCCCATTCAAAACAATCTGCCCCACTCCAATTCAAAACAATCTGCCCCACTCCAATTCAAAACAATCTGCCCCACTCCAATTCAAAACAATCTGCCCCACTCCAATTCAAAACAATCTGCCCCACTCCAATTCAAAACAATCTGCCCCACTCCAATTCAAAACAATCTGCCCCACTCCAATTCAAAACAATCTGCCCCACTCCAATTCAAAACAATCTGCCCCACTCCAATTCAAAACAATCTGCCCCACTCCAATTCAAAACAATCTGCCCCACTCCAATTCAAAACAATCTGCCCCACTCCAATTCAAAACAATCTGCCCAACTCCAATCCAAGACAATCTGCCCAACTCCAATCCAAGACAATCTGCCCCACTCCAATCCAAGACAATCTGCCCCACTCCAATCCAAGACAATCTGCCCCACTCCAATCCAAAACAATCTGCCCAACTCCAATCCAAAACAATCTGCCCCACTCCAATCCAAAGCAATCAAACAATCTGCCCCACTCCAATCCAAAACAGGCTACCCACTTCAATCCAAAACCATCTGCCCCACTACAATCCCAAACAATCTGTCCCACCAATACAATCCGCCTATGCTAATCCAACACAATCTGCCCCACTCCAGTAAAAAGTCAATTCTAAAACAATCTGCCCCACTGCCATCCAAAACAATCTGCCCCACTGCCATCCAAAACAATCTGCCCCACTGCCATCCAAAACAATCTGCCCCACTGCCATCCAAAACAATCTGCCCCACTGCCATCCAAAACAATCTGCCCCACTGCCATCCAAAACAATCTGCCCCACTGCCATCCAAAACAATCTGCCCCACTGCCATCCAAAACAATCTGCCCCACTGCCATCCAAAACAATCTGCCCCACTGCCATCCAAAACAATCTGGCCCACTCCAATCCAAAACAATCTGGCCCACTCCAATCCAAAACAATCTGGCCCACTCCAATCCAAAACAATCTGCCCCACTGCCATCCAAAACAATCTGCCCCACTGCCATCCAAAACAATCTGCCCCACTGCCATCCAAAACAATCTGCCCCACTGCCATCCAAAACAATCTGCCCCACTGCCATCCAAAACAATCTGCCCCACTGCCATCCAAAACAATCTGCCCCACTGCCATCCAAAACAATCTGCTCCACTGCCATCCAAAACAATCTGCCCCACTGCCATCCAAAACAATCTGCCCCACTGCCATCCAAAACAATCTGCCCCACTGCCATCCAAAACAATCTGGCCCACTCCAATCCAAAACAATCTGGCCCACTCCAATCCAAAACAATCTGGCCCACTCCAATCCAAAACAATCTGGCCCACTCCAATCCAAAACAATCTGGCCCACTCCAATCCAAAACAATCTGGCCCACTCCAAACCAAAACAATTTGCCCCACTCCAAACCAAAACAATCTCTCCCACTCCCATTCAAAACAATCTTTCCCACTCCCATTCAAAACAATCTCTCCCATTCCAATCTGCCCACACAATCCAAAACAATCTGCCCACTGCCATCCAAAACAATCTGCCCCACTGCAATCCAAAACAATCTGCTCCACTGCAATCCAAAACAATCTGCCCCACTGCAATCCAAAACAATCTGCCCCACTGCAATCCAAAACAATCTGCCCCACTGCAATCCAAAACAATCTGCCCCACTGCAATCCAAAACAATCTGCCCCACTCCAATCCAAAACAATCTGCCCAACTCCAATCCAAAACAATCTGCCCCACTCCAATCCAAAGCAATCAAACAATCTGCCCCACTCCAATCGAAAAGAGGCTACCCACTTCAATCCAAAACCATCTGCCCCACTTCAATCCCAAACAATCTGTCCCACCACTACAATCCGCCTATGCTAATCCAACACAATCTGCCCCACTCCACTAAAAAGTAAATTCTAAAACAATCTGCCCCACTCCAATCAGCCAACTCCAAACCAAAACAATCTGCCCTACTCCAGTCCAAATCAATTTGCCCCACTCCAGTCCAAAACAATTTGCCCCACTCCAGTCCAAAACAATTTGCCACACTCCAAACCAAAACAATCTCTCCCACTCCCATTCAAAACAATCTCTCCCATTCAAATCAATCTCTCCCACTCCCATTCAAATCAATCTCCCCCACTCCCATTCAAATCAATCTCCCCCACTCCCACTCAAATCAATCTCCCCCACTTCCATTCAAATCAATCTCCCCCACTCCCACTCAAACCAATCTCCCCCACTCAAATCAATCTCCCCCACTCCCATTCAAATCAATCTCCCCCACTCCCATTCAAATCAATCTCTCCCACTCCCATTCAAATCAATCTCTCCCACTCCCATTCAAAACAATCTCTCCCACTCCCATTCAAAACAATCTCTCCCACTCCCATTCAAAACAATCTCTCCCACTCCCATTCAAAACAATCTCTCCCATTCCAATCTGCCGACACAATCCAAAACAATCTGCCCACACAATCCAAAACAATCAACTCACTGCCATCCAAAACAATCTGCCCCACTGCAATCCAAAACAATCTTCCCCACTCCAGTAAAAAGTCAATTCTAAAACAATCTGCCCCACTCCAATCCGCCCTACTCCAGTCCAAAACAATCTGCCCCACCCAAATCCAAGACAGTCTGCCCCACCCAAATCCAAGACAGTCTGCCCCACTACAATCCAAGACAGTCTGCCCCACTACAATCCAAGACAATCTGCCCCACTACAATCCAAGACAGTCTGCCCCACTCCCATTCAAGACAATCTCTCCCACTCCCATTCAAGACAATCTCTCCCACTCCCATTCAAGACAATCTCTCCCACTCCCATTCAAAACAATCTCTCTGACTCCCATGCAAAACAATCTCTCCGACTCCCATGCAAAACAATCTCTCCCACTCCCATGCAAAACAATCTCTTCCACTCAAAACAATCTCTCCCAGTCCCACTCAAAACAATCTCTCCCACTCCCATTCAAAACAATCTTTCACATTAATATCTGCCCACTGCCATCCAAAACAATGTGTCCACTGCAATCCAAAACAATCTGCCCACTGCATTTCAAACAATCTGCCCACTGCATTTCAAACAATCTGCCCACTGCATTTCAAACAATCTGCCCCACTCCAATTCAAACAATCTGCCCCACTCCAATTCAAACAATCTGCCCCACTCCAATTCAAACAATCTGCCCCACTCCAATTCAAACAATCTGCCCCACTCTAATTCAAACAATCTGCCCCACTCTAATTCAAACAATCTGCCCCACTCTAATTCAAACAATCTGCCCCACTCTAATTCAAACAATCTGCCCCACTCTAATTCAAACAATCTGCCCCACTCTAATTCAAACAATCTGCCCCACTCCAATCCAAAACAGCCTACACACTTCAATCCCAAACCATCTGCCCCACTACAAACCCAAACAATCTGTCCCACCACCACAATCCGCCTATGCTAATCCAACACAATCTGCCCCACTCCAGTAAAAAGTCAATTCTAAAAAAATCTGCCCCACTCCAATCAGCCTACTCCAAACCAAAACAATCCGCACTACTCCAGTCCAAAACAATCTGCCCCACCCAAATCCAAGACAGTCTGCCCCACTACAATCCAAGACAGTCTGCCCCACTACAATCCAAGACAGTCTGCCCCACTACAATCCAAGACAGTCTGCCCCACTACAATCCAAGACAGTCTGCCCCACTACAATCCAAGACAGTCTGCCCCACTACAATCCAAGACAGTCTGCCCCACTCCCATTCAAAACAATCTCTCCCACTCCCACTCAAAACAATCTCTCCCACTCAAAACAATCTCTCCCACTCAAAACAATCTCTCCCACTCCCATTCAAAACAATCTCTCCCACTCCCATTCAAAACAATCTCTCCCACTCCCATTCAAAACAATCTCTCCCATTCCTATCTGCCAACTGCCATCCAAAACAATCTGCCCACTGCAATCCAAAACAATCTGCCCACTGCAATCCAAAACAATCTGCCCACTGCAATCCAAAACAATCTGCCCACTGCAATCCAAAACAATCTGCCCACTGCAATCCAAAACAATCTGCCCACTGCAATCCAAAACAATCTGCCCACTGCAATCCAAACAATCTGCCCCACTGCAATTCAAACAATCTGCCCCACTCCAATTCAAACAATCTGCCCCACTCCAATTCAAACAATCTGCCCCACTCCAATTCAAACAATCTGCCCCACTCCAATTCAAACAATCTGCCCCACTCCAATTCAAACAATCTGCCCCACTCCAATTCAAACAATCTGCCCCACTCTAATTCAAACAATCTGCCCCACTCCAATCCGAAACAGTCTACACACTTCAATCCAAAACCATCTGCCCCACTACAATCCCAAACAATCTGTCCCACCACTACAATCCGCCTATGCTAATCCAACACAATCTGCCCCACTCCAGTAAAAAGTCAATTCTAAAACGTCTGCCCCACTCCAATCAGCCTACTCCAAACCAAATCAATCTGCCCTACTCCAGTCCAAAACAATCTGCCCCACCCAAATCCAAGACAGTCTGCCCCACCCAAATCCAAGACAGTCTGCCCCACTACAATCCAAGACAGTCTGCCCCACTACAATCCAAGACAGTCTGCCCCACTACAATCCAAGACAGTCTGCCCCACTACAATCCAAGACAGTCTGCCCCACTCCCATTCAAAACAATCTCTCCCACTCCCACTCAAAACAATCTCTCCCACTCAAAACAATCTCTCCCACTCCCATTCAAAACAATCTCTCCCACTCCCATTCAAAACAATCTCTCCCACTCCCATTCAAAACAATCTCTCCCACTCCCATTCAAAACAATCTCTCCCACTCCCATTCAAAACAATCTCTCCCACTCCCACTCAAAACAATCTCTCCCACTCAAAACAATCTCTCCCACTCCCATTCAAAACAATCTCTCCCACTCCCATTCAAAACAATCTCTCCCACTCCCATTCAAAACAATCTCTCCCACTCCCATTCAAAACAATCTCTCCCATTCCATTCTGCCTACACAATCCCAAACTATCTGCCCACTGCCATCCAAAACAATCTGCCCACTGCCATCCAAAACAATCTGCCCACTGCCATCCAAAACAATCTGCCCACTGCCATCCAAAACAATCTGCCCACTGCCATCCAAAACAATCTGCCCACTGCCATCCAAAACAATCTGCCCACTGCCATCCAAAACAATCTGCCCACTGCCATCCAAAACAATCTGCCCACTGCCATCCAAAACAATCTGCCCACTGCCATCCAAAACAATCTGCCCACTGCCATCCAAAACAATCTGCCCACTGCCATCCAAAACAATCTGCCCACTGCCATCCAAAACAATCTGCCCACTGCCATCCAAAACAATCTGCCCACTGCCATCCAAAACAATCTGCCCACTGCCATCCAAAACAATCTGCCCCACTGCCATCCAAAACAATCTGCCCCACTGCCATCCAAAACAATCTGCCCCACTGCCATCCAAAACAATCTGCCCCACTGCCATCCAAAACAATCTGCCCCACTGCCATCCAAAACAATCTGCCCCACTGCCATCCAAAACAATCTGCCCCACTCCAATCCAAAACAATCTGCCCCACTCCAATCCAAAACAATCTGCCCCACTCCAATCCAAAACAATCTGCCCCACTCCAATCCAAAACAATCTGCCCCACTCCAATCCAAAACAATCTGCCCCACTCCAATCCAAAACAATCTGCCCCACTCCAATCCAAAACAATCTGCCCCACTCCAATCCAAAACAATCTGCCCCACTCCAATCCAAAACAATCTGCCCCACTCCAATCCAAAACAATCTGCCCCACTCCAATCCAAAACAATCTGCCCCACTCCAATCCAAAACAATCTGCCCCACTCCAATCCAAAACAATCTGCCCCACTCCAATCCAAAACAATCTGCCCCACTCCAATCCAAAACAATCTGCCCCACTCCAATCCAAAACAATCTGCCCCACTCCAATCCAAAACAATCTGCCCCACTCCAATCCAAAACAATCTGCCCCACTCCAATCCAAAACAATCTGCCCCACTCCAATCCAAAACAATCTGGCCCACTCCAATCCAAAACAATCTGGCCCACTCTAATCCAAAACAATCTGCCCCACTCAATCCAAAACAATCTGGCCCACTCCAATCCAAAACAATCTGGCCCACTCCAATCCAAAACAATCTGGCCCACTCCAATCCAAAACAATCTGGCCCACTCCAATCCAAAACAATCTGGCCCACTCCAAACCAAAACAATTTGCCCCACTCCAAACCAAAACAATCTCTCCCACTCCCATTCAAAACAATCTTTCCCACTCCCATTCAAAACAATCTCTCCCATTCCAATCTGCCCACACAATCCAAAACAATCTGCCCACACCCATCCAAAACAATCTGCCCACTGAAATCCAAAACAATCTGCCCCACTGCCATCCAAAACAATCTGCCCCACTGCCATCCAAAACAATCTGCCCCACTGACATCCAAAACAATCTGCCCCACTGACATCCAAAACAATCTGCCCCACTGACATCCAAAACAATCTGCCCCACTGACATCCAAAACAATCTGCCCCACTGACATCCAAAACAATCTGCCCCACTGACATCCAAAACAATCTGCCCCACTGCCATCCAAAACAATCTGCCCCACTCCAACCCAAAACAATCTGCCCCACTGCCATCCAAAACAATCTGCCCCACTGCCATCCAAAACAATCTGCCCCACTGCAATCCAAAACAATCTGCCCCACTGCAATCCAAAACAATCTGCCCCACTCCCATTCAAAACAATCTGCCCCACTCCCATTCAAAACAATCTGCCCCACTCCCATTCAAAACAATCTGCCCCACTCCCATTCAAAACAATCTGCCCCACTCCCATTCAAAACAATCTGCCCCACTCCCATTCAAAACAATCTGCCCCACTCCCATTCAAAACAATCTGCCCCACTCCAATTCAAAACAATCTGCCCCACTCCAATTCAAAACAATCTGCCCCACTCCAATTCAAAACAATCTGCCCCACTCCAATTCAAAACAATCTGCCCCACTCCAATTCAAAACAATCTGCCCCACTCCAATTCAAAACAATCTGCCCCACTCCAATTCAAAACAATCTGCCCCACTCCAATTCAAAACAATCTGCCCCACTCCAATTCAAAACAATCTGCCCCACTCCAATTCAAAACAATCTGCCCCACTCCAATTCAAAACAATCTGCCCCACTCCAATTCAAAACAATCTGCCCAACTCCAATCCAAGACAATCTGCCCCACTCCAATCCAAGACAATCTGCCCCACTCCAATCCAAGACAATCTGCCCCACTCCAATCCAAGACAATCTGCCCCACTCCAATCCAAAACAATCTGCCCAACTCCAATCCAAAACAATCTGCCCCACTCCAATCCAAAGCAATCAAACAATCTGCCCCACTCCAATCCAAAACAGGCTACCCACTTCAATCCAAAACCATCTGCCCCACTACAATCCCAAACAATCTGTCCCACCAATACAATCCGCCTATGCTAATCCAACACAATCTGCCCCACTCCAGTAAAAAGTCAATTCTAAAACAATCTGCCCCACTCCAATCAGCCTACTCCAGTCCAAAACAATCTGCCCAAAACCCAATCCAAAAAAATCTGCCCCACCCAAATCCAAGACAGTCTGCCCCACTACACTCCAAGACAATTTGCCCCACTCCAAACCAAAACAATCTCTCCCATTCCAATCTGCCCACACAATCCCAAACTATCTGCCCACACAATCCCAAACTATCTGCCCACACAATCCCAAACTATCTGCCCACACAATCCCAAACTATCTGCCCACACAATCCCAAACTATCTGCCCCACTGCCATCCAAAACAATCTGCCCCACTGCCATCCAAAACAATCTGCCCCACTGCCATCCAAAACAATCTGCCCCACTGCCATCCAAAACAATCTGCCCCACTGCCATCCAAAACAATCTGCCCCACTGCCATCCAAAACAATCTGCCCCACTGCCATCCAAAACAATCTGCCCCACTGCCATCCAAAACAATCTGCCCCACTGCCATCCAAAACAATCTGCCCCACTGCCATCCAAAACAATCTGCCCCACTGCCATCCAAAACAATCTGCCCCACTGCCATCCAAAACAATCTGCCCCACTGCCATCCAAAACAATCTGCCCCACTGCCATCCAAAACAATCTGCCCCACTGCCATCCAAAACAATCTGCCCCACTGCCATCCAAAACAATCTGCCCCACTCCAATCCAAAACAATCTGGCCCACTCCAATCCAAAACAATCTGGCCCACTCCAATCCAAAACAATCTGGCCCACTCCAATCCAAAACAATCTGGCCCACTCCAATCCAAAACAATCTGGCCCACTCCAATCCAAAACAATCTGGCCCACTCCAAACCAAAACAATTTGCCCCACTCCAAACCAAAACAATCTCTCCCACTCCCATTCAAAACAATCTTTCCCACTCCCATTCAAAACAATCTTTCCCACTCCCATTCAAAACAATCTCTCCCATTCCAATCTGCCCACACAATCCAAAACAATCTGCCCACTGCCATCCAAAACAATCTGCCCCACTGCAATCCAAAACAATCTGCCCCACTGCAATCCAAAACAATCTGCCCCACTGCAATCCAAAACAATCTGCCCCACTGCAATCCAAAACAATCTGCCCCACTCCAATCCAAAACAATCTGCCCAACTCCAATCCAAAACAATCTGCCCCACTCCAATCCAAAGCAATCAAACAATCTGCCCCACTCCAATCGAAAAGAGGCTACCCACTTCAATCCAAAACCATCTGCCCCACTTCAATCCCAAACAATCTGTCCCACCACTACAATCCGCCTATGCTAATCCAACACAATCTGCCCCACTCCACTAAAAAGTAAATTCTAAAACAATCTGCCCCACTCCAATCAGCCAACTCCAAACCAAAACAATCTGCCCTACTCCAGTCCAAAACAATTTGCCCCACTCCAGTCCAAAACAATTTGCCCCACTCCAGTCCAAAACAATTTGCCACACTCCAAACCAAAACAATCTCTCCCACTCCCATTCAAAACAATCTCTCCCATTCAAATCAATCTCTCCCACTCCCATTCAAATCAATCTCCCCCACTCCCATTCAAATCAATCTCCCCCACTCCCATTCAAATTAATCTCCCCCACTCCCATTCAAATCAATCTCCCCCACTCCCATTCAAATCAATCTCCCCCACTCCCATTCAAATCAATCTCCCCCACTCCCATTCAAATCAATCTCCCCCACTCCCATTCAAATCAATCTCTCCCACTCCCATTCAAAACAATCTCTCCCACTCCCATTCAAAACAATCTCTCCCACTCCCATTCAAAACAATCTCTCCCACTCCCATTCAAAACAATCTCTCCCATTCCAATCTGCCGACACAATCCAAAACAATCTGCCGACACAATCCAAAACAATCAACCCACTGCCATCCACAACAATCTGCCCCACTGCAATCCAAAACAATCTTCCCCACTCCAGTAAAAAGTCAATTCTAAAACAATCTGCCCCACTCCAATCCGCCCTACTCCAGTCCAAAACAATCTGCCCCACCCAAATCCAAGACAGTCTGCCCCACCCAAATCCAAGACAGTCTGCCCCACTACAATCCAAGACAGTCTGCCCCACTACAATCCAAGACAGTCTGCCCCACTACAATCCAAGACAATCTGCCCCACTACAATCCAAGACAGTCTGCCCTACTACAATCCAAGACAATCTGCCCCACTCCCATTCAAGACAATCTCTCCCACTCCCATTCAAGACAATCTCTCCCACTCCCATTCAAAACAATCTCTCTGACTCCCATGCAAAACAATCTCTCCGACTCCCATGCAAAACAATCTCTCCCACTCCCATGCAAAACAATCTCTTCCACTCAAAACAATCTCTCCCAGTCCCACTCAAAACAATCTCTCCCACTCCCATTCAAAACAATCTTTCACATTAATATCTGCCCACTGCCATCCAAAACAATGTGTCCACTGCAATCCAAAACAATCTGCCCACTGCATTTCAAACAATCTGCCCACTGCATTTCAAACAATCTGCCCCACTCCAATTCAAACAATCTGCCCCACTCCAATTCAAACAATCTGCCCCACTCTAATTCAAACAATCTGCCCCACTCTAATTCAAACAATCTGCCCCACTCTAATTCAAACAATCTGCCCCACTCTAATTCAAACAATCTGCCCCACTCTAATTCAAACAATCTGCCCCACTCTAATTCAAACAATCTGCCCCACTCCAATCCAAAACAGCCTACACACTTCAATCCCAAACCATCTGCCCCACTACAAACCCAAACAATCTGTCCCACCACCACAATCCGCCTATGCTAATCCAACACAATCTGCCCCACTCCAGTAAAAAGTCAATTCTAAAAAAATCTGCCCCACTCCAATCAGCCTACTCCAAACCAAAACAATCCGCACTACTCCAGTCCAAAACAATCTGCCCCACCCAAATCCAAGACAGTCTGCCCCACTACAATCCAAGACAGTCTGCCCCACTACAATCCAAGACAGTCTGCCCCACTACAATCCAAGACAGTCTGCCCCACTACAATCCAAGACAGTCTGCCCCACTACAATCCAAGACAGTCTGCCCCACTCCCATTCAAAACAATCTCTCCCACTCAAAACAATCTCTCCCACTCAAAACAATCTCTCCCACTCAAAACAATCTCTCCCACTCCCATTCAAAACAATCTCTCCCACTCCCATTCAAAACAATCTCTCCCACTCCCATTCAAAACAATCTCTCCCACTCCCATTCAAAACAATCTCTCCCATTCCTATCTGCCCACTGCAATCCAAAACAATCTGCCCACTGCAATCCAAAACAATCTGCCCACTGCAATCCAAAACAATCTGCCCACTGCAATCCAAAACAATCTGCCCCACTCCAATTCAAACAATCTGCCCCACTCCAATTCAAACAATCTGCCCCACTCCAATTCAAACAATCTGCCCCACTCCAATTCAAACAATCTGCCCCACTCCAATTCAAACAATCTGCCCCACTCCAATTCAAACAATCTGCCCCACTCCAATTCAAACAATCTGCCCCACTCCAATTCAAACAATCTGCCCCACTCCAATTCAAACAATCTGCCCCACTCTAATTCAAACAATCTGCCCCACTCTAATTCAAACAATCTGCCCCACTCTAATTCAAACAATCTGCCCCACTCCAATCCGAAACAGTCTACACACTTCAATCCAAAACCATCTGCCCCACTACAATCCCAAACAATCTGTCCCACCACTACAATCCGCCTATGCTAATCCAACACAATCTGCCCCACTCCAGTAAAAAGTCAATTCTAAAACATCTGCCCCACTCCAATCAGCCTACTCCAAACCAAATCAATCTGCCCTACTCCAGTCCAAAACAATCTGCCCCACCCAAATCCAAGACAGTCTGCCCCACCCAAATCCAAGACAGTCTGCCCCACTACAATCCAAGACAATCTGCCCCATTCCAAACCAAAACAATCTGCCCCATTCCAAACCAAAACAATCTGCCCCACTCCCATTCAAAACAATCTGCCCCACTCCCATTCAAAACAATCTGCCCCACTCCCATTCAAAACAATCTGCCCCACTCCCATTCAAAACAATCTTTCCCATTCCTATCTGCCCACTGCCATCCAAAACAATCTGCCCACTGCCATCCAAAACAATCTGCCCACTGCCATCCAAAACAATCTGCCCACTGCCATCCAAAACAATCTGCCCACTGCCATCCAAAACAATCTGCCCACTGCCATCCAAAACAATCTGCCCACTGCCATCCAAAACAATCTGCCCACTGCCATCCAAAACAATCTGCCCCACTCCCTCCAATTCAAAACAATCTGCCCCACTCCCTCCAATTCAAAACAATCTGCCCCACTCCCTCCAATTCAAAACAATCTGCCCCACTCCCTCCAATTCAAAACAATCTGCCCCACTCCCTCCAATTCAAAACAATCTGCCCCACTCCCTCCAATTCAAAACAATCTGCCCCACTCCCTCCAATTCAAAACAATCTGCCCCACTCCCTCCAATTCAAAACAATCTGCCCACTCCCTCCAATTCAAAACAATCTGCCACACTCCAATTCAAAACAATCTGCCACACTCCAATTCAAAACAATCTGCCACACTCCAATTCAAAACAATCTGCCACACTCCAATTCAAAACAATCTGCCACACTCCAATTCAAAACAATCTGCCACACTCCAATTCAAAACAATCTGCCACACTCCAATTCAAAACAATCTGCCACACTCCAATTCAAAACAATCTGCCACACTCCAATCCAAAACAATCTGCCACACTCCAATCCAAAACAATCTGCCACACTCCAATCCAAAACAATCTGCCCCACTCCAATCCAAAACAATCTGCCCCACTCCAATCCAAAACAATCTGCCCCACTCCAATCCAAAACAATCTGCCCCACTCCAATCCAAAACAATCTGCCCCACTCCAATCCAAAACAATCTGCCCCACTCCAATCCAAAACAATCTGCCCCACTCCAATCCAAAACAATCTGCCCCACTCCAATCCAAAACAATCTGCCCCACTCCAATCCAAAACAATCTGCCCCACTCCAATCCAAAACAATCTGCCCCACTCCAATTCAAAACAATCTGCCCCACTCCAATCCAAAACAATCTACCCACTTCAATCCAAAACCATTTGCCCCACTACAATCCCAAACAATCTGTCCCACCACTACAATCCGCCTATGCTAATCCAACACAATCTGCCCCACTCCAGTAAAAAGTAAATTCTAAAACAATCTATCCCACTCCAATCAGCCCACTCCAAACCAAAACAATGTGCCCTACTCCAGTCCAAAACAATCTGCCCGAAACCTAATCCAAAACAATCTGCCCACCCAAATCCAAGACAGTCTGCCCCACAACAATCCAAGACAATTTGCCACACTCCAAACCAAAAAATCTGCCCCACTCCCATTCAAAACAATCTCTCCCACTCCCATTCCAAACAATCTGCCCACTGCCATCCAAAACAATCTGCCCACTGCCATCCAAAACAATCTGCCCACTGCCATCCAAAACAATCTGCCCACTGCCATCCAAAACAATCTGCCCACTGCCATCCAAAACAATCTGCCCACTGACATCCAAAACAATCTGCCCCACTGACATCCAAAACAATCTGCCCCACTGACATCCAAAACAATCTGCCCCACTGACATCCAAAACAATCTGCCCCACTGACATCCAAAACAATCTGCCCCACTGACATCCAAAACAATCTGCCCCACTGACATCCAAAACAATCTGCCCCACTGACATCCAAAACAATCTGCCCCACTGACATCCAAAACAATCTGCCCCACTGACATCCAAAACAATCTGCCCCACTGACATCCAAAACAATCTGCCCCACTCCAACCCAAAACAATCTGCCCCACTGCCATCCAAAACAATCTGCCCCACTCCAACCCAAAACAATCTGCCCCACTGCCATCCAAAACAATCTGCCCCACTCCAACCCAAAACAATCTGCCCCACTGCCATCCAAAACAATCTGCCCCACTCCAACCCAAAACAATCTGCCCCACTCCAACCCAAAACAATCTGCCCCACTCCAACCCAAAACAATCTGCCCCACTCCAACCCAAAACAATCTGCCCCACTCCAACCCAAAACAATCTGCCCCACTCCAACCCAAAACAATCTGCCCCACTCCAACCCAAAACAATCTGCCCCACTCCAACCCAAAACAATCTGCCCCACTCCAACCCAAAACAATCTGCCCCACTCCAACCCAAAACAATCTGCCCCACTCCAACCCAAAACAATCTGCCCCACTCCAACCCAAAACAATCTGCCCCACTCCAACCCAAAACAATCTGCCCCACTCCAACCCAAAACAATCTGCCCCACTCCAACCCAAAACAATCTGCCCCACTCCAACCCAAAACAATCTGCCCCACTCCAACCCAAAACAATCTGCCCCACTCCAACCCAAAACAATCTGCCCCACTCCAACCCAAAACAATCTGCCCCACTCCAACCCAAAACAATCTGCCCCACTCCAACCCAAAACAATCTGCCCCACTCCAATTCAAACAATCTGCCCCACTCCAATTCAAACAATCTGCCCCACTCCAATCCAAAACAGTCTACCCACTTCAATCCAAAACCATCTGCCCCACTACAATCCCATACAATCTGTTCCACCACTACAATCCGCCTATGCTAATCCAACACAATCTGCCCCACTCCAGTAAAAAGTCAATTCTAAAACACTCTGCCCCACTCCAATCAGCCTACCCCAAACCAAAACAATCTGCCCTACTCCAGTCCAAAACAATCTGCCCCACCCAAATCCAAGACAGTCTGCCCCACTACAATCCAAGACAATTTGCCCCACTACAATCCAAGACAATTTGCCCCACTCCCATTCAAAACAGTCTGCCCCACTCCCATTCAAAACAGTCTGCCCCACTCCCATTCAAAACAGTCTGCCCCACTCCCGTTCAAAACAGTCTGCCCCACTCCCATTCAAACAATCTGCCCCACTCCAATTCAAACAATCTGCCCCACTCCAATTCAAACAATCTGCCCCACTCCAATTCAAACAATCTGCCCCACTCCAATTCAAACAATCTGCCCCACTCCAATTCAAACAATCTGCCCCACTCCAATTCAAACAATCTGCCCCACTCCAATTCAAACAATCTGCCCCACTCCAATTCAAACAATCTGCCCCACTCCAATTCAAACAATCTGCCCCACTCCAATTCAAACAATCTGCCCCACTCCAATTCAAACAATCTGCCCCACTCCAATTCAAACAATCTGCCCCACTCTAATTCAAACAATCTGCCCCACTCCAATCCGAAACAGTCTACACACTTCAATCCAAAACCATCTGCCCCACTACAATCCCAAACAATCTGTCCCACCACTACAATCCGCCTATGCTAATCCAACACAATCTGCCCCACTCCAGTAAAAAGTCAATTCTAAAACATCTGCCCCACTCCAATCAGCCTACTCCAAACCACATCAATCTGCCCTACTCCAGTCCAAGACAGTCTGCCCCACCCAAATCCAAGACAGTCTGCCCCACTACAATCCAAGACAATCTGCCCCATTCCAAACCAAAACAATCTGCCCCATTCCAAACCAAAACAATCTGCCCCACTCCCATTCAAAACAATCTGCCCCACTCCCATTCAAAACAATCTCTCCCACTCCCATTCAAAACAATCTCTCCCACTCCCATTCAAAACAATCTTTCCCATTCCTATCTGCCCACTGCCATCCAAAACAATCTGCCCACTGCCATCCAAAACAATCTGCCCACTGCCATCCAAAACAATCTGCCCACTGCCATCCAAAACAATCTGCCCCACTCCCTCCAATTCAAAACAATCTGCCCCACTCCCTCCAATTCAAAACAATCTGCCCACTCCCTCCAATTCAAAACAATCTGCCCACTCCCTCCAATTCAAAACAATCTGCCCCACTCCCTCCAATTCAAAACAATCTGCCCCACTCCCTCCAATTCAAAACAATCTGCCCCACTCCCTCCAATTCAAAACAATCTGCCACACTCCAATTCAAAACAATCTGCCACACTCCAATTCAAAACAATCTGCCACACTCCAATTCAAAACAATCTGCCACACTCCAATTCAAAACAATCTGCCACACTCCAATTCAAAACAATCTGCCACACTCCAATTCAAAACAATCTGCCACACTCCAATTCAAAACAATCTGCCACACTCCAATTCAAAACAATCTGCCACACTCCAATTCAAAACAATCTGCCACACTCCAATTCAAAACAATCTGCCACACTCCAATCCAAAACAATCTGCCACACTCCAATCCAAAACAATCTGCCCCACTCCAATCCAAAACAATCTGCCCCACTCCAATCCAATCTGCCCCACTCCAATCCAAAACAATCTGCCCCACTCCAATCCAAAACAATCTGCCCCACTCCAATTCAAAACAATCTGCCCCACTCCAATTCAAAACAATCTACCCACTTCAATCCAAAACCATTTGCCCCACTACAATCCCAAACAATCTGTCCCACCACTACAATCCGCCTATGCTAATCCAACACAATCTGCCCCACTCCAGTAAAAAGTAAATTCTAAAACAATCTATCCCACTCCAATCAGCCCACTCCAAACCAAAACAATGTGCCCTACTCCAGTCCAAAACAATATGCCCGAAACCTAATCCAAAACAATCTGCCCACCCAAATCCAAGACAGTCTGCCCCACAACAATCCAAGACAATTTGCCACATTCCAAACCAAAAAATCTGCCCCACTCCCATTCAAAACAATCTCTCCCACTCCCATTCAAAACAATCTCTCCCATTCCATTCTGCCTACACAATCCCAAACTATCTGCCCACTGCCATCCAAAACAATCTGCCCACTGACATCCAAAACAATCTGCCCCACTGACATCCAAAACAATCTGCCCCACTGACATCCAAAACAATCTGCCCCACTGACATCCAAAACAATCTGCCCCACTGACATCCAAAACAATCTGCCCCACTGACATCCAAAACAATCTGCCCCACTGACATCCAAAACAATTTGCCCCATTCCAAACCAAAACAATCTGCCCCACTCCCATTCAAAACAGTCTGCCCCACTCCCATTCAAAACAGTCTGCCCCACTCCCATTCAAAACAGTCTGCCCCACTCCCATTCAAAACAGTCTGCCCCACTCCCATTCAAAACAATCTCTCCCACTCCCATTCAAACAATCTGCCCCACTCCAATTCAAACAATCTGCCCCACTCCAATTCAAACAATCTGCCCCACTCCAATTCAAACAATCTGCCCCATTCCAATTCAAACAATCTGCCCCACTCCAATTCAAACAATCTGCCCCACTCCAATTCAAACAATCTGCCCCACTCCAATTCAAACAATCTGCCCCACTCCAATTCAAACAATCTGCCCCACTCCAATTCAAACAATCTGCCCCACTCCAATTCAAACAATCTGCCCCACTCCAATTCAAACAATCTGCCCCACTCTAATTCAAACAATCTGCCCCACTCTAATTCAAACAATCTGCCCCACTCCAATCCGAAACAGTCTACACACTTCAATCCAAAACCATCTGCCCCACTACAATCCCAAACAATCTGTCCCACCACTACAATCCGCCTATGCTAATCCAACACAATCTGCCCCACTCCAGTAAAAAGTCAATTCTAAAACATCTGCCCCACTCCAATCAGCCTACTCCAAACCACATCAATCTGCCCTACTCCAGTCCAAAACAATCTGCCCCACCCAAATCCAAGACAGTCTGCCCCACCCAAATCCAAGACAGTCTGCCCCACTACAATCCAAGACAATCTGCCCCATTCCAAACCAAAACAATCTGCCCCATTCCAAACCAAAACAATCTGCCCCACTCCCATTCAAAACAATCTGCCCCACTCCCATTCAAAACAATCTCTCCCACTCCCATTCAAAACAATCTTTCCCATTCCTATCTGCCCACTGCCATCCAAAACAATCTGCCCACTGCCATCCAAAACAATCTGCCCACTGCCATCCAAAACAATCTGCCCACTGCCATCCAAAACAATCTGCCCACTGCCATCCAAAACAATCTGCCCACTGCCATCCAAAACAATCTGCCCCACTCCCTCCAATTCAAAACAATCTGCCCCACTCCCTCCAATTCAAAACAATCTGCCCACTCCCTCCAATTCAAAACAATCTGCCCACTCCCTCCAATTCAAAACAATCTGCCCCACTCCCTCCAATTCAAAACAATCTGCCCCACTCCCTCCAATTCAAAACAATCTGCCCCACTCCCTCCAATTCAAAACAATCTGCCCCACTCCCTCCAATTCAAAACAATCTGCCACACTCCAATTCAAAACAATCTGCCACACTCCAATTCAAAACAATCTGCCACACTCCAATTCAAAACAATCTGCCACACTCCAATTCAAAACAATCTGCCACACTCCAATTCAAAACAATCTGCCACACTCCAATTCAAAACAATCTGCCACACTCCAATTCAAAACAATCTGCCACACTCCAATTCAAAACAATCTGCCACACTCCAATTCAAAACAATCTACCACACTCCAATCCAAAACAATCTGCCACACTCCAATCCAAAACAATCTGCCCCACTCCAATCCAAAACAATCTGCCCCACTCCAATCCAAAACAATCTGCCCCACTCCAATCCAAAACAATCTGCCCCACTCCAATCCAAAACAATCTGCCCCACTCCAATCCAAAACAATCTGCCCCACTCCAATTCAAAACAATCTGCCCCACTCCAATCCAAAACAATCTACCCACTTCAATCCAAAACCATTTGCCCCACTACAATCCCAAACAATCTGTCCCACCACTACAATCCGCCTATGCTAATCCAACACAATCTGCCCCACTCCAGTAAAAAGTAAATTCTAAAACAATCTATCCCACTCCAATCAGCCCACTCCAAACCAAAACAATGTGCCCTACTCCAGTCCAAAACAATATGCCCGAAACCTAATCCAAAACAATCTGCCCACCCAAATCCAAGACAGTCTGCCCCACAACAATCCAAGACAATTTGCCACATTCCAAACCAAAAAATCTGCCCCACTCCCATTCAAAACAATCTCTCCCACTCCCATTCAAAACAATCTCTCCCATTCCATTCTGCCTACACAATCCCAAACTATCTGCCCACTGCCATCCAAAACAATCTGCCCACTGCCATCCAAAACAATCTGCCCACTGCCATCCAAAACAATCTGCCCCACTGCCATCCAAAACAATCTGCCCCACTGACATCCAAAACAATCTGCCCCACTGACATCCAAAACAATCTGCCCCACTGACATCCAAAACAATCTGCCCCACTGACATCCAAAACAATCTGCCCCACTGACATCCAAAACAATCTGCCCCACTGACATCCAAAACAATCTGCCCCACTGACATCCAAAACAATCTGCCCCACTGACATCCAAAACAATCTGCCCCACTGACATCCAAAACAATCTGCCCCACTGACATCCAAAACAATCTGCCCCACTGACATCCAAAACAATCTGCCCCACTGACATCCAAAACAATCTGCCCCACTGCCATCCAAAACAATCTGCCCCACTCCAACCCAAAACAATCTGCCCCACTGCCATCCAAAACAATCTGCCCCACTCCAACCCAAAACAATCTGCCCCACTGCCATCCAAAACAATCTGCCCCACTGCCATCCAAAACAATCTGCCCCACTGCCATCCAAAACAATCTGCCCCACTCCAACCCAAAACAATCTGCCCCACTCCAACCCAAAACAATCTGCCCCACTCCAACCCAAAACAATCTGCCCCACTCCAATCCAAAACAATCTGCCCCACTCCAATCCAAAACAATCTGCCCCACTCCAATCCAAAACAATCTGCCCCACTCCAATCCAAAACAATCTGCCCCACTCCAATCCAAAACAATCTGCCCCACTCCAATCCAAAACAATCTGCCCCACTCCAATCCAAAACAATCTGCCCCACTCCAATCCAAAACAATCTGCCCCACTCCAATCCAAAACAATCTGCCCCACTCCAATCCAAAACAATCTGCCCCACTCCAATCCAAAACAATCTGCCCCACTCCAATCCAAAACAATCTGCCCCACTCCAATCCAAAACAATCTGCCCCACTCCAATCCAAAACAATCTGCCCCACTCCAATCCAAAACAATCTGCCCCACTCCAATCCAAAACAATCTGCCCCACTCCAATCCAAAACAATCTGCCCCACTCCAATCCAAAACAATCTGCCCCACTCCAATCCAAAACAATCTGCCCCACTCCAACCCAAAACAATCTGCCCCACTCCAATTCAATCTGCCCCACTCCAATTCAAACAATCTGCCCCACTCCAATCCAAAACAGTCTACCCACTTCAATCCAAAACCATCTGCCCCACTACAATCCCAAACAATCTGTTCCACCACTACAATCCGCCTATGCTAATCCAACACAATCTGCCCCACTCCAGTAAAAAGTCAATTCTAAAACACTCTGCCCCACTCCAATCAGCCTACCCCAAACCAAAACAATCTGCCCTACTCCAGTCCAAAACAATCTGCCCCACCCAAATCCAAGACAGTCTGCCCCACTACAATCCAAGACAATTTGCCCCATTCCAAACCAAAACAATCTGCCCCACTCCCATTCAAAACAATCTGCCCCACTCCCATTCAAAACAATCTCTCCCACTCCCATTCAAAACAATCTCTCCCACTCCCATTCAAAACAATCTCTCCCACTCCCATTCAAAACAATCTCTCCCACTCCCATTCAAAACAATCTCTCCCACTCCCATTCAAAACAATCTTTTCCATTCCTATCTGCCCACTGTCATCCAAAACAATCTGCCCCACAGCAATCCAAAACAATCTGCCCCACAGCAATCCAAAACAATCTGCCCCACTCCAATTCAAAACAATCTGCCCCACTCCAATTCAAAACAATCTGCCCCACTCCAATTCAAAACAATCTGCCCCACTCCAATTCAAAACAATCTGCCCCACTCCAATCCAAAACAATCTACCCACTTCAATCCAAAACCATTTGCCCCACTACAATCCCAAACAATCTGTCCCACCACTACAATCCGCCTATGCTAATCCAACACAATCTGCCCCACTCCAGTAAAAAGTAAATTCTAAAACAATCTATCCCACTCCAATCAGCCCACTCCAAACCAAAACAATGTGCCCTACTCCAGTCCAAAACAATCTGCCCGAAACCTAATCCAAAACAATCTGCCCACCCAAATCCAAGACAGTCTGCCCCACAACAATCCAAGACAATTTGCCACACTCCAAACCAAAACAATCTCTCCCATTCCAATCTGCCCACACAATCCCAAACTATCTGCCCACACAATCCCAAACTATCTGCCCACACAATCCCAAACTATCTGCCCACACAATCCCAAACTATCTGCCCACACAATCCCAAACTATCTGCCCCACTGCCATCCAAAACAATCTGCCCCACTGCCATCCAAAACAATCTGCCCCACTGCCATCCAAAACAATCTGCCCCACTCCAATCCAAAACAATCTGCCCCACTCCAATCCAAAACAATCTGCCCCACTCCAATCCAAAACAATCTGCCCCACTCCAAACCAAAACAATGTGCCCTACTCCAGTCCAAAACAATATGCCCGAAACCTAATCCAAAACAATCTGCCCACCCAAATCCAAGACAGTCTGCCCCACAACAATCCAAGACAATTTGCCACATTCCAAACCAAAAAATCTGCCCCACTCCCATTCAAAACAATCTCTCCCACTCCCATTCAAAACAATCTCTCCCATTCCATTCTGCCTACACAATCCCAAACTATCTGCCCACTGCCATCCAAAACAATCTGCCCACTGCCATCCAAAACAATCTGCCCACTGCCATCCAAAACAATCTGCCCCACTGACATCCAAAACAATCTGCCCCACTGACATCCAAAACAATCTGCCCCACTGACATCCAAAACAATCTGCCCCACTGACATCCAAAACAATCTGCCCCACTGACATCCAAAACAATCTGCCCCACTGACATCCAAAACAATCTGCCCCACTGACATCCAAAACAATCTGCCCCACTGACATCCAAAACAATCTGCCCCACTGACATCCAAAACAATCTGCCCCACTGACATCCAAAACAATCTGCCCCACTGACATCCAAAACAATCTGCCCCACTGACATCCAAAACAATCTGCCCCACTGACATCCAAAACAATCTGCCCCACTGACATCCAAAACAATCTGCCACACTGACATCCAAAACAATCTGCCCCACTGCCATCCAAAACAATCTGCCCCACTGCCATCCAAAACAATCTGCCCCACTGCCATCCCAAAACAATCTGCCCCACTCCAACCCAAAACAATCTGCCCCACTGCCATCCAAAACAATCTGCCCCACTGCCATCCAAAACAATCTGCCCCACTCCAACCCAAAACAATCTGCCCCACTCCAACCCAAAACAATCTGCCCCACTCCAATCCAAAACAATCTGCCCCACTCCAATCCAAAACAATCTGCCCCACTCCAATCCAAAACAATCTGCCCCACTCCAATCCAAAACAATCTGCCCCACTCCAATCCAAAACAATCTGCCCCACTCCAATCCAAAACAATCTGCCCCACTCCAATCCAAAACAATCTGCCCCACTCCAATCCAAAACAATCTGCCCCACTCCAATCCAAAACAATCTGCCCCACTCCAATCCAAAACAATCTGCCCCACTCCAATCCAAAACAATCTGCCCCACTCCAATCCAAAACAATCTGCCCCACTCCAATCCAAAACAATCTGCCCCACTCCAATCCAAAACAATCTGCCCCACTCCAATCCAAAACAATCTGCCCCACTCCAATCCAAAACAATCTGCCCCACTCCAATCCAAAACAATCTGCCCCACTCCAATCCAAAACAATCTGCCCCACTCCAATCCAAAACAATCTGCCCCACTCCAATCCAAAACAATCTGCCCCACTCCAATCCAAAACAATCTGCCCCACTCCAATCCAAAACAATCTGCCCCACTCCAATCCAAAACAATCTGCCCCACTCCAACCCAAAACAATCTGCCCCACTCCAATCCAAAACAATCTGCCCCACTCCAACCCAAAACAATCTGCCCCACTCCAACCCAAAACAATCTGCCCCACTCCAATTCAATCTGCCCCACTCCAATTCAAACAATCTGCCCCACTCCAATCCAAAAAAGTCTACCCACTTCAATCCAAAACCATCTGCCCCACTACAATCCCAAACAATCTGTTCCACCACTACAATCCGCCTATGCTAATCCAACACAATCTGCCCCACTCCAGTAAAAAGTCAATTCTAAAACACTCTGCCCCACTCCAATCAGCCTACCCCAAACCAAAACAATCTGCCCTACTCCAGTCCAAAACAATCTGCCCCACCCAAATCCAAGACAGTCTGCCCCACTACAATCCAAGACAATTTGCCCCATTCCAAACCAAAACAATCTGCCCCACTCCCATTCAAAACAATCTGCCCCACTCCCATTCAAAACAATCTCTCCCACTCCCATTCAAAACAATCTCTCCCACTCCCATTCAAAACAATCTCTCCCACTCCCATTCAAAACAATCTCTCCCACTCCCATTCAAAACAATCTCTCCCACTCCCATTCAAAACAATCTCTCCCACTCCCATTCAAAACAATCTTTTCCATTCCTATCTGCCCACTGTCATCCAAAACAATCTGCCCCACAGCAATCCAAAACAATCTGCCCCACAGCAATCCAAAACAATCTGCCCCACTCCAATTCAAAACAATCTGCCCCACTCCAATTCAAAACAATCTGCCCCACTCCAATTCAAAACAATCTGCCCCACTCCAATTCAAAACAATCTGCCCCACTCCAATCCGCTTTATGATAATCCCAATCTACCCCACTCTAATCCCAATCTGCCCCACTCCAATCTAAAAAAATATACCCTGCTTTGTTTTAATTGTCTTTGCTATCTTCATTAATAGCTGTAGGTCTAAGGCCTCCGTGAAACACATCATTAAATGTGCATGGTCCTCCCTAAATCCTATTTTGATACAATATTATTACAGGCCTTAAAAAATCATAAAAATGTTACTAGACCTGCAGGCTGAGCAGCATGAACAGTCTATTCGACCTAAGTGTAATGTACTTGACCCGGAAAGGGGTCTCAGATTGTGTGATCCTATGCAAATATTGTATTTTACAGTCGCCTTTTTCCTCATTCTCACAAGTGCACATTCAAATATGCGAGTTCAGCATTTCTACTGTAAAAAAAAAGTCCTATTGTGTTTGATTAAATACACTAAATGTGTGTTCTATGTATTAGAAATATAGCCCCTTAGCTTACTAATAGTTTTGCCATCAGGGCAGGAGTGTTTCTCAGTTTATGGATCAAATCTGTTTATTAATATTTCAATGTAAACATTGCATATATAACACTACATAATGAGACAGATGCCATAACTTGGAATGTGTTCTATGCAAATCGGTAAGGCAATGAAAAGCTAAATAGTAATAGAAAAATAAAAAAAAACATCAAACATAGTTTCCCCTCTGTTGGCTTACATGATCGCATCAATATCTTACATCCCCAGGACTTGTGTCTTCATAATCATGGCTCCAGACACGAGTAAGCATAGCCCACCCCTTCCCACTCTAGCTCAACTTCAGAACCCTCAAATAAGTTGGACATGTCAGAGCTGTCGTAAACTCAGTCGACAATATCTGCAAGAAGGGTCGCCACAATACCTTAAACTCTTCACCATTCTGCAAAGAGGACAGAGTAAGCTTTTCCATGGCGAGAATGAACCATAGCTTATGAAGCCATACTGTTAGCGACGGAATCTGGTACGACCCCCACATACTCAACAGCAACTGTGTAGCTGCATTTAACGCTAAGGCCATCTGTCTACCTTTCATTGACCTCAAAGGGAAGGTAAGCTCATTGGGAAGACCCAGCAAGACGTATGCAGGAAATCTAGGTATATGAGTGTTAAAGGCTGAGTCAAGAGTGTCTAAAATACTTTCCCAACACCGATTCAGCTTAGGGCAATGCCATAGGAGATGTGCAAGCAAGCCAGACATTCCACATCCTCTCCAGCACAAGTCTGACTTAACAGGATCCCAGACATGGATCCTTGCCGGGGTATAGTACCAGTAGGACGCCACCTTATAAGCTGACTCTGTTCCTGCCTGTTGTAAGCAGTGTGATGTGTTCTGTAAAAGATGCTCTCCCACTCCTCCTCCGAGAGTTCTCTTTCCAGCTCCCTCTCCCATCCCAGCTGACCCTTAGTTTTGGGCGGTCGAGCCCCCCCTCGCAGGAGAGCATAAAGCTCGGAGATCAATCGCTTGTCATCTTTTTTTGTTATAATCCATTTTTCAAATGGTGTTAAGGGCCTATCTATTGACGGTCTATTGGCAGGCGACAGGGCCCAGTGTCGTATCTGATAATACATCACCCTGTCTGCCTCCGATAGGCCATATGTCTCCCTCATCTGGTCAAAGGGAATCACACCCTGTTAATCAAAGAAACAGCCAACCCATTTACAACCCCCCGCGTACCAACGACGAAGCGCCTCGACCTGCAGACCCGGTCCGAAGTCAGGGTTCGCCCCCAGAGGGGTCACTGGAGACAGAAAGGTCGTCAGGCCCACGCGTCTGGCCAAACGGTCCCAAACTCGCATCAACACTTCCGTGACCAGGGACATATACAACCCACAGGCTCTGTTACGGCGCCTTAACCAGGGCTCTTTCCAAATATGTGAGCCCGCCACCGCCTGGTCCATGAAACACCAGTGCTTCTCAGAGGACGGGCGGCTCCACTCCAGTAGGAAATGCAGTTGTGCGGCCTGAAAGTATCGCAGGAGGCAAGGAACAGCCACTCCCCCCTCCCGCTTATGGCGATACATCAGTCTTCGCGGTAACCTAGCCGCCTTCCCCTCCCATATGAATCTTAGAACCGGCGTCTGAAGGACTGCAATCGTTCGCGGCGGGGGTTCCACTGGGAGTGCCTGAAAAACGTACAACACTCTCGGCAAGATGGTCATCTTGACGGCCGCCACCCGGCCCAACCAGGACAGTTTAATCTTCCCCCAGCTCTCCAAATCACGCTGTACCTCCTGCGTCAGATTCTCATAATTCAACAACGCCGTACAGGCAAATGTCGGGCCCAACTCCACTCCCAAGTATGGAAGCTTTGAGGAAGACCAGATAAATGGGAAGCGGTCCCTCAGATCCTTTTCGTGTTCAGGGCTAATAAACCTGCTCATAGCTTGCGAATTTAGCATATTGATTCGGAAACCCGAGACCCATCCAAAATCCTCAAGTACATGCATTAGCGCAGGGAGCGAGGTCGCGGGGTCGGACATGGTAAGGATCACATCATCCGCGTACAATGAGATGAGATGTTTATCTCCCCCGGATTTGAGGCCCACAATCAGAGGGTCATCACGGAGCCGCTGAGCCAATAGTTCCATATATAAAGCAAACAAAAGGGGCGAGAGGGGGCACACCTGCTGTGTTCCTCTTTGAACCGAAAAGGGCAAAGAAAGCGTCCTGTTAACCCGTACCGCTGAACGGCGTGCCTGGTAGATGCATCGAATCCAGGCCATGAACCCAGGGCTCAGCTCTAGCGCCTTAAACAGATATGGCCAATAAACCCTGTCAAACGCCTTTTCAGCGTCAACAGACAGGAAAAGTGCCTCCCTTCTAGAGCGTTCCGTTTTGTCTAATAAGATGGAGCAGTCGTTTGGTATTATCGCTACACTGTCTACGCGGTATGAATCCCGCCTGATCCAGGTCAATCAAGCCAGGCATATAGTAGTTTAGACGGTGCGCCAATACGCCTGTAAACAGCTTAGCTTCAATATTTAGGAGCGAGATCGGCCTGTATGAAGCACAATATGGGGTCCTTCCCCGGCTTTGCGATTACTACAATGGTGGCATCAAGCATGCTAGGTGTAAGGGTCCCTGTGCGTCGAAAAGAATTAAAAAGTCGCACCAAGACTGGAACGAGTTCCACGCAGAAGGTCTTATAAAAAAGTGCAGAGAAGCCATCCGGCCCAGGTGACTTCCCGGACTGCAAGCGCAAGATTGCTGATATAACCTCTTCCGCCCTTATAGGTTGCTCCAGAGAGGCCGAATCCCCCTCCGGCATAGGCGCAATTGCGACACCCTCCAGAAAGCTCTCTGGAGAAGAAGAATCGGGCTCCTCCGCCTGATATAAAGCCTTATAGAACTCTGTAAAGGCGTCTGCTATTTGGTCACTTGTGTGTGCCTCAGCCCCCGAGGGGGAGCGGACCATTTGTATCAGTGACGCCGTTCGCTGTGCTCGCAGCCTGTGCGCCAGCAGCTTCCCACATTTATTACTACCCACATAGTACTTGTGTTTGAGGTGCGCCACCGCATATTCTGCCCTGTCCCAGTCCAGCGCTCTCAGCTGTTTCCTTTCCTTCTCCAACTCACGCCAAACCCTCGGGGCCCCAGTGCGTTTATGTGAACGCTCCAGCTCACTCACCCGCCGCTCCAGGTCCGCTCTTAGGAGTCTCCTTGCCCTATTATCTCTAGCCGAGTGCGACATCACCTCCCCCTAACGACCGCCTTCAGTGCCTCCCAAAGCGTCGCCTCGCAAGTGGACCCATCGTCATTCCGATCGAGGTAGTCTATTATAACCTTGCGGATCTCTTGCACTGTTGCATCGTTCTGGAGCATTGAGTCCCTAAACCGCCAGCCCGCCGCACTCACTCGTTCCGTGTTCGTGTGAATGACCACAGTAACCGGGGCGTGGTCCGAAAGAGACCGAGGCTCGATCAGAGAGTCCCCAATCCGGGGTAGAAATTCCTGCGAAGCCAGGAAGAGGTCTAGGTGAGCATATGTCTTAGTCGCTGCCGAGTAAAAGGAATAATCTCTTAACGTGGGATGAACCCTACGCCACACGTCCACCAAGCCACATTCATTCAGCCAATGACTGCCAGCCTCAGTTATGGACCCTGTCTGCCCCCACCTATGGCCCGAACGATCCAGCCCCCCATCCATCACCAGGTTGAAATCTCCCCCAACCAGAATAGCACCATCTGGGGACTGCAACAACGGGGTCAAGGCACGTTTTAGAAAAGCTTCCTGCTGAGAGTTAGGCACATACAAAGAGGCAATGGTGAAAGAAAAGCCCCCCAATCTCAGTCGCATGGCCAGAAGCCTCCCCGGTATCTCATGGAACTTGGACACCACCTCGCCCGGGAATGGGCGCGCCAGAAGGATCGCCACCCCCGCGTGCTTTGTTGTAACTGAGGACCAGAACTGCCTAGGGAACCACCTAGAGCGCATACGGTAGATATCTTTCGGGACAAGGTGTGTCTCCTGAAGCAAACATATGTGACAGCCTGACCTCTCTAGGGTGGACAGAACGGCCAACCTCTTAGTAGGATTATTGAGCCCGCGGACGTTCAAGCTCATACATTTAAAAAGCATGGGCTAAATTAAAAGTTACAAGCAAAGAGGAGGATAAAGTGCCAGAGGGAAGCCCCGGTGCCAGATCTACCCCACCTGTATCCACAAGCCCTGGGAGAAACTCCATGTAGATGCCAAACCCGCCAGGAAAACCAACAACAAGTAACCATCACGCACAACAGGTGCACAAAATATATGAGTCCTCACACTTCCTTCCTCACGAGGAAAGGTCTCCAAAGGGCAGTAGAACCAGTCATATTTGATAATCCACGCCCATCACCCCCGCGGCCCTGCCCCTTCCAACGGCCGACATGCCGTTCGCAGCAAGGTCAGCCACCAAGCAGGACTCTTCCGGGAGCTCTTCTCTACGCCGAAGTTCCAGCTGCCACACTACTCAGAGCAGACTCCCTCTCCAATCTCAGCTCCGAGGGGGACGGACACCGCGGCCTCCGCCTCTTCTCCGTTCGTCGCCACCGGGGCTAGCCACCCCCGACAAGGCCGACCTCTCACTCGACCCTTGGGATTCATCCTCCAAGCCTAGGATCCGGGCCGCCTCCGCAATGGATGTCACCTGCCCGAGGTGCTCCTCCCATCGAAAGACCAGGCGGAATGGGTGACCCAAAAAATAAGAGACGTTGTGCGCCCGCAGGTTTTCTGTGATCGGTCTAAATTCTCTTCTCTGCAACGTGCGCACAGAGAGGTCATGGAATAGTTGAAGTTCATGTCTTCTAAAGAGGACCTTTTGAAGAGTGTGGGCTCGCTGCAAGATCCGTTCCTTGAGGACAAAGTCATGAAGGCAGGCCAGAATGTCCGGGGGGCGGTCCCCAGGGCCACCGGCACGGCTGACCCGATGCACCCTATCCAGGGCTATCTCCTGTGTCTCATCCGGGCCTAGCAGAGAACGAAATAAGCCCTTCACATAGTCCCCAATGTCCTCCTTTTTTCGGCCCCCACCGGGACCCCCCTGATGCAGATGTTTTGTCTTCTCGAGCGATTTTCCAGATCCTCGACTGTTAGCTGGAGATGGTCTTGCTGCTCTCGAAGGTGGACCACCTCCTGCTGCAGGCCCGCTAGTTCTTCACCACGAGGAATCTCTCTCTCCTCCAACTGCGAGACACGCTCTCCCAAGGAGGTCACACCTCTCCTCTCAACTCCTTCACCTCCTGGGATATGTCCCGTCGCAGATCCTGAATATCGCTACGGAGTGAATCAAAAAGGGATGTCAAAAAACCCTTTGTGATCGGCGAATTACCATCAGAGTCCCCTTCCAGACGAGTTTCGGGAAGTCTTGTCGCCGGTGGGTCTTCAGCCATGCCACTCGTAGGCAAATGGGCGCCTGGCAGCATGTCTTTCACTGACCGCTCTCGCTTAGTCTTAGCCGCCGCCATATTTCGCAGGCCAAGGCGCAGATCGCCGGATCAGCCCCCCACGTGTCCACACCACCTCCACCAGCAACGACGGGCTCAAGAATGCACAATAACCCCTATGCTTGGTGTTCGCACCCAGAAAGCGCTTCCTGCCACACGTGGCTCTCTGATCCTCTGCCCTCGTATGCCAAGCCCGCTCTCCCTGGCGAACTCGGGGCGTCTCCTGATCGGGGCCTCTACTCGTATGCAGCCCCCATTTATCTATCGCTGATACGTTCCAGGCCGCGGTGCCCACCTGGGCCCACGCTCACCTGCTGTCATAGGGGGCGCAGGATATCTCCGCGGCGGTGCAATGGCCTCCACCGTCCTCTCTCAGGATCTCGGGCCTCTCCACTTCCTGCTGCGATGCACTTCAAAATGGAGGAGCCCACCTCCAGCCCCACGCGGCGCCAGCACGGGGGAGAATCCCTCCACACTCCCGGCTCATCAAACCCTGGGCCCGGGTCCACCGTGCCCTCCGGCAGGTTGAGGGCACCAAAATGCCAAAAAAGGCAAAAGTAGAAAAGGAGCCAAGGCTCTTCGGCCCCCCCACCCTCAAGCGAGAGGGCAGGTGAGCTCTGGGGAAGGAGAATCCGCTCACTGGCCTGGGCGGCCGCTCCGGCCGCACCGCATTCCAGGCCGCTCCTCGGCTCTCCTCCGGCTGGAAGCCACTCGATGCGCGCCGAAGCCCTCAGGCGGCAGCACGCGGATCACGCCGGCTGTCAGAGTCCCTGGGGGGCCTCAATGCGACCCCCCTGGCAGACTAAGCGGCATTCCAAAGGGCCAGGGCGGCGGAGCTCGGACAAAACGCGTCCTAGCACACCGCCATCTTGGCCACGCCCCCTGTTTCTCAGTTTATGTTTGAACATTCACTTTTAATTTTAATAAGTATATTACTAAAGCATGAAGTGGTAGCGCACTGTCATTTCACAGGCAGTAAACTTCCAAGAAATGTCCAAAAAACCTCCCATAAACTTGCAGCTTTATTGATAAAACTATATAGTAGTATCAGCCTTTTATTTCACACAGGTCAGACAGTTCACCTTACAAAATTCTGGAACTCTGCAGTCACAAGGAAAAGTATTATCATTGCAAGAAGACAAACTGACTTTTGACCGCTGTCTCTGAACAGAGAACAAAGGTGAGGAGAATAAGATTTAAAGGCATCTTAATTGCTAATTCAGTTTCTGTCTGAACAGAACACCTGTTCTGTAGTCCCTTGGCCAGAAGGGATGAGTAGGTTCTAAAAATAGCTCAACCACATATAAAATGAGGCAATAGCCTGAATATAATCTTTAAGCCCTGTATTAGAATACACAGCCTACACCAACACCTTAGAAGTCTAATTCAATCTTCTCCTGTACTAACAAAGCACCCCGGTTTTCACTGGAAATTTCTGAAATATCAGGCCAGAGCTGCTGAATGCACTAGGTACCGCAATTACTACCTGATCAATCATACTGGGTACACTATTAAGTTGCAATCTGATAAGGCCACACTCAAAACTGTTCTTAAAACTATTTTATTCCACATGGATACTTTCACAAGGAAAAGAAATCTGACTCTGGATCCAATAACAGTTTAGACCCTGTGTCCCAAACCCCATGTGATTCTTTGGCGTCATTCTGCTTGAAAAACATTATTAATGTCCGAGACGCTTCATGGAGATCACAAACCCTTCTGACATCTCTGAAGTGTTTTGAGTGGTAGCCATTGGTCTAGCCACTAAATCCACATATTATGGCTTACCCCCAATTGCTTCTTATGTATCCATTATGGATCGTAGGAAGGATAAAACGAAGAGCTGGAAAAAGGCAATTGTGGGCCACAAAATGTCTATGTTTGTTGACACAAAATTTGCTAATTTATGCTTCAATATCTTTATAGGGTTGGGGAGGTATTACTATTTGGTCATTCAAGTGTATTTTCTGTTGGTTTTTGCATTAAGTGTCAATAGCCTTTTGCTTGCAATGTTAGACCTTGTCCTTTATCAGCTTCAATGGAACCTAGCGTATTTAGCCCCATTAAACAGGAAGGTAATGACACTGACATATGGAAAGGACGGGCTGACTTTTTATTGCACCGGGCAATTCCCCTGGTGGACTGCAGCCCTAGAGGCCGGTTTGGAAAGCTGAGGACTGCTTCTGGTGCCTCTGTTACTTTCCTTAGCTCCCCAAGGTTAATTGTATTAGGCACAGGGAGGCTCCAAGAAAGCACAACGAGAGAGAAGGAAGGGGTAGGTAGAGAGAAGGTGGTCAGAGAGGGAGATGAGAGAGAAGAGAGAAGGAGAGAAGAAGAAGATGGATGAAAAGATAGAGATTGTGTAAGGAGGAGGAAACTGGCTGGTTTGAGGATTTTTTGCCAGAGCTGCTTTTAGTCCCCCCGTCCCACACTGTATGTGGTACATAGCCAGACGGGCATGGAAAGACTTTCTAAGATGATACTATTTGTGTTATCAAAATCCCAATTGTTGTCACATATATTTTTTGGCCTTTCCCTAAAATAGAAAAAGTGTCTCAACTATGCATCTATATTACAAGAGTCCTCATTTGGGGGTATATTTTCAGAGGGACAATTTATTACACTGGATGATTAAAAGAGGTTATGTCCTTTTAAATAAAACAGCAGTTCATAACCTACTGAAATCTTTGGAACCCCACTGAATCACTACTGGAAGACTGGGACCTCCGCCTAAGCAACTTCCATGATTGTACCTCAAAAGAGTACACAAAAATATAGAAACAATTATAGAACCAAAAACACAACTGAAATATTTAATGTAGTTAACAAATAAAAACATATGTAAAAATTGAAATTTTAATGGGAAGGGTGGAAATTTTTCTAAATGAAGGGCCTAATATAGGGTTTGGCAGACGGAGTGAAGGTAGTCAGGGTAGCGGAGGACTTTACGTCTGTCACCCATACTCTGCCTACAAATTTAGAGCTGCCCGCTGGCCCTGGCGACATCTCTATACATTGGCAGGAATCGTGGTCATGGCAGTTTCTGTCAATGTAGGTAAAGTCTATTGAACGGCTCTGTAAAACATGACGGACGGATGTCAAACATTTCCGAAGTTTTTTTTTCTTCCAAAAACAAACTCTCAAATGGGGACTTTGTCATGGAAAAAAACTAATGATTCCCACACCACTAGATTGTGTGTTCATCATTTTTTTTTTTTATTGTCTCTCAATGCCAGCATATACCTGGCAGTGAGTAAAAAAAAAGCTATTCAACTACCCATTCTAAATATGGCAGAATGGTTGGATGGATTTAACATTTTACATTTTAAATGTTTTTTTTTATCTATGTACCCTTCAATTTTCTAATATTACTTACGTTTCTAAACAATCAAGGACCCCTTGAGTAGGCATTGTGGGCCTCTGGGTAAGATTTGAGCAATAGATATGTTGATCTATTTAACCTGTAGGTTATGCTCAATAATTAAATACAATCATCCTCATTAGCGCCTAAGATATTCTCTCCTATATATTCTACACTGCCAGGTTACTAGGATATTGCAGACCTCTTCTGGAATTTAGAATCAGGAATTAATGGCGCTTTAGCCTCCGGGACTTAATGACACGCAGTGTCAGCTTGATAAATTTCAGTTGATCAATGGATCTATGTTTGTAAACAAAACAGTGTTCCCTGTTTGATATAAGAACAAAGTCAAGTCAAATAAACTTAATTCAGTGTCATGTGTGACCATAAAAACACAACATTTAAGACAAGTAAAAGCAATACATTGAGGTAATAAAACATTAAATAGTAAATGCAGTGTTAAATTCACCAAATCCCCCTATATATCATGGAACATATTTCCGCCTCCATAAAAACACAAAAACAAATACAAACCCTCTCATCAGGGTAATAAAAACATTTAGTAATAGTGCAACATTAGATTCACCAGCCCCCTTTATAAATAATTTTCCTAAATATTACAAGCTGCGACAATTGAATAAATGTTTTTCTACACTACCCGACACATGAGCTCATTGTGGTTCATATCATACTGATATGAATCACTTAGAGTGGTATCGCTCAACTATTCTATTACACTAACTGAAGTGGTTTTGGCCAGGAGATATCACCTCATTCTCTCCTATCCCATACCAAGTAAGAATATCAGTTACTTACCTTTAACTTTAGTTCTCCAGTATAGGAATCTTTCATAGATTCAGATGCTTGAATCATTCCCTGTTGTCAAGATGGGAGTCCTCGGTACCTTTAATTAAGTAGTACTAACACAGGTTAATCCTAAACGCCCTTAGGCCTCTCAGTTTAGCACTTTTATCAGAGTCATTTTAAGAAAAAAAGGACCAAACTTAAGAGCCCAGCAATCAGGTGACACCACCCTTTAGAACCTTCCTGAGAGAAGCTCCAGTTCTTCAGATTTTCTAAGCACAAGTGCACAGAGGATATAACAGAGATAAGAGAGGTGAAGGTGTACTTCCTCTGGGAGGCGGGCGGGTCCCATGTGAATCTATGGAAGATTCCAATACCGGAGAACTAAAGTTACAGGTAAGTAACTCATTTTCTTACTCCAGTATTGGAACTTTCATAGATTCACATGCATGAATCAGAGTAGTAAGCAGTATTGATGTACACTGTAAAACACGTATCTCTGTTCCATACATATACTCATGGCATGTCTAAATAAACATGTACATAACTTAAAGTTCTAAACATTAAATATTAGACTTTTTATGAGAATTTACAATGCATCTAAGACCTTTTCTTTTTTTCGTTAAAACAGACAATGTGAAGATCTGAATGGAGGATGGTGGGAAGAAAGATATAGCTCACCTTTACAGGAAAAGGTTTCTTAGGACCACCTGGCCCACCGCTACTTCTCCTAAAGACAATGCATCCAGTCAGTAATGTCTGGTAAATGTATGGCAGCTTTTCCAAGCTGCTGTCCTACAAAATCATGGAGCGGTACACCTGCAAACAGTGCTGCAGATGAGGATACTGCACATGTTTAATGAGCACAAACAGAAGTTTGCAGTGGCTTGCCCGCTGCTTGATGGCAAAACCAGATTGCTAAAGAAATCCATTTTGCGATGCTCTGTTTGGAGAGCAGTTGACCCCGCCTGGGTGCACTGAAAGCCACGAATACTTGGCTGGTTTTGCAAACGCGTTGGTCCTGACCAGATAGAATTTAACGCATCATTTAATGTCTAAAGAGTGTAGAGCCTTCTCGCTGGAGCTGTAGGATTTGGAAGGAAAATGTCATCTGTTCGTGGCATTAGTCGCTGCAGATTCACATGCTGTGCATAGTCCGCCGTCTGGTGTTGGGCTCGGAGTGTTACAAGTTGTTTTTCTTCGAAGAAGTCTTTTCGAGTCACGAGACCGAGGGACTCCTCCCACTTCGGTTCCATTGCGCATGGGCGTCGACTCCATCTTAGATTGTTTTCCCCGCAGAGGGTGAGGTAGGAGTTGTGTATGCTAATAATAGTGCCCATGCAATGGAATAAATAAGTATGTACAAAATGAAGGTTTAATGTAATATATTTACAAATGTACAAATGTTCAAGATCTACTTCCAAACGGCTACAGGCTCCCGGGGAGGAGGGTGGGCGCATGTGAATCTGCAGCGACTAATGCCACGAACAGATGTACACTGGGTAAGTGACATTTTCAGTTCGGTGGCATGTGTAGCTGCAGATACACATGCTGTGCATAGACTAGTAAGCAGTTATCTCCCCAAAAGCGGTGGTTCAGCCTGTAGGAGTGGAAGTAGTTTGAAATAAAGTTCTTAGTACGGCTTGACCTACGGTGGCCTGTTGTGCAGATAACACATCTATACAGTAGTGTTTAGTAAATGTATGAGGCGTAGACCATGTTGCTGCCTTACATATTTCGTTCATTGGAATATTTCCTAGAAATGCCATAGTAGCACCTTTCTTTCTGGTTGAGTGTGCCTTTGGTGTAATAGGCAGTTCTCTCTTTGCTTTAAGATAGCAGGTTTGGATGCATCTTAATATCCATCTGGCAATACCTTGTTTTGAAATTGGATTTCCTGTATGAGGTTTTTGGAAGGCAATAAATAGTTGTTTTGTCTTCCTAATTTCTTTTGTCCTGTCAATGTAGTACATTAGCGCTCTCTTGATGTCTAATGTATGTAGTGCTCTTTCAGCTATTGAATCTGGCTGTGGGAAGAACACTGGTAATTCCACTGTTTGGTTTAAGTGGAACGGTGAGATACCCTTTGGTAAGAATTTTGGATTTGTTCTTAGAACGACCTTATTTTTGTGTATTTGAATAAATGGTGCTTGTATGGTAAACGCCTGTATTTCACTTACTCTTCTTAGAGATGTAATGGCAATGAGATATGCAACTTTCCACGTTAAGTATTGCATTTCACAAGAATGCATGGGTTCGAAAGGTGGACCCATGAGCCTTGTTAAGACAATGTTGAGGTTCCATGAAGGAACAGGTGGTGTCCTTGGTGGTATAATTCTCTTTAGGCCCTCCATAAACGCTTTAATGACAGGTATTCTAAATAGGGAAGTTGAATGAGTAATCTGCAGGTAAGCAGATATTGCTGCGAGATGTATTTTTATGGAAGAGAAAGCTAGATTTGATTTTTGTAAATGTAGTAAATATCCTACTACATCTTTCGGAGATGCATGCAATGGTTGAATTTGATTATTATGACAGTAACAAACAAATCTTTTCCATTTACTTGCATAGCAGTGTCTAGTGGAAGGTTTTCTAGCTTGTTTTATGACCTCCATACACTCTTGAGTGAGGCCTAAGTGTCCAAATTCTAGGATTTCAGGAGCCAAATTGCTAGATTCAGCGATGCAGGGTTTGGATGCCTGATTTGTTGTTTGTGTTGTGTTAACAGATCTGGCCTGTTGGGTAGTTTGACATGAGGTACTACTGACAGGTCTAGTAGTGTCGTATACCAAGGTTGTCTTGCCCATGTTGGTGCTATTAGTATGAGTTTGAGTTTGTTTTGACTCAATCTGTTTACTAGATATGGAAGGAGAGGGAGAGGGGGAAAAGCGTACGCAAATATCCCTGACCAATTCATCCATAGAGCATTGCCTTGTGATTGCCGGTGTGGGTACCTGGATGCGAAGTTTTGGCATTTTGCGTTTTCTTTTGTTGCAAATAGATCTATTTGAGGTGTTCCCCAAATTTGGAAGTAAGTGTTTAGGATTTGGGGGTGAATTTCCCATTCGTGGACCTGTTGGTGATCCCGAGAGAGATTGTCTGCTAGCTGGTTCTGGATCCCTGGAATAAACTGTGCTATTAGGCGAATGTGGTTGTGAATTGCCCAATGCCATATTTTTTGTGTTAGGAGACACAACTGTGTCGAATGTGTCCCCCCCTGTTTGTTTAAATAATACATTGTCGTCATGTTGTCTGTCTTGACAAGAATGTATTTGTGGGTTATCATGGGTTGGAATGCTTTCAACGCTAGAAATACTGCTAACAGTTGTAGGTGATTTATATGAAACTTTCTTTGATGTACGTCCCATTGTCCTTGGATTCTGTGTAGATTGAGGTGTGCTCCCCAGAAGTTGACCCTGTGCATGTGACCATTGTGATGCTAGGCACTGTTGTAAGGGCCGCATGTGCAATCTTGCGTTTGGGACAATGGCTATGCATGAGGACATCATGCCTAGCTGTTTTAATACCATCTTTGCATGTATCTTTTGTGTTGGATACATGGCTTGTATCACTTTGTGAAAATTTTGAACCCTTTGTGGGAGTGGCTATCCCTTCTGTTGTGTTGATTGTCGCTCCTAAGTATTGCTGTGTTTGAGACGGCAAAAGGTGTGACTTTGCATAGTTGATGGAGAAACCCAGCTTGTAAAGGGTTTGTATAACATAATCTGTGTGGTGTGAACACTTTGTTAGCGAGTTGGTCTTGATTAACCAATCGTCTAGGTACGGGAACACGTGTATTTGCTGCCTCCTGATATGTGCAGCTACTACTGCTAGACATTTTGTAAAGACTCTTGGCGCTGTTGTTATTCCGAATGGCAACACTTTGAATTGGTAATGTATTCCTTTGAATACAAACCTTAGGTATTTCCTGTGCGAGGGATGTATCGGTATATGGAAATACGCGTCTTTTAGATCTAACGTTGTCATGTAGTCTTGCTGTTTCAGCAGTGGTATTACGTCTTGTAACGTGACCATGTGAAAGTGGTCTGATTTGATGTAGGTGTTTAGTGTTCTGAGATCTAATATTGGTCTCAGACTTTTGTCCTTTTTTGGTATTAGAAAGTACAGTGAGTAAACTCCTGTGTTCTTTTGTGGACTTGGTACTAAAACCTAAAAATGCCATTACCACCCCAAAACCCATAACCACCTTAAAACCTAAAAATGCCTTTACCACCCCAAAACCCATACCCACCCTAAAACCTAAAAATGTCATTACCACCCCAAAACCCATCGTAAAACCTAAAAATGCCCTTACCACCCTAAAACCTATACCCACCCTAAAACCTAAAAATGACCTTACCATGGAAAAAAACCATACCCACCCTAAAACCTAATATACCCTTAGCACCCCAAACCCCATACTCACCCTAAAAGCTAAAAATGCCCTTCCCACCCCCAAAACCCATACCCACCCTAAAGCCTAGAAATGCCCTTCCCACCCCAAAACCCATTCCCACCCTAAAACCTAAAAATGCCCTTACCGCCCCAAAACCCATGCCCACGCTAAAACCTAAAAAAGCCCTTACCACCCAAAAACCCATACCACCCTAAAACCTAAAACTGCCCTTACAACCCAAAAAGCCATACCCACCCTAAAACCTAAAAATGCCCTCACCACCCCAAATCCCATTCCTATCCTAAAACTTAAAAATGCATTTACCAGCAATAACCATTACCCACCCTAAACAATATATATATATATATAAATATATATATATATATATATATATATCTATTTCAACCACTTAAAACTCCCCTATACTTACCGAGGGTGGGGCTGAGTGAGGATCCATGGGGTACGCAACAGATTTCCTTGCAGAATCTGGATTGGGAGGAGTCGAGTAGGAGGTTACGTTCCAGATGTGAGAACAGTTGATGGTCAATGGCTTTTTCTAATATTTTTGCCAGAAACAGGAGCAGGGAAATAAGTCAGTAGTTCAGTTGTTGAGTTCGCTGGGGTCTGCTGATGGTTTCTTTAATAGGGCGTTAACTTCTGCATGCTTCCAGTCCTCGGAGAAGGTGGCAGTGGCAACTAAGGTGTTCAACATGGTGGTATGTACGTTGCTGATTCTTGCTTTGTCTAGGTTGAAGATGTGATGAGGGCATGGGTTGGTTGGCGGCTCCCCAGTGTATCGAGTTTGTGATGAAGTTGATCTCCTGTGGACGATCTGGCTCCTTTCGATTAGTTTGATGCCTGTGGTGGTAGCAGGGTTGCTAGAAGTCGGTGACTTTGAGCTGAGGTTTTAAGTTTCTGTAGATTCTGGCGATCTTGTTGTGGAAGACGTTTGTACGGTTGGTGCAGAGTTCCTGTGAGGGGGTATTGTTGTTTGTTGCAGCTGAGGGGTTGGAGAATTCTTCGACAACGTTGAAGAGGTCTTTGCTGTTATTGGAGCTTGATTCGATGTGCATGGCTAAGGCATTTTTCTTCGATTCTCTCAATTGTCTGTGGTAGAGGTTGAGGGCTGTCTTGAAGGTAGTCTTCTCAGTCGCATCCTTGCATCACCTCCTGTCCAGTTGTTTACAGTGTTGCTTAGCGGTTCTGAGGTCTTCAGTGTACCAGCTAGCCTGCTTGGCGGATCATCTATGGATGTTGTTTTTTATGGAAGCGACAAAGTTGGTACAGTTGGTTATCCATCTGTTGATGTTTGTGATGTTTTGGTCTAGGTTATTGGAAGAGATGGGGTGGGGAATGTAGAGGGCGTTTGACCATGTGGCCTTTGAGACTTTGCTTCAGCTGTGGTGAGGGGGTGGGCAGATTGGGGTGGAGATCCGTGAGCTGGTTATATTGAAGTGAATAGTGGAGTGGTGAGTCCAGGTAAGTTCTGTGGTGTGGCAGTGTCTGATGCGATCACTGGAGGTGAAGATGGGGTCTAGCTGAAGGCCTGCGGTGTGCGTGGGGTTATGGGCAAGTTTGGTGAGTCTGACTTTGTTCATGCTGTCGAGTAGGTTGGTAGTGTTGAAGCTATTGCGGTCGTTTAGATGGTCACAGAGGTAAATGTAGTAGTTAGAGTCCATGGCGAGGGGGCAATGAATTTTTTTGTGAAGTTACAGAAGGCTGGATGTGGTCCTGGAGGATGGTAGGCAAAGGTGCCCCTGATGGAGGTTTTGCTGTCTGCTGCGAGTCGTAAGTTGAAGTGTTCCATGGTTGGGGTGATGTTATCATTTGTGGTGGTGGACTGGATGAATTCCTTGTGTATGGTGGCGTTTCCTACACCAGGCTTGCTGATGCGGTCACAGTGGGTGTTCTTGTATCCTTCAGGTATTGCGGTGGCGATGTCCGGCGTAGAAGAAGGGTTGAGTCAGATCTCACTGAGTAAGACGACATCAGGCGTGAGGGTCAAGATGAGGTGCCAAGTCTCAGAAGTGTATTTGGATAGTGAGTGTGTGTTGAGAAGGGCGCCGTCGAGTTGGTGGAGAAAGCACAAGGGGGGTGAGGAGTATTTTCTTTATTTTGCTAGGTCATGTGGTGCTTGGGTAGGTCGACTCACCTTCAGTAAGGACTGGTAGGAGAAAAGGTTGAGGAGGTAAAGCTTAATTTCTCTGCAGCTGACAGCACTATCAACTATTCCCCCGCACTCAAGCACAGTTTCCTCATATTTGAGGAATCCACTCCAGTAGGGTGTTGACCTGCACATCTTTTGCAATTCGCAAAAATATCTAAGATGGCAAGGGAGATTTGGCTGGGGTTTTCGGCTGCCCCCACAGCTTCTGTGGCTACAGCTACACCTTTGGAACTTGGATGCATTAAACATGCTATGCCTCATTTCTACAGGGCACTGAACATTGAAGAATTGATCGCTCAGTTCAATGGCTATGGGACGCCTACCTAGATTTGATACTAACAGATAAAGAATGACACATAACGCAAGAGAAGCTGATTTTGAGAAATGCCAGATTTTGGATGACACATTTCAATTATCTCCACCGCATTTACATGACCCCTATGCCAATGCGTAGGATTTATCCTAACACATCATCATGTCTAAAATGTTGCCATGGAGTTGGGCGCATCTGCAAACATTCTGGCAAGCAGTGGTACCCAAATCAGAGGACACTGTTAATATTCCTACTAAGCGGCATTGCTTGCTTAATCTTAAACCCAGGCCTCAAGAGTTGTAAGTCAAATACAAATTTACTTTATGGGAACTAGAGCCGGCAAAACGCTGTGTTGCTATTCATAAGATGAGGCTGCATGCTCTGTTCCCGTATCCTGGGACAGATCTATGTAGGAGTGGGCTTACACAGATGACATTAAAATTAAGACGGTTAGGGCAGATACTAAACTCCTTGAGGATCTAGAATTATGGTCTGTAATCCTTGATATGCTGCTACCGGAAATTGGGAATGGAGCCAGCGGAGAAGTGTTGCTGTGGTTGAATGATTAGCATTATGAACTGTGGTTATTGCTATGGTCCTATTTTTTGCTTCTACTTAGCCGCCTGTACCTTGGTTTATATTTAAATATATAAAGTTAAAACAAAACATAAAAATCAACATATTCCCTAAATTTGTTTGTAATCCCTGTGATGAGGTTTTTATAGCGACTCTAACCCATTTCAAATAGCGGCCTAGTGATGAAATATTCTTCAAGTCATGTACGACTTTTGGATTGACAATTTTCCCTAGAACTGTTTATATCAAACTTAACATTTACTTTATGCTTGTAATTCATGAGAAGGAACAGGTAGTACGTAGCATAGTAATAAAAGTAAATGGTTCTCATGTTAAATACTACAAAGACCACATAAAAGCAAATCTCAACAATTACCAGATGTGCCAAGGTTTATCCTTAATGTTTTCCAAACATAGCAGCTGAGATACTTTCACTGATGACAGGGCATCCCTCAGGTCCATCTTGTTAGCGAAGAACAAAATGGGTATTCTTTTATGTTTAATGTCTGGGAATTAGAACAGAATAACAAGAGTGTCAGGAATGCAATGCTTTCAACCATAATATCTTTAGAACAAGGTAAAGTATGATTATGTCACAAACATGAAAGAAATATAAGAAAGGTGACGCTCAAAAAACGGAGGGACATATTTATCATTATTTCACGTAAAGCAGCAAGACACCTTGCTGCGTTGCACTGCGAAAGACAGTGGGCAGGAATGTGCCATATTCCTGCTCTCCACCTGAGTAATACATGGCTGCAACTTGTACTGCCTTGTATTACTTCAGATTTACCAAGCCAAGCAGGGCCACAAAAGTTAGTCTTGTATGGTCTGGTAAATCTCATTATAGGTAAATTTAATTATAGGTTTTGCTTCGTGCTGCCCCCCCTTGCATGGCCCAAGAGCGACATAAAAGACTTGATAAATATGCCCCAAGATGTATATCTGTGCATGATATTTGAAGTTGCTGAACTAATTACATAGGCTGTCTGTTGTTCTAGTTAAAAAAGACCTTAGGAATCAGCAAACGGGGCACTGTTGACGCCAGCCGTGTATCTAAGGCTATGCCGTACTCTGAGGCAAAATGCATTTGGGGAAGGCAATATGATACATTTAGACAGTTCATACCCACAAATTAATATCACTGTATTTCAAATGTATATTTTGAAACTTATGACTATAATCTGGTAGGATTCATTTAAATATTAATAAACTGATCTCATACTTAGGAGTATGATGATAGTAGAATGAAGCATTTTCATTTTCACTATGCAGGAGCTTTTGGCAAAATGCTAAAAATGGTCACTCATGCTGTAGAGTCAAAGGCTTAAGATTTGCACAACACCTGTCAAGCAACAAATAACAGTTTCTCAGGTTTCAGCACAGTACACCTTAAGTTCATTCCACCATCACAGATGAACAAGTTACTTACCGCAGCTTGATTAACTTAGGATATTTCCCAGGGTCAGACTAGATCTGGAAATTTTCGATCAGTACTCCTGCGAACCGGTAGGAAGTGTTTTTCAGCTCTGTAGTGGAGTTATCCACTCAACCCCACCGCACTGACATCAGTTTCTTTTAGCGTCTTTCTACGTCAGGAAACGGACAACAGCTGTGAATTTTTAAGGCCCTTAGAAGGGTGACTTTCTTACTGTAATCAGTTCACAGAGCAGGGAGGATAGGAGGGTTGGTAAGGAATCTGCAGCTAGGTAGACAGTACCAGATAAAGCATAACCTATAAAGAGTTGCCCGCCACCTGCAATTCTTTGGTTTGATCAATGCAGAACGACAACGCTCTTTTTGGGTCCTGACGGTGGAGTCTCTCCTCTTCCTCAGAATGGTGAGGAGGTACAAAGAAGGTAGGTAAAGTGATGTTATGGCCAAATGAAATGGTGTCACAACCATTGGAAGAAAGAAGGCACAAGTTTTGAGAACCAGCCCGTCTGGGTAAAAGGTGGTATACAGTGGGTGCAGAGAGAGAGCATGCATTTCACTGACCCTTGTGGCCTATATAAATAGCCACTGGGAAAGCTGTCTTGAGGGTTACCAAACGTAATGGGCAGTTGTGCAATGGTTCATAAGGAGCGCACATGGTTATGCCCAGATGAAAGTCCCATTAGGACACGATAAATGGTCTGGGAGGAAACAAATGTTTGTGATCTATGAGAAACCTAGTCACAACAGATGATGTGAACAAAGAAGGTTGGTCCGACAAACACAGAAAAGCCGAAATGGCTGACGAACTGCTCTTAATTGTACCCAGAGCACATTACTGCTGGGCCAAAGACAGAACAAAAAGTAAAACTTAGGAAAAGGGATGCAGATAGAGTGTCAATGTTCCTGGATGCACACCATGACGCAAATGTGCCCCAACGGCAGGCGTAGACCATCTTGGCCTGACCAATGGAATAACATAGCATATTTCAGGAGGAAGGTCTAAAGTGGTCAACTGCCACCGCTCAACCTCCACACAAGAAGACAGAGGGTGCGCAGGTTTGAGTGCAGGACCGTCCCCTGCTGCTGCAACAGAAGATTATCCCAAAGAGGCAGCCTGACCGAAGGGATGATTGTCATGCTTAATAGCTTGGGATACCAGAGTCTCCATGCCCAGTCTAGAGCCATAAGAATGACTTGGACCCGGTTGTTCCTGATCTTCTTGAGATCTCTGGGCAGCAGTGGTATTGGCATAAAAGCACACAGTAGGTTATAGCTCCAATCAAGCAAAAACCGTCTCTGAGTGAGAGCCGACTTGGAAACACCCGAACACAAAACTGCTGACATTGCGCATTTTTGGCAGTGGCGAACAGATCTAACCAAGGCTCTCCCCACTTTTGAAAGAGATGTTGTGCCACTTTTGGATGGAGACGCCATTCGTGATCTGCTAGGCATCAACAGCTGAGTTTGTCCACCCTTGTGTTTAGAGAGCCCACCAGGTGTTAAACCATCAGGGAAATGCCCCCTGACATTTCAGCCATGTCCAGAGGTGCAGGGTCTCTTGATAAATGGTCCACGACCCCACTGCGCCCTGTTTGTTTCAAGCACCACATGGCAGTGGTGTTGTTCATGAACATCTGCACAAGCCTTCTCTTGATTGAAGGAAGAAAGGCTTTCAATGCCAACTGGATCACCCGGAGCTCCAGCAGGTTGATGTGAAGCCTAGACTCTGCCAGAGACTAGAGTCCTCTGATTGCCACCTCTCCCAGATGGACGCCCCAGCCCAGGAATTACTCATCTGTCACCACAGTCAGCTCTGGTCGAGAAAAGGAGATGGGGTTTGCCAATGACCCAATTGTGGTTCGTCGGCCACCACTGCAGTTCCCTCCAAGACCTGAACCATGTCAGAGAAACTTACCTGATACGCTGCCCATTGGAACTTCAGGATCCAGTGCTGAACCCTTGAATGCCAATGAGCATGTGTCACAAGAAGGATGCAGGAGACCATGAGGCCCAACAGCTTCAAAGTCAGTCTTACCGAAATTCAGAACAGAGGCTCAAACATCAATATCGTAGCCTGAATATTCTGGACTCACCGCTCAGGATGATAGAACCAAAACTGCACTGTGTCCAATGAAAGGCAGCATCTGAGAGGGAGTCAGGTGTGATTTTGTATTGTTTATAGTGACTCCCAGTGAGTGCAGGAAGTCTGCTGTAGTCTGGAGGATGGAGACGACTTCAACAACCAATCATTGAGGTAGGGAAGACTAGAAACCCTGACCTCTGCAGATGTGCTGGAACCACTGGCATCCTTCTGATGAACCCCGCCAAGGGGTGCTAGTAAGGCCAAAAGGGAGCAGAGTGAACTGAACGTGCTTTTGGTTCACTGTGAACCGCAGGAATGTCTGGGAGCAGGCAGGACGGGGATGTGGAAGTATGCTTCCAGCAAGTCCAATGCTACCATCCAGCCTCTAGGATCTGGGGAAAACAGGACCCGAGCTAAGGTGAGTATTTTTAATTTGTTCTTTTGCATCTAGGATAGGATGAAGGCCTCTGTGTTTCTTGGGCCCCAGAAATTAGCATGAATAGCAACTATAACCTACTTTGGATGCTGGCACCCTCTCAATGGCTCCTTTGACCAAGACAGCAGACACTTCCTGACAGAGCAAGGAGAGATGGTCCTCCATCAGCTAGTTGTACGTCAGTGGCATGGGTGGAGGGCTGTCCAGAAAAGTGGTGAAGGTGATAGAGCATCCTGTCCCCGCTGGATGAGGGCAAACTAAAGGGGTTTTGAGGCTGCAGTTACAGGGAAGTGGTGGACTGGCCCGACCTTTGGGTAATTGTCCCTTGCGGTCTGCGGGAAACGTGTCCTTCACCACAAAAAGGCTAGGAAGCCTGTTGGCCTTGGTGGCTGGGAGGGAATAAATGTGGTTGAAAGCCACGAAAGGGGTAAAAGGCGGACTGGGGTTGGTGAAGAATCATGGATGGGAACAAAGTTCTGGCCATAGCTCTGCTATGAAGTGCTGAGACTGCCTTCTCAACAAAAAGGCGAGTGCCATCAAAGGGCATGTCTGTGAGCAAAGCATGGACATCCCCCAAAAAGACAGCGTTTCTCAACCAGGCATGGTGCCTAAGGGCCACCGACAAGGAAAACACTCTGCCCAGTGAGTCGGTCTTACCTAGTCCACATCTGATGGTAAACTTTGCTGTGTCTGCCATCTGCAATTGCATGCGACAGTATGGCTCAGGCCTTCTGCAAGACCATGGGCAGCACTTGCTCAACTGAGTCCCAGATCATATGGGTGTATCAGTCCAAGAGGCATGCGGTGTTCACCGACCACAGTGCTAGGCTGGCAGAAGAAAATATCCTCTTACCAAAGGTATACACTCTCTTGAATTCCCCATCTGGTGGAGAAGTATGGAACATGCTAGAGTTGAATCGGGAGGAGGAGGTTTAGACCACCAAGCTCTCCGGGGTAGGATGAGGAAACTGAGGTCCCCTGGATCACAGTAATGGTGGCAGGCAACTGTCCTGTGTGCAGGAGGCCATGTGCAGGACTTGGACCAGGCCCTAAGTAAGAAATCAGTTAAGTGTTCGCTAAATAGGAGTAAGGGTTTGGGGGGTTGAGGGGCTTGTCAACTGCTGACTGACGCTCCTCTGCCAAGTCTTTCATCTTGAATGCCACTGAGGGCAACTGAAGGTCCAAGACCTCAGCCGCCCTTCACATCACCATAGCGAATGAGGCACACTCCTCTGTAGCCACAATAGGGGGAGGGCCTAAGCTAGTGTCTGGTGAAGTGTCTAACCCACTGGTATCCGCCAGTTCCTCATACCAGTTGCCCTCTGTGTCGTCTAGGCGATGCTGGTTTCTATAGGGGTTTTCAGACCCCGGTCTCTCAAGTTGGGAATAACAATGGGGATGGCACTGCTGTGAGGTATAAGTGGCACCGGGAGCAGTCACTGTGGAAGGTCACAGACTTGTAGGTGGTGCCACTCCAGATCCGTCACCGGATTCAAGGGGCCCGACTTCCACCCGAGGGTGAGCCTACGGGCAGGAATCCAGTGCAGGCTCCTAATGAGTCAATGGGGCCTGATGGCGTTCCAGAGAGGTAAGGCTGCCAAATATGAAGTGCATGGGCTCATAAAACTCTTATTTGGTGGGGGGGTCAGTGTGGCTCTGGGAAAGTCATGGAGGCATAGAGTGGACCCTGGTGCGGGCTTCACAGATGCTTGGAGTGCTGACCCTCCCATGCCTCCTCCTAAAACTTGCATGCATGTGACTTCTTGCATGGACGACACCAACGTGGCGCCAAACTACGCCACCTATCACACCGGGGTACTGCTCGAACATTTCTGGATCCAGTCTGACACCTGAGGAATATTCGAAGGTAGGGAAACTAAGGCTAGAAGGCTCTACCAGATATACATTACCATGGTGTGCGCCCCCTTGTTTTGTTATTTCATGCTTCAAATCATGTTTACAGTTTGTGTGAAAGTATTATAACACTATTAAAAGAAAACAGTATGTGAGCGCAAACTGCACTTTGTAGTATTATCGTAGTATGGCAATAGTACTCCAAACTGCACTTCTAAAGTACTGTTACAAAACAGTAGTAAGTCCCATACTATACATGTCCAACAACTGGTACTGCATAACCTTCCCACAGAAAATAATGGAGATAGGGATGTTTAATAAAACTCCTAAGAAATAACATTAAAGTAAATTTAATTATTTAAACTAGATAAAAATAGAAATGAATGTAATTCAATGTTAAGAAAATCTAAAAATAGTACATATTTATTATTTAATCATAAAACATGAACAGCACTTTTTCACTGTAAATAATAATGTAACACTGTTTTGTATTTAAATATAATGACATAACTTATAAATAACATATTTCATTTGCTCACCAAGTCCCAAGTGAAACTTCTGTGCATGCTATTTACTTAATCCCATCTCAATATTCAAATTCCTTAGACGGTATACAATAACACACAACGCAATTTGAAAATATTCTACGTACTAAGTTTAAATAAAATATTCAATTCCCACCTAAATCCCCCCAAAAAGTGTTATGCTTGAAATGTTTTTGAAAGAGGTGTACAGAACTAATTATAAATAACTAAATTAGATTTCGATAAAAAAAGTTACATTAATGTTTAAGGTTGTATAAAATATTTTAAAACTACCATAATAAATATGTACTTTTCGATTTTATTAGGATGAAGTTAGACTTAATTATATTTGTAATTATTTTAAATAATCAAATTTAATTTACTACTACTTAAGATTAATTGGTACAACAGCCAATGTAGTCATGTATTCAATAAATTATCAAAAACACTGGACACAATATGGTATTAGAATGTGACACTAAGCTATAAACTTCTCTAAGCCAGAGGTGACCGAATAGAATAGTACAACATTAATATCAAGAAAAATTAAAAATGTTAGTAGTATTGAGGGCAGAACGCTCGCATTTTCCGGGGCCCATCCATCAACAGCTCATCCAGCCCATTTTGAAGCTTTATATTTTGAGACTTACAGTCCTTAATTTATAATGTGATGAATAGGATTACAAATCTCAGAATTCAAAGTAAGAACTTTGATTGAATTAGCTACTCCCTCATGTGGTGAATCCATTTTAGTTCTAATTGGGACTCAGGAGTTTAGCTTAGCCTTTGGCTTGCAGACCTGTACCTCTGTCACCTAGTGACTTTTAACCTACTTAGCTTACTCTGTTTTATTTCATTTATTTTATTATTTCTTCTAAGATGGCTGCCGTTGTTTCTATTTTATAAAGATGTTTTGATTTGCCTTATCAGTGCCAGTCTGAAAAGGCGTCATTATCAGCGCCATAATCAGTGATGTACGTAGATATTGTTAACTTGTCCCTTTCTTACTTATGTGTGATAGGAACATAATGTACACTTGCTGGGGATTGTCTATATAATTGCCACCACAAGTCTGCCTCCTCATCAGTGGTTTGGGTTCATACCTGCTTCAGGGGTTTTACATGATGTGTATAAATACATCTCACACTAACAAGGTCATTAGAAGGATTTCTTCCAGATTTCTTGCTGCAGAACTCAGCCTTTGTGTCATCACAAAGTCAGACCTAGAGACCTCATTCCAAGGTAAAGAGGGTTGGAGGATGCTTCTCATGGACATGGTACTGGCAGATTAGGTTTATCATACCTAGCTCTCATTAGGGTAGAGATTAGTCTTTCTATGCTAGGAATTGTATATCTCATGTTCATTGCAGGATGGTGGGTTTTTTGTATTCACAACTCTCATCTTCACAATTATGTTTTTTTACTGTTCATTAGCCTAATCATTGATTGCAGCTCATCCATTTTATCGCAGATTGCAGTCTTTTCAATAAATATATTGAAAACTTTCCTGCATCTCCTTCATTGCCTCTGTGTGACTAAGACCTATTGCTAACGAGAGAAAAGGATAACTTCTGTTCCACCACGACTTCCCGAGAGGTCTTATCTACAGTCCATGCATAAAGTTGCCAGAAATCACCTTTTCTTACTGAGTTTTGGTGAGGTACTGCTTGTGAGCTGGGAGGGTTGGGCCAACAGTTGTGGCTTGTTGTAGGAGTGCCTCAGTCGCCTACAAACAAAAGTGATGTCTTCCCTAAAACAGCAGTCTCACTAGGAGCGAGAGTACAACTACAACATGGCACCACCAAGAACAGTGTTTTGGCACTAATTTACGGATATCCTAAGTATCTCTGTCTCACACACAGTACGTACCCCAAGTACCATTACACGGAGACATCGGTGGTCCTAGGGAAAATCCTACTCAACTGAACAGGGGCCATCTAATTAGACTGTAGGTTGTTTAAGCTTGAAATCTTAAAAGGCCTTTCTCCTCATCTGGTGTTCTGCCTCTGTACACTTTATTCAACATGGGTAATGCCATAGACATTTCAGAAAATGTCAGACACGCATTAAAAACAATACTTAGAAGCCCATGGTTTAAAAAATGAGGACGGGGATGTCACATTTATCTTGGAAGCTCGTGATGCTTACCAAACAGAAACATTCCATTCCTGGGTCACCTTTCCATAGGAAGATGAAGGAACATATACATTACACACATATAAAATAGCAAACGTACCACACCGGTACCACACTTACCGGTATTTAAAGATAATCAAGCAATCAGGACTTTGTAGGATCTCAAGGTGCCGAGGAGTGGGGGTGGGGGGTGGTGATGCTACTGCTCGAACAGCCAGGTCTAGAGAAGTTTCCTGAAGGTAAGGAGGTCTTTGGTCTGGCACAGGTGGTTGGGAAGAGTGTTCCACGTTTTGGCGGTGAGGTGCGGGAATGATCTACCGCCAGTTGTAGTTCTGCCGACGCATGGGACGGTTGCGAGGGCGAGGTCGGCGGAGCGGAGATGCCGGGTTGGGGAGTAGAAGGAGAGCCGTCTGTTGAGTTACCGCTATCCTATCAAAAACGTCAAAATTGGTTCAATGGCGCACTACCACATGTAATACAACCCATGAGATTAGGTCCCATAAGCAATGATGGACCAACGTGGCCCATGTTTGCCACAAACACACCAAATCCTGCCGTACAGGCTATGCAAACAGCTGACGTATGCTCACTTTATAATGAGCTAGTACAACTTTACAGGCGATTAGTACAATTTGCTATGCGGACTATGAATACCGTAACCGCATTAGCTGCACCGTCTGGTCACCAATTGGCAGTTACTAGGATTAACCCACAAACAGTACATTCTATCATGGGCCAAGTGCCCATGGAATGTGAGAAGATTCTGTTCTGGATAGCACAAAAATATAACCAGCTGGAATCAGTGTTTCCCCATTCGTGACTCCAAAATAAACATAGAATTCTCACAATTTGCTTGCCATTCAGAATGGTTCCCTCAGTGGACGACTGCACCACATGGGGTACAGTCTTTGCTGCAATTTACACTACCATGCATGGTAAGCCAACACATGCCAATTTGTTGGAAGTCTCAAAACAAATTCAAATTGAGAATAGGGCTGCTCCAGCCCTACATTTGGGGATGAAACTGATGTGTAACTTCGACACAGTCTCCTCAATAATACTCAGTAACATAACAGGGGAAGCAGTAGCATTGGCTATATGCAAGCAGCTCTAAGAAATTGCACAGTTGGAACAGGAGCGCCAACTATCGAAAATGATTTCCGACAGCTATACTAGTATAGGATGGGATAGTTTGGGAGTCAAGCCGAAGAAGCCTGAAATTCAGAGTACCACCCCTAAGGAAGGTACAAAACAAGCTAAAAAAAAATGCTGGGATAAAAGAAAAATAATAATAAAGACAGAAGAAGTCAGAGAACAGACTCTCCACATCCAGAGAGTTCCGAAAGGAGATATAATCTCAGAAATAGGGAAACTTTAAAGACTCCTGTCAGATATACTGATTCACATACTTCTCGTTCCTTTCAGGACACACCAAATTGACGGAGTGAAAGAGTGGGCCGGTCAGAGCAACGTACTGACTAGGTGAAATAGAAGAAAGACTTATAGCAGTCTTTAGACAAGAAAGAAGAAAAATCCCCACAGCAAAAGCCACAATGTAAAAAGAAAATGGTGGCAGTGATATAAAACATGACAGGAAACTTGAGAACACTGCTGCGGAACAAGACATGGGCAGTGGCCGTGCTGGACAGCATAGCAGAAGTAACAATACGTTGCCAGAGTCTGAAAGATCATCTGGATGCAACAGCAGCTAACGACTGTCTTGTAGTTGAGACTGTGGGTGGGTGCATTCTCCCACCTGACAGGGTTTATGATTTAAATATCCTTTGAGGGAGACACAGAGTGCACCATTAGTGTAATTTTTTGGGAAGAACTTAATTGTGATATTCTATTGGTAGAAAGAGACTGGCCACCTGAACAACTCCATAGGCTCCCACATGGGGAAGATGTCATTTTGTCTTCTTTCTCAGAACTTGCTCCAGAAGCAGTAAAAAAAGCCTAAGCTGTTGACTGGGCTTTAGAGAAAGCACCCACGCTATACCGCAACCATGCAAAGTGGGATAAGAATATAAGAATCCCCCCACCATGTAATACCTATTAGGTTTACACCCCAGCCTCAGCCCCAATATCCAGCTAAAAACAAGGCTAAAACTCCAGTAAGGGAGATCCTCACTCAACTCGAGTACCAGGGAGTAATAGAGCCTGCTGTCTCTGCAATAAATAATCCGTTATTCCCTGTTGCAAAACCAGACCATTCATATAGAATAGTCTTGATTACTGACACTTAAACAACTATATAGGCGTATATGCAATACAAAAAGCGCACAGCATCACACTAATTAACAACATAGTGTGTACAAAATACAAAACAATCTTGGATATTTTCAAAGTTTTTTTCTGCCAAAACTTAGGACATGAAAGTCGGAACCTGACTGCATTCTCATTTGGCTCACAGAAATGTTTTTGCTGTTTACTCCAGGGCTATAAGAACAGCCCAGGGTTGCTTTCTGCCTGTGTGACATCAATATTGCATACTGATCCGGAGGCATTGTCCTCTATGGATGATATCTATCTCACAGATGACAACCTCAACATTCATCTTGCAAGGGTTGATCGGGTCCTTCTAGGATTCGCAGCCCTTGGCTACAAATTCAATTTTAAGAAAACTAAAATAGCCTTTCTCGGTGTTCTGTTCCTGGGAAACGAGCTATCAAATGAGGGCAAGAGCCTGTCACTGCAGTTTCTAGAAATATGTGCTTAACTTCAACCACCAAACACGATCAAGAAATTGCAGTCTTTACTTGGTTTCTTTAACTTTGGCAGAACTTATATTCCAGACTATGCACAATGCATAAAACCACTTTATTATTTAATTGGCCCAGATTTCTCATGCAGACACTGGACAGTTGAACACACGCACATCCTAAGACGATTGCAGCAAGACGTGCTAAAAGCAAAACACTTACACACATGACAACAAAACAAACTAGGTCATCAGAATAACTGCTGGTGCTATTGGGTTCCCCTATGTCACCCTTAAAGAGGGCAGAACGGTGCCCATAGCATATAAATCACACTTATACCCCAATGCAGAACAAAACTTTGCACCAACAGAATACATTCTGACGGCTGCACAGATGGCTGTCATTAAGGAAAGGCCACTTGCCCAAGGGAAACACATTATTGTTGTTACCCCAACGCCAGCCTTAGAGGCTGTCACCAAAACAAGCGTTCCAAATGCTAAAGCATTACATCCACGTTGGATTTAATGGGCAACCTCCCTGACGGCCACTGATGTTGATTACACCACTGACCCAAAAACTTCAAACATAAGAATTTCTCTAATACGAACAGGAGTACCTCACACCTACTAACATCTTGCCACTTGACAAATACCAAACTGCCATATAAACTGATGGCTCAGCACAACCAGCTGTAGGTACACAACATCAATACTCGGCCACTTGTGCAGCCGTGAGCAGGGTGATGAAGGATGGTGTGTTCCACCCTCAACATACCTTACCTACACATGGATCCTGGGGGATTGTACAGCTCAGTTAGCTGAGCTAAAAGCTCTTATTTTGCCACTGGAAAATACAGATCAGGAACAGCTCACATTGATTGTGTGCGATCCGTACAACTGTGCCCAGTCCTACAATGATTATCTCAATCATTGGCGGTTTAACGGGTTCAGAGACTCAAAGGGAAACACAAAACTCTGCAGGGAGGGGGACTGATCTTAAAGATAAGCTACCAGATGCTCATGCAGTACACACACTGGGCCACCAACGTGTAGGGGTACACATTATTGGGAACACTTTGGCAGGTTAAGCGGCCAAATACGTAGTAGCTATGACTTCTGTTGTTGCTGCAGTGACTCGTTCTCACACAAGATTGGATAATGAAATTCAGGCTGCCATGAAAGCTTCAGCTGAGGGCTAGCCTTCTCCAAAAGCATAACCTACAAAATATTCCTACCATATCAGTAAACAGAATGTTGCCACTGCAACAATTCCTGGGGTTGGAGATCAAGGGATCCCCAACAAAGACCAGAGATTAGATCTCATCAAAGCAGCACATGAGGGTGTCGCATCTGGGTATGTTGGTGTTGTGACCACAATTCCACTCTTACAGAAACACTTCTAGTGGCTGGGTCCATACAAACAGTCCAAAGCAATGCGTCCTTTGCTGCGACTTCTGCCAGCAAGTAAAGGACTCAAACATCAAATGCCCACAGCAGACATCCCTTCTAGTGTCCAACAGGCCAACACAAAGTGTGTACCTGGACCATTGTGGTCCCTTACAACCTGATGGTGCATACAAATACATTTTATTTGCTGTAGATTCTTGTTCTAGATTTCGGTGTGTATGGCCGCAGCAGTCGGCTGACGCTTGAACTGTTATAAAAGGCTTGCTGGTCTTTATTAGTACAGATGTGGTTGTAGCATTCCATTCGGACCAGGGCCCAGCTTTTGTCTCTAGGGTATTCAGGGATACCATGAAGACAATGGGTGTTGAACTCCATTACTCTTCCTTATATCATCCCGAGGGAAATTCTATTGTGGAGAGGAGGAATGGTGACCTAAAGCAGTCCTTAACAGCTAGAGAATTAGGTTAATGCCACAGTTGGCTTCATATGCAATTCAGACAGCACTGAAAAATCTGCCAAGATGGTCCTTGACAGAACGCACTCCTTATGAGGTCCTTTTTGGGATACCTATGTATGTCCCACATCTAGATGGCCCTGGTATGGTGGCAGCAGACACACCTTTTGACATAAATAAACATTTCAGTGTCTTACAAGAGCTTCAACATTTTTGCGATGATAATGCATCTGTCAGTGCCGCCACCTTAGGAATAAGGGATTTGCCAACAACTTCTACAGGCTGGTTTCAAGTCGGGATCTGGTTTGTGAGATGATTGCTGTGAAGAAGGAATTTGGCCCATTTTACAGAGCACCAATTACAGTCCTGGGAATAAAAGGCAACAGAACTGTCATTCTACCACTGCTGCCAGGTTCCAAAGGGAACAGATTTGTCTCTATAGACAACGTCAAATTGCACCATGTGGCAGATCATGCACAGTAGACCCCTTGGTCCCTTGGGTAGCCCCCACAGTCCCCACTCACTACCTAACAGGATACACCTCTTCAAAAGAGAAACAACAACACTTCTGAATATACCAGCATGTACAACAATGCTACGAATGACTCCTTGAGCATGGAGAGGGCGGAGAATGAGGTTCTGCAGATGCCTGTTAACACTTCACCGGCATGAACTGGCCATGATGTGGCTGTTTTTCACTCCAATGCAACACAAACAGACAACATCGTCTACTATGAACCTCCACGCCAAGTGGATCCATCCATCAGTAACGCATCGGCTCCTGCGTTTTGCAGAGACTACTTCTGGTTACTTCATCGACCTTGATGATTTTTATTCATCTTCATCTTCACCAGCAACTGAAACTGTTTCAAAGACATGTATGCTGTACATATGGCTTGAAAATAACAATTTGGTTTATCCATGGCATTAACTGTGGATATTTCTGACAATTCTTGCCTTTCTGTTATTGATTGGTTTTGTGACTGTTGTTTTCCATTGATAAATGGCCATTATCTTACTGAACGCTCCTCTGTCGAGCCAGTGGATGAAGTTTTAATATCATACCTTTCCTCACATAAGGTCCGAAGAGAGATGTCCCACCTTTCCGCAGTACTAATTCCGGATGGGATTTTGTGGGATAATGTTCCGACTGAGGCTATCCAAATTCCATCTGTATTCAAAATTTTAATGACTGATGTAATTACACCTGATATTGTTTCTGATGACCTGAATGTTAAAACAGTTGATACCATGCTTGCTGAATTGCAGGATTACACTGTATTGAAAGTGAAGATGTGTATATGAACACAGCCAATTATGGGAAAATGTTGTGTTACCGTCATTGGGGACATTACTTTCTGCAACGAGCAACTAGATATAGATCAGTATTTAATTATGCACAGTGGGAGCCCCCAAAACATATGTAGACAAATTTGCATACTTTTCTGGGCATGACACTACAAATGCAGAGTCATTATTTCAAACTACCACCATCCAAAATGTGGAAGATTTTGCTGACCAACACCAAGTTATTCAGATTCCTTTGTTTCTCGACTTCCTGTTGAAGGTTATGAATACTGGAAGAGCACAATTGATGTGAAAAGTGTATGGGGAACAGACGAACGGCAAATTTAGGGTAGTGAAGCTTTGTTTAGAGCATGCCTTATTCCTGTACAAATGATAGTTTCAAATGACATAGTTCAACAAAGAACCTGCTTAGGGTTAGCAAAAATAAAATAAATTAACAGCCCAGTATCCCCACACCAGCGAAATTCACCAATTAGCAAACATTCCTAAATGTCAAAGAGGAAGAACCAAATTCTTGGGTTTAGAATGGTACCTTTAATGCCACACTTTCAAGTCCCAGCAGGTGGTTATTGTGGCCAATTGACACCAATGGGTGTCAGGCATGTTTTGTTAATTACTCAGGGAGTTTCAAGATTAGCCAGCTGGACCCTTGCTATGCCGCGGGTCAACACTCTGGTATAGTTACCACATACAGTGTGGGTAAACTGTACCAGCTACGGTTACCCACTAACACCTTAGCAGCAGCTAAAGAACATCTTAGTCTCCTGGAAGTAGACTTGCAGGATTTCTTGCTAGGCCCACGAAAACAACGCTCTAAACGATTCCTGTATGCCATATACAATGAGATCTGGAAGCTTTCTCAAATGGAAGCGGCTGAACTTTTAAGGCAGATAGATAAGGAAAATATGGAAAAGGCTTTAGCTGTTGTCGATAATGCCATGAATGCCCTGTCCAACAGAATATACACAGTTAATAATATTGTGTCTTCTGCAATTGTTATCATTCAGAATGACATGTCCCTCCTGCAACATGGGCAAAGTCAGCTGTGTTCCATCATGCAGTTGGGTTGGACATTACAGATTTTGAAAATGGCCACTTCCCGTGGAAATACATCAACAATAGTTACTTGTTTGCTGCTTTTAATTTGTCCAGGGAGCAACAGATAATGGCTAAAAAGGAAGCAAGTTACACCATGCTTAGTATTGAAAGGTTAGAAAAGCTGCCTTTCACCGTAGCAGAGACACCATCAACAGTATGGCTCGTACATGGAGTTATAAATCTACCACTTTCCACCTTTCGTTTCACAAAATGTTTGAAGCATTTTAATGTGGGCAGATACGAGCGACTAGGATATAGCTATATAAAAGAAGAGTGGAAGTTGCCTTTCAAATTCAGATGTCTGAAGGTGAAACAGAGGTATTTCTGAGTGGAAGAGAATGTGAGTCTATTGTTAATCATTCAATGAGCTTCAAACAGGTGTCACTTCACGGTTTTTGCAATGTGGGGGTCACAAACTTGGCATACTTTCTGAAGAGTACTCCCATCCCTTTGATTCGTCCAGCATTTCATATACTTTTGAATGGAAGTTATGTGGTCCTGAATGATCAGAGCTGCTGTGGAATGAGACCAGGAATTGCCTACGCAATTTAGGTGTCTCAAATTATAACTTGTTGTGGACATGTTTTATACTAAAGCTAGCATGAAAGCAGCGTCAGGATTGGTCTGAGTGGCTTGGGTTGCCGCTCAGACACAACCTTGGGGCCTGTGCAGTTTCTCCAGCCTGGCTGTTCAACACAGCCAGGACGGAGAAACCTAAGTGTGCATGTGTGTTTGGTCGGCCTGAGACGGCACATAGGTGCACTCTCTCCTTCTGCCCCCTCCCTCCTCCTATGGCCCAGCCCACCCCTCCCTTCACAGTGACCTATTGTTTTATTTTTCTGCTACTGGCTCAGCCAGGTGGCGACACTCCTTCGCCATTGTGAGGGATACGCCCCTAAATAACTTCCGTTCCACTACGACTTCCCTGAGAGGTCTTATCTGGAGTCCATGCATAGGGCTGCCATAAATCATCTTTGCTTTCTAAGTTTTGGTGAGGTACTGCTCGTGAGCCTGGAGGGTTGGGCAGACAGTTGCGACTTGTAGGAGTGACTCAGTCGCCTAAAAATAAAAGTGCTGTCTCCCCTAAACCAGCAGTCTTACCTAGGAGCTAGACTCCAACTATGACACTCAAGAGCCTGGAAAACTTAAGAGCCCTGTTTGTAGGCTAGGGAACAGACTCACTGACACAGCCTGTTTTAAATAAGTGAGAAGGTCTTCTCAACTTTGCTCACTTTTCCAAGCACATTGAAGTAAGTTTCTCCAAAGCATAAATGTTCCAAACTTTGGTCCCCCACAATTACAGGAATGCGTATTCAGTCTTTTTCCACTTTTGGGCTACAGTTAGATGTGCAGATAGGAGTACGTGAAAAATCAATTTGCCCACTGTTTCTTTCGTATCTTTTTATTGGCAGTTTAAGTAACGGATAGATTTTGTAACTTTGCACTGTCACACATCTTCATTTCTCAGCAAGTGATGATTCCATCTCCTGCCTCCCCCTTCTCGGATGACATTGGCTGTAGGCGTGACATTTCCTGATAGTGTCTCCTCATCATTAGGTAGGGCGAGATCGCTACATATATTGCTGTAGGTGTTCTAATTGTTCCAGATTTTATCTCATTTTCGGGGGCATTCTCTACCCTAATATACCACTCGCTCTGCCAGCATGCACTAGTCCATATCACGCTTCTAATCCTCTAGCAGCATAGACTGATCTTCTCCCCATAATTGCCCTACGGTCCTCTTAGCCACCACCAGGACCAGTGTCATTCAGATTCGATAAATGTGGCCTATATTTATTTTACCCCAAATATTTAACAGGCACTTCTTGGTGGAGACAGTCATATCTCCGCTGCCCACTTTACTCTGAAAGCCAAAAAACGAAATATAGTTAAGTGAACCATTGTTCAACCATTTGGTCAACACCCGTTCATTTCACGTCTATCAAGTTGCTTCTGCAAAAGTACTTGCTGTGACTAAAATCTGTAATTTTCAATTTTTGTGCTTGTTAATGTGAGAATGTAGGTGCAAGATGTAATCAGAATGTGGCCTTAGTGGAAGCTAGGCCACTTGCACAAGGAAATGTTGTTAGCTTTGAAGAGTGGACTTAAACCTGAGATAAATAACTAACTGCAATCTATAGAGGCCGTGCTAAAATGCTCAACAGTTGAAACTGCGATTTTGCTTCTTTGAGGTTGTAATTATACAGCTGCAGACACTGTATGACGGAGTACGTACAACGCATTCCAATGAATGCTTAGGAGTATAAAAAGCACAAGGCAGCCCAGGTAGGGCAGAACACTTTGGCAGTTTGGTCCACTGTGTGTCCTCAGCGGGCACGAGCAATAAATATTGCTCTTTATCAAACACGATGTCCGTGTATTGACTGTTCATTTCTTTTCAGACAAATATAAAAGATTTTAAGTAAAATGTTTTGTTGTATGTCAAAATATTGCAAATCTCAGAGACTAGATAAAAGTCAGACATCCTGGAGTTTGGAACACCGGGCTGGTACGTTGGAAAGAAAAAAGGTTATCATATGGCGTAATTTTTGGATAAATGGCAACACGTAACTCTTAAAGAGCAGTTCAGGCAATGGCCCAAAGGAGGTTCATTTGATAATGGTGTCGCAAAGGCTCTCATTATTCTAATGAGACTACTGGATTTTGAGCAGCAAGATCGCCAACGGTGTGCAAAACAGCTAAGCAAAAACAGATAGATGAAAATAAAACAAGAGCGTAAAACTGGTTATTGTAATAATAACAATGCAAAGCCGAATAAAATATATCTGGGTCAAAGTGCACAACGGCCTAGTGTGTTAAACTAACATGCATGGAGCTATAACTAAAATGGCTACACAACACCCTCCTCTTGTCGGTTAAAGTAGTTCAAAGCCAAAACTAAAATGTCATTGCTAAAAGCTCAACCTAAGATATATATTAAAAATACAGGTCAATTTTGACAAGTTAAAAGGACACACAAGCATACTACGTGGCAATTTAAAGCATGAGCATGTAGCTTATAACCGAATTCAACGGGCATGTCAATTTAGAAAAGTTCCAAACTAAGTACGAGCCATGGAGAACAGGAGATCTTCCACTTCGGCAGGTGTCAGAACTGGAATGTCTGCGCCAAAAATGATCAAGGAGCAAGTGTGTTCCATAGCCCCAGTGTCAAACAAGGGGGCATCCCGTGGAGTGCCCATTGATGAGTTGCTGGCAACTTTCTCCAGGAAGGGTAACTCATAATTAGCTTCACGTAGCAAACGCAACCTCAGTGCGCATGTCTGCCAATGAACCCTCAGCGAGAACATCAACAGATCAGCATCTATTGCTGGGAGGTGCTGCTGTGAAAGACAAACTTCCAGTGCATGTTCGAAAGAGCACCGGAGGCACCGAAACACAGGCTGCACACAATATAGAACCGGTCTGAATGACAAAGACCAATCACACTCCAATTGCTCCAGGAGTGTTGCTCCAAAATGCTGCATCATATGCTCATGACACAGCTGCGCTGATGGGAGGGCCGTCATTTCTCCTTATTGCGGCAGGACAGCCATTGCGCATAAACAACAGCAACAGCAAGATGCCAGCTAATAAAGCCAAAGTTATCGGAAATCCCCCAAAAATGCTACCGAAAATTGAGTGGATTGCTGAAGGTATCAAACCGAATATGGAGGAGAAGGTATGAACAAAACTAGAACCGACAGCTTTGAAAAAATTTGCGATTCCAGCCGTGCTGGACGCATTAAATATTCGTCCCACGAGTTCACCAAAGTATCTCGGAAAGTTTGTATTTAACAGGGACTGTATTTCTGCTGATGACCTTGCCACTTGAAGTGCGTAGGTCTCACGCACAGATGTAAAGACCACATGCTTTTGACACTGTAAAGCCTTGAGTCTACTCAACTTGTCAAAATTCATGTTTGATGTAGCAATGTTTAGCCAAATATCAGCTACCTCCTTAAATTTAGTGGGGGGAAACAATACGTTCCCGCAGCATGTAACGACCTTAGGGACCGAAACAATGTAAACTATTCAGGCCCGTATGCCACAACAGCTTTAACTATTGAGGAGGACGTAGCTGCCGTTTGAAATCACCTGGAACGTAGGTCTAATCAAAGGGACTGGGACTCCCTTAAGATAACAAGCCAAGTTTGCAGCCGAGGCGTTACACGCCCCATGCAAGGACAGCTGTTTACAAATCATTGAATGGCTGACTGAAGTTTCGCATTCACTGCCGCTAAGAAAGACCTCTTTCATGCCACTGAAGCTTTTGTACGAGAAGGGATGCTCCCACACCTCATGGATGTAACTATCTCCCAGCTTTTCATATCTGCCTATTGGAATGTGTTTTAAACAGGAGGTGAATTGTAGTGTGGAAATAGGCAGATTACTAACCCCATGTATTAACCACTCAGCCGATGGTATTTCGGCCATGGTGAAAGGCAACTTTTCTAATTTCTCAATGTTGAGCATGACATAAGTTGCTTCCTTTTTAGCCATTAGTTGTTGTTGTCGAGTTAAATTAAAAGAAGAAAATATCTCCCTTGCACTGACGTGCTGCCATGGAACGCGACCCGCCTTCAATGTTTGAAGCGTCCAACCCAACTGCATAATGGACCTGATCTGACTCTTTCCATGGTATAAAGAAGACATATCGGATTGTATAATGTCTAGAGCAGAAGAGACAATGTTGTTTATTGTATATATCCGGTTGGGCAAGGTGTTAATCCCATTATCCACAACAGCTAATGCCTTTTTTTAGATTTTCCTGATCTATGTGCTATAACCGGGCAGCAGCATCTTGTTGGGAACGTTTCCATATTTCATTGTATACTGCATATAAGAAACGCTTCCTATGTGGTGTTCTGGGGCCTGACAAGAAATCTTGTAAGTCAGTGGAGTTAGACAGGAGGCTGAGGTGTTCTCTAACCGCATTCAGTGAGGATGATTTTAGCCACTGTTGGCATAATTTTCCCACACTATATGTTGTAATTATATCTGCATGTTCTGGTGATATATAGCGAGGGTCTGGCCTACTCGTCCTAAAAGGCCTCCAAGGAGTTAATAAAACATTGAGGGCACCCATTGGTATCTATTGACCATAATAACCACCCGCCAGGATGTGTAAGTGAAGCATTAAACGTACCATTCTGGACCCACTCATCGAGCTCATCTTCAGTGGCATTCGTATATTTTTGCCATTTGTAAAATTTTGCAGGGGCAGGTATACTGGGCATGCTTAATTCCCTGATTGTTGCTAAGCCTAGACAACTCGTTTGTTGCACTGTTTCATTTAACAAAAGCATTTGAACAGGAATAAGACATGCTCTAAAAAATGTTTCTTGTCCCTTAATTTGCCAATTTTTTGTCCACAAGACACTTTTCACATCAATTAATTTGGACCAATATTCATAGCCTTCTATCGATAGCCTGGAAACAAAGGATTCCGAATATATCAATTTCGTATTGGTCAATAACACGTGTATATCTTTAGTAGGTGGTACCTTAAAATAATATGACTCCGCATTCTTTTGATTGTGCCCAGGAAAATATGCAAACTTTTCAGAATATGTTTTTGAACTCCCTTGCAGTGGAGTTGGGCAATGTTCCCATTGCGTGTAATTAAATACAGTTTTGGGACTGCTCGCTCTATGTATGAAATGGTGCCCATAGTAATTATAGCAAAACATATCACCATAATTTTCTTTCAATTGGTAAACATCTTTGTTTTCAAAGACAGTATAATATTGCAATTCAGTCATCATAGAATCAACTGTTTTCACATCCCAATCATCAGAAACAATGCCTGGTATCACTATATCATTCATTGATAATTTGAACACATACGGTATTTGAATAACTTCCGTGGGACCATATATATATCAAACATTACTTTGTCCCAAACAATCCCATCAGGAATTGGCACTGCGGAAATGTTCACAAATGATAAATCTCTTCACATTTTTCATCACAAAGTCCGGTTTCAAAACCTCCTCCACCAGTTCAACTGATGATCTTTCAGGAAGAAAATGACCATGTATTAATAAGAAAAAGGTAATGACAAAACCAATCCAAAGTAGAAAAGCTAGGACAGTCAAAAAGAGCCATAGATAGTTCCATGGAAAAATAAAATAAGTTTCTTTAAGCCAGTTTGTTATCTTACGTGTACTTGACAAATCAGCTGTCGAAGAGGCGTATGAGTCTGAGAAATCATCATGAAGTCGGAAAAATAACCAGAGGCAGTTTGTGCAAATGACAGAGCCTTTGTCAGTGGTGGAGTTGGTGTTTCCTGCGTTGGTAAACTATAGACGGAACAATCCATTTGGCTTGAAGTTGAGTTGACTTGGTCAAATGTTTCTAAGTTAGGTGACGCTAGTGAAACTAATGCAAGATCATCTTCCACCCTCCCCAAGCTCGGAGAGGTGTCGGTGTTGGTGTAAACAACTTGTAGAGGAATAGCCAGTAGTGAGAGGGATTCTGGAACTAATGGATGTTCCTCTTGGTCGGCTGTGCAGGATCGGCCACATGGTGTAGTTTGACATTGTCAATAGAGACAAAACAATTTTCTTTGGCACCCGGCAACAGTGGTAGAATGACAGTTCTAGTACCGTGTATCCCTAGTACAGGGACTGGTGCTCGATAAGAAGGGCCAAATTCCTTTTTCTCTGTGACTTTTTTCACGTACAAGATCTCCAACTCTGGGAATCCAGCCAGTAGATGTTACAGGCACATACTTAATTCCTGTGGAGGCGGCACTTTTGGAAGAATTATCATCACGGAACTGTTGCAGTTCCTGTAAGACAGTGACACGTTAATTTATGTCAAAGGGTGTTTCTGCTGCCCCCACGCCAGGACCATCAAGATCCGGAACATACATTTGAGTTCCGAACAGGCACTCATACGAAGTACGACCCCCCCAGGGACATTCTAGCCAGTTCATTTAGTACTCTCTGGGCGCTTGGCAGTGGAAACCTTGATTTGTTGACAGATGTCACAACAAAGGACATACTGCTTAGTCTCTTTGTAGAGACCTGGCCACCAATAGCGGGCCTGCAAGATTGAAATTGTAGGCGCCACACCAGCATGGGCAGATGCCACCCCCTCATGCGCTGCTTTAATCAATTGAGATCTTATGTCTTTGTTAGGGATGTCTCATACACCTACGCCTGTTATCTTAACTTCAGAGTTCAACATACTTCCCATATGATAATGATATTTAGTAGGAAATCCTTTAGGATGGAGCTTACCATCAGCCATAGCTTTCACGGCAGCCCAAATGTCTATGTCTGGTTTGGAACTTGAGCAAGTCACTGCAGCTACAGTGGCTACTGCCACTGCTGACTTTGCGGCTTCATCAGCCAGTGTATTTCCAGCAACATGTATTCCAACGTGCTGGTGTCCAAATGTGTATACAACATGGACATTCGGTAGCGTCTCTTTCAGGTCAGCTACTTTCCCCCACAGTAGTCTGTGTTTAATGGTGTTGCCTTTGGAATTTCTGAACCCATTCTGGTGCCAATAATGCAGGTATTCATTTAAGGACTGGACACTGTAATAGGAATCACAAACAATCAGCGTAAGCTGTGCAGGGTCCGTGTGTTCCAGTGCCATCAGCAGAGCTTTTAGTTCAGCCAATTGTGCTGTACAATCCCCTAGGGTCTGTGTGACGGTATGTATAGGACAAAATGTATCCCCTCCATATAGCCACTTACGACTGTGCAAGCAGCAGAATATTGATGTTTAATTCCAATTGCAGGTTGTGCAGAGCCATCAGTGTACATGACTCTATGATACTGATCAATAGGCAAAGTATTTGCTGGAACTGGAATTCGGAGTTTGTAGCTTTGGGTCAAAAATGTAGTCTACATCAGTGCCTGTCAGAGACGTAGCCCATTGTATCCAATGTGGATGTAATGATTTTGCGTTTGGAATGCTAGCTTTTGTAACAGCCTCCAGGGCTGGGATTGGAGAAACTACAATAATGCGTTTTCCTTGGCAAGAGGTATTTCTTTAATGACAGCCATCTGTACAGCAGTGAGAATTTTCTCTGTGGGAGCAAAGCGTTGTTCTGCTGATGAGTACAAATGCGATTTATATGCAATCGGGACAGTCTCACCTTCATTAAATGTCACATAGGTGAAACCGGTGGCCCCAGCTATTACTCCGATGACCACACGCGTTTTGTAGTTCCTTGTGTGTAAAAATTGTGCTGCAAGCATATCTGTCTGCAATTCTCGAAGGATACATGTATGTTCAATTGTCCAGAATTTACTTGAAAAATCGGGACATATTAAGTCATATAGAGGTTTTATGTGTGTAGCAGAATCTGGAATGTAGGTTCTGCCAAAATTTAAGAAACCCAATAATGATTGGAGTTTTTTAATCGTATTCGGTGGTTGTTTTTGTGTGCACTTTTCTAAGAAGTGTGGCGCTAGGCTCTTCCCTTCACTTAACAGTTCATATCCTAGAAACAGGACGCTGAGGAAGGCTATTTTTGTTTTTTATAAGTTAAATTTGTAGCCAAATTTAGCAAACCCTACAACAATGCGGGCTACCCTTCTTAAATGTTGTAGTAGTTTATCATCCGTGAGACATATATCATCTACATAGGACAATGCTTCAGGTTCAATCTCGTGCAATATAGCACTGACACGAGCTGTGAACATTCCTGGGCTGTTCTTATACCCTTGAGGTAAATGACAGAATTTATCCTGGGAGCCCAGTGCGCTAAAAAGTCTCTACTCTCAGGCGCTATATTCTGGCAGAAAAACCGACTGGAAATGTCTAGAGTCATTCTCTATTTTTTACGCACTATGTTGCTCATTAATGCTGTGCGAATTTTAGATAGCATATGTGCGTGTATGACTGTTTAAATGTCTGCAGTCTAAGACTATTCTGTATGAATGGTCTGGTTTAGCTACTGGGAATAATGGGTTATTCATTGGTGAGACACAGGGTTCAATCACACCCTGGTACTCTAATTGCGTGAGTATTTCTCTCACTGGAGCTTTTACTTCATGTTTTATAGGATAATGCGGTTGTGGCTGAGGTTCACTTTTAATTGGAATTACATGGTAGGGGGGATTCCTTAGCCCATCCTACGTGATTTCTGTATAATACGGGTGCTTGTGCTAGAGCCCATTCAATGGAATAGGATTCAGCGAGTTCCTCTGGAACAAGGGGTGAGAAAGAAGGCTTGATGACATCTTCTCCATATGGGCAGGTACGGACAAAGTCAGGCGACCAATCTTGTTCAGCCAACAAGACATCATATACTTTTACTATGCGATCCCAAAAGATTGCGTCTATTGTGCGTTCAATGTCTCTTTCTAACTGTAGCGTTACTTTGTACACCCTATCAGGCTTGGAGACACGCATGTCCGCAGTTTCTACTTGTATAAAGTCATCAGTTGCTTCCACCTCCAGATGCTCTAGAAGAATCCAGTGAAATATTGTGACCTCTGCTGCGCTGTCTAGCAAGGCTAGAGCCCAATTCTTGTTCTTCAAGAGGACCCTCTTCCTGTGTGGCATGTCCTTTTAAAGTTCAAGCTTGAACAACCGCCAGTTGCAGTATGCTTACCTACACAGCTGTGGTGGAAATCTTTAGCATCACGGACGTCTCCGCATACGGCATTGAGGTGCCATTATATATAATGAGACAGATACTCCGGAGGACCTGAAAATTAGAGCCTGACCAAACGTTTGCGGCTCCATGTCGCGTACTCTCATTATTCTAATGAGACTACTGGATTTGGAGCAGCAAGATTACCCACGGTGTGGGAGACTGAGTCTGACCCACTGCGGGTGACACCAGTTGCTCTAAATCCAGGTTTTGCTCCGGCTAACTAGCAGTGCCTCATCTCCAACAATTGATAGAGGTGATTGGGCAGCCGAGCACATGACATATTATACTTCTCAGGGAAGTCGTGGTCACTCAGGTCGCATCCGGTTCTCTCATTCACAATTCGGTCTCATATATAAATGACAAGAAGAAGCAGTATGAGTTTTAAAGACTGGTTTAATAAAAACGACTGTATTTTAGATAGAAAAGCGTGACTTGCAATAACCAGGACGATACAACATGACAATATTGAAATGGTGATGAGGAGAGTGAAGCATAAGAATAACGCTATCATATTGTCACTAGAATCTATGGACTATTTCCTATCTAAGTCATAATCTGAGCACAGCATGGTAAACTCTAATTCTGCTTTTCAGGTTCCCCCGGGAGGACATCAACCCTCATACCTGAGCAAAGGCCTGTAGTCTGCGTTAGCATCTGCAGTGAAGCATTCAGCAACCAGCCTACAGTCGTGGTTCCCTGGCTGGAATCTCCCTCTTAACGTATAATGGGACTAGGAAGTGTTTTTATAATAACACAGCTGATGTTCTAAGAAAATATCCCTACATAAGGATGTGTATTTTCTATGAATGTTGGAGACTAAACTTCTACCACGTTCACCGGCAATGTACCAAACTGTAGCCTTGACTGAAGCACAAAGTGATCAAGAATGTCTTTTTTGAGAACACAGTGCTGGGCTAAGCAAAACCAGTTAGACAGATGAAAATAAAACAAGACCGTAAAACTGGTTATTGTAATAATAACATTGCGATGCTGAATAAAATATATCTAGGTCAAAGTGCACAGCGGCCTAGTATGTTAATCTAACGTGCATGGAGCTATAACTAAAATGGCTATACAACAATGGGAGGTTGGGTTATTTAGACGTGGGGCTGAGAGAGTGAAAATAGAGAAATGAAGGCAAGGTTGCTAGAATGGGACACATACCATGCTTGGAGAGGCTATGTGAAAATTAGACAATGGGCAGTGACAAAGGGTAGTAATGGGAAACTGGTGAAATACGAGAAAGACAAACAGGATGAGAAATATAATGAAGCATGTATAGAAGATGAAATCGCAGTACAGAAGTGTTTTGTACAAGTGAAACAGGTGAAGTCAATAAATACATTGGCACCACCTCCTGACGGAGCAGAGGAGGATCAATTTATGGAACATGACATTGAACCAACCGAAACCACCACCGTATTCGGGGGAGAACATAACACATCTCCAAGTATCAGAGATAGATTGAGAGGAAGAATAAATATAATAGGCAAAGAGGTAACAAGAATGACTTGAATTGAGAAAAAGAAAATACTCCTTAAAGTGGAAGATGATATCACTAACAAAATTAAATGCCAAAGAACAAAAAATTGTGGCTAAGTGGGTGGAAGATATGCAATGGGGAGGAACAAAGGTGCTGGGGATGTTACCATTGTTTCCTAAATGTTTCACTAATATGATGTCTTATAACACACGACCAGCTATAAAAGGAGCAATGGTGGAAACCATATAAGGGTGGAAAAACAACTGGAAATCGAATGAAGGATATATCCAGACAGGGCTAATAAATAGGGATAGATAATACTCTGATGCCAAAAAGGGTGTTTATTTGGACAGGGATAAAAGATTTCTAATAGCATATGCATACACTGAATGGTTTGATAATGTTAATCAGTGGCAGCTGGTGACATTTGAAACTGGTGGGGCCTAAATGTTCGGGATGAGCACCCAGTTGTGAGCAAGCCTGGTGGTCATAAGGTGGAGGGGAAGGGGGAAATTTTGCAAAAAAGTGTGCAAGTTGGTGCAATTTTAAGTATAATGAGGCAATTGTGAAAGTGTAGTTATGACATAAAGAGATTTCATATGACAATGATATATGTAGCTTCTTATTCAGTATAACCACAGAAATTCATAACAGACATGTAAGGTGGAAATGTACTGCTTTACATAAATGCCCATATGGTGCATAACTCACTCAGGTTTGCCTATAGGACACTAGTGAGTTTAATTTCAAGAAATGCTAGCAGCGAACTTCAAAACTCGACCCCCTTCCCCCCCCCCCCCCCCCCAGGTACTTGAGCGCACGCTTTAGCGCTGCCTTCAACTTTACTTAAAATTGTCGTCCCATTATTTCCATTACAACGCAGTTTCGCATATGCCAAATTGCCACCAGCAAGCGCGAATGTCTAAGTCTTTACTTTGTCAAAAGGGGAACACAAATACAGCTCCCCATTGACAAAGCTCGAGTCATTGAAATGCAGTGCCGCCATGCCCCTATAGCCGCACCAACAACAGCAGCACAAGGCCTGACACGTGGCACCGCCACGTTGCGGTACAACTGTAGTGCTGCTGTGCTGAAAAGTAATTGTGCTGTGACCCCAAACTGAGCTAATTACAGTTTTGTCTTTTTAACTGAGTAAAATGACAAAACAGTATTTGGCGCCAGTGAGGGTTACGTCCGTACATGTCTTTCAAATCGAATTCCCCATTGACGAACTGACAGAGACTTCACAGTAAATGTGCAATGACACTGTGAAGTCTTTGTCAAAATCAAAATTCGATCCCAAAGTAAAGTAAAGATCAGTCCTCCTAGAAACGGGAAGCCGCTGGTCGCAACAACTTTAACAATACAGCAAGGCGGCCCTTGCAGCAAGGGCCTGGTGTGCGCACGCGTGGTGTTGCGCCAGTAAAAAAAGCTAAGTAGACATCACAATCGCTAAAAGTTTTTATAATTGAATATAGAAAGAAAGATAAAAACAGTTTTTGGTACCGGGACGGCTAAGATTACACATACTTTTTAGTGCAATGTGGAATGTGCCTCAGCCTCCTCGGAGGAAAAGCAGCAGATTAAGATTAGTTTTACATGTGTGAGCCTCGAGTCGCACAGCATTAAAACCAGGGACTGACAAAACTGATTCTTTCTGTAACTTCCGTTGAACGACCCCCAGTCCCAGTCTGAAACCATGATGATGACACAGACTTGCCACGAAGCCAACCTTTGATTACATATTCACACGATCCTGTGAATAGACTACGTAATGTATTATAAATCATATGATTCCATCAAATCATTTTGATTTTTTTTTAAATAAATGTAGTTACGTGCGGAAGCAAACTCTACTAAGAAGACTCAGTTCTGAGGTTTCTGTATTAACAACCAACATCTGCTGTGGCCTACCTCTCCTCATGCTTGTTCTGCACAGAAAAGGACACCAGGAAGAGAGACAGCTTCCTCCCCAAGCTGCCTCACGTGCACTTCCAGAGGTAACAATACCACCACATCTCAGTCTGTCTAAGCCAATCCTGGCGCTACTCCTGCTGTTGCTGCAGTGACAGGATTGGCTGAGGCAGGGGACCTCACCGCTCATTACTGAGACCGGGGGCTGCACCTTTGATTCACTTCAGGCTCACTAATGTTCACTGTGTTACTGAGACCCACTACGCATGTCTGGATTGCAGGAGAAAGTCTGCCGGACAATCGAACATGGGCACTTAAGGTGCGCTGGAAATCTATCAGACTGACTGCCTGGCTACATTGTTGTTAATTTAAACTCCACCCCATCAGGCTCACCTAGCAGCCGCAGGAGGCTCCTCGCTCGATCACACCCACAGTTGAGTTACATGCTCACATGATGCTGCTACACTTTAAAATACATTTTTTTAAAGTTTTAATTTACTAATGCATTTATTGGGGTGCCAGGGACATAAATAACCAGCGGGGCATCATCCCAATGGATGCACCGCCCCTAAAAGTTAATACTATACATGAAAGAGGCCAGGAAATGCACATGAGAAGAAAAGAGTAGGGAAAACAAGTGGAAGGAAGTGCGGCCGAAAGTGAAACCGGATGTATAACGTGAGGGGACAATAGGACACATGTGAACGGAATGCTGACTTTGAGGGAGGCATCAGGGTATAATGACCAGAATGCTATATTGAGGGTTCATGTTCCCTGGACACACACAAAATTACATCGGGTTGCAGTACAAAACCCTGACAGGTGGCAGCATAGGGAAGAGAGGTATAAGCAAATGAACATAACACTTGTAATAAGTCACCTAACTGTAGAAGATTTAGATCAGATGTTTTCCATTATTCTGCCCTATGACATTTGGAAGAAAATACGGAGGGAGGACGATGTGGACCTAGGAATAAAATGGGCAGATATGGAAGTTGAAAACGGTAAGAGAGATAAACAGGGCTTGTCAGATGAAATGCAAGAATTGCAAGAGAAACTGCTACAGAGCAAAGACCAAATATTTCCACAGAGGGAGATACATTTTATCAAGATAAATGAAATTAAACAGGAACACGGAGAAAAGGTTACGGCTTTCTTTTCCAGGATACAGAAGGAATTCTCTGCATCCCGTGGTTTAGAGCCCGCCAATGGTAGTACCCAACACGTCGTAGGGTCCTAAACAGCTTGCAGAAGAACATGAAGGATAATATCTATCAGTACAATCCTACATGGTCTCATAAACAAATCCCTGAACTATTACAGATGGCTCACTATTATGAGGATTTGCAGTCAAAGGAAAAACATATTAAAGAAAATAAATATAATAACCTCAAAACAAAGGACCTCATGCAGCATGTTCAGGCATATAACTCACCTAAAGGAGGACGAGTCAGGAGACGAAGAAGAGCAGGACCACCCAGACCTTTCCCTTTGCAATTACAAGCGCCACCAGGTACATTTACCATGACACCAACACAGCAACAAAGGGTTGTTACAACTGCGATGGTCAGGGTCACTGGGTCCAGGACTGCCCCCACCCACCCAGGCAGAGAGGGCAAGGGGTGGGACAAGGACCAACGAATAGGACAAATTACCTGTATGAGACTACCATGAATAAGGCAGCTCATCGTGTTGTTAAGGAGCACAAATGCTGCAGGCAAATTATGTGTATGATGAAGTGGGAACGTCTCTATCTGTGGATTCAGAAGACTATTTCTATGGGTGACCGTGAGAAATGGTACAATGGGCTACTGTCCTAGTGGATGACAAGGGCCTGTATGTACAGGGTAAGTGGGATGGTGTATCAATTAAATTTCTCCTTGACACAGGTGCTTCTGGCTCATCCCTATTTAAAAACACACTCCCACAGATTCCTCTCTCTGGACATAAGAAAACATCTGTGGGTTTTACTAATGTGCTAGTGACCTACACTATGTCAACTCCATTAAAATGCAGCATTGAACCGTTTACAGACCAGAATTCTTCCTTGAGTTCTGAAACGTGTGTCTATAATTTATTGGGACTAGACCTTTTCAAGAAGTTGAATGCAATGATAAAATGCACACCAGATGGGGTATATCTTGAGGTGGACGAAGATTCCCCTCAATTACTTCCATGCACACTGTTACAACAGGAAAGGACAACATACCTGTAAACATACAACAATTAATAGACAGCAGAATACGTGCAACACAGAAAAATGATGTGGGGAAAATTAACATTGAACCAGTGCAACTAGTTGTACGACAGGACACCCCATTGCCAAGTATACCCTAAATACAATAAAATTGACAGAAGGATTGCAGGGCTTACAAGAGATAGCGAAGGATTTATTGAAAGAATGTATAGTTAAAGAAATTCAGTCTGTCATAAGATTTATTTTGGCAAATGCCATAAAAGAACAGATACAAACAGTACAAGCATCATAAGTACAATATATTACACATGGTAAGACCATGCTAAAAAAAAGTAAAAACTATGAAGTTGTATAAAACTGTTGATAGATAAAACCAAATAAAAGTATTCCAAAAAGCGTTGCTACAAGATAACAGCCAAATTGGGAACAATTAAAATCGGGGTGGCAAATGAATAAGTTACAGTACAAAATAAAGCAAAATACCAATTCATCCCCATGATCAGAGTGCAAAAGGCAGATAGAAATATACAGTAGCACTGTGCCAGGTAAGCAGAAAATTACCGATTGATTGGTCAGCCTAGGCTCGCTACCGTTACGTTCTTTTACCTGTGCCTGGTCTAAAGATGATCCTCATGCCAACCTTTGCCCGATGGGCAGTGGCCTTCCCGAATGCAGTGCACACATACTATTCCATTGTCCTGCTTACGATAAACAACAAATTAAATGGATTATACCCCTTTGCAGAACCATGGACTTTCAAAACTGGTTTGCAGCCCTCAGATTCTTTAGGTCTAATACCCAGGGTGCGGTGGCATTTGCCCTAGCCAGCTACTTAGATGAAATCTGGAATGGGAGAACAAAAATGTTAAAGCCATCTCCTAAATAGATGCCTATAATGGGAATGTTTTCTACTTTCATCTTATTTATGTTGTTTTTATTCAGGAATATACTTGATCTATGATAGTTATTATCAAAAACTTTGTATTTTGCACGATTCTACAATATGGCACGAATCTTTTATAGGCCGAATGTTTTATATCGTAGGATTTTTATACACAGTCTATTTTTGTAAAATTGTGAATTTGTGATGTGCTTTTATGGTACTTGTTTTTTACCGAAATAAAGCTAACAACAACAACAACGATTGGTCAGCCTTTTACACTTGGGTTGGATGAAAGCAAGCTAAATTGTTGCCGGACACGCCACACAAAATATAAGAAACTAGGGACAGCAATTACTATATGCTGGAGGGTATCGCTCAGCAAGATATAAAGTGCTTCCATAAGCTGTCTAGTGCCTAGGGTTGCAACATACCATGATTAGCCATATGGCCCCAGGCTTTGAATATATAGTACAAAAGAAAAGAATATGGTCCACTGTTTCAGGGGAGGAACCTCATAACAGGCAATCCTGCTCAGTTGGTGGACCCAAGTGGTGGGGAATGAGTGCAGTGGCAGAGCCAAAAATCTAAACTGAATGAAAAGGTTCCTGGTAAAGTAGTCAAAGTCAGAAGCCTGAGGGGGCAATTGTTGAGAGACTCAAAGGGAGCACTCTTAGGAAAGTCAAGACTAGATTGAGAATCCACTGAGGCATTAAAAATTGTGAAGGGGCGGGAGGATGAACACGGGCCTTTAGGAACCTATGTACAATAGGGGACCTGAACAAGAAGGTTTGTCAGGCAGCTGCAAGAAGGCATAAGCAGCAGACAGACACCCCTTAATAGTGCCCAGAGCAGAACCCTGCTGAGCAGGGGAAGGAATAAAGAGCAAGACTTCAGAAAAAGGGGTAGAAAGAGGATCAATATGTTTTTTTGCACACCACTCCACACATTTCTTCCAACAATAGGTGTGTACCGTCTTAACGGAGGGACGACTGGCTGCCACATTTACTTAACAGACTTCGGGAGGAAGGTCGAAGGCTGTCAACTGCTGCCACTCAATCTCCATGCAAGAAGGCTGAGAGTGGACAGGTTCGGGTGAAGAAACCTCCCCTGCTGCTGTGACAGAAGATTCTCCGGAAAGGGCAGCATGATCAGAGGATCGATAGCCATGCTCAGTAGCTCAGGATACCAGATTCTCCGTGACCAGTCCGCGGCTACAAGAATGACTTGTGCTCCGTTGTTCCTAATCTTGAGAACTCTTGGCAGGAGTGGTATGGGCAGAAAGGTGTATAGGAGGCTGAGCTCCACTTGAGACAAAAAGAGTCTTTGAGCGAGAGCTGTCTTGGAAACTCCAGCATGGAAAACAGCTGACATTGCGTGTTCTCTGCGGTAGCAAACAGATCTAACCAAGGCTCTCCACACTGCTGAAAAAGACTTTGCGCCACCTCCGGGTGGAGATGCCATTCGTCATTCGCTAGGCATCAACAGCTGAATTTGCCTAACCTGGCATTCAGAGAGTCCACCAGGTGTTGAACCACCAGGGAAATGTTTTGCTGTTCCAGCCAAGTTCAGAGACGCAGGGCCTCTTGCCAAAGGGTCCACGACCTCACCCCACCATGTTTTATGCAGTACCACATGTCAGTGTTGTTGGCCGTGAGCACCTGCACTGGCTTTCGCTTGATGGAGAGTAAAAGGCTTTCAATGTCAGTCAGATCGCTCAGATCTCAGCATGTTGAAGTGGAGTCCCATTTCCACTGGAAATTGGAATCCCCTGATCTCCACCTCTCCAATTGGATGCCCAATATCTGGAGTGACACATCTGTTACCACTTGGAGATCTGGTTGGAGAGAAGTCTGACTCTGACCCACGCGCGGATTGTTAACCACTACTGCAGGTCTGCTGCAATTCACTCCGAGATCTGGACCATGTTGGAGAGATTCCCCTGATGCTGCACCCACTGGAACTTCAGGTCTCACTTGTAGGAAGCTGGCTTTTTATGTGATGTACCAAAGTAGGAGTACACTATGAAAAAAGTCCAGACAACCTTTATTTGTTTACTGGGGCTTACTTTAATAATCCCAAGTGCTTTATTTGTGGTAGTGTTGTCAAACTGCTTAGGCTGATCAGAGGGGAGTGTTGAGCATTTGTTGTACACACAGAATCAATAAATAAGACACATACTCAAGAGGAAATCCGAGACCAATTTAGAAAAATAACACAGATTTTTATATAAATTCAGACATCAAGATCATCAGCAGTAGGTAAATACTTTAGATGCTATTGATTTTTACACGAAAACAATAAAAATAGCAGGGCTGTCAAATTTGAGAGATGAGCCTCCAAACGCAGTAATGTTATCCCATGGGAGAAACATACACTGCATAGGTATATTTGCAAATGATCTTTGCGGGTGTCCTTTAGACACTTAAGGTGCTTAGGTGTGGATGTCCAAGAAACCACCAGCAGTTTGGGTTTTCCTGTCCCGTTGAGTCCGGGTGCAGAGGTGCTGGTCGCATTGGTAGCCTTGATCGCTACACGTCAAAGTTAATGGTAGGGTACCTGAAAAAGAGGACTGCAAGGGAGGACTTGGGGACTAGCCTGGCAGAACACAAAGTGGGGGGATTGGGGAGTCAGCTCTTGAGGGTCTCTGGAGCACAGGGACACAGTCTGTTTCTGTGAACCCAGGCTGGGGGGGCTCTGGTGCAGAGGTGTTTTGTCCGGTGGGTTGATGTGGTTAGAGGCTCTCACTTGGCTCTGGTGACCTGGAGAGGGAGGGAAAAAGCAGCAGGGCCACTCTTGTCGAAGGCCTTGTGGATCCTGACCTACCCCCAAGGCAGATAAGCGTGGCCATCATTAGTGTCCACACTAGACACGCAACACGCCTTGGTAGTTGCAAGGGCTCTGGTACTAAGGGTATTGGTGCTATGAGGCTCTGGAGGGGTCAGCGTCTCGAGATTTGGTGAAAGCAATGGGGCTGACCTCCTGGACTCTCAACAACCTCCTCATGGCGAGTTTCTCCCTTGGTAGGTCCCACAGCCAACAAGACGAGGTATCAGGTCGGTTCTCTGGTGCCTGCAGATGCATGGGGATGGCTCCTCCACTCGAACGGAGCTGCTGCTTGGTTGCTGAAGGTAAGAAGAGTCCTCCAAGGATTTTGGGGAGGCTGTTCAGCTTCTGAACAAGTCAGTCTTCATGACTGTTGCGATGCAAGCAGCCACGCAGGGCTTGGCATAAAATTTGTGCAGGACCTCTTTTCTCATGACTTTGGCTCTTCTTTGCCTTTCCTTTGGTTCCCAGTAGATGAATCTGAAGTCCTTGTGTAAGGGGGACCCTTAAATCTAGGGGCATTTAGGAGAGTAGCCAATGGGTGACTGCACTCCCCTATATGACCACTTCCTGTGGGGAGTGGGCATATTCCTGATCCAGAGTTCTTAGTTTCACCAACAAAAAAAAAGATGGTGGAACCCTTCATTGAGTGTCCACTTCAGGTAGCCCACCTCATCAGTGTGACTAGCCTAGAAGTGTGACACACCTCCTGAATAACTAATTTCCCACCTGCTCTGGTGCCAAATGGGCCTCAGGGCAGAGGGTAGAGTTCCTCAGGACTGGGCAAAGCCAGGGTCGCATATCAAAGGTGGCAGGGGCTTTGAAGCTCCTGGCTCTGATACGCTAAAACACTAGCCATCCTACTGGAGCCATCCACCTTCCTAAGGAGCAAGCATTGCTTGTGGTCTCTCTGCCTCTCGCAGTGCGGACTCTCACCTACAGGGGGTCAAACAGTTTTTTGTGGTGGCAGGCTGGTCGATACCACTCAGCCAGCACACTAAGGGACTAGTAGGTTTTCAAGGGGCATCTCTAAGATGCCCTCTGGGTGCATGTCACAATAAATCTAATAGTGTCTGGATGTATTAAGACAAGGTGTTTCAGTGCAGCCATCATGTAGCTGGATCACTTGTAATGACCAGTTTCCAATACATGTCCTTGAGATAGCTGCCTGATCACTTGCAATATTTATCAATGGAACTAGACCTCATAGGGGCCTATCTGCTCATGCATATGGACCCTCAAATATACTATAATACACCCTGTCTTAGGGCTCTAAGACTTGCTGTATGGGTGATGGACATATTGTATATGCAGTGGACATTAGTATGGCACAAACGAACGAGTTACTTACCTTCGGTAACGACTTTTCTGGTGGATACATTAGCTACCTGTGGATTCCTCACCTCATGAATACTCCCATGGCGCCAGCATTCGACGGAAATCTTCTTACTAGTCTCTGCACGTCGGCGAGGACGTCACTGTCTCGCACGCGACGCCGTCTGACGTCATACAGGCAATAAGAGGTCCTCGACGACGTGCGGACGTCAGTACCAATCATTTTTTACGTGCATGAGAACAACCAGGCAATGCAATGAAAGAACAAAGCAACATCCATTATATTGTAAAAATACACCACATTGTATGAATAACTGTAAATCTTTTTTATGTACATATATATATATATATACATATATATAAAACTCTTTCTTTTAAAAATATATACACACACCAAGTATATACATAAAGATATATACACATATACCCATATATATATAAATATATTATATATATACATCTATTGCAGCCTCAAAGATCAAGAGGAGCGCACTCAAGGATTACTTGGCAAGACCATAAAGGCAACGGGGAGGCGGGTGGGACCGTGAGGAATCCACAGGTAGCTAATGTATCCACCAGAAAAGTCGTTACCGAAGGTAAGTAACTCGTTCTTCTGATGGATACAACTACCTGTGGATTCCTCACCTCATGAATAGAGTCCCAAAGCAGTACCACGCCCGGCGGTGGGTGCCTAAATGGTCAAACCAAGAAATCCTGCAGCACTGACCGTGCAAAATGGCCGTCCCTTCTAACCTCAGAATCTAAACAGTAATGTTTTGCAAAAGTGTGAAGGGACGACCAAGTTGCGGCCTTGCAGATGTCGACCACAGGAACACCTCTGGCTAAGGCCGAAGTGGCCGACTTAGCTCTGGTGGAATGAGCTCTAATGCCCTCAGGAGGATCCTTCTTTGCCAAAGAGTAACATATTTTAATGCAAAGAACAACCCACCTGGATAGTGTTCTCTTGTGGACTGCCTTTCCTCTCCTCTTGCCCACGTATCCAATAAACAGCTGATCCTCCAGCCTGAAATCCTTTGTTCTATCGATAAAGAAGCTCAACGCTCTCTTTGGATCCAGACGGTGCAGTCTTTCTTCCTCTTTGGAAGGATGAGGCGGAGGATAGAACGTGGACAAAGTAATTGCCTGAGCCAAATGGAAGGGTGAAACAACCTTCGGGAGGAAAGCAGCCTTGGTCCTCAACACCACCTTATCCCCATAAAAAGTTGTATAAGGGGGTTTTACTGATAAGGCCTGCAACTCACTCACTCTCCTTGCTGATGTTATAGCTATCAGGAAGACTGTTTTTAAAAACAAATACCTCAAGGGGCAAGAATGCATAGGTTCAAAAGGGGACCCCATAAGGAAAGTCAGGACTAAGGACAAATCCCATTGCGGCATAACGAATGGCTTTGGAGGATATTGATTTAGAAGACCTTTCAAGAATCTGATAACAATAGGGGATTTAAATAAAGATGGTTGGTCTGGAAGACATATGAAGGCTGACAAGGCCGATAAATAACCTTTAATGGTAGCCACTGCACAACCTTTCTGCGCCAGAGATAGAGCAAAAGACAAAACGTCCGATAGATGAGCTTGTAAAGGATCAATCTGCCTCTCTCCACACCACGCAACAAATTTAGACCACCTATTAGCGTAGATAGATTTAGTGGAGTGTCGCCTGGCCGCTAATATAACATCCACTACCTCAGGCGGGAGAGAGAAGGAACTCAGGTTGCCCCGTTCAATCTCCAGGCATGTAGGTGCAGACTCTGGAGGTTGGGGTGTAGAACCTGCCCCTGCGACTGCGAGAGGAGGTCTGCCCTGAAAGGGAGACGGAGCGGCGGGCACGTTGAGAGTTGGAGAAGGTCGGAGTACCACACCCTCCTTGGCCAATCCGGAGCTATTACGATTACTAGAGCCCAGTCTTGGCGAATCTTCCTCAATACTCGAGGAATCAAGGGTATGGGAGGAAACGCGTAAAGCAACTGGCCGCACCAGGTCATTTGAAACGCGTCCCCCAACGCTTCCTGCATCGGATACTGAAGGCTGCAGAACAACGGACAATGCGCGTTCTCTCGAGTGGCGAACAGATCTACCCGAGGAAACCCCCACTTCTGGAAGATTAAACGGACTTGATCTGGATGGAGACGCCACTCGTGGTCTGCCGAGAAGTGGCGACTGAGACTGTCCGCACGCACGTTCAAGACTCCGGCCAGATGGTTTGCTATCAAGCAAATCCGATGGTCCTTTGCCCAGGACCATAGTCGAAGAGCTTCTCTGCAGAGAAGGTACGACCCCACTCCTCCCTGCTTGTTTATGTACCACATCGTGGTAGTATTGTCCGTTAGGACCTGTACCGACTGACCACGAAGGGAAGGGAGGAAGGCCTTGAGAGCCAGACGTACAGCCCGTAACTCTAACAGATTGATGTGAAAAATCTGTTCCTCTGGAGACCAAAGACCTTTGATCTCCAGATCCCCCAGATGAGCTCCCCACCCTAGAGTGGAAGCATCCGTTATGACTGTGGCCACTGGTGGCGACTGCTGGAACGGTTTTCCTTGTGAAAGATTGTTGCTTGCAATCCACCACTTCAAATCCACAGCAGCATCTCTGGAGATCTTGACAGTACCCTCTAGATCCCCTCTGTGTTGAGACCACTGCCTTCGGAGGCACCACTGAAGAGCCGTCATGTGCCAGCGAGCATGCGTGACCAACAGAATGCAGGAGGCAAAAAGACCGAGCAGACGAAGGACCTTGAGGACTGGAACTACCGCTCCATTTCGAAACATTGGAACCAAATCCTGAATATCTTGAATCCGCTGAGGCGGAGGAAAGGCCCGACCCAATGTCGTATCCAGTACTGCCCCTATGAACAGGAGGCGCTGAGAGGGCTCCAGGTGAGATTTGGGCTCGTTCACCGAAAAGCCCAGGTCGAACAACAACTGGGTTGTTGACTGCAGATGACGCAACACAAGCTCCGGGGACTTGGCTTTGATCAACCAATCGTCCAAGTAAGGGAATACTGCTATCCCCTTCCTTCTGAGCTCTGCCGCAACCACCGACATCACCTTCGTGAAGACTCGAGGTGCTGAAGTAAGACCAAACGGAAGGACCGCAAACTGGTAGTGTTGCGATCCCACCACAAACCGGAGATACTTCCTGTGTGACTTGAGTATCGGGATATGAAAGTAAGCATCCTGCAAGTCGACAGACACCATCCAGTCTTCCATGTTCAACGCCAAAAGCACCTGTGCTAGGGTCAGCATCTTGAACTTTTCCTGCTTGAGGAACCAATTCAAGATCCTCAGGTCCAGAATTGGTCTCAAACGACCATCCTTCTTGGGAATCAGGAAATACCTTGAGTAAACTCCTTGACCCCTTTCCTGCTCCGGGACCAACTCCACCGCGCCCTTTAAAAGGAGGACTTCTACCTCCTGTTCTAGCAACAGGAGGTGTTCTTGTGAACAATACGAAGGGCGGGGCGGGATGAGGGGCGGAAACTCCCGAAAGGGAAGGGTGTAGCCTTTTCCCACAACACTGAGAACCCAAGTGTCCGACGTAACAGTCTCCCATTTGGTGAGAAAATGCTGTAATCTTCCCCCTACAGGAGAGGAGTGAGTGGGAAATGGTGGAAGCCTAAGGCTGCTTCCCCTGCTGCACCCCGCCAGAGGATGAGGAAGAGGCAGAGTGCTGCTGAGAGGCTCCCCTGGTGCGGACCCTACCCCTCCCCCTAAAAGATCTATAGGGGTGGGAAGAGGCAGGTTGCTGATATCTTCCCCGAAAGGAAGAGGAGGAAGAGCCACGCCCAAATCCACGAAACCTCCTGAAGCATCTGGAAGAGGCCGTGGAAGAAGGAGCTTGGAGTCCCAACGACTTAGCCGTGGCCCTGCTCTCCTTAAAACGTTCCAAGGCCGAATCAGCCTTAGCCCCAAACAGTTTGTCCCCATCAAACGGGAGATCCAACAATGTGGACTGTACATCTGCCGAAAAGCCCGAGTTACGTAGCCAGGCCTGTCTCCTTTCCACCACAGTTGTGCCCATTGCTCTGGCTACCGAGTCGGTGGTATCCAGTCCCGTCTGGATAATTTGGGTCGCAGCAGCCTGGGCATCAGAGACAAGATCCAAAAGACCCTGGGGAAGCTCTGTAAACGAAGAGGAGATGTCATCCATCAGAGCATGAATATACCTCCCCAGGATACAGGTCGCATTAGTGGCTTTTAACGCCAGACTGCAGGACGAAAAAATCTTCTTCGACTGCGCCTCTAGCTTTTTTGAGTCTCTGTCCCCAGGCACCGTCGGGAAAGAACCAGGCGCTGATTTGGACGAACAGGAGGCCTGCACAACCAAGCTCTCCGGCGTAGGGTGCCTAGATAGGAAACCAGGATCAGTTGGAGCCGTCCGATACCTCCTGGCCACGGCTCTGTGAACTGCTGGGGAAGATGCCAGCTTCTTCCACACCTCTAAAACCGGATCCAGCAGAGCGTCATTAAAAGGTAATAGAGGCTCCGCCGCGGCTGAGGCCGGATGCAACACCTCTGTCAAAAGGTTTTGTTTCGCCTCCACCACCGGCAAAGGCAGGTCCAAAAAACTAGCTGCCTTCCGTACCACTGTATGAAAGGAAGCAGCTTCCTCGGTATATTCCCCCGGGGACGAAAGGTCCCACTCAGGGGAAGTGTCCAGCCCACTGGCCGACTCCAGTCCACGCAGCCCATCACCCGAGTCCTCTAGCTCTCCTTCCTCTAGGGCTCGTTGGTACTCCTGCTCCTCTAGTACCCGGAGAGCACGCCTCCTTGAATGCAGTCGTTGCTCAATCCGCGGAGTCGACAACACCTCCGCCGAAGTCGGAGATCGGCGCCGATCTTCCGAAGCCACCGACGCCGCATCCGGCGCCACAGGTAACTTCGGCGCCGACTGAAGAGCAGATGAAACGGATGGACCCACCGGAGTCACAGGCCGAAATCTCGATGTCGACGGGATGGAAATCCCTGGGGCCAATCCCTCCGAAGCCATCGGAGCGGCCACCGGCGCCGACACTGGCGCCGAGCCCACGTTCCCAAACGGGAGAAAGGGCATAAAGGGTGCCGGCCGAAGAGGCGCAGGATCACCCAAAGAAAAGGCCAAAGGCCCAGCCGGAGCACCCCCTGGAGCCATCTGTTGGAAGATGGCATACATCGCATTCAAGAATGCGGAACTATCGGCTCCAGGGGTGGGAAAAGCCGGATACTGGGGTGCCTGACTCGGAGGCGACCCCGACGCCGGCCTCGGCGTCTGCGCCGGAGAAAACACCTGAGGCTCCAATACCTCAATCACCGACGCCTGTCCAGGCGAAGTTGGAGACGTCGGAGAGAGCAACGGCGTCGAAGGATGCGGCGTCACCGTGGGGCTGACCTCCCATGTCCTCCGGCGCCGATCCGGAGACCTGGAACGAGCCTCCCTTGAATGACGCCGAGATTCTCTACGGCGCCGGGAGTCTCGATGACGCCGATGTCTTGGAGAAGACTTTTTCTAGTGATGCTTCTCCTTTGACTTGGCCATAAACAGCTTCGCCTCGCGTTCTTTAATGGCCTTCGGATTCATGTGCTGACACGAATCACAAGTCGAGACGTCGTGGTCGGAGCTCAAACACCAAAGGCAATCGGAATGAGGATCCGTCACCGACATCTTGCCTCCACACTCACGACAAGGCTTAAATCCAGACTTTCTCTGCGACATTATTTCCACAGAGAAGAAGTACGCAGCAAGATATACACTGTAACCGCAAGAGTAACAGTTGCTCCCTCGAAGATAACCATTTCGAATGCACGGAAAAAAGGGAACTGACGTCCGCACGTCGTCGAGGACCTCTTATTGCCTGTATGACGTCAGACGGCGTCGCGTGCGAGACAGTGACGTCCTCGTCGACGTGCAGAGACTAGTAAGAAGATTTCCGTCGAATGCTGGCGCCATGGGAGTATTCATGAGGTGAGGAATCCACAGGTAGTTGTATCCATCAGAATGAGTGTGCCATGTCATGTTTTCAGAATAGTTTGCACCACTTCACACATTTTGCGATGGCAGTCTCCATTTGTTTGAGTGTGAGTCTCTTAGGATGACATAATACATGCTGCAGTCCTTAGGGACCCTCATTAGTACCCATGTACTAGGTACCAGGGATACTATTTACTAGGGACTTACAGGGATGCTAAAGTCCTTGCCAATTGGGTTACCATTAGGAATTTGCTTTGTTTTATGGGAAAAAACACTAGCTCTGGGGACCTGGGTAGCAGGGGCCCAGTGCACTTTAAGTAAAAAAAAGCATCAGTACTAGGGAAAAAGGTGGGGTAGACCATGTAAAAAAGGGCACTTTCCTACACCACTGCAGAGCCCGCATATGACAGCGGGCATGTGTCACTAGCAGGATGCTTAAGGCCAGCAGCCTCAGAGTCAATCTCACCGAAAGCCAGGATACAGGCTGAAAGATTGGTATTATAGCTTGAATATCCTGGGCTCGCTGGCCGGGAGGATATGCCCGAAACTGCAGTGTCCAGAACAGCTCCAATGAAAGGGAGCGACTGAGAGGAGACATGTGTGACTTCAGCATGTTGACAATGAACATCAGCAAATGCAGAAGG